>NC_138186.1:88610903-89321133 GCF_964194105.1 Spermophilus citellus | reverse complement strand
TTTATTTTGGCTCATAGTTTCAAAGGTTTCAATCCATGGCTACTTGATTCTATTGTTTCCAGGCCTGTGATAAGGCAGAACATCATGGCAGGGAGGGTGGAGTAGACCACAGCTCATAGTGGCCATAAAGCAGAGAGAGAGAGAGAGACAGGAGCCAGGGTCCTAATACAACTTTCAAGAGCATGCCTCCAGTGCCCTACTTTCTCCAAGAAGGTGTCACCTCCTAAAGTTTCCTCGACTTTCCAATAGCACCACTAGCAGGGGTCTAAGCTTTCAACACATGAGACTTTGGGGAACTTCTAAATCCAAACTCAACATTCTGTCCCTGCCCCCAGAGGCTCATGCTTATCTAACAATGAAAAAGGTTTTCAGTTTATCTCTACACTTTCCAATAGTCTTAACAGTTCCAGCATTGCTCAAAAGTATAAATCCAAAGTCTTCTTAAGATTCAAGAAAAACTTTTAGTTGTATACTCCTGTAAAAGTCAAAAAATAAACTTATTTTCCCCACTCCAAAGGGGAAGAATAGAAGGATACCAAAGAAGCATCAGACCAAAGCAAGACCAAAATTCAGCAGGACAAATGTTAGATCCTGTATGTAGCTTCATGTCTGGGACAAGGTAATGGAATATAAGCTCCCAAATGCTTGGGTAGCCCAGCTCCTGTGACCTTGCTGACTGCAACCCATATTGGGCTTTACTTTCTTAGTATGTCTCTGCTCATTGCCTGTGGCTTCCTTCAATAGACATTCCTCATTCTTGGCATCTCCACTGCAGCTTCAGCTTTACTTTGAAAGCTTCATACCTTGCCTTCCTAGGGGTTACCAACAGGGACTCCAATCTTGCCACATACTGCCTGGACTTTTGATCCTTCCTCGAAATCTGGGTAGAAGCTTTGTGATCCTTCAACTCTTACATTCTACATGCTTGCAAAACCAACATCAGGTGAATGATACCAAGGTCTGCCATATACTTGAGCAGTAGTCTGGGCCAACTTGGACCATGGCTGCCTTGGTTCCTGATTGCCTGAATAGCTGATAATGAAGAAAAAAATCCTGGGGAAACAAATTCCTAGGCAGCGCTGTGTGAGCAGAGAACCCAGAGGCTCTATTCTTAAATGAATGGTTTATATTTTCATACCCTTGAGCCTACTACAGGTAGGGTCTTGCAGATTTCTGAGATGCCTTCAGGGCATCTTTCCTATTGTGCCAGTATAAGGTACTTGACTTCTTTTCAGTGACACTAATCTCTTTGTTAACTACTCCTTTCTTAGCCACAACTTTAAATGTGCTTTTTTTCTGACCCAAACTCAAGTCTCTAAAATCTTTCCACTCTGCTTTTTGCTCCCTGTTCTCACTAGAAATCTAGTTAAAAACAGCCTGCAAGACCCATGTCACTGCCTGAGTGCTGTGTTGCCTTAAAATTTTCTATGCCAGATTAATCAGTCCATCACCATATAACTCAGCCTTCCACAAAGTGGACAGGAAAAAAGGCAGACAAATTATTTGCCAGAATGTAACAAAAATGGCCCGTAGTTCAATTCCCCAAAGGAGTCTTCATTTCCAGCTGACATTTCATAAGCACAGTCTTTACTGTCCATATTTCTTTCAGCATACTGGTCCTCTGAGCTCTTACCAGAATTACCCATTAAGCACCACTTATAGCATTCAAGCTTTTTCTAGCCTGCTTTACCCAACTTTTCCAAGTTTGTCCCACAAACCAGTTCCAAAGGGTTCTGTACCATATGGTCAGGTTAGTCAAAGCAGTGATCCCATTTCTTGGTATGAATTTTCTTTGTCAGTCATGTTTCTGTCATTATAATAAAAAGATTATGGCTCATAATTTCAGAAGTTTCAGTTGATGGCTACTTGGCTCCTTTGTTTCTAGGCCTGTGGTGAGGTAGCACATCATGGCAAGAAGGGTATGGTACAGCTAAATTGCTCAACTCATGGTGGCCAGAAAACAGAAAAAAAGGGACTTGGGGGCTGGGGACATAGCACAGTGGTAGAACACTTACTATCATGTATGAGGCTCTGGGCCTGACCCCTAGCATTGAAAAGTGGAGGAGGGGATATAGCCAGGGTCCCAATATACCCCATCCACCCCTCTATGGCATACCCCCACTGTTCTATTTATCCAACTATATCCTACCTCCTGAAGTTTTCACCACCAGCTGTGGACCAAGCCTTCAACATATGAGCCTTTGGGAAACATTCCAGATCCAAACTATAACAGATAGTGGCATGATAATATTTGTACTTTAGGAGGCCCCCCTCTAACAGCATTATATAGGCTTTACTGGAAGGTAAAAAATAATAATGAAGCACTTACAACTCTTGCAATATTCTAGGAATGAGCTAGCAAGGGTCTTGAATCTAAAAGTGACATTGAATATAAGGAGGCAATATACAGAAAAGACAGAGGAGATGAATTCAAGTGGCCTTTACTCCTGGTTTTAGGTGGGTAAAAAGGAAGATGAAGGTGAAAATAGGAAAATAGTTTGATTTTTTTCTATCATCTTGGATGAAAGGTAGGCCAACTATTGAATATATTAATTGGGAAAAGGGAAAATAAAGACAGAATACCTTGAGAAGATGGGCCCAGTAGACGTGTATTCAGTTGTAAAATGACATCCTCAGCATAAAAGCAATAGCTGAAATCAAAGGAGTAGCTACAATATATTAGAAGAAATAGTACTTTTAAACTTAATGGAAACACCTTTATACTAATTGAGATATTGCTATTAGAGTGGTTTAATTAGTTTCCATTATTTGTCAAGAACATCATTAACTTCAGAGGCATTGAGATGAAACATATAATGGATGGGTGTGTCCTGCTTTACCAACTTAGAACAGAGGAAACATCTAATATTCAGATGATATGACTGAGTACTACCCCATTTTCCTTATGACAAGGGTATCTATTTCCCCTACTCACTAAGTATCTTTTATTCTTACTAGACTTCACTGAGATAAAAGAAACCTCATTCATCTCCTAGAACACCTCTTCTCTGCTATACCATGTTATTCTGGAAGGTGGCCAGCTCAGCATCTTAGCTCAGCTAAGCAGTCCCCCATCATAGGAAGAGAAGCCCCTCTCAGAAACTAATCAAATGAAAACTTCAGGGCCTCTTGCTTGCATGGACTCCTTCCATGGCCATAGCAATTTTGTATTTTTTATTCTTTTATTTTATTTTATTTTTGGTACTAGGAATTGAACTCGGGGTACTCAACCCCTAAGCCACTTCCCCAGTCCTATTTTATATTTTATTAAGAGACAGGGTCTCACTGAGTTGCTTAGCACTTCACCCTGTTGCTGAGGCTGGCTTTGATCTCAGGATCCTCCTGCCTCAGCCTCCTGAGCTGCTGGGATTACAGGCATGCACCACTGTGCCTGGCTGTACTTTTTTATTCTTAAAAAAAATAAGGAATTCAAGGGGCTGGGGCTAAGTTTGTAGCTCAGTGGTAGAGCGCCTGCCTCGCACATGTGAGGTACTGGGTTTGGTCCTCAGCACCACATAAAAAAAAAATAAAGATATTGTGTCCATCTACAACTAAAAAAATTTTTTTGAATTAAAAAAGGAATTCAATATTTTATAAATCCAACTCCAACAACTCCTGAACTGGCCTGTGCCGACACATACTGCTGCTCTCAGAGTGACTTCTCCAGGGGAAGGGAAGAGACAGCTTCCTGCCTCTCTGTCCAATTTATGGTTGTGTCACACTATGGCAGATTTAAACATTTTAGTTACAACCTTTAAGTGACCTTAAGGCCATTCTAGCATAGACAAATGCATGAAGCATGCACTAGCCTCAGTGAAGCTGCTTAGATCCTCACACACAAGTTGTGATTAGAGATAGTGGTTCCCATATCCACCGAGGGTCTGGTGTGTTCCAGGTGCCAGTTCCAGCCTTTTCTCCTACAGGTGTCCTTGAAGAGTCTTCTATGGCTCTCACTGCCAACTGTACACAGACTGGGGCACTTGAGTAATCAAAAGCACTCTAATGACACTGAAACCCCAAGCATCAGTGCCTCTTTCCTTTTCCACCCAAAATGCTTTATTGGTCTCCATGCCAACTTGACCAACTTCATTCCCCAGAAGGCTTTAAGTGTAAGAGTTCTGAAGGCAGACAGTCAGATGCCATCTGCTTTCAGAGCTAAAGTTCCATGGTTGTCTTACACCCTTTCTTCACAAAAGTTCATGCCAATTTATCTTATGTCTATAAGATAAAATAAGTCATCAAAATGTTCTTCCTCCAGAACACAGAAAGGCAGCTTCAATAATATATCTTCCTAGACATAAATACATGTTTTGGAGCTTTTAAGTAGCCTGATCTCCTTCTCTCATCTTCTCTCTCTCTCTCTCTCTCTCTCTCTCTCTCTCTCATACACACACACACCCACACACACACCCACACACACACCTTGAACTATTAAGATTATGCTTCATTGAAGTACCTCCAAAATTATTACATGGAAATAAATAATTAAAATTTCACCTGATACAAACTAGGATTCTATATTATCTGGAACTTGTAAGATTGCTTTAAACTTCCAACATATTGCCTTGATTTTACCAATCATACAGTGGAAATCTGCCGCAGTCTGGCTGGGCCCAATTCAGGAGCCACTTGTCAAAAGAAACAAACTTTATTTTTAGAACACACACACCAAACCACAAAGCTCCTCAGGAAAAACCTTCAGAGCCCAACTGCCACCACCGGCTTCCCACAAGCCTCTCAACCTCCCCCACTCCTCCTGCTCTTGAGGCTGATTGGCTGGGTCACGTGGGCAGAGCCAAAAAAAAGTCCCCCAATGAGCAGCTCCATGGTCTGAAAGGGTGGGGAAACAGCCCAATGAGCATCACCGCAGAGGAGCCAATCAGTTGGCAGCTAGAAGTTTGCTGGGGCAGCTGTGAGCCAATCATCAGCTGGCAGCTGGAAGTTTGCTAGCAGCTGGAAGTTTGCTGGCAGCTGGAAGTTTGCTGGGGCCCCTTTCGGCTGTGGCTCTCAACAGAAGTCTCTGGTTGTTAATATACTGAATGATAGCCCTTCAGCTGCTCTGGACTTAACTGATCCTAAACTGGATGTGGCCACTTTGACATACACCTTAGGAGGAATGTGAGTAATTAAGAAGGCATATTCAGAATTTAACTTTATTTTTATTTTTTTTCTAAATATTTTTTTTATTGGTTATTCAAAACATTACATAGTTCTTGATATATCATATTTCACACTTTGATTCAAGTGGGTTATGAACTCCCATTTTTACCCCATATACAGAATGCAGAGTCACATCAGTTACACTTCCATTGATTTACATATTGACATACTCATGTCTGTTGTATTCAGCTGCCTTTCCTATCCTCTACTATCCCCCCTCCCCTCCCCTCCCCTCCCCTCTTCTCTCTCTACCCCCTCTACTGTAATTCATTTCTCCCCCTTGTATTATTTTTCCCTTAACCCTCACTTCCTCTTGTATGTAATTTTGTATAACCCTAAGGGTCTCCTTCCATTTCCAAGCAATTTCCCTTCTCTCTCCCGTCCCTCCCACCTCTCATCCCTGTTTAATGTTAGTCATCTTCTCATGCTCTTCTTCCCTACTCTGTTCTTAGTTACTCTCCTTATATCAAAGAAGACATTTGGCATTTGTTTTTTAGGGATTGGCTAGCTTCACTTAGCATAATCTGCTCTAATGCCATCCATTTCCCTCCAAATTCTATAATTTTGTCATTTCTTAATGCAGAGTAATACTCCATTGTGTATAAATGCCACATTTTTTTAATCCATTCGTCTATTGAAGGGCATCTAGGTTGCTTCCACAGTCTTGCTATTGTGAATTGTACTGCTATGAACATCGATGTAGCAGTGTCCCTGTAGCATGCTGTTTTTAGGTCTTTAGGGAATAGACCCAGAAGGGGAATAGCTGGATCAAATGGTGGTTCCATTCCCAGCTTTCCAAGAAATCTCCATACCGCTTTCCAAATTGGTTGCACCAATTTGCAGTCCCACCAGCAATGTACAAGTGTACCCTTTTCCCCACATCCTCACCAGCACTTGTTGTTGTTTGACTTCATAATGGCTGCCAATCTTACTGGAGTGAGATGATATCTTAGGGTGGTTTTGATTTGCGTTTCTCTGACTGCTAGCGATGGTGAGCATTTTTTCATGTACTTGTTGATTGATTGTATGTCCTCCTCTGAGAAGTGTCTATTTAGGTCCTTGGCCCATTTGTTGATTGGGTTATTTGTTATCTTATTGTCTAATTTTTTGAGTTCTTTATATACTCTGGATATTAGGGCTCTATCTGAAGTGTGAGGAGTAAGATTTGTTCCCATGATGTAGGCTCCCTATTTACCTCTCTTATTGTTTCTTTTGCTGAGAAAAAACTTTTTAGTTTGAGCAAGTCCCATTTGTTGATTCTAGATATTAATTCTTGTGCTATGGGTGTCCCATTGAGGAATTTGGAGCCGAACCCCACAGTGTGTAGGTCGTAGCCAACTTTTTCTTCTATCAGATGCCTTGTCTCTGGTTTGATATCAAGCTCCTTGATCCATTTTGAGTTAACTTTTGTGCATGGCGAGAGAAAGGGATTCAGTTTCATTTTGTTGCATATGGATTTCCAGTTTTCCCAGCACCATTTGTTGAAGATGCTATCCTTCCTCCATTGCATGCTTTTAGCCCCTTTATCAAATATAAGAAAGTTGTAGTTTTGTGGGTTGGTTTCTGTGTCCTCTATTCTGTACCATTGGTCCACCCGCCTGTTTTGGTACCAATACCATGCTGTTTTTGTTACTATTGCTCTGTAGTATAGTTTGAAGAATGGTATCGCTATACCACCTGATTCACACTTCCTGCTTAGCATTGTTTTTGCTATTCCGGGTTTTTTATTTTTCCATATGAATTTCATGATTGCTTTCTCTATTTCTACAAGAAATGCCATTGAGATTTTGATTGGCATTGCATTAAACCTATAGAGAGCTTTTGGTAATATCGCCATTTTGATGATGTTAGTTCCGCCTATCCATGAACAGGGTATACTTTTCCATCTTCTAAGATCTTCTTCAATTTCTCTCTTTAGGGTTCTGTAGTTTTCATTGTATAAGTCTTTTACTTCTTTTGTTAGGTTGATTCCCAAGTATTTTATTGTTTTTGAGGATATTGTGAATGGAGTGGTTGTCCTCATTTCCATTTCAGAGGGTTTGTCGCTGATATACAGGAATGCCTTTGATTTATGTGTGTTGATTTTATATCCTGCCACTTTGCTGAATTCATTTATTAGCTCTAATAGTTTCTTTGTAGACCCTTTTGGGTCTGCTAGGTATAGAATCATGTCATCCGCAAATAGTGATAATTTAAGTTCTTCTTTTCCAATTTTTATGCCTTTAATTTCTTTCGTCTGTCTAATTGCTCTGGCCAGTGTTTCGAGAACTATGTTGAACAGAAGTGGTGAGAGAGGGCATCCCAGTCTTGTTCCAGATTTTAGAGGGAATGCCTTCAATTTTTCTCCATTCAGAATGATGCTAGCCTGGGGCTTAGCGTAGATTGCTTTTACAATGTTGAGGTATGTTCCTGTTATCCCTATTTTTTCGAGAGTTTTGAACAAAAAGGGATGCTGTACTTTGTCGAATGCTTTTTCTGCATCTATCGAGATGATCATATGGTTCTTATTTTTAAGTCTATTGATGTGGTGGATAACATTTATTGATTTCCGTATATTGAACCAGCCTTGCATCCCAGGGATGAATCCTACTTGATCATGTTGTACAATTTTTTTGATATGACTTTGTATCCGATTCGCCAGAATTTTATTGAGGATTTTTGTGTCTAGGTTCATTAGAGATATAGGTCTGTAATTTTCTTTCTTTGAAGTATCTTTGTCTGGTTTAGGAATCAGTGTGATGTTGGCCTCTTAGAATGAATTTGGAAGTTCTCCCTCTTTTTCTATTTCCTGAAATAGCTTGAAAAGTATTGGTATTAGTTCCTCTTTAAAGGTTTTGTAAAACTCTGCTGTATACCCATCTGGTCCTGGGCTTTTCTTAGTTGGTAATCTTTTGATGGTTTCTTCTATTTCCTCAATTGATATTGGTCTGTTTAGGTTGTCTATATCCTCCTGTCTCAATCTGGGCAGATCATATGACTTAAGAAATTTATCGATGCCTTCACTATCTTCTATTTTATTGGAGTATAAGGATTCAAAATAATTTCTGATTATCTTCTGTATTTCTGAAGTGTCTGTTGTGATATTGCCTTTTTCATCCTGTATGCTAGTAATTTGAGTTCTCTCTCTTCTTCTCTTTGTTAGCATGGCTAAGGGTCTGTCGATCTTATTTATTTTTTCAAAGAACCAACTTTTAGTTTTATCAATTTTTTCAATTGTTTCTTTTGTTTCGATTTCATTAATTTCAGCTCTGATTTTAATTATTTCTTGCCTTCTACTTCTTTTGCTGTTATTTTGCTCTTCTTTTTCTAGGATTTTGAGATGAAGTATGAGATCATTTATTTGTTGGTTTTTTCTTTTTTTAAGGCATGAACTCCAAGCAATGAATTTTCCTCTTAGAACTGCTTTCAATGTGTCCCATAGATTCCGATATGTTGTGTCTGTGTTTTCATTTATCTCTAAGAATTTTTTAATTTCCTCCTTAATGTCTTCTATAACCCATTGATCATTCAGTAACCTGTTGTTCATTCTCCAAGTGATGCATGATTTTTCCTTCCTTCTTTTATCGTTGATTTTCAGTTTCATTCCATTATGGTCAGATAAGATGCATGGTATTATCTCTACTCCTTTATATTGTCTAAGAGTTGCCCTGTGACATAATATATGATCTATTTTTGAGAAGGATCCATGTGCTGCTGAGAAAAAAGTGTAACTACTTGATGTTGGGTGGTATATTCTATATATGTCAATTAAGTCTAGGTTGTTAATTGTGTTATTGAGTTCTATAGTTTCCTTATTCAACTTTTGTTTGGAAGATCTGTCCAGTGGTGACAGAGGTGTGTTGAAGTCTCCCATGATTATTGTATGGTGGTCTATTAGACTCTTGAACTTGAGAAGAGTTTGTTTGATGAACATAGCTGCACCATGGTTTGGGGCATATATATTTATGATTGTTATGTCTTGTTGGTGTATGGTTCCCTTGAGCAGTATGTAGTGTCCCTCTTTATTCCTTTTGATTAACTTTGGCTTGAAATCTATTTTATTTGATATGAGTATGGACACTTCTGCTTGTTTCCAAAGTCCATATGAGTGATATGATTTTTCCCAACCTTTCACCTTCAGTCTATGTATGTCTTTTCCTATCAAATGCGTCTCCTGTAGGCAGCATATTGTTGGGTCATGTTTTGTGATCCATTCTACTAGCCTGTGTCTCTTAATTGGTGAGTTTAAGCCATTAACATTTAGGGTTATTATTGAGATATGGATTATCCTCCCTGCCATATTTGTTTATTTATGTTACTGAATATGGTTTGTTTTCCTCTTTGATTATTTTACCCCCTTTACTGTCCTACCTCCCACTGTTGGTTTTCATTGTTATTTTCCATTTCCTCTTCCTGTAATGTTTTGCTGAGGATTTTTTGGAGAGATGGTTTTCTAGCTGCAAATTCTTTTAACTTTTGTTTATCGTGGAAGGTTTTAATTTCATCTTCCATCTTGAAGCTCAATTTTGCTGGATACACAATTCTTGGTTGGAACCCATTTTCTTTCAGTGTTTGAAATATGTTATTCCAGGATCTTCTAGCTTTCAAAGTCTGTGTTGAGAGATCAGCTGTTATCCTGATTGGTTTACCCCTAAATGTAATCTGTTTCCTTTCTCTTGTAGCTTTTAAAATTCTCTCCTTATTCTGTATGTTGGGCATCTTCATTATAATGTGTCTAGGTGTGGATCTCTTATGATTATGCACATTCGGCGTCCTGTAGGCTTCTAGGATTTGGGATTCTGTCTCATTCTTCAAGTCTGGGAAGTTTTCTCGTATTATTTCATTGAATAGATGCTCATTCCTTTGGTTTGGAGCTCTATACCTTCCTGTATCCCAATGACTCTTAAGTTTGGTCTCTTTATGTTATCCCATATCTCTTGGATGTTCTGCTCATGGTTTCTTAACTGTCTTGCTGAGCTGTCTATGTTCTTTTCAAGTTGAAATACTTTGTCTTCATTGTCTGATGTTCTATCTTCTAAGTGTTCTACTCTGCTGGTAGTATTCTCAATTGAGTTTTTAAGTTGGTTTATTGCTTCCTGCCTTTCTAGGATTTCTGTTTGTTTGTTTTTTATAACTTCTATCTCCCTGTATAGTTGGTCTTTTGCTTCCTGGATTTGTTTATGTATTTCATTGTTGAAGAGATCTTTCATTGTCTGATTTTGCTGTCTCGTGTCTTCCTTGAGACTCCAGATCATCTGAAGCATGTATCTCCTGAATTCTTTATCTGACATTCCATCTGCTGCAGATATTACCTCTTCTAACGTTGAGTTGACCTGCATTGCTTGTGGTCCTTTCTTTCCTTGTCTCTTCATACTGTTCGCATTTCTTTCTGCTTACTGAGACTGTTGTGTTGTTGAATTTTCCCCCTATATATTTATATTACTCTTGTATAGTTGCAAAGTCTCCTGCGCAGACGCGGGCAGGGGCTCTGCTCCTCCTCCAATTGGGGCGCTGTGCCTACCACATCGACAGGCTGCTGGGCCTGTTCTGCTGGTTGGTAGCAGGTGCGCCTACCTTGCAGGCGCGTGGGGGCGGCTCTGCCACTCCCAGGTTGCTGGGCCTGACCTGCTGGTGGGTTGCAGGTCCGGCTACCTTGCAGGCGCGGGGGGAGGGCGCACACCTATTTGTATTTAGACAGTTACGCAAAATGGAGGACGTAATGCTTGGGATGAAAGTTGGGGGCAAGGGGAAGGTAGGTGCTCTTGAAAGGAAAGAAGGAGAGGGAGATAGATAGCATAGAGGAGAATGGAAAGAGCAGTAAAACTTGGAAGGGGAGAGAGAGAGGGAAAAGGGAGAGAAAAAATTAAAATGAAATAGGAAATAAAATTAGGTCTTAGAGATCCATTTTCTTCTCTTCCCGTAGGCAAAGCTGTGCCCTCTGGGCTGAGTTTTGCCCTCAATGTGTCAACAGCAATCCCTGTAAGGCGGTTCCTGGGAGTCTCTCAATCCTGTTGGTCCAGAGCCGTTTCACTTCTACGACCCCTCCTCCCCTTCCTCCTGCCAGCCAGCCAGGTCCTGCTCACTGGAGGCAGTTCCCCAAGGATTTGGTTACACTTTCAGCCCCACCGAGTGCTCTATTTCCCTAACTACTGAGCACTCTCGCTGTCGTTCATCTAAGCCCCAGTGCTGTGGAGCTGTAGTCTGGGAGTCAATTGTTTAATTTTTCCGGATCCCTTTGGTGGGCACACCTTCGGAGTCTGGCAGCTAAGACCATTGTTGTCGCTGCTGGTGGTAATAGGAGTTGGGGGTCGAGGATCCCCCCTACTTCCCTCAGCCCCTACAGTCACAACCACTCTGCTGGCGGTAGGAGGAGTTGGGGGTCTGGAGTGTCCTCTGTTTCCCTCCGCCCCTACCGTCACACCCTCTCAGTTTGCGGTTGGGGGATTTGGGGGTGGGGAGTCTTCTCTGCTTCCCTCTGCCCCTACAGTCACGCCCTCGTCACTGGCAGTAGGGGGAGTTGGGGGTCAAGAGTCCTTTGGCCCTTACGGTCACGCCCATGGAGAGATTTTGAAGATTCCCGGTTGTTTGTATCTGGTGTGGGTGGGAGTCACACACCTGCTAAAGTAGATTCCGCTGGGAAGGAATCTCTTTGGCCGAACTTTGGTGACTTCCCCTCTCTGCTATGGCGGGCCCCTGGCTCCTTGCTGGAGTGTCCGAAGGGAGGGGTGGAACTGGCTAGTCTCTGGTCTGACACAATCTCTGGTTTTAGTTCCCAGTTCGCTATTTCGTAAAGGGTTGGTTAGATTCCCTTCACGCTGTCTGGGGGGGGGGGGGAGCCGTTCGCCGGGTGGGCGGGGCTGTTAGTAGAGCCGGGAGGGCACGGGCTGTCTGCTGGGCCCGGCGGGGACACTTCTCGCTGTGCCGGGCTGCCGCCGCGTGGCTAAAATCCGGGGGGGTGGAGTAGCCGTTCGCTGAGCGAGAACGGGGCCTCTTGGGACAGCGAGATGGCGGGTGCCGTCTGCGGGTTCGGGCGGACCGCGCCGCTTTGGGCCTCCGGCCACTTTCTGAAGCGGCTGGTGGCTGCGGTACTAGACCTCCGCGCCCGCGTGACCGGCCAAGATCCACTTGTCTGAGACAAACTGACACTTCTAATAAACCTACCAATTCCCGGCAGGTCCCCTCTTCACGGAATTTTGCTAGAAGTTCCTCAGTAGGTAGACTGCTGCTGTTCCAATGGGTCTTTCTGATCCCGTTAATGTGGAGACATTGGAATCGCTGCTTCCTCGCCGGCGGCCATGTTGGATCCCCCCAATTTAACTTTATTTTAGCAGAATAAATATCTTACACACTAACTTGTCTTGTAGTTTGCTTAACTTAAATGATATAAGAGTTCAGATTTTATTGAAATATGTTTTTTTTAACTCTTGATTTTTTTGGAAAAAAATCCAAACGTTACCATAGTTGATTTTTTAGAAAACATCCAAATTTTATCTTCTCTTTCTACACCTTGAAAAAGTCAAGTTGGAGTGACTTTGTGCACTATTTTTAATATTTGAAAATAAGGGAATTTTTAAATAAGTACAGTACTGAGAAGACAAATAGCAAAAATTTGTAAGTTTTTTTCACCACAGTCAAGGGGAGACTAGTTCTATAAACTATTCAAATGTGTTATAAATTCAGTCAGTGTGGCACTGATAACAGATTGTCATCTATTTAATACATGGCTATTATTTCCAGTGAAAATGCTATAAGGTAGGACTCTTCATACATACACCACACAACCCAACAGTTAGCAACCTGAGGTATTGGAGTTTCTCAAGTCAGTTTTTTCAAAGTTAAGGACTGTATGTGTGCTTTTAACCAGGAGTCACCTGGTCCTGGCCCAGGTCTTTTTTTTTTTTTTTTTGATTAGGGAGATACCAGGGATTGAACTCAGGGGTACTAGAATACTGTCACATCCCCAGCCCTATTTTGTATTTTATTTAGAGACAGGGTCTCACTGAGTTGCTTAACACCTCACTTTTGACGAGGCTGGCTTTGAACTCCTGATCCTCCTGCCTCAGGTTCTTGAACCACTGGAATTATAGGCATGCGCGACCATGCCTGTGGCCAGATACACTCTGGCTGAGTATCTCTAGGATTCTCTTGCTAGTCCACACAGCCTCTGGTATATGTTTTTCTGTAATTCACTTGGAGAAATTCACCTTTTAGAGGTATCTCTTTTATACCAGTCTCTCAGCTCTGCTGTTTCATTGTTGATCTGTTTGTCTCTGCTTAAAGGGTTCAAATGCCTTGCTGTTCTGGTCTGCCAGTGGGGTCCTCCAGGATTTACAGAGTTGCTATGATTTTTAAGATTTATACTGTGATTGCAATGGGATCTAGGATGAGGGAGAATGCGTTAAAATGTGGATTCAATCCAATTTTTGGAAGAACTCCTTTATGTTATATAATCAAATTAATACCACCCCCATCCCTCCCACACATACCATGAGTTCTTTCTTTGCTATTTACTTATACTTTTCTATAGGTAACATTTGTCATTTGATACCTAATTCCTTAATAGATATATTTTCCCCCAATACATAAGCAATTGTCCCAATATCACTTACAAAATTATTCACTATTTCCTATTTTTCTTCCTTAAAGGAAATTTCTAAGTGTATTTTGATATAAAAATATGTCTAAAATATAGTAATTGAAAAAGAAAATTTCAGATAAATTAGTTTCTGTTTAAAAAGTGAGGAGAGAATTTTATGTATAGGTCATTATACATTATTACATATACTAGTGTGTGGGTAGAAATTTTATGGGAGGCTGGAAATCAAATTGTTAATTTAATTTCTTTTAAAGAGTAAAAGTGGTAGGAAATTGGAGGTGATGGAAGAATTTCCCCAGATAATAATCTCAAGAGCAGAAGCAGCAGGGAGTAAGAAGCAGCCTACAGGTGGTTGGCAGAAAGGGCTAAACCAACTGACTCTAGCATTTGCTCAAAAAAAAAAGAAAAAAACAACCACCAACTAAGCATTAAAAGCAAGCAAATAAAAACCAGTTAACATATATTCGACTCTTACCATATATATGCCAGCACTGCTTTAGAACTTTATATGCACTGATTTACTTAGTCCTCATATGTACTCCTCTTTTCACAACTTTAGAGAGGTAAACTGATACAAAGTGGTTAGGTAAATCTTCCAATGTACATGGCAGAGACAGAGTTTGATCCAGGTATCTAGTATTTGAGCCCCTCTTACCTACTAGGATGGACTGCATAGCCTAAAAGATCACCTCCCCAGCCTGAAGACTCTTCTGTCCTTCTTACAACCATCAACACTTCTGAAAGTAGAACCTATATTCTAACTGCAGAAATGGAAAACCTCACTTTGGAGAAAAATACATATGATCTCAAACACTGTGATATCTAAACATTCATCTAAAAGTGTTATTTAGAAATGAAGAGTCACTTAAATATTTGAGAAAAACCTACAGCAGAGAAAGTACAAACTCCAATTAATTTCCAAGGAAACAGTTAATAGGGAAAGTAGAAAAAAATACTAAAATAAGTCTAATTGGTATTTTCAGATTCAAAGGGTTGTGTTCACATATACCACATACATCAGAGTTCTTAGAAATTAAAAACATAGCTACTGAAATTAAAAACTGACTTGACTATAAAACAGAATGAACATAACAAAAGATCAAATTAGTGAACTGAAAGATTGAGGAATTCTCTCAAGATGTTATATGAAGGTTAGGACATAAAAGAAAATATTGAGACAGAGTCAGAAGTTCTATGGCAGCCAGAATAATGGTCCCACAAAGATGTCCATATCTAAACCTAGAATCTGTGAAAATGGTATCTTACAAGGTAAAAGAACTGTGATTCAATAAGGATCTTGAGATAGATTATCCTGCACCATCCACATGGGCCCAATGTAATCACAAGGATTCTTATACATAAAAAAGCTAGGAAAGTCAGAGTCTTCAAATAACACAAATTTATTATCTTATCATTTTGTACAAAATGGGTCTCATTGGGATAGAATCAGGAAGCTGTAGTGCTGCATTATTTTTTGGAGGATTTTCTATGGGGTGATACATTTACCTGCCCGTTCCAGCTTCTCAAGGCTGCCCACATTGCTTGGCTCCACCAACAGTAAGTGGAGTTCTCACATCACATCACTCTGACCTCCTCTTCAGGCTCCTGCTTCCATATTAAAGAACCCGAGGTCTGACACCAATAAACCAAAATAATCTCTTATTTTAGGATTGGGTGATCAACACCCTTATTTCTACCTATGATCTTAAATTCCCCTTGGCCACTTGCTATGGTCTGGGTATGGTATGAATGCGTCCTCCAAAAGTTGATGTGCTGGAAGCACACTGCAGTGCTTGGATCTTTAAGAGATGTGGCTAAGTGGAAGGTGGGTAGGTCACTGGGGGCACTGCCCTTGGAAGGTATTGATAATTAATTCCTGTAGGACCAGTTAGTTCCCAAGGCAGCAAATCACTACAAGAAGAGCAAGCCTGGCTCCTGAGTCCCTCCTGCTACCTGTCTTACCACGTGGCTACTCTCTCCCTCTGATGTGTACTCCTTTTTTGATGCCATCCTTCATGCTGTTTTGTAGTTAAAAGATCCTGCAGCAGAGGCTGAGCAGATAGCAATGTTCAATCCTGGATTCTTAACTTCCACATCTGTGAATTAAGTAATTTTTTCTTTATACATTACCAAGCCCCAAGTTATTTGTTATCACAACAGAAAAAAAAGACTAAAATATCACATAATGGTAACCTATCTGAGGATTAGGACATGGACAACTTTCTAAAGGGGGTTATTCCATCTACTAAAACACTATCCCTATCCCTAACTTCAAATGCCTCTCTCTCCCTTTACGATATAGGTAATTCCAGTCATGCCCTAACTTCTTCCTTTAAGCTTTTAACAATACAATTCACACTCAACTAATGTAGAGAGATGTAAACATTCTAAACGTCCTGTCCAGAGCAACATCAGGGGCCCTTAATGGACTCAAAGCTATTTTACAATTCCATCAATTACAGAGAACTAGAAAACTGACAATAATGAAAATGACTTTGTTTATAAAAATGCAAATAGCATCTCGGGGAATGCAGTTGATTACTGCCCAATAGATACTGACTGATTTTGCCAGATTGTATCCATTTGTCTGTTCTTAGCATCACTATATGTTTGTTTTCTCTTTGGACTCTCCTTAGAACAATTTGTAACATCTTATCATTTCCCTTGTTAATTAGTGAGTTAAATAAAATCTGACATCTGTTTGTGATTATACCCCTTTTAAAATGTTCCCTTCAAGAGTAAAAATATTATAAATATTATAAATGTGTATATATATATATATATATATATATATATATAGTTGTTAGAAAATTTTCTACAGCAAGACATCCACAGAAATGTAGTTGGTTATTTGTTAAAATTTCTCTAATCTCTTTTACAAGAGACCCCCACCTACTCTTTGGGGATGGGATAGTGGGCAATCTAATGTTAATTTGATCCAGATTAAATTTAGTCTGATTCAATAATATAAACAAACTCAGGTTAAACCTAGTCTGTTTTGTGCAGTCTGTTTTTCCAACTTCAGGTCACTTCTTTCAGATGTTGATAGAATAGGGGGTTATGACAGCCTGGAGACCATCTGGCCTTCAGCCTAGTGGTCCATGCTAAAACCTCATTCCCTCCCCAGCAATCTCCACAGAGGACCACTGCTGTTCACCACAGCCAGACACCATGCAGATACCCAAGGAGCCAGGCAGTGCATTTAGACACCCCCCCTTTTTTTTGCCAGAACACACAGTATTTCCTTCCTTAATTTTGTCATGGATGTTCTGTGTTAACAGAAATCTTCTCTGAATAGCTGTCCTCTTCCCAAATATTCACTTATACACACAAGCTGAGTATGAAATCCTTTGCTTTGATGCTCTGTGCCTTTCTGATGTATTTCTTGAGACATGAGAGAAACTCCATTCAGAATCCTCTTACCTTGGTTTTGAACCATTCTAAAGAATTCAGAAAACAAATTCTCCAAGTAGTTATCAAGTCAAACCTCATGATTAAGAAATCAATATTCCTCCTCTCTGCATCTTAGTTAGGTCTAGGAGGTAAAGGCTGATAGAAAAGCAACTTGAGAAAAATATAAAAGCAAACTCATAGATATTACGTATGTGGTTTTTGTTTGTTTGCTTACAGTGCTAGGACTGAAGCCACAGCCTCACAGTGCTAGGCAAGTACCCTACCATTGTGCTAGACCCTCATTTCCAAATCCATAGATATAGAAAGCTAAATTAACTAAGAGGGGGAGGCAGGGTGTGGTAGTGTACACCTATAGACCCAAGTATTCAGGAAGCTGAACAGAAGAGCAAATTCAAGGTCAGCCTGAGACCCTGTCTCGAAATTCAAATGGGCCTGGGATGCAGCTCTGTGGTAAAGTGCTTACCTAGCATGCACAAGATCCTGGGTACAATCCAATACTGCAAAGAACAAAAATGCCTTCAGCAAAGTCTGAACTGGTGTTTGAGTAAACAGTATCATAACTTAGGTATCATAACCTGGTCAAGTTAACACAGAAATTTAACCAATACAATCCTACCTTCATGATCTTTCTTACCTCATTGTGGTTTCTCAGATGGTATTCAACTTCCTTGCTAGCATCGACCCCTCCATGTGAACTCGTGATCACCTTCATCTGTCTCCTTTAAGGAGATCGTTTCTCAAAAAGATTCTTTCATTTCTGTATCATTAATCTCTCCATTCTCACCTTTCCTTCTGAGTAAACATGTTCAAGGCTGCCTATGCTTTAAATAACATTCTTTCATTCCGATACACTTGCTAGCTACCACTCTTTAGTCTCCTATTAAATTTTTAAATTGATATTTTAAAAAATTCTCACCTTTTTCTATGCTCTGGAATGGTTCATAAATTATAGGGATTATGTGAACCTTGTAGGTCTTCTACAGTTCACCCTTATGTGAGACATGAACTTATTTTTTAAGAGAGAGAGAGAGAGAATTTTTTAATATTTATTTTTTAGTTTTCGGTGGACACAACATCTTTATTTTATTTTTTTTATGTGGTGCTGAGGATCCAACCCAGCGACCCGCACATGCCAGGCGAGCGCACTACCGCTTGAGCCACATCCCCAGCCCCAAGACATGAACTTTTAAAAGTTAGATTTTTGAACACCTATTTAATTTCTTCTACCATAGCTTATTTATTCAGGTTTTTGTTTTTGCTTGTGATTATATTTATACTTCACATATCTATCTGAAATTCTCTTGACTGTGATGATAAAAAGGAGTCCATGCATCCAATGAGTCCGATGTTCATAGTTCTAATGAAACTCATCTAATGATTAACTTTAGTACCAAAAATAACAAAAACATATTGAATCTGTTATTGTTCTTGTCATGGGTATTAATTAAAATCTGAGGCTTATGCAGAGGAAAGAAAACATTTTTCTTTATTAAAAAAACTCTGCTCACTTCCATTTTAATCAATTGAATGTTTTTCTTCCTACTGATTTTTACTGTTTACTTTTTTTTCAGTTGGTTTTTATTCTTTCTTGTTATTTTCATGTCCTGTTTCCTCTGAGATATTTACTTTTTGCCTTTTACCAATATCAATACTCAGGATTTTGCCCTTTTGCTTCTTGCCTTCATCTTCTTCATCTTCACCACTACCATATGGTCATCTGCTTATTCTTGTGTTTTTGCTATCATTTCTTAGGGACTTTTAAAAAAGAAACTCTTCTTTATTCAAGTTTGACAACATATATTTTCCTAAAACATTAGAAATGTAAAATTTGAGTGACTTTTGAAAGTCGTTTACTTTGTTTTATCAAATTATTGGCACAATAAGAGGGGAGGGAAGAATAGAAGTTGATTGGTTTAAACAAAGGGGAATGAAAAGAAGGGAGGGGAATAGGAATAGGAAAGACAGTAGAATGAATCAGACATAACATTCCTATGTTCATACATGAATACACGACCAGTTAAACTCCACATCATGTACAATTACAGGAAGGGGATCCTAAGTTGTACCCCATGTACATACAATATGTCAAAATACACTCTACTGTCATGAATATCTAAACAGAACAAATTTTTAAAAATTGGAACAAAAGTAAAATAGCATTATATTTGTATCAGTTTTTTTTGTTCCATAATTTTGCTATTTTTTCATTTCTAATGTCAATTTGAAACTTATCTTTTTAAATTTACTTGTCTACTTTTGTGGGTTTTTTGTTGTTGTTTCATTGGTTGATTGGTTTTGTTGTTGTTTTGTTCAGCTTGGGGTTTTCGTTTTGTATATTTTCAAAACACTTGTTTGAATTTTACTGATAAAATTAATATGGAGTGGAGCTGGGGTTGTGGCTCGGCGGTAGAGCACTCACCTAGCACGTGTGAGGTGCTGGGTTCGATCCTCAGCACCACATAAAAATTAATAAGTAAATTAAAGGTATTTAAAAATTAATATGGAGTAACTTTTAGACTTCAATGATCTCAATTATATCTTTTTTTTAAAAAATCTGCTCACTTTTATTAATTCTTTTCTTTTTTGCAGTTATTTTTCTAACATGGGGCACTCTTTAAGAAAAAAAACTTTATTATTATCTAATAAAAATATCTGCCTTTTCCCTTGAGAACTATTTAAAATTCATCTTGTAGGTAGAGATAGGTACTACTGTTTCTCATTCACTTCCCAATAATCTGTATTTTGTTTTGTTTCTCTTAATTTATATAGCTTTTTGTAGAAAAATTTTAAAAACTTCAAAGAGCCTTTTAAAAACACTATTTCATTGTTAAGTTGAATCTTACTGAAATGTTTTTAGAGACCACCTCTTGCTGTTACATTTTTGTCCATTTTCCTATTTTCGATATTTCAATGGCATCTTGTTCTAGGTGAGCTGCTTATAAAAATATCAAAGGACTTTTTTTTCCAATCTAAGCATAGAGAAATTTAACCCATACATACTTATTATCAATACACTTGAACTTATTCTTGCAATATATTCATATTTTCTATATTCTTTTTGTTGTTCTTGTCTCTCAAATATCTGATAATCTTTGTGCAGTTGTGTTTATAAATGAGAAACTCTGTTGCAGCTGGTGTGGTATCATGGAGGGCAGAGCTGAGTGTAGGGCTTATGCAGCTGGAGCAGCCTGTTCTCTAGGAGGCTCCATTTGGAGGCACATGGATACAGAGCAGGTTGCAAACTGGAGTTCCCAGTTGCTAAAAGAAGGATTATTCTGTGGCAGTGGCTATCTTTGCTCTTCCCTCCTAGACAGGGCTGCCTTATTCCTTTATTTTGGCAGCATTTGTCTCTCCCAGACCGCCACACCCTCCTTCAGAACTTCAAAACTCTTCCCTAACTTTTCCTTGGAATGTACCTTAACAATTTTAGCCTCTTGATTGTGCTACTTTTCTAATTCAACTTTTAGAGCTACTACCTTAATTAAATTATTAGTTATCCTCTTTATTGATCCAGTTCTCTGTCCAGTTGGGTATTATTTTGCTCTAAATTTGGAGTTTCAATAAATTTTATCTTGTCTTCTCATGGGTTTTCTCATGCCCATGTTTTGGGTTTTCTCTTGTCAATCCAAGGCCATTGATTTCTTTCATCTGAGAGTACCTTGAAATTTCTGGTCTGCTGATAACGACTTTTCTTGCTTGCCTGTGCCAAAATGGTTGTACATCCGCACATTCTGCTCATGTGAGGGATTCAAGGGGGTATTTACATAGACACTGAGTTCAGTCCTTCAATTTATTTATTCTCACTAAGTCATTTAAGCTAGTCATTTGCTGGGATAGTCTTAATTTCCTGCTTCAAGCCACAGTATTATTAGCCTGCTCTGAAAATGTTACGTTGACCTTTTCCACATAATTTAAATTCATTAAAACACAAATGTCAATTTGGTTTTGCAAGTTCTGTTTTATTTATAATACATCTTAGAAATGTACCTACAATTATAAACATCTCCTTCCTTGTCATTGCTGCATAGTATGAACAATAATTTATCCTTAAGAATTAGTTTTGTTGTTATGATAGTGCAACAAGTACCTGTGTGCATTTCTACTTGTGCATATATGTGAAAATTTGATCAAGAACTGATATTGAGGGTATGTACATTGAAAAAAGTCTCACAAAAGACTTTGACATCAACAGAAAATTTTTTATCAAGGTAGAAATTGTTATAATATTATAGGTGAAAATTCTCTCTGAAGAATATATGAATATGATACCACTTTTATATAGTATCAAATATAGAAAAATATGTGTGTTTTGGGGTCTATATGTAACATTGTAGTAAGAGACAGAACAGGGGTTAGGGTTGTAGCTAGGTGGTAGAGCGCTTGACTGGCACATGTGAGGCTCTGGGTTCCATCCTCAGCACCACATAAAAAAAATAAATAAACAAAATAAAAATAAAGATTTTTTTTAAAAAGAAAGAAACAGAACAATGGTTATCTCTGGGGAGGGAATGGGACTTGAAGAAAGGAGAGAGATGTAGGACTTACAACTTAGGTTTGATTTCTCAAAGTCGTTGACAGTATCATGGGATGTCTCTATACATTTTGTGGTCAAAATAAAAGTAAATTCAAACAGGTCAAAGATTAGATTTGAACTACTTAATTTCCAGCAAATAGGGATTGTGATTTGCTGAGAAAAGAAAACGTGCCTACAAAAATGTGGAAATTTACAACTGGTGCTAAGAAACAGGTTTCCACCTAGGACATACCCAATGGGGGGAGAACACTCCAGTGAAGAGAAAAAGTTTGACAAGGAACCAGAAAATAGTTGTAGGTACTTTCTTGAATCGTGTTAAAAGTCAGTAAGTGGTCCCTGCTTATTGGGCAATGACACTTTCCTGAAACTTTAAGTATCCATATTTTGTGTTTACACATGGCTATTCCTCCAAGTTTACTTGGATTTTATGTATAATTAGTAAGTCACTAACATCACAGCCTACCATGCCCAACTTGTTTAACTCTAAGAGCAAAGATGTCTTTAAGGTGAGGCAACATTTTAGCTTTCCTTTGTAGCATTTTGGGCCATCAGAATCTTGAGTCAGCAATTGTTATTTCTACAACATTCAGCCTTCAACCAAAGATACACAGGACAACCGCTGACTACATTTTCCTGCGGAAAGACCCGTCCTGGTAGAAGAGAATCTTAACTGAGTTGCCCAGTGGAGCTTAATTTGTCAGTCAGATTAAGAGAGAAGCTGAATGGAATTGGAGTAACATGAATTCCCAATGGCTCAAAGGCCTTACCCAGTAGAGAAAGGCTGACCTCATTTCTGGATTATGATCTGACATAAATTTATCAGTTGCAGGATATTTCAGAGAATTTTACCAAAACAAAACAAAACAAAACAAGAGAATCACATTCCACCCTCCACCCACCTTTGGTCTCAAAAGAGATTCATATTATGACACATATACTTTTCCATTACATGTACCAGAAGTGAAAAAAAGGAAATTGGGGAACTTGGTGGACTTACCAAAACAGAAGATAAAACCATGGCTGGATTCTGGTAGAATTTAGTGGTGAAGAAACTGTCTTACAAGTTTCAGAAGAGGGATAGTATTTTTATGTGGTGACCTTACGAATTAGTAAATGACTAAAAAAAAAAAAAAAAAACTTGCATGCTCAAGTTCACAGTCTTAAGAATACATTAGGAGTATAATTTTAAGATTAAAATGCAAGTCCACAAATATGTAGCTAAGAACACAAGCTTCTAAGATGAGCCAAAAA
The DNA here is from genome assembly GCF_964194105.1 of Spermophilus citellus. NCBI lineage: Eukaryota > Metazoa > Chordata > Mammalia > Rodentia > Sciuridae > Spermophilus > Spermophilus citellus. The sequence continues at coordinate 89,298,199 of NC_138186.1, read as the reverse complement.
AAAAAAAATAATGACTGATGTTTGACTCAGTTAACTATTCTTTCTGACAGGAGATTAAAGCCGCCTGTGAGATTTCTTTGACTCGTGACTCACTTAATTCATTTAGACACTGCCAGCAAAGCAAGCTACAACAAAGCAGATCCATCTTAACGAGCTCACTCCTGGCTGTTCTAATAAGGAAAAAATAATTGAATTGCTGATTTTGATTTTTTAAAATGCATTCAAGCATTTGAGTATTTGGCTTCACATACCAAATAAACATAAAAATACTTATTACATCATCTTCTTCCCAGAGTGAGTGGGAAAAACCCCCCACAGAATTATCTCCAGATATCCTATTAAGCCCATGCAGCACTGAAGTCTCTTCCTTATGCTTAGTTTATTATAATCAAAGTTTTAAATTAAAATCTTAGTATCTGATGGGGAACAGGCACCAATGTAAGCACAAATATCTACATGGATAATTGAATATGCTGATGTCAAGCACGTCTAGAGTTCATATTTCTCTCAAGAGACATCTGCTGCGGTGAGGAGTCAGTCAGCCTCTGTCAAAGAGGGCAATACCCGGAGGTGAAGCAGCAAGCTGGTGCCTATGGACAAATTTTATTCAGCCTGAATGCTTTCAAAAAATCAAGGCTGGGGGTGTAACCCGCAGTAGAGCTTATGCTTAGAGTGCACACAGGCTCTGGGTTCAAGCCCCAGCACCCCTACCCCAAATCAGCCAACTTTTAAACATCAGGAGATTCCACATAAAAATGTAGACTTGCAGTTCCCTTGGAAATTATAAGAACTCCCTACAGGGAATTTCATTCCTAATCTTCAGAGGCTGAGGAGCAGCAACTTCCTTCAACTGCTTGCAGTACATGGTGGGAATCACCAGCTGGCCTCATCTGTATTCCCTGATTTACCCCTGTAACATGGGTTTGGGACCACTGAGGCAGGGAGTAAAGCAGGCAACCTAGGAACAAAAATACCTGTTGGCACCAAGATGATGCTCATTTGGATATATCTAGGATCTGGGTAGCTCAGTCTACCCAAATCTGCTGTTGACAATCTTTGCTAAATGGCAGTTTTACTACTGCTACATCAAGGCACAGCAAATCTGTTCAAGATATATGTCACCATAGTGCAAATGGTCTCTATATGGACTAGGATGAGAGAGGAGAGGATTATCATTAAAGTTAGAACTTTAAATATTATCTAATCCTGACCTCAGAATAATGTCAGATGTTAAGTATTTACACATCAAGAAGGCAACACCAGGGAAATAAAGCAACTTATTTGTGGTAAACAACTGCCAAATGGTAGGGCCACTATTCAAAAATCAAGTATTTGTGACTAAAAAGCCATATTACATAAACTTCACATACCTTGGAGATATATGCCCTCTCTTTAAAATGAGAAGGATATTATTAATCATTTGACTCTCAGAGGTGTGCACTAAATTAAAGATACCACTTTTATAATATTTGTGATTCCATGGAGAAATACTGGCTCATAATACAAATATTTCAAGCTTTAAAATATAGAGAACTTTTAACAAAACCATTTTTACTAACCTCCCAGTGAGCAGTTATCCTTCCTTGTTTGGCAGCAGCTACAACAGACCCAAATTAACAATAGCTCAACCACAGTAGAAGTATATTTTTTTTTTACATAATAGTCTGCAAATAAGTATTCCACAGCAGGTAAAGCAGTTTCAAGTGGTCAGGACTCATGCTCTTTTTATCTCATCCCACTGTCCTAGAGTGAGGCTCTCATGCATGGCATAAAATGGCTTTTTACTGCTTCCACAATTCACGCACAGGAAGGGGATGGGGGAAGAAAACTTATCCTTCCACTTAAGGATATGATCCTAAAGTTGTACACATCATTTTCACTCACATTTCATTAACCAGATATTAATGAAATAGCCACACACAGGTAGAAAGGAACCTGGGGAACATACTTACTGGCCAAGTGCCAAGAACCTAACTAAAATTTTGTTAACATGGAAAGAGGAAGAAACCAAGACTGTGAGACACCTACCATGTTAGGCACATCCTTTATAACTTATAGATAAGCACCACTTAACCACACTTCTACCTTCTGATGTGGACACCTATCTTTACTTCCTATAACTTGAACTTGTCTTATTTTTGCCAAATTCTGAGCCTCTAGAAAAGCCCTCTTGTTTTGTATGGCTAAAATAAGGAGATAAAGTAGAATTTCATGAATCACATAGTTTATTGCATTTTTTTCTGTTTTGCAATTCTTAAAAGGGGGAATAATAAGAAAAAATATCTCAGGGAATACATTCAATAGATGAGGTACATTAACCACAGAGTGGCGAGTACCAAAGCTGCTAAAAGTCTAGTTATTCCATTTAGATGAAAGCAGGCCTCTGTGGAAAGTAAAGTCTCATTAAAGTTTGAGATGTACCTTTTTATGAGCGGTTCTCCAAAGAGCTGCCTTGACCAATTCAGTGGTGAGGCATGAAGAAAGACAAGGCCCCTCAATACTACAGGGTAGAGCCAGTGCTGACTGGAGCAGCTTCAGATATCAGCCAAAAGGCTCAGGGTGCACCCCTTTTGCAGCCCCAGCAGTGGGGAGTGAAACAGCTGACGGTACACTCTTTGCTTTTGAAAAGTGGCTGGCTGTCATCTGAACTCTCCAAGTATCTGTCAAACTCATAGGCTCATATATATTTTGAAGTCCAGAAGTTCAGGTCAATAGCTCACCTATGAGGTCTGATAAGGTGTGACAACCTATTCTCAAGGGAACAGGAAATTCACTCCAAGCTCTTGTCACAGCAAAATATACATCACTCACGTAGCAAACTATATATAAAATGTTTAGAATCATTTCAAAGCTACATGACACCTCTCTAGGACACCTTACATCCACACTTGCCCAAGTTAAAATTTTTAAAGTCCCCTTTTCTAGAGTTTTCCTCTCCTACCTCCATATGTTTTCTGTATTCTTCTCATTTGAGAATTACTATTTCCCCCATGTGTCAACAAGTGTCACTCTTTCTCTAGATTAATTTAAAACACACGTTTCTACTTGGAGGTTGAATGATCATCTTGGGTATTTTTTTTTTCCATATGGCATACTGTTTTGACTAAAAAAGGGAAAGACAGCATAAATTTACATTTCTTTGTTAGCATCCACTATGTATATGTATTTAAAAGTAGCCATCAGTGATAGCAATTGTTATGGTTTCAATGTGAGGTCCCTCAAAAGCTCATATATGAGACAATGCAAAAAGGTTTAGAGGAGAAATGACTGGGTCATAGCCTTAGCCTAATCAGTGAGTTAATCCCAGATGGGATTAACTGGATTGGTAGGGTGTGGCTGGAGGAGGTGGGAATTGGGGCGTGGCTTTGTTGTGTATATTTGTATCTGGTGAGTGGAGTCTCTCTGTTTCCTGATCACCATGTTGTGAGCTGCTTCCTCTGTCATCCTCTCCATCACCTGCCATGATGTTCAGCCTCATCTTGAGCCCCGAGGAATGGAGCCTTCTATGGACTAAGACCTCTGAAACCGTGAGCTCTCAAATCAACTTTTCCTCCTCTACAGTTGTTCTGGTCCTTTAGTCACAGCAGTGAAAAATCTGACTAAAACAGCAGTGATTGTTGGGTTTTAATAGAACTACTGGCATACATAGGCAGGCACAATTGCAATAATCATTATCAACAATATTTATTTTGCAAAGTTTTCTGCAGATTCAATCCAATCCTAGTCAAAAAATCAGCAAGCAATAGGAGGCAAAGTAGAAGGACAACTACTCCCTGATTTAATATCAAATTATTAAGCTACAGTAATCAAGACAATGTAATATTGGCATCAAAATAGACAAAAAGATCACTGATACAGAGTAAAGAAACTACAAGTAGACTCACATGTTTTTGGACAACTGATTTTCAACAAAGGTCTAAATGCAAATGAGTAAAGACAGTCTTTTCAATAAATGACATTGAAATGATTATGCATATGTAAAGAAAGAACACTGAACACTAATCTATACTTTGAACCATATATAAATATTAACTCAAAATGGATCATAGACCTAAAGGATCAAAAACACGATCCATAAAAGAAAAATTAATAGACTTGACTTAGTAAAAATATCTGCTCTTCAAAGGATACTGTTATGAGAACGAAGAGTCATACCACAAACAGGAAATATTTGCAAATTTTACATCTGGAAGAGCACTTACATACAGAATGTATAGAGAACACTCACAACTCAATAATAAGAAAAACAACACAATTTAAAAGCAGAAGAAGGGTAGGCAAAAGATTTGAATAGATAATTTATCAAAGAAGATGATAAACAAGTGAAGATGATAAAGATGTTCAGCACCATTAGTCATTAGGAAAATGCATATGAAAATCACAAAGTAATATCACTGCAAACCTATCAGAACAGTTAGAGTTTAAAAGACTGACCATGAAAGTGTCAGTAAGAATGTCCAACTGCCAGTATGAAAATGGCACTATTGTTTTTCAAATTCTTGGGCAGTTTCCTAAAAAGTTTAGCATACACCTACTATCTAATCCAGTCATTCCACTCCTGAATATTTTTTTCCCAAAAGAAAGAAAAAGCATAGTCACATATACTATCATAGGGAGTATTTATGGCAGCTTTATCTGATATAATCCCAAACTGCAAACAACTTAAATTTCCATCAACAGAAAGGATATATACAAATTGTGGTATATCTATACAATGGAAAATTAGTCTGCAATAAAAAAGAGTGAGCTACACAGACATGCAACATCTTCAATGAATTTCAAAATAATAATGCTAAGCAAAAGAAACCAGACAAAGAGTATATATGTACTCTTCTATAAAATTCTAAAAAATGCAATCTATAGTGACAGAAACCAGGTCGGTTTTGCCTGGGGTATAGTTGCAGAAAAGGGCTCCCTACTAAGGTAGACTAGGAGGAAATATTTTGGAGTGGTGAAACTCTTCCATGTGCAGACTGTTGGTGGTGGGATTATATACTCTATTTGTTAAAACTCACAGAACTGTATTATCTCTATAATGGGACAGTTCAAAAGAATTGATAGGCCCTTTGTGTATACCAGAAATAAAAATGATTTTTAATAAACAAAAATTCTAAAACACTCACAAGTTTTCCTCACTTTCCCCCTCCTTGCTGGCCTATGACATTGTTGTGGTGTGTGTTGTGCATGTTATAATTCTGGTGAACCTAAGTAAATTGGTATTTTTATTATGATAGATGTGGCTGTGCTTTGACAGTACTAACTTCATTTGGAGCTTTCTCTTGTAACACAAGCTGTAACTGAACCAGAGCTGGCTGATAGCCACTTTGACAGTTGTGTGCCAATATGCAAATAAGATAATTAGTATCCAGGACTTTTCCCTCCAAGGCTGACATCTGGAAGCTGAGATAATACACCTTCTGGGATTATAAACACCAGTGCCTTCAGACTGCCATCTGAGACACACTTTGCTGTGACTCTACCCTTTGAGAGCTTTCACTCTAAAATGGCATCTGCAGGCACCGGTCCTCCTGTAAACAGTCCTTTGCCTCACTGCTGACAACTCGATGCCATTCCAGAGCTGTTCAAGTATCAGCTTGGTTCGGCTAAGAGGGACTGGTCTCCTGCACCATTTGGTCTATTTATTCCATGAACACGTGGTGTTTGGTTCATTACTAGCCTTCTGCTCAAGTGATTTTATTTACTTTTGCCTATATTTTCATATATTCCCTTTGTTTTTTTTTTTCTTACTCTGCTTTTGAGTGTATTGCAATAAATGGATTAATTCTGGAACTATCTTTGTTTCACTTCACTTTTCTTTTTTTTTTCACTAAGAAGGCTTTAAAAATATGGAATGCTTCACGAATTTGCGTGTCATCCTTGCACAAGGGCCATGCTAATCTTCTCTGTATCGTTCCAATTTTAGTATATGTGCTGCCGAATAAGGAATCTGCTTCTCTCGGAGAAATGATAAGCCTTGAGGTTAAATTCTCACCAGGTATCAGGGAACTGACCACTCATGTTAGTCCAGCACAACAGGCACAATACCAAAGTATTATTTGGGAAAGGCAAAATTGAAGCTTTTCAAAAAATGAGATCTAGGAGTAATGATGAACATACTTGTTCAAAAAACAGAACTTCTAATAACCAGAGGAGTGAGTAGACTGTCCCAGGCAATTCCTCCAAGGTATTATTCTTACCATGATACTTATGATAAGTATTAAACAGTCGAAAGTTAAATACAAGAATCTGTAATAGATACTATCTATTACTTTGAGCAAGATAAGAAGTCTAACTAGAATACATCCAATCTCAGAGTTTCCTCAGAAAATAATGGTCTATACAAACAAAAAGAGATGAGAAAGATCTGTCTCGTAGAACAGGAGTTTTGAAACTCTTAGAGGGCAAATTCCTTTTATGATGAAACAGCAATTAAAAAAAATATATACAAGTGATGGATAGGTGCTTCAGTTAAGTTTAAATCTTCACATTTTAGTAGAAAATATATTATTGCTTACATCTGAGATGCCATCTGGGCTCTAGGATTCAGGGGGGGAAATGGTCCATTCAGTTATTTAGAAAATATTCACTGAAAACAGCTTGTGTCAAACTGTGATAAATGGTAGAGATCTATCAGTGAGCATAAGAGAGCACTTCACAACTTCATGCAATTTACCTCCAACATAGCTTAAATCTCTGCCATAAAGCATGGCCACTGTGATTTTAGCCTTAAGACATTTCAGAACAGCTTAACTTAACGGATCTTCTCTCCCTACTCCCCCTTCTTCACACATGGTGATCTCACACACATACACACAAAACACGCACACACACATTTACACACATGTATATATATAATTGTATATATATATATATATATATATATCTTAAGGTTGTAAGGTAAAATACAGGATCTCTAGTCTAATTTGAATTTCAGATAAACAATATAATTTTAGCATAAGTATTACATGGACAAATTAATACTAAAAACTTATTATTGATCTAAAATTCAAATTAAAATGGATGTCCTGGTTGTTGATTTTTGCTAAATCTGGCAATCCCAATATATCTCCATCAATCAATCTATTTGGAGTATGTCATGTCTATTCCCAAGCAATTTAACTTCTTAGAGAAACTTTTAAGATGAACTGTATGCAAACTATTATCCTTGCAAATTAAACATAATGATCAGTAATTTAAAGTTATTTAATATAAGCCAATTAAGTGCTAGAGGCCAACTACAAAATGATGATTTTCCTTTAAGGTAGCTGAATTAAGTCATTACCATTGGCAATAGTGGACTATCTGACAGGTTTTCTCTAAGGCCACTGAAAATAAAATAAAATAAAAAAGGCCACAAGAAAATAAAACAATTAGCATATATTACAGAGGGGTTCTTACAAAAATGGGATAAAATCATGAAGCCACAGGGTTTACAAGAAGAGATTAGAACAAAAACATTTTCTGTTTTACCCTGCTAAAATTAATGTCTTTTGTGCTAAGAGAAATTTCTAGAAAATGATTGCTGCCCACTATCTCACTGCTCCCAACTCTAGCTTACATGTCTATCTTGAACAGAAGGGCAGTTTACATCAATGCAGGGTGCAGGGTGGTGTTAACACAGTCTTGGGCTCTGTGGGTGAACAGGAGAGAGACTGATGTGAGGTCTTTCCCTGAGGCAGGCAAGAACCTGAGCTGCTTCAGACTGCCCAGGACAAGGATCAGAAAACAGAAGATTAGGGGAGAAAGAGGAAAGAAAAAAGAAAGGAAGGCTGGTACAAAGCAGAAGACTGGAAAGAGCTTGGTCCCCAGGATTTGCTTACCACCAAGGAAAAGAAATACATGTCCCAGAGTAAGTTATTTGATCCTTTATCCTAAAAAGTCAAGGATTTAATGAATGGGTATGCTAAGTCCTCCAGTTGCTGAGGCTGGAGATAAAAAAAAGTTGGGGAGTCTGGAGGATTCTTTTGGTAGGTCACTTGGAGACTAGTACTTGTGGCCCACTGCATTGCCAGTTCATCACTTACCAAACTACCAAAAGTTGGGGTGCACCATCAACTGGCCCTGAAACAAAAGTGGTGCATGAGTTATCACACATACACCTGGGATAAGAAGTGGGTTAATTGTCAGAAGCCTGACAGGCTGCTGGGGCGGGGGGGGGGGGGGGGGAGAGGGAAGCAACAGCAGCAACTCCCCCTTGAGTGTTACTTTCTATAGGCTAGAATCATGGTTAAGGGTGGGTTTAGTCCCAACTGTCATAGCAAGCAACCCCTGATTTGGTGGAAGGCAAGTTTGTATCTTGGGAACAGAGACAGGCAGTTTTCCTATCTTTCAAGGAGAGAACAGAGAAACCAGCATGTCCCCATCTCAGAGACTGATAACTTGTCTCCTATCTCTCAATGAGAGAACAGAGAGAGACCAGCACATTTCCAGACTGGTAAGTCTTATCTCAGGCTAGTTTCCATTTCTTGAGAATAAGAACAGTATTCATAAAGTGGAGGAGGGAAAGGAAGATGGCTCTAATTATGCGAACAGTCCCAGAACAAGCCAGTGATGTAGATTTCAAGCTAAGGGTGCAGGAACAAGAGAGGGTAAGATCAGTCAGGACAAATACAACATTCCTGGTGAAACAGAACTGGTATAAGAGAAAGATGAGGGAAAATGCATTCAGTTACAAATGAAGCACGCTGGGGCTCACACACACACAGATTTTCTAGAGCCAAAATGTGCCATAATTTTGAAACAATGTATTATGAGGATTAAAGAGTATGGTCATTTATAAAGGTCAAAAAGAAGGCCTAAAGGACTACTGAAGAAATAATTCAAGAGCTAGGGATGTGGCTTAAAGGTAGAGCACTTGCCTAGCAGGAGTGAGGCTGTGGGTTTGATTTTCAGCATTGCCAAAAAGTGAGAAAAAGAAAAAGAAATAGCTCAAAGTACAGGCATGGGAAATTGTGATAGAAATAATGAGAGAATGGTAAGAGAACTTGAGAATTCATTTAGTAGACATAACATACAGTAGGAATTCCCGAGACAGAAATAAATTATTGAACTGTATATGTAAGAAAATCTCTGAGCTGAAGACAGCTGTCTGTAGACTGAAAGGAATTACTGAGTAAAAGACATACCGAGAGATGACCAGGTAAATTCCTGAATCCCAGAATAAAAGAAAACTGTACAAATTTCCAGGAAGAAAAATCAACTTATTTACAAGAAAAATAACGGTACAGGAAAAGATAACAATTAATGGAATTAATTATTGGAACAAATATAATGAAAGAGTAACAATAACACAGGTGGGAATGGCATGAATCAAACCAACTGGCAAAAATAAGAAAAAGAAAACAAGAAAAAATTGCAAACAAAAGTAGACATAAATTGAGACAAGATAAAATGAAGTACATCAATTGTTACATTAAAGATTAATGAAATGAATTCTCCCATTAATAGTAACAGATTGTCAAACTAATTAAATTATAAAACCCAACTGCAAACAACTTAGAACAAAGCAGCAAAGAAAAGTTAAAAAACAAAGGGAGAGGCTAAGCACAGTAGCACAGGCCTACAGTTTCCACAACTCAGAAGACCGAGGCAGGAAGATCCCAAGTTCCAGGTCAGCTTCAGCAACTTAGCAAGGCCCTAAGCAACTTAGTGAGACCCTGCCTCAAAATTTAAAAAAAAAAAAAAAAAGGGGCTGGGGATGTGGCTCAGTGATAAAGTTCCCCTGGGTTCAATTCCCAGTCCCAAAAAATAAAATAAAGGAACAGAAAAAACATCAAGCAAATGCAAATGAAAAAGAAAAGGGTAATGATATTAATATCAGACAAGGTTAGTTTCAGGTTAAAAGTATTTCAGACTACAGAAGGACATTATGCAGTGACTAAAAATTCAATATGATTGTGGCTATTGTGTGTGAGTATGCAGAAAAATCACCTTGGCAGCAGACAAATATGAGAAAAATGAAGGTATCCTGAGCAACCCTGGGAAGGAGGAAAAAGAAGAAAAAGTGGCTAACCAGACAAAGAAGGTAAGATTTTAAGGATGCAGACTGAAATGAAGCACAGGCAGAATGAAGGAAGAACCCATGGGAGCCTGACAGAAGCCACTGCCTTCAGAACAGGAAGGAATTTCCAACAGTGGAATGACAAGAGGTTTCTAAGACGAATGCTAAGAACAAGTGATGTGAACCTCCTCCACAAGCAGCCCCCAAACAGCAGTGGAAAAATCAGCCATGTGCAACACGGCAGCAACAAACATAAAGCAAAAATTAGAAATGCAAGGAGAACTTGTTAAAATACAATCAGAAAAAGACCTGGAGTTCTTCCAGCACTGAATACAGCTAGCACACACATCAGCACATTTCAATGAATAGATACGTGTAGAACCTTAAGTCCCTTCAGGTAGGTAATATACATTTTCTCCCATCAATTCAGGAACCCTCACCAATTTATTTACATGAAAAATACATACAAAATCAATCATGTGTTTGGTCAAAAAAACAAAGCTTAACAAATTGAAATTGCAAAAAAGAAAAGAAAAATATATTTTTTTCAGGTTACTTTCCTTAATCATACCCAATTTAAAGAAAAAGAGATTTAAAAGTTTTTAATATTTGAAAAGTAACTCCATGTATCAAAAAGAAAAACTGAAACAACAAACTTGGAGAAAACAATCAAGTAGATCGGCAAAAGTTAACACTCAAAAAGTGAACTTATTGCCTCAGCTGAATATATTATTCAGGGAAAATAAAGAAAAAACAACTTCATCACCAGAAATTAGAAAACAGACAACAAAAGAACCTAAAAAGGATTAATTGTAACAAATTCTGAAATTAATAAAGTAGAAAACAAAAACAATCCAAAATAAGGCAGAAAGGATAAATAAATTCAAAAGTTGTTTTTTATGTTTTTGAAACCAATAAAGCAGATAAACTCCCTGTGAACCTAATTAAAGAGAGCATGCACATGGCAAACACACACAAGAGAGGGCACTTTCAAAAATATGCAAGATGCAAAATGAGAAAGAGACAAAACCACAGGTACAGGTGAGATCTAAAAGAATTATAAGCGATTATGGCTTACAATTCTATGGCCACAAATTTGAAAACACATGGGAAATGAATGATTCCCTAACAAAATATAAATTACTTAAATTGCCAATCACTGTAGAAGATGCAGGGCTGGTGATTAAGAGTCTATCATGCAAAAAGGCACAAAGACCAGATGGGTTTAATCTTTAAAGAACAGATGATTCCAATATTATTTAAATATTTCCAGGCCATGGGAGAAAATCCCTTCAATTCATTTTATGAAGCCAGATTAATTTTTATTCCAAAGCCTGATATGCTATTAAAAGAATATGTAAGATCCACTCACTTAAAAATGAAGATTAAAAAAAGTTTAAACTGAAATATAAGTAAATAAAATGTAGCTATCCTTCTGTCTCAGGTTGGGTTCCCTGAATAGACACTGAGGTAGAGCTGTACAAGTCTAAGGCTTACTGGGGAGTGCTCTCAGGAACACCAGTTGTTCTGGAGAGGACTAGCCTGAGGCCTCAGGTAGGGGGCGACGTTGAACCACATACAAGTTACAACAATGGCTCCAAACTGTCCTATCATAAGAGCTCTAGAACCAGTCACGGGACTCAAGGCTTTGCCCTGATGGCAGCCCCAACACTCAAAATAGCTAAGGAAATACAAGTTTCCTGCTGCTTGTGGCATCTGAGCAGCACGGCATCCATCAGACACAAGTGACCAGGGTTTGAGAGCAAACAATATGAATGAGTAAAACTTACTTCTGATTACAAGTATGGTTTGCTGCCCAAAAATGTCTATCATTGGGGTTAGGGTTGTGGGTCGTGGGTCAGCAGTAGAGTGCTTGCCTTGCAAGTGCGAAGCCCCGTGTGTGATCCTCAGCACCACATAAAAATAAATAAATAAATAAAATAAAGGTATTGTGTCCAACTATAATTAAAAAATAAAATATTTTTTAAAAAGTCTATCATTGGGCTGGGGATGTGGTTCAAGCGGTAGCGCGCTCGCCTGGCATGCGTGCGGCCCGGGTTCGATCCTCAGCACCACATACAAACAAAGATGTTGTGTCCGCCGAGAACTAGAAAATAAATATTAAAAATTCTCTCTCTCTCTCCCTCTATCACTCTCTCTTTAAAAAAAAAAAAAAAAAGTCTATCATTATAATTCTTATATCAGCAAACTCAGAAAAATGTGTTAAAACCACTTATTAGATGCTGAAAAGGCATTTGTTAAATTCAATTAGTCATTTCTGAAACATCTATAGTTTTATGTTGTACAGATATATGAATATACATTCTGACTTTTTTTTTCTTTCATTCTTGGCTTTGCCTCTACTCACCTTCCCATCAACCTCAGAATGGTTAAGTGGAAAAGAAATAACCATAGTACACTGTCCCTGAGTAGAAATAGATTTAAATTTGTCCCAGATTTGCTTCAGGAAAAAGCAGCCTATATCACCAGTTTCCTTTTTACATAGGCATGTGTTATAGAGTTTTTAATTTAATTAAACACATCTATCTTCACAGCCATTCTTTTGCTCTCTATTTAACACACTACCAATATTCCCCACAGACTGTAACTCTGACAGGATAAAAATAAAAATAAATAAATATAAGCAAAAAAAAAATCATCAAAGTATGACCATATGTCCAAAAAGAAACCATGCATCTTGGTTGGGGATTATAAGTTTAGAGGCAATTCAACACATTTGTCAGAGAATTGAATCTGGACCATTCAGAAATTCCCAGCTAATCCACCTTTAACAATAGCAAACACTTTCCCAACTCACACCCTCTTCCCTTGCTCATAATAAGAGAAACTTAAAATAAAAGATAAAAAATAAAATTCAATAAATGCTAAAATTTAACATTTTAAAGGCATAAATCTTAAATATAAAAAAAATTTATCTAGGTCTCTTACTGATACACAGCAACATGTATCAGCAATTAATCTGGTCTCACCTTTGCAGATGCATCTGGTGGCTTTATAGATGGAGAATCTCAATCATTAGAAGGACGAAGTGTTTCTAAGGCTGAGATGAACATCTGGCTTCAATGATCCCCAGAGCCATGGCTTATCATCTGTAAGATTTACCACCAACTCTGGAAGCACACCCACTCTAGGAGTGAGCCACCTCAGAGGCCTGCTTCTTCAAAGAGATCAAATGACTGGGCAGTGTTTTGGTTCCACCAAGAATCAAAAACACGGGACATGAGACTGGGAATGCTAAAGGTTTGAGACTGGGAATGCTAACCAAAGGAGCAATTGAATCTGGGGTGACTGAGGTTATGTTGCCACATGCCCCAGCATAGGTGCAGAGCCTTGACACTACCCATCATAGTCAGGGAGTAGGATTGGCATCACCAGTGTGCCATGTAAAGACATAACAACCTTGAGCCTTGAGCTAGAGGCTTTTAATAGGGTCCCCCTATATTCTAGATATGAATCCAGTTTAGTTTTATGGTTTTTCAGAGTAATGATCTTTTCCTATTTGTAGGCAGAACTTCATGGAAGTTCAAATAACAATAGAAGTTTTCTTGATAGGTATTAAATCAGAACAAGGGACCAAAAGAATGTCATGTTTAATGATTATAAGCTAAGTTATCCTGTTACACTGATCTCCAAACAGACAAGCCATGCCAAACATGGACTGGTACTCTGTTAGTTCTGGCAACTAAGACTACTTTTCCTCTAGATGGTCCCTGGATGGGCACTTCTAAGATTTTCTTCTGTAACTTTCTGTTTTCAATACTTTCAATTCAGAGTAATCCTCCTTTACATTGGCACATTTATATATAAAAATTATTAACTGTGGGAAAAATCTTTAGTATATTTCTGATGAAACAATCCATTTCTTAATATTGATATTATTTGAAAACAGTATGACAGACCCAAAACTATATCTGAAATAAATAATATTTGGACTAAAATTTTATCTAAAGAAAAAACAGGTCTTTTTGTTGTTGTTGTTGTTTCTTTATTTTTATGGGGGAAAAATGAAGAGCAAAAAGGGTCCAAAGAAAAACTTCACAAAGTAGACAAAAGCCACTTATTTCAAGCCAGGAAGGAAATCACCTGATTGGACACAGAGGACTAGCTCAGATGAGCTCTTTGGGTCTTCTTCCAACTTTATATTATACAGCTTCTGCCCCAAAAGATACCTCTTCACATGATGTTCTTCCACTGACAGCAAGAACATTTCTAAAGAAATGTAAACAATTCTGAAGTTCAACAGATCTCCAATTCTTTATAAGAAACAGATTTTTTGGACTTTGAGATAATTAATTTCATATTTTCCATCCATTTGGTGTTACTTTCCCAAGCCTTTATTTCCTTTCATTTTAATTCTCCATGAATTCTTTGGTGAAAAACTGAAATTGCCTTTAACTACAGAGGGTCTGTGGATAAATTTTAAGTTTTAATGATTTTTTTTTCATCCCTTTGCTAAATCAAAGTAATGTCTCTGTTCAGCTGGTCTAATAGGCAAAGCCAATTTGGTTAAGTTGCAATGTTAAACCAACCAAAAGCCTATAATGTTGAATTCTTCTTGTAAACATGATTATCTTTTATCTATATTTTACTCCTTTAAAAACAAACAAAACAACCTTTACAATCCCAATAAAAATCATGGTAAGTGCCATAGAATTAATGAACAAGAATCTATATAGAGATTTAGCTATGGTAATCTTAAAATTTCCCAAGTGCAATTTGGTGAGAAAGAAGATGTTTACTACATCTTCTGCCCTGGAAGTAATTTTATGGCCACATCTGCCCAGTCACAGAAACTATGGAATGAGATGATTTTATCAGTTCTGATCACTCAAAACTCATTAACGGTTGAGATTTATTTCTTTGCCTGAAGTAACCATTTTTCTTCACACTTATGCAGATGACTTGTCCATGTTCTTTTTTTTTTTTTGGAGGCTATTGTTCTTTTTTTTATTGGTTGTTCACAACATTACAAAGCTCTTGACATATCATATTTCATACATTAGATTCAAGTGGGTTATGAACTCCAAATTTTTACCCCAAATGCAGATTGCAGAATCACGTCCGTTACACATCCACAATTTTACATGATGCCCTATTAGTAACTGTTGTATTCTCCTACCTTTCCTATCC
Organism: Spermophilus citellus; assembly: GCF_964194105.1. NCBI lineage: Eukaryota > Metazoa > Chordata > Mammalia > Rodentia > Sciuridae > Spermophilus > Spermophilus citellus. The sequence continues at coordinate 89,283,048 of NC_138186.1, read as the reverse complement.
TCTACTATCCCCCCTCCCCTCCCCTCCCATCTTCTCTCTCTACCCCATCTACTGTAATTCATTTCCCTCCTTGTTTATTTTCCCATTCCCCTCACAACCTCTTATATGTAATTTTGTATAGCAATGAGGGTCTCCCTTCATTTCCATGCAATTTCCCTTTTCTCTCCCTTTCCCTCCCATCTCCTGTCTCTGTTTAATATTAATCTTTTCCTCCTGCTCTTCCTCCCTGCTCTGTTCTTAGTTGCTCTCATTATATCAAAGAAGACATTTAGTATTTGTTTTTTAGGGATTGGCTAGCTTCACTAAGCATAATCTGCTCTAGTGCCATCCATTTCCCTGCAAATTCCATGATTCTGTCATTTTTTAGTGCTGCGTAATACTCCATGGTGTATAAATGCCACATTTTTTTTATTCATTCATCTATTGAAGGGCATCTGGGTTGGTTCCACAGTCTAGCTATTGTGAATTGTGCTGCTATGAACATCGATGTGGCAGTATCCCTGTAGCATGCTCTTTTAAGGTCTTCAGGGAATAGTCCAAGAAGGGCAATAGCTGGGTCAAATGGTGGTTCCATTCCCAGCTTTCGCAGGAATCTCCATACTGCTTTCCAAATTGGCCGCACCAATTTGCAGTCCCACCAGCAATGTACAAGAGTACCCTTTTCCCCACATCCTCGCCAGCACTTGTTGTTGTTTGAATTCATAGTGGCTGCCAATCTTACTGGAGTGAGATGGTATCTTAGGGTGGTTTTGATTTGCATTTCTCTGACTGCTAGAGATGGTGAGCATTTTTTCATGTACTTGTTGATTGATTGTATATCCTTCTCTGAGAAGTGTCTGTTCAGGTCCTTGGCCCATTTGTTGATTGGGTGATTTGTTATCTTATTGTCTAATGTTTTGAGTTCTTTGTATACTCTGGATATTAGGGCTCTATCTGAAGTGTGAGGAGAAAAATTTGTTCCCATGATGTAGGCTCCCTATTTACCTCTCTTATTGTTTCTCTTGCTGAGAAAAAACTTTTTAGTTTAAGTAGGTCCCATTTGTTGATTCTTGTTATTAACTCTTGAGCTATGGGTGTCCTATTAAGGAATTTGGAGCCCGACCCCACAATATGTAGATCGGAGCCAACTTTTTCTTTTATCAGACACAGAGTCTCTGACTTGATATCAAGCTCCTTGATCCATTTTGAGTTAACTTTTGTGCATGGAGAGAGGAGGGGATTCAGTTTCATTTTGTTGCATATGGATTTCCAGTTTTCCCAGCACCATTTGTTGAAGATGCTATCCTTCCTCCATTGCATGCTTTTAGCCCCTTTATCAAATATAAGATAGTTGTAACTTTGTGGATTAGTCTCTGTATCCTCTATTCTGTACCATTGGTCCACCCGCCTGTTTTGGTACCAGTACCATGCTGTTTTTGTTACTATTGCTCTGTAATATAGTTTGAAATCTGGTATCGCTATACCGCCTGATTCACACTTCCTGCTTAGAATTGCTTTTGCTATTCTGGGTCTTTTGTTTTTCCATATGAATTTCATGATTGCTTTATCTATTTCTACAAGAAATGCTGTTGGGATTTTGATTGGCATTGCATTAAACCTATAGAGAACTTTTGGTAATATCGCCATTTTGATGATGTTAGTTCTGCCTATCCATGAACAGGGTATATTTTTCCATCTTCTAAGATCTTCTTCTACTTCTCTCTTTAGGGTTCTGTAGTTTTCATTGTATAAGTCTTTCACCTCTTTTGTTAGGTTGATTCCCAAGTATTTTATTTTTTTGGAGGATATTGTGAATGGAGTGTTTTTCCTCATTTCCATTTCAGAGAATTTGTCCCTGATATACAGGAATGCCTTTGATTTATGCGTGTTGATTTTATATCCTGCCATTTTGCTGAATTCATTTATTAGCTCTAATAGTTTCTTTGTAGACCCTTTTGGGTCTGCTAGGTATAGAATTATGTCATCTGCAAATAGTGATAATTTAAGTTCTTCTTTTCCTATTTTTATGCCTTTAATTTCTTTCGTCTGTCTAATTGCTCTGGCCAGTGTTTCGAGAACTATATTGAATAGAAGTGGTGAGAGAGGGCATCCCTGTCTTGTTCCAGATTTTAGAGGGAATGCCTTCAATTTTTCTCCATTCAGAATGATGCTAGCCTGAGGCTTAGCATAGATTGCTTTTACAATGTTGAGGTGTGTTCCTGTTATCCCTAGTTTTTCTAGAGTTTTGAACATAAAGGGTTGCTGTACTTTGTCGAATGCTTTTTCTGCATCTATCAAGATGATCATATGGTTCTTAATTTTAAGTCTATTGATGTGGTGAATAACATTTATTGATTTCCATATATTGAACCAGCCTTGCATCCCAGGGATGAATCCTACTTGATCATGATGCACAATTTTTTTCATATGTTTTTGAATCCGATTCGCCAGAATTTTATTGAGGATTTTTGCATCTAGGTTCATTAGAGATATTGGTCTGTAGTTTTCTTTCTTTGAAGTGTCTTTTTCTGGTTTAGGAATCAGGGTGATGTTGGCCTCTTAGAATGAATTTGAAAGTTCTCCTTCTTTTTCTATTTCCTGAAATAGCTTGAAAAGTATTGGTATTAGTTCCTCTTTAAAGGTTTTGTAAAACTCTGCTGTATGCCCATCCGGTCCTGGGCTTTTCTTAGTTGGTAGTCTTTTGATGGTTTCTTCTATTTCTTCAATTGATATTGGTCTGTTTAGGTTGTCTATATCCTCCTGACTCAATCTGGGCAGATAATATGACTTAAGAAATTTATCGATGCCTTCACTATCTTCTATTTTATTGGAGTATAAGGATTCAAAATAATTTCTGATTATCTTCTGTATTTCTGAAGTGTCTGTTGTGATGTTGCCTTTTTCATCCCGTATGCTAGTAATTTGAGTTCTCTCTCTTCTTCTCTTTGTTAGCATGTCTAAGGGTCTGTCGATTTTATTTATTTTTTCAAAGAACCAACTTTTGGTTTTGTCAATTTTTTCAATTGTTTCTTTTGTTTCGATTTCATTAATTTCAGCTCTGATTTTAATTATTTCTTGCCTTCTACTTCTTTTGCTGTTGTTTTGCTCTTCTTTTTCTAGGATTTTGAGATGAAGTATGAGATCATTTATTTGTTGTTTTTTTTCTTTTTTTAAGGAATGAACTCCAAGCAATGAATTTTCCTCTTAGAACTGCTTTCAATGTGTCCCATAGATTCCGATATGTTGTGTCTGTGTTTTCATTTATCTCTAAGAATTTTTTAATTTCCTCCTTGATGTCTTCTATAACCCATTGATCATTCAGTAACCTATTGTTCATTCTCCAAGTGATGCATGATTTTTCCTTCCTTCTTTTATCGTTCATTTTCAGTTTCATTCCATTATGATCAGATAAGATGCATGGTATTATCTCTACTCCTTTATATTGTCTTAAAGTTGCCCTGTGACATAATATGTGATCTATTTTTGAGAAGGATCCATGTGCTGCTGAGAAAAAAGTGTAACTGCTTGATGTTGGGTGGTGTATTCTATATATGTCAATTAAGTCTAGGTTGTTAATTGTGTTATTGAGTTATATAGTTTCCTTATTCAACTTTTGTTTGGAAGATCTATCCAGTGGTGAGAGAGGTGTGTTGAAGTCTCCCATGATTATTGTATGGTGGTCTATTAGACTCTTGAACTTGAGAAGAGTTTGCTTGATGAACATAGCTGCACCATTGTTTGGGGCATATATATTTATGATTGTTATGTCTTGTTGGTGTATGGTTCCCTTGAGCAGTATGTGGTGTCCCTCTTTATCCCTTTTGATCAATTTTGGCTTGAAATCTATTTTATTTGATATGAGTATGGACACTCCTGCTTGTTTCTGAAGTCCATATGAGTGATATGATTTTTCCCAACCTTTCACCTTCAGTCTATGTATATCTTTTCCTATCAAATGCGTCTCCTGTAGGCAGCATATTGTTGGGTCATGTTTTGTGATCCATTCTACTACCCTGTGTCTCTTAATTGGTGAGTTTAAGCCATTAACATTTAGGGTTATTATTGAGATATGGTTTGTTCTTCCAGCCATATTTGTTTATTTATGTTACTAAACATGGTTTATTTTCCTCTTTGATTATTTCCCCCCTTTACTGTCCTACCTCCCACTGTTGGTTTTCATTGTTGTTTTCCATTTCCTCTTCCTGAAATGTTTTGCCAAGGATGTTTTGAAGAGATGGTTTTCTAGCTGCAAATTCTTTTAACTTTTGTTTATCGTGAAAGGTTTTAAATTCATCTTCCATCCTGAAGCTTAATTTCGCTGGATACACGATTCTTGGTTGGAACCCATTTTCTTTCAGTGTTTGAAATATGTTATTCCAGGATCTTCTAGCTTTCAGAGTCTGTGTTGAGAGATCAGCTGTTATCCGGATTGGTTTACTCCTAAATGTGATCTGCTTCCTTTCTCTTGTAGCTTTTAAAATTCTCTCCTTATTCTGTTTGTTGGGCATCTTCATTATAATGTGTCTAGGTGTGGATCTCTTATGATTTTGCACATTCGGCATCCTGTAGGCTTCCAGGATTTGGGATTCTGTTTCATTCTTCAAGTCTGGGAAGTTTTCTCATATTATTTCATTGAATAGTTTGCTCATTCCTTTGGTTTGGACCTCTATACCTTCCTGTATCCCAATGACTCTTAAGTTTGGTCTCTTTATGTTGTCCCATATTTCTTGAATGTTCTGCTCATGGTTCCTTAACAGTCTTGCTGAGCTGTCTATGTTCTTTTCAAGTTGAAATACTTTGTCTTCATTGTCTGATGTTCTATCTTCTAAGTGTTCTACTCTGCTGGTAGTATTCTCAATTGAGTTTTTAAGTTCGTTTATTGCTTCCTGCATTTCTAGGATTTCTGTTTGTTTGTTTTTTATTACCTCTATCTCCCTGTATAGTTGATCTTTTGCTTCTTGGATTTGTTTATGTAATTCATTGTCGAAGTGATCTTTCATTGACTGATTTTGCTGTCTAATGTCTTCCTTGAGACTCCAGATCATCTGAAGCGTGTATATCCTGAATTCTTTATCTGACATTCCATCTGCTGCAACTATTACCTCTTCTAAAGTTGAGTTGACCTGCATTGCTTGTGGTCCTTTCTTTCCTTGTCATTTCATACTGCTCGCGTTTCTTTCTGCTTGGTGAAACTGTTGTGTTTTTGAAATTTTCCCCCTATATATTTATATTGCTCTTGTATAGTTGAAAAGTCTCCCTTGCAGGGCGGGCAGCGGCTGTGCTCCTCCTCCAGTTGGTGTGATGTGTCTACCACGCCCGCGGACCCCTGGGGCTGTTCTGCCGGTCGGTCGCAGGTCTGCCTACCTTGCAGGCGCGGGCGGCGGCTCTGCTCTGCCCTTACACCAATTGGGGTGACGTGTCTACCATGCCAGGGGGTCGCTGGGCCTGTTCCAGGCGCGGGATGCGGCTCTGCTCTGCCCCTACTCCAATTGGTGTGACGTGTCTACCACTCCGGCGGGTAGCTGGGCCTGTTCTGGGTGTGGGCGGCGGCTCTGCTCTACCCCTACTCCAATTGTTGTGACGTAACTACTACACCGGCGGGCCACTGGGCCTGTTCAGGATGCGGGCAGCGGCTCTGCTCTGCCCCTACTCCAATTGGGGTGACGTGACTACCATGCCAGTGGGCCTCTGGGCCAGTCCTGGGTGCGGGCAGCAGCTCTCCTTTACCCCTCCTCCAATTGGTGTGACGTGTCTACCACGCCTGCGGACCGCTGGGCCTGTTGTGCCGGTCGGTCACAGGTCTGCCTACCTTGCGGGCGCGGGTGGAGGCTCTGCTCTGCACCTTCTCCAATTGGGGTGACGTGACTACCACACCCGTGGGTCATTGGGTCTGTTCTGGATGCGGGCGGCGGCTCTGCTCTGCCCCTACTCCAATTGGTGTGACGTGTCTACCACGCTGGCAGGCCGCTGGGCCTGTCCCACCGGTCAGTCGCAGGTCTGCCTACCTTGCGGGCTCGGGTGGCGGCTCTGCTCAGCCCCCACTGCAGTTGGGGTGAAGCGATACCACGCTGGCGGGTCACTAGGCCTGTTCCGGGCGCGGGCGGCGGCTCTGCTCTGCCCCTACTCCAATTGGTGGGACGTGTCTAGCACGCCAGTGGGTCACTAGGCCTGTTCCGGGCGCGGGTGGCGGCTCTGCTCTGCCCCTACTCCAATTGGTGTGACGTGTCTACCATGCCAGCAGGCCGCTGGGCCTGTCCCGCTGGTCGGTTGCAGGTCTGCCTACCTTGCGGGCTCGAGTGGCAGCTCTGCTCGGCCCCCACTGCAGTTGGGGTGAAGCGATACCACGCCGGCGGGTCACTAGGCCCACTCCGGGCGCGGGCGGTGGCCCTGCTCTGCCCCTGCTCCCATTGGTGTGACGTGTCTACCCACGCTGGCAGGCTGCTGGGCCCGTTCCGCCGATCAGCTGGTGGTCTGCCTACCTTGCGGGCTCGGGTGGCAGCTCTGCTCAGCCCCCACCGCAGTTGGGGTGAAGTGATATCACGTCGGCGGGTCGCTGGGGCTGTTCCGGACGCGGGCTGCAGCTCTGCTCTGCCCCTCTGGCCCCCACAGCACTCAGCAGGATCCGGACCGAGAAGCAGTCTCCGCGGGTTCCTCAGCCCTGGGTCAGAGCAGCTCCGGGAGCCAGAACTCGGCCGCTCTGGGCTCCGTGCATGCTCTGATAGGAGCAGGCTCCAAGAAGCAGCCTCCACGGGCTCCTTAGCCCTGGGCCAGAGCAGTTCCAGGAGCCAGAATTCAGCTGCCCCGCGCTCCGTGTATGTTCTGATAGGAGCAGGCCCCAAGAAGCAGTTTCTGCAGGTTCTTCAGCCCTGGGCCAGAGCAGTTCCGGGAGCCAGAACCTGGCCACTCTGGGCTCCATGCATGCTCTGATAGGAGCAGGCTCCAAGAAGCAGCCTCCACGGGCTCCTTAGCCCTGGGCCAGAGCAGTTCCGGGAGCCAGAATTCGGCCGCCCCGGGCTCCGTGTATGTTCTGATAGGAGCAGGCCCCAAGAAGCAGTTTCCGCGGGTTCTTTAGCACTGCGCCTGAGTAATTTGTCTGCAAGACGCAGGCGAATGGCAGCCTGAAATTACCTGTTCTATGGTTGAATGAGCTGCGATCAGTCGAAAACAGGGATGATGACGTCAACTCTCCAAGATGGTGGCCGCTGGCTTCCTCTGTGGTCTGACCGGTGGAGAACCGAACTGGACCACTTCCTTCCCCCGTCTCAAACCCAGAATTCAGCACTGTGTACCGTGATCGCACAGCTGGCAGGAGCCCACAGAATCCGCAATGCTGTATCTTTGTGTTGCTATCTCTTGCTTCCCAGCGCGTGCCGCAGATTCTAGCCATGGGGCGATTTGCTGAATAAGCGGCGTGACCCTCCGTGCGGACAAATCGCTCGTGTTTGAGCCCCTGTAGCTGATCCTCGTGCAATGAAAATCCTTCCACTAGGTTTTGGAGCACCGCAGTTTTGCTAGAAATTCCTAACAAGATAGTTTTTAGCTGTTCTAACTCATCATTCTTCTGAACAGTGACGTGGTACACAGGAGTGATGCACTCCCTTCGCCGCCATCTTCCCCCTCTGTCTACTATTTTTTTAAAATGTGTATGTGGCTTCAAAAAAATCACTTTATCACTCAAAGCTCCATTTACAAAATAGAAGATTAACTAATTCTCTGGTTTTCCAACCTTTGTTTTTAGCACTAATACCCTTATTTGCAAGTTGACTTTTATTCAAAGGTCCTAACCTATGAAAGAGATCAAGCTGGAATACTGTAACTTGGAGAAGGTTAAAAAAAGGTGGAGGTACGTGGAGCTTTGCCCACTTGATCGCAGGCTCTCTCCCCTCCACTTCCACTGTGTTAGCCTGAGTCATTTCTGTGGAACTTGGGTAATGAGAACCCATTTTAAAAAGCACAAACCTAGATGAGCCTTTCCAGTCCTAAATTCTGTGATTCAATGTTAAGTTACCTCACTCTTCTCTGCTTGCATGCAGAGCATCTGGCTCAATTTCAATTAGCATGTGTAATGTCAGAGAAAGGGAAAGTCAGGAAGTGGAAACCTTGCAAAAAAGGAAAACACAGCAGAAAATAGACTTTAAATCCATGTATGTAGGGATATTATTGCTAAATTGATTTGAACTCCACTGTTGTATCTGCTGGCATCACTTTCCGGATTTGTATCTGTAAAGCTAACTGTGTGGTGTTGAGGCTTGCCCTCAACGTGGATGTGAGGACAACTTCTCCCTGCAGACTTAGGTTGGCCTCAGTTCCCTCCTCATACTGATTAATTTGCCATACCCTACCTGCAGCATCATTGAGACTTGTCATCCAGAATCCAACAGGCTAACCAGAACCCTTGTGTCAACATAAGTTCTACATCCAGCCAAATGAAGGGCCAGGAGTAGGACTGTTACCCAGAACAATATCTACACAGCCTGGATTGCTTCTTACCACCCCCAACTATGCTTATGTTTGAAAACAGGATACCTGGAGGTTAGACGCTCCTCCTCTTGATAATGAACTGATACGGGCAAGATCCAAAGTGGCAGTCTAACCTGGCCAAGAACTGAGTGAGTCTAGTATCTAGCAAGGCACAGAGACTTCTGGCTTTAAATGAAACGTTCTGAATTCTCCAAGGGGAGGCAGTTGACCTAAATGGCTTCTAATAGAGCCCAAACACTATTTTAATCCCATCTGCAAGCTAAATGGCACACACCTGAGCACTACGGCAGTTGACATGATGATGGATGAAAAGACCATTAAAAGAAGCAAAAAGAGTTAGTGTCTAAATTCATGGGAAATCTCTGCCTATTCCAGAAAAGACATGAATATTCCTCTTTTCTTAGCCTATCTGCCCTCCTCATTACTTTTGCTCTGTATCTTGTGACTTCCCCACCCTTAACAGATAGAGAAGTTGATTTGTGAGTGAGGCTCCCACTTTTCCATTCCTCAGTTATCGAATACTTTTTTGTTCCTGGTATCAGCCTCAGTTATAACTTTTGGCTTCATTACACCAAATGTCTAAAAAGATACCTTTTTATGGACCACTCTTAAGAAAGAGTCCAACACTTTGAAACCTTTTGTGCATGTGTGGAAATGAAGACTGAATCCAGGGCCTCATGCATGCAAGGCAAGCCCTCTACCATTAAGCTATAGCCCTAACTCTTTATTTTTTTGCCCTGGCTGGCCTTGAACTTGTGATCCTCTTACCTCAGCCTCTTGAGTATCTGGGATTATAGGCATTCACCACTTGGCCTGACTAGAAAATAATTTTTTAAAATATTTTTTTGTAGTTGTAGATGGATAGCATACCTTTATTTTATTTGTTTATTTTTATGTGATGCAGAGAATAGAACCCAGTGCCTCACACATGCTAGGCAAATGCTCTGCCACTAAGTTATGAGATAGCCCCAGCTCCTAGAAAATAACTTTTAAAATGATAAATTACTTTCATTTCTTCAGCACTAACTAAATGCCATATCCTATAAAGTGATTACCCTCTTCTCACAGAGTTTTTAAGAAACAAAACATTACCTAGCACACCAACAATGAGCCCTGAGCACCTGTGCAGTCTACTTGCCCTGTCCTCACTGGACCCAAGCTTAACACAAAACTGCTTAGCTAAGACCAGAAAGACAGTCCCTTGCGGCATGGGATAATTGGTAGGACAAATTGGTCACAAAGAGTTCATCAATCAAACATGGGCCACTTACTCATAAAATGAGCTAACATTTAAAATACCCCTAGATGTTTAGAAAATATTTTAGATCACTGACTATGGTAGAAAGCAATTTACATTGTGGAAGCAATCATTTAATCACTGCAATTAGCCAAATTATTACCTATTCAGCTAATTATCTTTTAATTATATAATTTAAAGAATTAAACATTATATTATTCTAGCTCATGCCAAATTCTAATTTCATAATTTCCCAATGAAAAGTGTAATTTACGATATAATGCAATGTAATTTCCTACAGAAATTAAGTCTCATTTTATTCTTAATTAGAGGATAAATCTTCCCATAACTTCCATGACCTGTACATAACCAATGAGTGAAGTTGGCCTTTCAAATGTGATTGTAGAAGATAACAACAAAAGCAGTCAGGTTTTTCCAGACGTACTAAAAAAGTGCTAACTTTCCATACCAAAACCAAATTATCATCAACCTGGTTCTCAATTGTCTGCACATTAGGATGCTCTGGGGAACTTCAAACAAAAGAACAAACAAAAACAGAAACAACCTGATGCCCAGTGGTCACCCCTAGGAATTCTGACTTAATTGATCTTGGGTGGGGCCTGTGGTGTTTTAAATCTTTCTCTAGGTAATCCTAATGTGCAGCCAGGTCTGAGAACTATAAGGAAGCTAATTTTAGCTTGTGTTGCCTTGTTTTGGAGAGAGTTGCTGGTAGACACTGAGTCAGCCAGCATTGCTGCTGGGCATGCAGGGAACAATGAAGCAGGACTAGAAGGATGAATGCAAGAAGATCTAGAAATTATCTTGACTGCAGGCTTAGAAACTGCAGAGTTAGAGGACTGCATTGTAGAAAGGTGAGCCACAGGCTACAGGTCAAGACTCTAGGTAATCACACTTGGTTGCCAAAATGTGCCAGTATCATTTGTCAGGGATGTGCAAAAGAATCCGAGTAGATAATTTACCTGCTACGGTACAGCATACTTTGGATCTGAAAGTAAAAGTGTCCTGAGTGTAGACAGTAGATTGTCTCCTTACTCCACAATGAACGGAACAGTAGATTTTATGCTGTGCCTAATCCTGTGTTACCCCATTTTATAAAGCAGCAATTTGCCTTGAGTTATTCCATTCTGAGTATAAGTGCTCAGGTAGAATGACTCTCCACCTTGTTTGTACAAGTAAACAATAATCATCTGCCTACCATCACCATAAAGCACAAACTGACAAATAAACGAATCATGTTAATAAAAATGACCACTTGTGAAATTATCTAATTAAATCAGGAACACATGGATGTGTGGGCATTAACAAACCTACATTCAAAAACCAGGGCCATGAGCTTATCAAACACACCAGACCACCAAATGAAGCAGCCCCTCACCTAAGACCTCAAAAAGGAGGAGCCCCAGACGGGACACAGCAGCAGCTCACTGTCCGCATCACCTGGTCACTCCTCATGAGCCTTGACTAGGAAAATCGCCATGGCAATGAACCCTGGATTCTGTCTCCCTGAGCTTCAGCTCAGCATGATTTCTTCTGTTTCTGATGATAACACAGACCCACTCCAAACTAACACTTCAATTTGACACTGTGAAGCTGCATTCTGTCCAGACCCTGGCCTAGAATAAGTTCCCACTTTGTGCATTGAACAAGTTCTTTGGCTAGTTAATCATCTAACCTGGCCATCAGTGACTCTTCTGCATTCATATTTGCTCTCTGCCATTGCTCTCAGTTTGGCCTTCCAAACCCTGTGGTCACCCCTTACCGCTTTTTTAAGCTTTCTGTAACCTATATATGCATATCTGTATAAAGGATGATGTGATGATGTATAACTTAGTCATTAAGTTTGGGATAAAAGAACCTGTGATTGCCTGGCTTATGACTATCAGGTGACCCACGAGTATTCTGTGAATTGCAACCACTGAAAGGGGGGGTAGCTTATAAATTTATTGCTATTCAATAAATTCTGACATTGTGGAAAGATACAAACATGTGTGGTCTACGTTAATGCACGGCCCTGTTCACAACGCTGTTGTTACAGGCTCCTTGTAAAATTCTGGGCCATTCTTAATTTGAATTCAAAGAATTTACTTAAGAATTTAGTGTATGAAGCTTTCTTTGATTCCTACTCAGTTCTCACAGAGGGAGAAAAAAAATGCTTCTAATGAAATGACTGCCTTGGCTGCTTTGTTTACTAGGACAAGACTCACAACCCTCAGCTCTCCTACTGACCTTCCATTTTGATTCAAAGGATCTATTTAAGGACTTAACACATGAGGCTTTCCTTGATTCCCCCTCAGTTCTCACAGAGGAAAAAAAAAAAAAGCATTTGAGGAAAAATATTCTGGGCCCAAATAAAGCTGTTAGTAAATACATAACCATAGTTAAAAACCCTATGATTTCACTCAAATCATTTCTGCACACAGATAAATTACTTCAAGGATCACAGTGCTAAATAACAGATGGTTTCTGCTCCAGGGGACTCAGAATCTAGTGATTTCCTATACTTTCTGACATTGACTGGAGAAAGGATAGAAGAGCCTTGACTACTGTAGGTTCAGCTCTGTGTGAGAGAACGGCCCAAGTAAGAGGCTATCTTCAGCCACTGAAGATATTTCTATGAGGGAAACTCAATGACCACAATACTCCATACACTAACCAGTTAACCCACTCTGCAACCCAAAATTCAGTTCCCAGCACTGAACTGTCCTGGGCAAGCTATGGCATTCACATAGACCAGACGGGTTATGGCTCTCTGCAATGTCAAAATTTATTAAATAACAATAAATTCACAAGCTACATCACTTTCATTGGCTTGAGTTCACCACAAATTCCTGGTCCACTTGAATAGCCATGAACAGGACAATCACAGGTTCTTTTATTCCATTTCAATCTAATTACTAACATCTGTAACCCAAATATCACACATCACAATTTACACAATGATGTATAGGTTATAGATTGGTGAATAAAGGGTTAACTGTGGCCAAAGAGTTTCAAAAGGCCACACTAAGAGCAAAGGCAGAGAACAGATATAAAGGCAAAAAAGTCACTGGTGGTCAGATAAGATTATGAATCAATAGAAGAACTTGTTCAGGGTGAAGAGCTGTTCAGGGCGCAGAAATTATTCAAGACAAAGGTCTAGAGGGTAGGTAGTTTTGAAATGGTTCAGGTCAAGCAGGCAGATTGAGTTGAGCTGAAGACCTGGGGAGAGTCCGGAGTTCATCCCCTTTCAACTTTGTGATATGCTCACGGGGTATTCTTGTGAGATGATAGGTTGGCATGTGCTACTGTACCACTGTCTTAGGTGCTTCTCATTTTATGTGCTTTAGACAGGGGACTGAATCATTCAGCAGTCTGGTGTGTCTTAAACACAGGCCTGGTTTCTTGATGTAGGACTCATATGCCCATGCATACATGTGCTTCTGATGTAATTAGATAAGTTAACAGGCGGTCATTTTTTATTAGCATGATTAAATTATTTGTTTGCCCCTTATGATTGTGCTGTGCAGCTAAAGGTTATTCTTTCTATAACTTCTGTAAGTCCACATCTGGTGGTTATCTTTTTGCCCTAATTACCAAGTCAATCTGCCTTACCACATGCACTCACAATGGAGTAGCTCATGGAAAGCTGCTGCTTTATAAAGTAGAGTAACTCAGGGATCAGGCACAGACTGATCTCCACAACAATTCAGAAGGAGGTTACATTAATTTCTTCTTTAAAAACAAAAACAAAACCTTTATTGCAGTATAATTGACACACAATCAGCTGCATATTTAAGTGTACAATTTGATAAGTTTGATACATATCCCATGAAACCATTACCACACTTCAGATAATGACCATTTCCATTGCCTCCAAAATTTTTTCTCATACCCAGAGGTATTCAGAACATGCCTCTCCAACAAATGCCAGTTTGACATACTGATTATCTTGAGCTGAAAGTACTTGAAAAACAGAAGTTCTGTCTGACCATTCCCTTTCTACCTAAAAGCAGCTCTTAAAATTTCCCATGAAAGAAAAAAATGTCTCCCTGTACTAGGAAGAGATCACGCTTATCACTGGACTAGAAGTCAAAATGGACCTATGCAAACAAATCTAAAATGACCATTATCTTCCATTAGTTTCCCCCATATCTTTCCTAGTCATTATTCCACAATTAACTATCCCTACCACAAGCCCTATTGTCTTGTTACACGGCCACAAAAAAAATTTATTGTTCCTTGTATGAAAATGTATGTAAGCTTTTGGGAACAATGCCTTCTGAGTCTTCATTTCCCTTTTGAAGACTTCTTGTACTTCTTTTACATGTAAAATTTATTAAATATTAAAACAATATTAATAACAATCCTATAATCTGTTTTATGTCAGTTTACTTCTTAGGCCCAGCACAGAACCTGAAAGGGTAGAATGAATTACAAAGGAGTTTGTAATTCCTCCCTCTGCTCCCCTCTCCTTTTTGAAATAACTACTCTGCTTTCTGTCCCTATAGAATATTTAGGGATTTTTTTAAAGAATTTTATGTAAATGGAATCATATTACATTATCTTACAATAGTATACACTATTTTTGTCTAGATTTCTCAATTATTTTGAAATTCACCAATAGATATATAGGTCAATAGTTTATTCTTTTTATTGTTCAGTAGTAGTCCATTATACATATATACCATAATTTGTTTCCCCTTCACCTGTTGATAAATATTTTGGATGTCACGAATAAAGCTGCTATAAAGACTCACATACACATCTTTGTATAGACATATGCTTTCTTTAACCTTGAGTAAATAAGAGAAAAATAACTGTAGACCTGTGATAGGTTTAGGTTTTGTTTTCTAAGAAGTTGCCAAACTGGGGCTGGAGTTGTGGCTCAGTGGTAGAGTGATTGCCTAGCATGTGTGATGTAATAGGTTCAATTCTTGGCACCACCTAAAAATAAATAAATAAAATAAAGCTTTTGTGTCCATTTACAACTAAACTAATTTTTAAAAAGGAGTTACTAAACTATTTTCCAAAGAGGTTTACCATTTTATATTTCCCATCTATAATCTATAAGAGTTCTAGTTCTTCTTCCACATCTTCACCAACGCCTGACTTTATATTTTAGTCATCTTAATAGGTTAGTGGTATTTCAATGTGTATTAATAGGTGTTAGTGGTATTTCAATGTATATTGACCTCATGACTGATGATGTTGAACATCTTTTCATGTGCTTACTATCTTTTTTGGTGAAATCTATTTGAATATTTTACTCCCTTTTTTCAACCATTTTTATTAGATTGTTGTTTCTTATTAAATTTTGAATACAAGTCCTTTATCAGGAATTTAGTTTACAAACATTTTCTCCCATTACTTTTTCATTTTGTTAATGCTGACTTTTAAAGAACAAAAGTTTGTAATTTTGATTAAATCCAATTTATCCCTACACACTGTTTTTTTCTTAGGAGACAGATCTTACCTTATTGCCCACTGGCCTCCAACTCCCAGCCTCAAGTGATTCTCTGGCCTTACCCTCTCAAATAATTAGGACTATAGGAGTGTGCTACTGCCCCAGTTTTAGCCAGTTTTTATATTATGGGTGATGATTTTGATGTCATACTATATTTTGATTACTGTAACTTTATGATGAGACTTGAAATCAGGTAGTGTTAGTTCTCCACCCTTATTCTTTTAAAAATTGTTTTGGCAATTTTAGCTTTGTTATCTGTTGGGCAGATAATTTAGTGGCAAACTCCTATACGTGAGGGGAGCAGTGGTTAGTAACTTATAAGGGTTAGCTCTCTTCCAAAGTTGTTCTTTTGTTTCAGAAAAGGGCTTTCAGAGGAAACCACAAGGAGACAGCTTAAAGCCAAAGCCAACCCTCTCTAGGTGACCAAGAATAAACTTTGCTCATTGTAATTTGATTATCATCTTAAATTCTTGGGGTGGGTGGGTCCCATTGGCTATTTTTAAAATATGCAATGTATGAAGAATGTTGACCTCAAATTGTTTATGCTCAGGAATATCCCTATATTTACATAAGATGACAAGTCTTTCCTCTATGAATAAGATTCCCCAATAAAAATGCCTTGTTTGAAGAGAGGTAATAATTTAGGAATTACCACCAGTCCTCTCCTTCTTGCTGCAACTAATAAATGTTTGTTATTCTTTTATCTCCTGGTTATGCTCATTGGCTTTAAATTCAGCAAGGGTAAACCCATTGCATTTGATTACAAATCACTTACACCAATTTGAGATCTTCTTTTCCAACAATGAATGATTTAGTGCTATAAAATTTCCCCATAAGTACTGCTTTAAAGGCATCCCACAAATATTAGTATGTTGTGTTTTCATTTTCAATCAGTTCAAACTGCTTTCTTATGTACTTTTTGATTTCTTCCACCAATGGGTTATTGAGCAGTGTGTTGATGCCAGACAAATATTTACAGAGTTTTCTGCTATTTATTTCTAATTTAATTACATTGTGGTCAAAGTAAAATATTTACAGATTTTTTTGCAGATCTTTCTGTTATTGATTTCTAATTTAAATACATTTTGGCAAAATATATGGCCAGAATACTTTTTAAATTATTGAGACATTTTTTATGGCTTGGTATATGATCTACCTTGATAAATATTCTGTATACAATCTGGAAAGACTATATACCCTGCTTTTGTTGAATGCATTGATCTATAGATTTCCCTGTATCCATTTATCCATTTATTATCCTCAGTATCCATTTATTACTAGATGTTGAGAACAGTTAGAAAAAATTGCTAAAGATTTTGAGCCATGTATTTTAGAAAGATAATGTAACAGTTTTATTTTGATGAAATGCTTGTTTTATGAATTTCTCATATTTGAATAGTAAAAAGAATTATTCTTAGAATTATGCTGCACTAGTAGGTTGGTGTCAGAGAGCAAGATCACCAACCCATACAGGGAAAGTAAGTTCTGGATTACTTAGTCCCTTAATATGAAAAAATTTTACCAATTGTTCTTATAAATATTTATTGATGTGACTTTCAAGCAATTTTGTCAGTGTATTAGATAATGAAGCTTGAAATAATAGCCAGAATTGGAAGCAACCTAAAAGCAATGTACTAGGTAAAATTGCTTCAATATATTATGATGTGTTTATGCACCTGTAGTGGTCAATAACATTGTTCCAAAAACTCTTCTAAGAACTTTATATGGGTTATGTCACTTAATAGCCAGAATTCTATGTTATGACACAATATTCATTCCCTCATTCTAGAGGTGAGAAAACTGAAGCATATAGAGAGACTACATGGTGGATCCAGAACTCTAAAACAATTCATACTCTTGCCTAACATTCTCTGTACATATAATGTTTGGGTATCCTCCACATTCTACATCAGTACTGACTAGCATCCCTGGCCCAAATGTGCCGAAGAAGGAAAGATCTGAGTTTGTCTTGTCAATACCACCCCCTCCTTACCTTTCATTCCCTCAGGCTCAAGAAACATTACAGATCATTCTTTTACCAGCATCTGCTCCAAACTGTTCTCCTTATCCCTTCCCCATTAAATCCTTCCTGGATGTCTTTGGATTGGTGATTTGAACCAAAATGTTATGATACAACAGTTTTCAACCAATACTAATTCTCCTCCAATTATTCCATGAAATAGAAAGGAAGGACACACCCCCAAACTCATTCTATGGAGCCAGCATCATCCTTATACCAAAATCAGAGAAGGACACATCAAGGAAAGAAAACTACAGACCAATATCCCTAATGAATATAGATGTAAAACTCCTCAATAAAATATTAGCTAACAGTATTTAAAAACACATTGAAAGACTGTACACCATGATCAAGTTAGAGCCAATCCAGAAATACAAAGTTGATTCAGTATGCATAAATCAATAAATTTAATGCATCACATAGATATAATCTAGAACAAAAAATCACATGACCATCTCAAGAGATGCAGAAGAAGTCTGACAAAATTCAGCAACCATTTATGTCAAAAACTGGAGAAACTAGAGATAGAAGAAACCTACCTTAATATCAAAAAGGCTATATGTGACAAACCCAAAGCTAACATCATCCTGAATGGAGAAAAACTGAGAGAATTTCCTTCAAAATTAGGAGCAAGACAAAGGTGTATGCTCACAGACCCAAAAGGGTCTACAAAGAAACTATTAGAGTTAATAAATGAATTCAGCAAAGTGGCAGGATATAAAATCAACAGGCATAAATCAAATGCATTCCTGTATATCAGCGACAAATCCTCTGAAAAGGAAATGAGGACAACTACTCCATTCACAATATCCCCCCAAAAAATAAAATACCTGGGAATCAACCTAACAAAATACCTGGGAATCAACCTAACAAAAGAGGTGGTAAAAATGGGAGTTTATAACCCACTTGAATCAATCTGTGAAATATGGTATATTAAGAACTATGTAATGTTTTGAACAACCAACAATAAAATAAAAAAAACTGCTTATTAATACAGAATAACTACATCTGTTGCCCCATCTACACTGGAAATCAATTATAATAATTATTTAGATTATGTTCATTTTAAACAATAATCATTGGTTAATTTTATAAACACAGCTTCTAAAACCAAAAAAAAAAAGATGTATGCTCTTTTCACTCTTATTCAATATAGCTCTTGAATTCAGAGCCAATGCAATCAGGCAAGAGAAGGAGATTTTAAAAAACCTCCACCAGAAGACTTTTAGATCTGATAAACAAATTCATCAAAGTAGCAGGATATAAGATCAACATTCACAAATCAATAGCTTTCTTACACTCCAATAATGAAAGAAATCAGGGCAAGAAAAAAAATCAGGAAAGCTACTCCATTTGCAGCAGCCTAAAAAAAAAGTCAATCTTATGTATAAATTTAACTAAGGTAGGAGATGCCTACAATAAATAAAAATTATAAAACACTGAAGAAAGAAAATATAAAACATGAATAATGAGATTATAAAACACTGACATTTATGTACATTAGAAACCTACCATGTTTATGAATAGGTAGAGCTAATATCATCAAAATGCCTATCTTACCAAAAGCAATCTACAGATTCAATGCAATCCCCAGAATAGCTAAAGCAATCTTGAGCAACAACAGCTCAGGATAATTTAATCTCAAATTAGTATAGTAAGATAATTTGACTAGGATGATTTTTTAACTATACAAAGCTATAGTAACAAAAAACAACATGGTATTGACATAAAAACAGCAATGAATAATGGAACAGAAGACAGAGACAAATCCACACAAATATCTGACCCTTGACAAAGGTGCCAAAAGTATGTGTTGGAGAAAAGATAGCTTTTTTAGCAAATAGTGCTGAGAAAACTGGATATCCATATGTAGAAAAATAAAACTAAATACCTACCTTTCATCCAGCAGAAAAATCAACTCAAAATGGATCAAAGACCTAGGAATTAGAATAGAAATAGTGAAACTACTAGAAGAAAATATAGAGAAACATTCCAACACATTGGTGCAGGCACCAACTTCCTTAAAAAGCCTCCTAAAGTTCAATAAATAAAACCACAAATCAATAGGTAGGATAGCATTAAATTAAAAAGCTTCTGCACAACAAAGGAAATAAAAGTGTGAAGACGAGCCTACAGAAGGGAGAAAATCTTTGCCAGATACTCTTCTGACAGGGGATTAATAATCAGAATATATAAAGAGCTCAAAAAATTTAACACCAAAAAATTAATAACCCACTCAACAAATGGGGAAAAGATCTAAAGACACAATTCTCCAAAGAAGAAATAAAGTGGCAAACAAACATATGAAAAAATGTTCAACATTCTTAGCAATCAGGGAGAATGCATATTAAAACTACACTGAAATTTCATCTCATCCCAGTTAGAATGGCAATTATCAAGAATAAAAATAACAATAAATGCTGGTGAGGATATGGGGGGAAAGGTACACTCATAAATTGCTGGTGGGACTGTAAATTAGTATAACCATTTAGGAAAGCAGTATGAAAATTCCTCAAAAGACTAGGAATGGAATCACCATATGATCCAGCTATCCCACACCTTGGTATTTATCCAAAAGAAATGAAATCAGCATACTATAATGATACAGTCACATCAATGTTTATAGCAGTGCAATTCACAATATCCAAGTCATGGAGCCAGCCCAGCCTATTAACAGATGAATAACTGAAGAAAATGGTTCATATACACAATGGAGTTTTACTCAGCCATAAAGAAGAATGAAATTATGTCATTTGTTTGTAAATGGATGGAACTGGATAACATCATGCTAAGTGAAATAGGCCATGCTCAGAAAGTCAAGGGTTAGATGTTTTCTCTCATATGCAGATGCTAAAGAGAAAAACAAATAAAATAAGTGGGGAAGCTTGAGAAAATGGAAGGAAGATCAGTAGAGTACGTACGAACAGGGGGACCAAGGGTGGGAGAAGGCATAGGAAAGGGTAAGAATTAGGGAATGAAATCGACCAAATTATACTATGCGCATGAATGAATATATCACAACACATCCTAACTTTATATAATTAATCAATTTAAATAAATAAAAGAGAGACTAATACAATAAAGGAAGAGGACCAAAGGGAGAGAGGAAGGAAAGAGAAGAAAGTAGTACTGGGGATTGAAATGAAGAAAATTATGTTATATGCATTTATGAATATTTCAAAATGAACCTCACCATTATATATCAGTATAATGCACTAAAAAAGGGTTTTTCCACATTTTTTTTAACTGGTGCATTATAGTTGTACATACTGATGGGATTTGTTGTTACAAATTCATACAGGCACACCATGTAACAATATAATTTGACCAATGTCACTCCCCAGCACTTCCTCCCTCCATCCCTGCCTCCTGCCCTTTGGTCCCTTTCCTCTATTTTTTAAGCTAAAAAAAAAAAAAAAAGCACAGCAGTTTCTAGTAACTGCTCCTTGGACGCCTCTGGTCAAGAGTATCAAGTTAAACACCCAACTACAGGCCTGCCTACAATTCCCACCCCCATGCCTATCCCACAGAGGTGTTAGAAATTTAGCCTAACACATCGCTATGACTGAGAACTCACCATCTCAAAAGTCATCCCTTCTCTTTAGACAGTTCTGCTTATTAGAAAATCAGTTGGGATATGAAGTACAAATCTGTCTCACAATAGTTTATACCTGGAGGTCTTAGTTCTTCATTTTGACAAGGAAATTCAAAGCCTCTTTCACATGAAAATGTTCCAAAAATGTGAAGAACCCCTTATGAGTTTCCCACCTCACATTTTAGCTACTCAAAAGCACCTTTTAAATGATAGGACTTTAAGGTTTTTCTGCCTCCCTGCTGCCTTTCCTAGAGCCTGTTCCATTGATCAGTAGGGGTAGCCAACACAGGTACCTATGGGTGCTTGGCCAGAAATGTAAATAAGTAAACAAAGGGCTGGAGGTATAAGGCCTGCTCTAAAGGGGGCAGCAGCTACTTAGATCCAAGGAGAGTTCAGATTCATCAGATCTTACTAGTTTTTAAGAGAATCTAAAAATCAAGGTCATTCGAAATGTCTTGAATTTTTTTAACTGATGACAATATTTTATGTTTTTGATTCCATCCCTCAGAATCAAAAGAAAGACCCAGCCTATGGCCATCAGCTTGAGACATCTAATGTACAGCTTTTTGAAAAGGAGGCAGCCAGAAAAAAATTAAAAGACTTTTGGTATTTCTGAATAGTGCAGAGAAGAGTGACTCTTAGACCAGTTGTGCTCAATCCATGTGGAATGGGATGGTGCATCCAAATCCCTATTCAAAAGGCATTTTAGAACCGTGAGATGAAGAGGCTCTGCCAGGTATATTTTGAAAAGCACCCCACCCAAGGTAATTCCAATGTTTCCTGCTCTCAGTTAAAAATCATTGTTGTTCAGTCATACCTCCTTATCCACCAGAGGTATGCTCCTGGTGGATAATTAAAATTGAACCCTATACATACTATGCTATTTCCTATACATGTGTACTATAAAAAAGTTTAATTTATAAATTAGGCACAGTAAAATTAGCAACAATTACCGGTAACAAAATAAAACTTTATAACAACATACTCTAATAAATGTTATGTGAATGTAATCTCTCATACTCAAAATATCTTACTGCATTTTTTTTACCTTTTCACATAAAAGAAGCACTTTATAGCTTCTCTTTGGCAGATTCAAATAGCTGGCATCAATATTTGGCACTTAAAATGCCATTATTAAGTACAATAAGGATTACTTGAACACAAGCAATGCAATACTGCAGTGGTCCATCTGATAACCAAGACCGCCACTAAGTGACTCTCAGGTAGATGGGCGTATACAACATAAGCACATCAGACGACAGGATGATACACATCCCAGGCAGAACAGAGCAGGATAGTGCAAGGCTTTACCACACTATTCAGAATGGCACATAATTTAAAATATATAATGAATTATTTATTTGAGGAATTTTACATTTAATATTTTTAGGTCACAGTTGGCCACAGATAATTAAAACCGAGAATTTCAAAACACAGGATAAAGGAGAAACTATGGCATTTCTCATTCTTAACAGAGACTCTCCTTCAACCAAAGCTAATAAGGTTCTCTGAGTTCACTGCTTGACTAGGCCTGAACTTGGGCTTCCCTCTCTGTCCTTGTAAAATGCAGGTTGAGCAAGAATGCTGTCAAAAAAACAAAAAACAAAAAACAGTAACACCTGCATACCTGCATTCAGCAATAATCCTATCAAGTCAGCTTAGCCAGAAACCCCCATA
The DNA here is from genome assembly GCF_964194105.1 of Spermophilus citellus. Taxonomy (NCBI): domain Eukaryota; kingdom Metazoa; phylum Chordata; class Mammalia; order Rodentia; family Sciuridae; genus Spermophilus; species Spermophilus citellus. The sequence continues at coordinate 89,260,595 of NC_138186.1, read as the reverse complement.
TTTTTTATGTTCCCTCTTATTAATTTTTCACTCACTGACCCCACCCTATTCCTTGGCTATAAATTCCAACTCGTTCTTGCTGAAGTTGAGCCCAATCTTTCCCCCTACTGCAAAAAACCCAATTACAAGGGTTCCTCTGCCTATTTTCAGCATTCCCCAGAAAGTCTTCCTTACTGTTTTTAACAAGTGTTCTGAATTTTTTCTGTAATAGTCTAAATTCCATTCACTTATTTTTTTCAAATTTAGCTGCGTATTAGAATCACCTGTAGTTTTTTTTTTAAAAAAAAAAAAAGCATACTGAGATCTGGGTTTCACTCCACAGAGATTCTGATTAAATTGGTATGGAATATGGATTGAATAGGAGGAGTTGTAAAAATTCCTCAAGAAATCCCAAAGTAAAGTTTGAGAACCACCTTTCTGGATACTCCAATCATTCTACACCAATTTTACCTCTTTTTGGCAGCCACTTCATAGTGTGAACTCATATAAGTTAACCACCAACTAATTTCTGTAAATTTTTTCTTCCTACAATCAACTACTAAGCCACACTACTCCCAGCCTGTACTCATGCCACTGAAAATGTAACCCTTTTAAATTTTTATTTTATTAGATAAGAGTCTGGGGGCTCTAGTAAGTCAAGGGTTTCTCATATCTTCAGAGTTTTATCTGATGTATTTTTTATTCCTCTCAGGTTCACATAATTCAAACACATGAAAAGCCTGTCCTTCATCTAAGACACCGATAGAAATGGAGAATACAATGGAAGGTCTTGCTTCCCTCTAGTAGGGTACTCCCTCCAGGTGGACCCGGGGATACTTAGACAACCTCGCTCAACTAGTGTCCTTTGGCACAACTGTCCTTTCATCCAGACCATATTTATCCACCTTTCATAAGTAACTCATGAAAACTGTTCCTTCTTGGTTCTCTGTGGGGGTTACTCATTCTCTGCTCTTCATTCAGAAATTCCTTGATGGTTCCACTAGGATTCATGCTTTTATTTTCCACATGCTTTCCTATTATATTTTTAACCACTACTTCTTTATTAATGTTGTTTGGCCCCATTTCCCCCCTAATTTTCAGGATTATATATCTGTTTGCCAGGGATCACCAAATAGATAACCTACAGTTTCCTTGCACTGACATGCCCAGAACTGAACTCTTATCTTTTCCACATCCAGACATGATTCATGTCCTCCTAGGGCTCAAACCCCAGGAAACAGATTCAGGATCCTGGCAGGTGAAAGAAGATGCAAGGTACAGTGGAATAGTAGACAAAGTCATTTCATGAACTTTTGGTGTACAGATCAAATAAAGAAAGCACAGTGTCAACAGGTTACACAGTGAGCACATGCTCACAAGCACATGTTTATGACCCTGAGTGCATATGCTGAATCAGGGTGTTTATGACCTTGACTACATACTAAAAACATATCTGGCTGGAAGTCTCAGTGAGGGAGCCTCACTACAGCCATCTTAAGCTTCCAAATCTCCTTCTAATTCCCCATATTAGTTATTAATAACATCATTTATCCAGCTACCATACTAGAAATCTATGAGTTATTGTACCATACTCTTGTATCACTAAAGCTACTCGGTCACTAAACTATGTCTATCTTACAGTCAAATTTCTCAAACCTATTCCTTTTTTTCAATCCATACAATGATTACCATAGCTCAGGCACTAACCTCTCCTTGATCAAATTTTGTGATTAATCCCTGAGTCAGGCTTCCTGTTTCCTTATTTAGTGGTATGATAGAAAAGAAATAAAAGATAGGTATAAAAGAAATAAAAGGAAAAGGAGACTGAAACTTAAATATGGAAGCCTTGTGCTAAAGTTCCTCACATCTTTCCTCTCCAGACCTGTTTTTTTTTTTTTTTTCCTCCAGGACTGTCATTTTCAAATTTCTGAGAAATCTGCATGTCTTACAGTTAATTTAAATTCTCTCATCTATGAAAATTGGCTCATTCTGATTAAAGCTTAAGTGTACTGTTAGCCTACACAATATATTTTCAGATTAAACAAAGTGAGAGAGATGTATTTTAAGAAACCTATAATATAGGCACATTCCAAATGTCATCTAGATAGAAGAGACAACGTCAACATGAAAATCGTGCAAGAAGACCAGATGGCCATCAACATCTTGTAATCCATAATCTGAGAGTTCACCAGGCTAATGTTCTTATGTACCTTCCCATATCTACTCCCACATAGTTTCCTCTAAAAGAAGAGCCAAAGACCCCCAAAACTTTGAGACAGTTCGCATTCTGTTCTAAGAATGTGTGTCTTCACCTTTTACTTTCTAATAAAGTTCTTTCTCTCTGCAAAAATCCTCTGTGTCCTTAAATTCTTTTCTGTGATGTCTCAAGAGTCTGGAAGGTCCAAGCAGAGGTCTTCTCTGCCTCTAAAAAAACCTCCTCAAACCCTTTTACAGTGACGTTTTGACTCTCACCATTGAAAAAGGGGCTCATCTAATTTGCAAATCTGACAGTTTTACTCCAGCAATTAAAATGCTTTAATGATTCTCTTTTATTTCCATAATAAAGTCCAAATCCATCAGGATGGAGGAAAAAAATCCTTCTTTGAACCTAGCTTCAACCTGCATCTCTTACCATTCCCACTTTGCAGTATAAAAATATCACACCATTTTATTCTCCCACTAAACACACTACCTCATTCCCTGTAGTGTCACTGCAGAAACAGCTCTCTCTGCTTGAAACATCTTGCTTCCTCATGGATCTGATTCTTGTTCATTCTTCAGTACTCAACTTGCACCTTGTCTTCTGAAGGTCAGTAAACTGCTCTCCTCAGAGTTTTTGCACCATTCTGGATATAGTCCTCTCATAGAAAGTATTATTTTATTTGGAATTATACCTTATGTATGCAACTCCTCTGCCAGACAATTATTTCTTTATATTCCCAGGGCTTGGTAGATAGTAAATAAGAAATGGTGGTGACTGAATTTTTAATGAAGACTAGATACTCAATATGAACTAATTCCTTTATCTATCTAGAAAACACGAATATATATATGAATACATATATGGTGTATATATATACATATATGTGGTTTCATTGAACTATTTTTAGTAAACTCTAGTCCTAGTGCTCGATGCTTCTTTACCCAGAAGCAAAGTTTTTCTAAAAGAGACACATAATAAATATTTAGACTTTTGTAATCCATATGGTCAACTTCTCAACTCTGCAGTTATAGCAGGAAAACAGACATCATTTATATATAAATAAATGGACACTGGCTCTGACTGTATTGCAGTAAATTTTTCTTCATACAAATAACTTTTATTTACAAAAATGAACAATGATCTGCATTTGGCCTGTGGGCCATATTTGACCACTCCTGACCTAGAAGCTTCCAAACAAAATTTTAAATATCCAACATCTCATTAGGATTGTAGCTCAGTGGTACAGTGCATGCCTAGCATGTACAAAGCCCTGGGCCCTGGGTTCAATCCCTGACTCCAACAAGAAGGAAAAGAAAGAAAGAAGATTATAGGAAAAAAAAAGCCTGAAATCACTCTCCCACTAGAAGCCTACACCCTGTTCTAATATCTCTAATATTCTAATATCTCTAATCTAATATTTCAGCACATTTTGCACGTACTTGATGACAACATCTATCTGTGATGAAAAACAGATTACCATCACTACTGTTAAGGATGTGAGGCAAAGATGTGCTCATGTGTTGTTGAGGAAAATGAACACTGACCTCCGTGGGAGGTCAGATGGTTCACTGAGAATGAGGTAGTACATGTAATGATTATCTGCCAAATCTAAGCCAGTGCCAGATCCCAGGCTGATTCTTACACAGATAAAGATATGAAGAATGGAGTTCACAGCCAAGTCTTGGCCAAATGGTCTGGACAACAAACTCTGTGCCTGGAGTGACTGAAGATTTTTGCCCACAAGGGACTGTGCCACTTTCAGGGCATTTGTGTCAGGTCAGCACATGGAGACCACCAGCCAGCAATGCCACACTGTGGTTGTGTCTGAGAAAAAATTTATCTACAGAACTTGTATATTAAAAAATCATTTATATATTTAAAAAGAAAATTCAACCCCTAATCACTAAGAGCCTTAGTCTTTTTTTTTAGAGAGAGAGAATTTTTTTAATATTTATTTTCTTTTTAGTTTTCAGTGGACACAACATCTTTATTTTTATGTGGTGCTGAGGATGGAACCCAGCGCCCCACGCATACCAGGCAAGCGTGTTACCGCTTGAGCCACATACCCAGCCCCCTTAGTCTTTATTATACAAAATCTCCCTTCTTTCACTTCTTGACTAGTGATGGGACTTCCTCATGTACAGGTTACTGGCACTTCAACCACTCTTTACACTCTTTGCAGAGGTCAGCAATGCTATTAGAATGTTTTTTCACTGAATATTGGGGTGGTATTTATCAGAGTTGGGAAACTATTTAGAGTGATTATGTTCTCCCATTTTGAACTTCTCTTGCTAATGAGTCTCTCTTCTCTCCTTTATTCCCTGCTCTGCTCAATAGGAAGACAAAAGTAAAACTGAGGTTAAAGAGTTTGGTTTTTGCTAAATAATCTTTCAACGGTAGATCACTGCTGACTTGACTCCACCCAATGGCCTGCTGCCTCCTTGATCCTCTTTCTAAATAAACTTTAAAAGCTATGTTTATTGTTCCTTGAATTTTTGGAGACTCAACTCATTTTGATCTCTAAGTTTATGCAAATCCTATGTACTTGCTTTGGTCCTGTTTCCTTTCTCTATATAACACTTCTTATCCTATAAGAAGAAGGTTCCCTTTACTGCAGTGGGATAGCAGACTACACAGAATTAGGACCTGAAAATCGAATTTTCACTTCTTGAGAAAAATATATAGTTATGGTCGATAAAAGAGAATCCCAGTTCACTATGCTTTGATATCTCTTAGAATGTGAAGCTCCATGAAGGCAGGAGTAATTTTTGTTTGTTCCTGTTGCAGTTCTTTCTGTTTTATTCATTATTTTATTTCCAGGTCCTAGAGCAATACCTGAGAATAAATATTTTTTGAATGAAGAAAAAATGTTATCACTAGAAAGATTAATAGCAGTGAAATCCAAGGGAAAGGTAAGCCAAGCAAGGTATTAAAAGTTTACCACCACATGACCAGAAATGCAGGACCTGGCTTTGGAGAACTCAAGAAAGGTGACTTGAGTGGACAGTACCAGGCAAGTCTGCCAGCAGGTAGCAGGGCTTCAGGTTTTCCAGGTGTTAGAAAAGGGAACACAGACACAAAGAAAGATGCAACTGGCAAGAACAGCAAGGCTGTTTTGAGTCTGATTTTCAAGTAGACAACAGCTCCCTAAATTCCTCCTGTCTAAACTGTCTCCTGATTCTAACCTAAATATTTAAACAGGGTTTACTAAAAATTTGTTAGTCATAGTTTTTCTTTAGAATTAATTGAAGAATTTAAGCCTTTTTGAGAAATTTCCCTGTAACCTCCACATTATGCCCAAGCAAAGAATCATCATTTCAGAGGGGCTTATAGTTTCAGAGATCTCAGTTCCTAGACAGCTAGTTCCATTGCTCTGGGACCAAGGTGTGGCAGAATATCAAGGCAAAGAGTGTGGCAGAAGAAAGCAGCTCAGGACATGGTACCAGAAAGCAGAGAGGGATAGCTCCTCTCACCTGGAACAAAATATATATCCCAAGGGCACATCCCCAATGACTCACCTTCTCCAGCTACAGCCTACCTGTCCACAGTTACCACCCAGTTAACCCCTCTCAGTGAACTGATGCACTGATCAGGTTTAAGGCTCTCATAAGCCAATCATTTCAGCTCTAAAACTTCTTGCCTTATCTCACACAGGAGCTTATGAGAGATAGCTCAGACCCAAACCACAACGGTGGGAGAAGTTCCAGAGACTTGAGGAACAGACCGGGTGAGCCTGCTGATTCTTTAGAGTAACCTAATTTATCTATATTTCTTAAGTTTTGCATTTGCTAAGTGAATTTCTTTTGAGTGAGAGTATCTAGAATAAAAATATAAAAATAAGGAATGAAAGCATTTTAATAGCTGAAATACTTGTCAGGGATAATATTTTCTTGCAATTTACAAACTCCTTTTCTTTCTTGAAGGCTATGTCTCTACTTCCTAACTCAGTGCCTGGTAGGAAACAATAAAAAAATTATTGAATGGGTGAATAAATAAATGAACAAAACAGCTGGGCAGTTAAACTAATTTTATCTTAACTTCACTTTTTTTTTCATCAGAAGTAACCATTTTATTGTAACAATTTTAATGTCATTCAAAGTATTGATCGAGGTTTCATTGTCCATTTGATTCAAGGGATCAGTTGTTAATGGGGTCCTCTGCCTAAGATATAGCAGAATGCTGCTAAAATAATTGTAAATTATGCTCCATCAACTCACAAAATTGCGTTTCTACACTACATTTTTAAAAGCTTTTGAGAAGAGTCTTTTCATTCCATTTTCCCCCCCATTTTCGGTGCTGGGGATAAAGTCTATAGCCTCTTTTATACTAGGCAAGCACACTACTACTGAGCTATGCCACAAACCCTGACTTGAGAGAACTCTTTAAAAATACTATATTACATCCGCAAGTTGGTGAATGCCTCTAATCCCAGCAACTCAGGAGGCTGAGGCAGGAGGATCACAAGTGCTTTCCAGCCTCACTAACTTAGCAAGGCCCTAAGCAATTTAGTGAGACCCTGTCCCCCTCCCCCCAAAAAAGACTGGGGATGTGGCTCAGGGGTTAACCCCCCTTGTGTTCAATCTCTGGTACCAAAAAAGAAAAAAAAAAACCACTATATCACATTCCAATCATCTGGTAGTTGAGTTACTTTCAATGTAGAAAAATAGAAAAAGAAAAAAACATACTACAAACTATATAATACTTTTAAATAAATAACTTTTAATCCACAACACATACAAACATTTGTTTAAAAACAATTAATACATGTGTAAGAGAAGTCATGGTTCAGGTTGTAGACTTTGAGATTAGATAATCTGGGTTTGAAGACCAGTTTATCCATTTGCTAGTTTCATGATCTTGAGCAATTTGCTTACTCTCTCAGAGACAGTGTTTCCTCAAGGTGATTATTAAGCCAACCTCATAGCATTTCTGTGAGGATTAAATGAGATAATGTAGGCAAAGGGCTACAGAATGCCTTTAAAAAGAATAATGAAGAGCTATCTTACTGCTGACGGAGCTAGAGTTTGGGACTTGGAAGATGTCAGCAGAGCTGCCTTTCCTCAGAGGACCTGGCTGGCAGGTGGAGCAGTCCCAGGAAAGCCCTGTCACCAAGATCAAAGAGGAGCCACCACTAACTGTGGTCTCTGGGAGTTCAGCACTGATGCTGACTACAGCACTGCCACAATGTTCAGTAGTGGTCTGCCTCAGAGGCTCTGTTGAGTACACACATCCATGGGACAGGTTTACAGAACGTGAGCTAGCTAGTCCTTAGTTAATCTAAGGACTTGGAGGAGTCAACCCTCACTTTTCATCATTCCCTCTTGCTTGCAAAGAAGAGTGCCAGCCTTGATTCTCCAAGCAACATCCAGTGGAGGGGGTGGAAAAGAAACGGCTCTGTCAAACACCCTCATTGAGGAGGGCCAATAAATCATTTTCCACCCAGAAAGTTGGAGACCAGAAACTGCCCAAGTAATTAAGTCACTTTAGAGGTTTGATTAGAATCTGGTCTTCAGGCATCTAGAATATTATTTAAGTCTTTTATCTGGGGTAGATACAAGAGTTTTCTTTTTGAATGCCCAGTAACAACAGTAGTGATGATGATAATAATGATGTCCATCTGTATGTATTTATATGCCTCCACAGCATCACTTTTAATAGTACCTTAGCCATAAATAATGAGAACATATTAAGTGATGTTAAATAAACATTTCCCCCAAGACTGGAAGCAGAGTTTCTTGGTTCAAATTCCAGTCCTACCACCAAATAGATTTTCTTTGAGGCTCAATTGTGTCATCTAAAAATGAGGTGATAGAAGCAAAGTATCTCAAGGTCATTTCCAGCTCTCACTTTCCCTCTCTATCTCCCCAGAGCTGGGAATGGAATCCCATCATAGAAAAGAGCTCTCCCACTGAGCTCTGCCACCAGCTCTCACATTCTCTCTGGACCACTCTCTGACAAGGTCACCAGTGTGAAAGCAAAGGCTTGCCCTCTCTGTTTCTCCTTTTATGCCTTTGGAATCTCTTCTTATTTACCATGTTGTTCCCTCCACAAGCTTAACTAATAGTGCCCTTCACCAAGGCTTTCCCTGTCTCAATTTTAGTAATTTATTAAGAATTTTAAATTCTGATATAGAACTTCATTTCCGAAGCATTAGAGAGGCTGTATTCTCCCACAGGTTGGAACCCATTTGCCTTTACTTAGCCTAGTTACTCTCTCAATTAAAACTGGATACATCAGGACTGTGGCTCAGTGGTATAGCACTTGCCTAGCATGTGTAAGGCATTGGGTTCAATTCTCAGCACCACATATAAATAAATGAATAAAACAAGGGCCACCAACAACTAACAATACGTATAAAAATCTTTTTAAAAAAATTGGAAACATTACTTTCACAGTTCTGTCCTTTTAATATTTGTGATTTTTTCTACTAAGCTATTAACCCATATGCAACCATTTCTTTCTTCTAAGGGAGGTTTGTTTTATTTTCAACAAATGACAAATTTCCATGGCCAATTAAATTTCTCTTTCCAATTAATTTTTTTTCTGGATTTCTTAACAAGAAAACATTACTTAAATACCTTTACATTGGAATTTTTCACAGGCATTTCTGTCCCTTTCATTTCTTTTCTTCTAGAGGCTATATTAATGACTGGAAAAATGGAAATGGAAAGATAGTGTTTGTCCCCCCCAAAAAAAAAAATAGCCCCACATACCACAATTATACAACAAAGTTGACCTTGGAAAAAACATCATGGAAGGATTGCCAGTTGGAAGTCAGTTAAATATGTTATAATGGAAGCAGAGGTTACAGTTAGGACAAATGGATTAAAGTCAGATTTTTTAATAGTACAAGCAATACTTACATTAACCATTACACTTTCATGCCTGAGGAGCTTTTTCATGGCCTCTTGAAGCATAAAGCAATGGGATTTGAGTTCAATGACTTTCCATTTTGAGGTTCTTTTATTCCACTCCAGAATCACATGAAGGTGGTGTTAGCATTCTATTAGTGTTTGGTGAACTTTAAATCTAATAGCTAGATTTAGAGTGTAACATAGAATGGGCGTTCCAATCTAAAAGTTTAAACCTCCGGGAAACACGAAAGTATTTAAATAAGTTTTAAACCAAATAAAATGTAGGCATTTAGGCTATATAATTTAATCTTAATATTTTGTCACGTTCCAATCTAAAAGTTTAAACCTCCGGGAAACACGAAAGTATTTAAATAAGTTTTAAACCAAATAAAATGTAGGCATTTAGGCTATATAATTTAATCTTAATATTTTGTCAACATGAACACACAGCTTGTGATATTTAAAATAAATATGGTTTTTGTTCATATGTTGCTTAAGAAATTGAAATGGGTTGAGGTATAACCCCAAATTTGAATTTGTATTAGGCTATGTTATGAGGCAATAAAGAAAACTGATTTAGGTGCGTGGAGCTGCCAGACTGGGTTAAAAAGACCAATTCTTAATAGTTTCTTGTCTCAAAAACTGTGCTATAAAAACTCAATTTCATAGATATACACTCTTTAAACAACATAAAGCTTTAAACAGGTTCCTAAATTAATAGATATGATTTGGGGGTTCTGTTTTATAAAGGTTAATATATTTCCTAGACATTAAAATAGCAGCCTGACCTTACTAATATGCAAACAACATAAATTTTAAAATAGAAATAAGACACAAAAACTGCAGAAACATTAAATCAAACAGAATCAATGTTCCCATCATTTCCTATGTGAAGCTTATCTTAGGTAAGGCTGCTGTAAGAAATTACAATTCACTGGATAGCTTATCAACATTTATTTATTTATACATTTATTTCTCACAGTTCTGGAAGCTGGCAGTCCAATATTAGTGTTTCAGTATGACTGAATTTTGGTTTAGAACCTCTTCTATGTTGAGATTGCCAACTTCTCTTTATTAACTCCTAAGACAAAATGCAGAGTGGGGAGGCAAGCTTTCTTACAACTCTAACAAAGACCGTTAATTCTATTCATAAGGAAATCACCCTCATGACCTCATCTAACTCTAGTTACCTCCCTAAGGCTCCACTTCCTAATGCCATCACATTTATGGGGTACAGTTTCAAAATATGAATTTAGGGCAAATACATTCAGTACACAACAAAGTTCAGATGATCATTCAAAACCTACATGGAATCACTGACACTCAATTTTTCTGTCCTCCAAGAAGGCAGTTTCATGTAGTTTAACCTCATATAAAAGGGGAATATGAACATTAGATAGAAATTATTTATATTGTACATTTTTCTGGTTGGAAGAAAATCATCATAGGATTGGATTTAAGTGGATGCTACATGATTTTTTCCTTTCATGATCAGGGGCAAAAAAAGAAGAGAGGGCTGGGGTTGTGGTTCAGTGGTAAAGCACTTGCCTAGCACGTGTAAGGCACTGGGTTCGATCCTCAGCACCACATAAAAATAAATAAAATAAGGGTATTGTGTCCATTTACAACTAGAAATTTTAAAAAGAACAACAACAATAATAACAACAGAGGTTGAAGTTCAAGAATCCCCTGAGACTATCAGAAGAGGCATTAGTCAGGTGATGACCCAGGAACATGGAAAGCAGGGAGAACCGATGTAGGTGGTGCTCCTTAAATCAAGGCTGGGTTCTATGGTTTGGGTATGGTTTTCTTCCAAAGGTTCATGTATTGGAAATCCCAAGGTGGCAGCATTAAAAGTTGTATGGACCTTAAGAGGTAAAGCCAAGCAGGAGGTCCTTAAGTCATTAAGGATCTGCCCTCAGAAGGGATTGTGAGACCCCAGTTACTCTCTGACTTTCTGTCTGGTGTTGAGAGCCACAGCCGAAGGGGCCCCAGCAAACTTCCAGCTGCCAGCAAACTTCCAGCTGCCAGCTGATGATTGGCTCCTCTGCGGTGATGCTCATTGGGCTGTTTCCCCGCCCTTTCAGACCAGGGAGCTGCTCATTGGGGACTTTTTTTGGCTCCACCCACACGACCCAGCCAATCAGCCTCAAGAGCAGGAGGAGTGGGAGAGGTTGAGAGGCTTGTGGGAAGCCGGTGGTGGCAGTTGGGCTCTGAGGGTTTTCCTGAAGAGCTGTGTGGTGCAGTGTGTGTCTAAAAATAAAGTTCGTTTCCTTTGACAAGTGGCTCCTGAATTGTGCCCAGCCAGACTGCCGCAGTCTGGCAACGTAATTCCTCCTACATTCATCCCCACCATCAGCTATGAGGTTCTTACCAGAGTCAACCTGATGCTGGTGCCATGCCCTAGAATTCCAGAACTGTGAGCTATAGCCTGCCTCAGGTGTTTCATCATAGTAACAAAAACAGACTAATAGAATGGAATAGACTCTAAAAGGAGTATTCAGGTAGATCACAGACAGCCAGTATGGGGCCCCCAGGCTTTTCAAAGTCTGGAAGACCTATAAGCAAGAGAAATGAAAGTTCTTCGGAGGCTATAAAATCAAAGCAAAGTGATAATTGTTGAGTTTAGTAGACAATGCTACTTTATTTACACCTCACTTTGAATCTTCATCTAAACAAAAACAAAAAAAAAACTTCTTTAAAAGGTTTTATGGTTGGAGGCAAGGTGGTGCCCACTCAGTAATCCCAGCAACAAGGAGGGAAACCCTGAGGCAGGAGGATCACACATGCAAAGCCAGCCTCAGCAATTTAACGAGGCCTTAAACAACTTAGTGAGACCCTGTCTCAAAATAAAAAAAATAAAAAGGGCTGGGGATGTGAGTAATGGTGAGTGGTTTCAATTCCTGAAACACATCTCTCACCCCCAAAGGAAATTTGCACCTGATAACTGCTGAAAGGGTCAGTTCCCTTCACACTTTCTCCTGGCTTCTCACAGTTTAATCATAGAATCCTCATTTGAATGAGGAAAAAGTACTCAAAGAGTCAAAATAGAGTCCAGAATGATTACTAGAATTAGCTGTTTGCAAGCCTGTGTCAAAGTGTGCTATTCAAATGCAAAGCTTGCAAGATTTTCCTTATAAAACCACTTAAGTGTTTACATTTTCCTCAGTTTTGATGACTTCCTTCCAACACTGCTCATAAGTTATGAATGACCTTGATGACCTCCTTTCTGAATTCAATTTATACTTTGGATGCTCAACACTTTCTATTGCTCTCCTCTCCTTCCATTTCTGTTGCTTCTCTTTCCTGCTTTATCTCTTTCTCTGCCCATCTTCCTCTTCTCTGGTTTCTCCTATAAATGTCAATGCTCCCCAGAACTCTGCCCTCACTTTCAATATGCCCTCAAGACTTTCTTCAAACTCACAACTCCAACTACTACGTATACAAATGTCTATACTTTTATCATCATTCAAATTGTCTGCTCCAATCTCTGCCTATGAATTCAACAGCCAAATGAATGCTTCCACTTGAACACTCCAAAGACATCTCAAAAGGTCCCCAAACTCCCCCAACTCTTCTGTACTCCCATGGCACTTTGCAGACACCTTATCTTAGCATTTATTTCACTTTGCCACTGGGGCTTATTTCATTGAAAATACTGTCTATTTCTTATTCAACTTAGAACTCCTAGCTTCTGGCAAAACCCTGACATACAGTAAGTATCTACCAAATATGAGTGAGTACACGTCTTGTAACACTTCTTAGTTGGACCCCACAAAGAGAATCTCCACTCTGCCTGGATGCATTCCCTCTTTCCTTGGCTCCGTAGTTTGTCTGGGTTATGTTTTGGTTACTGCGTTGCTATTTCTAACTTTCTGATTGTTGCTGGGTGATTTTCTTGGGTCTCTTTCCTGGTTGCTATGCTTCATATACTCTGAGATTTCCATTTGTAGCTAAAGGTCACATTTTTTTTATCAGCTCCAGGAGTGGAACAGAGCCTCAGAGAACCTCACTGGCAACCACACACATATTTGTGGATTGCAACAAGCAGCGAAGGAGTCTGGCAGGGGTCCTCTTATCTTTGCCCAGAGTCATCCCTCATGTCTTATTTCACTGTCTGCTTCCTAAAAAAAATAAATAAATAAAGTAAAATAAAAAGGATTTCTTTCTATCACTATTCAACACTCCTGCTTATTTATTGGCAATGGATTTATAAAATTATAAAACAAGGAGGTTTATTTACCTCAATATTAAAATGAAAAGGTTGAAGGTTTTTTTTTTCTAGCTTCTGTGAATGAAGTCTTTTTGTTGTTGTTTTTCTTTTAAACTTTAAAACAGATGCTCTGTAACTGAGCCTTTCTTTCAGTGGGAAACTTCTATTAAAAATCAAGGTTTGGAAGAAACATCCAGTTTATTTGCCTTTTACAAACATGTTATAGCAAATGTTCTCTGTCGGGAAATGTTGGGAACTGGAGTATCATGACTAGTCGAACACCCTAGTTAGGCTATCCAAATACATTACTGAACTATTTCTCAACACTACCCTTGAGATTGAGGGGAAATCAGAAAAAAAAAAAAGAATTTTACAATACCATCGGGGTGAGAAGAAATCTCAGACACATGTAAAAACTTGCAAACAATTTAAGATGATAGTAGTAAGCCAGACAGATCCTTAACTGAGCCCTTGAGACTGAAAGAAATACTTCTGGGCTCCCATGGCCAGTTTATTCTGCAATTCTTCGAAATAATTATTCCAAGCCTCCTCTCCACTCTCCTCAAACTTAAGCTGCTTTGATGTGGCTGCCACTGCCACTTCCACTCTCCTCACCTACGCTCCCAGTACCTCTCCCAACAGCAGAGGGACCTTGACTCCTTCCTCCGAGGAGAGGAGAAAACAAAAGCCCTCAGAAATGCTCTCCCATTCCTGTTGCCAGATATGCCAGCCTATCCTTTCACTCTGCTCTGATATAACAAAGAAACTAGTCCTGCCTCACATAAGGCAAGTCCCTCCACAGTGTGATGGGTCCCTCTCTCCCTTCCTTCTCAAAATTCTAAAATAGGCGCCCCTTTTCTTTCTCACTCTTGTAGATTCACTCCCTCATCAGAATTTCACAATAGTTCTTAGACATCTTCAGACTTCCACTGAAAATGACTTCTCTCAGCTCTCACTCCCCATGATGCTCTGCTGCTTCTCCCTTTTCAAGCCATACTGTGAAGAAGGGTTGTCTACACTTGCAGCCAACTCTTACCTCTGCCCCATCACTCCATCAAAAGTACTCTTGCAAATGTGACCGATGTTCTTATGCTGCTAACAGGTGTTTTCGGTTTGCTTTCATCAGTACCTACCTGATAATAATTCACAGACCTATTTATTTGTCAGAAGTAACCCCAACTCTGAAGCCAGACTCTCTACATTGGAGTCATAATGCGTCTATGCCTCAGGGAAGATATTGAACTTCTCTCTATGCCCCAGCTTCCTTATGTAAAAAGGTAAATAATAAGCAATAACTAACCTCAAAGGCCTGTAAATATCCAATGCATTTAATTTTCACATGCACATATATAAATTAGTTGGAAGAGAGCTCAGAAATGTCATTATATTTCTAGCCCAAATCTCTCTTCTGAACTCTGGAGCCTCATATTGAACTTAATAATGTACACTTTTCACTGAAATATTGCAAAGGCACTGTACTAGTTTTCTATCACTGCTAGAACAAATTATCTCAAACTTGTGATTTTAAAAAAATAAATATTTGTCTTATAGTTGCTTCTATTAATTAGAAATTTGACATGGGCTGGACTCATTGGAATAAAATCAAAGTATTGATAGGACTGATTCCCTTTCTGGAGGGTCAACAAGGGAAATCTGTTTCCCTACTTTTTCTAGTTTCTATAAGCCATTTGCATTTCCTGAGTTATGGTCCCTTTTCCCCATCCTCCATTACATCTCTTTCTCTTTCTTCTGCCTCCCTCTTCATTTTTTAAAAGTAATTTGAGATTTGACTCATATAACATAAAGCTCACCATCTGAAATATAAACTTCAATGGTTCTTAGTATATTTACAAAGTGTCAAGGCATCATCACTTTCTAATTCTAGAGCATTTCCATCATCCCCCAAAGACAGCCCATACCCATTAGCAGTCATTCCCCATCTCTGCTTCTCCTAGTCGCTGACAACCATGAAACTACTTTCTGTCACTATGAATTTGCTCATTTTGGACATTTCATATAAATGAAATAATATAAATTTCATTTTGTGACTGGTTTCTTTTAGTTGGCAAAATATTTGCACAGTTCATCAGTGGGATAGTATGTATCAGTATTGCATTACTTTTTATTGTTCAATAATATTCCATTGTATGGATATACTACTTTTAAAATATTTTATTATTATTTTTTAGTTATAGTTGGACACAATACCTTTATTTTATTTATTCATTCATTCATTCATTCATTCATTTATTCATTTACTCATTCATTCATTCATTCTGTGGTGCTGAGGATCAAACCCAGGGCCTCACACGTGCTAGGTGAGCACTTTACTGCTGAGCCACAACCCCAGCCCAGATGTACGACTTTTATCCATTCATGAGTTGATGGACATATGGATCATTTCCACTTTGGGGCTATTATGAATAACGTTGTCATGTACAAGTTTTTGTGTGAATGTAAGTTTTAATCCTTTTATGTATGGATCTCTGGATAGAATCATATAATAACACTATGTTTAATCCTCTCCAGGAACTGTCAAACTACGATTCTAAAGTATTTGAGCCATTTTACATTCCTATCATGGGGTTTCCAATTTTTCTACATCCTTACCAACACTTGTTACTTTATTTCCTTCTTTAGGTACATTAATTTTGACTTTTTTTTTTTTTAAGTGCTGAGGATTGAGTCCCAATCTCACACATGCTGGCCAAGCACAATACCACTGTGCTATATATACCCCAGACCATTATTTATTTATTTTTAAAATTTTTATAGCCATCCTAGAGGCTATGTAGTGGTATCTGATTATAGTTTTGATTTGCATTTTCCTAATGACTAATAATGTTGAACATCTTTTCATATGTTTATTGGCCATTTATATATCTGTTTTGGAACAAATCCTTTGTTCCTTTTTAATTAAGAGTCATCTTTTTATTGTTGATTTGTAAAATTATTTTTACAAATTTTGTATACTAGATCCTTTTCAGATATGATGGGAAAATATTTTCTCCCATAGTGTTGGTTATCTTTTCACATTTTTGATAGTTTCTTTTGACACACAAATGTTTTTTTATTTTGATGAAGTCCAATATACCTATTTTTTTTATTCTTTGTGCGTTTGGTTTTATATCTAAGAAAGTTTTGCCCAAAGGTAATAATAATTCACACCTATGTTTTGAGCTAAGAATTTTATAGGTTTAACTCTTACATTTAGTGCTTCTATCTATTTTGAATTGATTTTTGTAAAGTGTGAGGAAGGGGTCCAAATTCACTCTTTTGCTATATCAAGTTACACCAGCACCATTTGTTGAAAAGACTGTTTCTTCCTCACTGAATGGTCTGTCACCCTTGTCAAAAATCATCTGGCCACAAATTTTTAAAAAGTTATAAAAAAGAATCACCAACTGACCATATGTATGGATTGATTTGTCTAACCATAAGCCAGCTTAACACTGTTTGGATTATCATTTCTTTGAAGCAGGGTTTTAAATTGGTGTGTGTCCCTCCAATTTTGTTATTCGTTTTCAAGGTGATTTTGATGATCCTTACAATTCCACATGAATTTTAGATCAGCATGTTCATTTCCGAATAAAATAAAATTATGGAATTTTGATAGGGGTTACATTTTATCTGTAATGAATTTGAGGTGGGAAGTATTACTAGCAATATAAACCTTCCATTCCAAGAACACAAGATGCCTTTCCATTTATCCTGGTCATCTGTAATTCCTTTCAGCAATGCCTAGCAGTTTTTAGTATATAACTCTTGTATCTCTTTGGTGAAGTATATTCCTAAGCATTTGTTCTTTTTTATGCTTATTATGCTTTGAATCTGGAAAGTCCCACAAAGAGGTCATGTGTTGAAAGCATGATCACCAATGTAGCAAGGTTCAGAGGTGGAGCTTTAAGACAAGTATTAGTTCATGATGGCTCTGATCCTTTAGTGAACTGATCCACTGATAGCTGAATGGACTACTGGGAGGTGGGACCTAGTTAGAAGGTCAATGGGGCATGGCCTACAAGGATTTGTCTTCTCCCTGGCCCCCTCCCCCTCACCCCCTCTGCTTTCCAGTTGACATGTCTGAGTAGCTTTCCTCTGCCATACCCTTCTGCCATGATGTTTCTGTAATGGAGTTGGCCAATGATGAAATAATGCCTGTGGAACTATGAGCCAAAATAAACCTTGTTCCAGTCAGGTATTTTGGTCACAGCACTGAAAAGCTGAATAATGGTGGTACTATAAATGAAATCATTTTCTTAATCTCATTTTTTATTATATAGACTCTTCATGAAGTATATATAAATATAACTCACTTTTTTAATCCTGATCTTGTATCTTGCAAACTCTTGAATTTGTTTATTAGCTCTGATATTTTTTGTGGGTTTTCTATACATAGGAGACTGTCATTTGCAAATAGAGGTAGTTTTACTTATTCTTTTCCAATCCAGATGCCTTTGCTTTTCCTGTTGAAAAGAAGTTGTAAAAACTGATATTTTTGGCATTCCTGATCTTAGGGGAAAGCTTTCAAAAGGTCACTATGAGTATGAGCTGTGGTTTGTTATAGATGCCTTTTGTAAGTTTGAGGAAATTATATTCTAACTTCTAATTTGTTAAGTATTTTGTCATAAAATTGTTTTGCATATGGTCAAATGATTTTTCTGAATCTATTGAGATGATTATATAGAGGGGTTTTTTTGTTGTTGTTTTGTTGTTGTTGTTGGTCTATAAAACGCTATATTACATTGATTCTTTTTTGTATGTTGAACCAACCTTGGATTCCTGGAATATATCCCTCTTGATCATGTTATATAATCCTTTCTATATGTAACTGGATTTTGTTTAATCAAATTTTATTGAAGATTCATAAAAGATTCTGATATGTAGATTTCCTATGATTTTCTTTATCAAGAAAATAGTGGCTTCACAGAATTATTAGGCAGTGTTCTCTTCTATTTTTTAGAAGAGTTTGTGAAAGATTGGTGCCAATTTGTCTTTGGGTGTTTGGTAGAACTCACCAGTGAAGTCATCTGATCTTAGGCTTCTCTTTGATACAAGGTTTTTGATTAGTGATTCAGCTCCCCTACTGGTAATAGGTCAATTCGGATTTTGTATTTTTTTTCAGTCACTATTGGGTTGTTTGTCTTTCTAAGAAGCTACCTATTATATCTGGGTACCCTAACTAGTTGGCATAACATTATATATAGTATTTCATTAAAATCCTTTTTTTTTATTTCCATAAGTTTGGCAGTAATGCCCCCCAATTCTTCCCTAACTTTAGTAATTCAAGTCTTCACTCTCTTTATTATGATCCAGACAAAGTTTTTTGATTTCATTGCTGTGTTCGAAGAACAAACTTTTGTTTTATTGATTTTCTATATGCTATTTATTTCAGTACTAATCTTTATTACTTGTGTCTGTTTGCTTTGTGTTGTTTACACTTCATTTTTCTGGTTTCTTTTACTTCTTTTTCTTCTTGGTTTTTTTTTTTTTTTTTTTTTTTTTTTGGTGCTGGGGAGTGAACCCAGGCTTTATGCATGCAAGGCAAACACTCTACCAACTGAGCTATAACCCAGCCCTCATTTTTCTGGTTTCTTAAAATAGAAATTTAGGTTTATTTATAGGAAATACTTCTCTTTATTTAAATGTAGATGTATTTACAGCTATAAATTTCCTTCTGATCACTTTCTTCCTTGCACCCCATAAGTTCTGTTATATTATGTTTTTACTTTCATTCATTCCAAAGTATTTCCTAATTTCCCTTGTGGTTTCTTTGTTGAATAATTGGTTCTTTAGATGTATATTGTTTGATTTCTGCATATGTGTGAATTTTTCAAATTTCCTTCTGTTTTTCATTTTCAGTTTCATTGTGGTCAAAAGGACATTATTTGTATAATTTGAATTCTTTAACTTTAGAGACTTGTTTAGTGGTCTAACATATAGTCTCTCCTGATGAATATTCCATGAGCAATTGAGAAGAATGTATATTCTGCTGTTATTATGTGGACAGTTCTATATTTTTGTTGTTTAGCAAGAAAGTAGACTTGAACAACACTGTATACTAACATTAAATAGAATTTTTTAAAAAATATTTCTAGTTGTAGATGGACATGATACCTTTATTTAATTAATTTATTTTTTTGTGGTGCTGAGGATCAAACCCAGTGCCTCTCATGTGCTTGGCAAGCACTCTCTCACTGACATCCAGATCCAGCTCAAATAGTCAGTGTCTCTCTCTCTCTCTCTCTCTCTCTCTCTCTCTCTCTCTCTCTCTCTCTCTCTCAGTTGTAGATGGACACATACCTTTATTTTGTTTATTTATTTTATGTGGTGCTGAGGATCAAACCCAGTGCCTCACATATGTGAGGCAAGTGCTCTACCACTGAGCTACAACCCCAGCCTCCCAAATAGACTCTTTTAATGCTATATATTTCTGAATTGTTTTCCTAATATTTTTTTCTGATCATTATCATTAGTATCAACTGATTAATGACCTTAATTCCACTTGTAAACTTAATTCCTCTTTAATGTGCAAAATAGCTTATTCACTGGTTCCAGAGACTGAATATGGATATTTTAAGGGGCCATTATTCTGTCTACCAAAGGTACCTAAAAGTCAGTATATCCAAGACCCTTTCATTAAATCTATCACACATGTACATAATTACACATACATGAACAGACCCCACAAAACAAACATGTACACAACAGGCTCCTGCTGTTCTTCTAGTGCTTCTCTATCTCAGTGGCTAACAGAATCATCCATGTTATCAAGTGAGCCAGACCTAAGATCATCCACATGGTAGTCAGCAGCTCAGGTCACCTCTTGCAATATGACTTCAATGGAGTTACAGGTCAGTGATAGAGCACTTATCTAGCATGCACAAGGCCCTGGTTTTGATCCCCAGTACCATAAAAAAGAAAAAGGAAGGAAAGAAAGAAAATTTAAATACTAAGGAATAAGATTTTATCTGTTAGAGTTGAGCTTTAGAGGACTACAGACCATTGTCATAGCTAAAATTTCTTTTTTCTTCTTCTCCATGAAGCAATTTTTGCCCTAATGGGAGTGATATAACAGCTGTTAAGAGTTCATGGTTTAAACAATCAGCTTTATCACTCTTATTCCTAAAATAATCTCCTAATAGTTCTCAACACCTCCTTCTTGCCTCTCTGATCTGTTCACAATACTGTTGATGATTCCTTAAAACTTAAACCTGACCACCCACTTTTTTCAAAACTTTGAGCTATTCTTGGAATAAAGCCAAAATGTACAACACATCACCCGTACTCTAGTCCTTACTCTGGCATCATCTCCTATAACATCTTCCAACCCTTTCTGCACCTCAGCAGCATCTACCTTCATTCCACACTGAACCATACATGTGCCAGGGACTTTGCACATGCTGTTCATATGTTTGAAACCCTCCTCTCTGCCTTCTTTGTTTAAGTTAAAAGATATTTCTTCATGAGACTTTTGGCTTAACCATTGTTTTCTCAAGAAATTCTTTATGCCCAATTTAATTAAATTTCATTGATAATCCTAATTTTGTCAAATCTGCTTTCCCTTCAATCATATCGTTCCTTCAGTAACACTCATTGCAACTGTAATTTAATTTATTTGTGCTATGTTTTTAGGCACTAATCTTCATAGTTTTCCCCACTGGTAGGTATCTCCTTACTGTCTAGCACAAGTTGGCACACAGTAGGTGAATGAATTTATTAAACAAATGCATAATTGATAATTATGTTTTAAAGAACTTGGGAAGTCCATGGAAGAAAAGAGTCAATGAGAGCCATACTATAATAATCAGGAAAGACTTGATCAGACAAAAGTAAAATTATTATAACAAGTATAAACATAATAACAAGTAATATAACCCTAGACTTTGAGTCTTCATTAAATTGTATTCCAGAAATCTTATTTTGAAGTCCTATTAAACAAATTGTGTTTGACCAAGAGTTACTATATTGTCACCTTAGGATAATATTGTATGTAATAAATGTTAAACTGCTCTACGTATAATTACTCTTTGATACTTCAGATCACATCTCAGGAACTTATAGTGCTTTAGGGACATCATTGTGAACCACAAATTGTAACAGCACAATTCAGCAGTCACAGACAACATGGGCTTACTTCTGGGGTCTGTCAGAAATGCTGGCCCAGCATTTTGCCTCCCAGCCTTCTGCTGTGCTCCAGGCGGAAGACAATACCCTGGCTCACAAGCAGGCAGGCAGAAGTAGCTCTTAGAGGCCTCTGGGTGTGAAGGCAGCTACCACAGGACATGGCCTTCATGCCACTTAATGGTGCAACATTTCATGCTGCCCATGCTGAGGACAGCATTAAAGTACTGAAAAGCATGGCAGGTTTTAGTCAGAAATTTGGGATTTAATCCTGCCTCCATCGTTAACCAGTTGCATGACCTTGGAAAATGCATTTGACTGCTTTAGACCTCTGTAAACTAGATAAACAGTTGAAACATTCTTACCACTAAGCTCTCTGTTAACAATTTTTAACAATGTACCTTGTGTAAAATGTTATGTTTAGAAAAATTCACTTACTGAGCAATAATTGTTTCTTTTTGCTGTTATTTTGTTAAAATTTCTGACATCTCTTAAGGGGGATTAGAAATGGTAATGAACAAAAGAAGGTGGCTGTGGGAAGCAGAGGGCAGGGAAGGTGATTGGGCTAGAAGGACATATCAGTTTCATCAGGTAATGTAGCAACAATTCGATGTGCTGTTTTTATGGAGCAAAGACCTATATGACCGAGGCATGTTATAGGAAAAAAAAAAGAAAAGAAAAGAAAAACTCCAGCAAGAACTTGATTTTGTATAGGCATTCTGAAATATTGAAAATAGCTCACAAGACCCCATTATTACTTTTGTAACTATTTAAGGATCCCAGGTTGGACTATAGCACAAAATGATCCCTGAAGTCCCTGGGGAAAGCATGTTCCAAAATGAATTTTATTAAATGAACATTGGGTCACTGGCTTCTATAATGAAATTAGGGTAATTTAGAGAGAGGAAGGGAGGAATTTATCCCTTTTACATATATAATTAACTGGAAGAAGGCAAAAAAATTTAAATTATACAATTCAATAGGAAATATATCTTTTGCAAATATTCAAAATATTCATTTTGTTAATATTTCTTATCAATTATTTAAATTCATTTCTATTTTGCATTCTCAGTGGGACTCTGCTGTACCTAATGAGGCAAAAATTATTTCTATGGAGCTGTTTAAAACAATCTTAAAATTAAAATAGTATGTGGCCCTCCAATGCCCAACCTTATCTGATAAAATCTCACTCTTTAATATTTAATTCCTCTCAATGGGAATTGGGTTTGGTGGGAGTGCCATGTGAGCAACCTTAATACTGAATTCATGGAAGGTACACAAAATGTATATCAGATGTCTCAAAACTGTGGTGCATAGAGAGTATTGAAATGAGGACTTTTCTCTTGCTCAATTGCAGAATCTCAAACTTATATTTCAAGAGGTGACCTGCACATGGTTATGCGCTACTGCTGGCCTTTTGGTTACTGTGTATATTTTTTTTTAATGCTTTTGTGTGTGAGTTGGGTATGAGATTTAAATAAAAATAGTGTAAATTTTATTATTTAACTCATCAAAAGGTTTTTAATTCACTATTAACTATGTTAACTGCTAAGAGAAAAATGTCAACAATAACTGAATAACTAAATTCTCATGTCAGCTGAAGTCTAAAGTTATGTTCACTAAAAATTATTTTTGAGAAATTAATGTAACGTCTCAATAGTTTTACTTTTAGTAGAAAAATTTACATCTTGGAGTGGTTTTTTATTTTATTACATTGCAACCATTATTATATATTCATGTACATTTTTAGTTCTTTTAGACTCTTATTCAATCACCTCTCTTTTTAAATATGATTTTCTTAGTTTGTCCAATTTTTTATAGAGTGAGAGTGGCTGTTCATCATAACTTTCTATGTTCCCATTGAAGCAGAGTGCCATTTAAATAGGGGGAAAATCAACAGAATACAGGTACTTTCTAGGTTTAATAAAAAAGGATCTGAGTCGAGGATTATTGCTCCAGTCTGAAGACACTGATCCACTATGCAATTTACTCTGAAGAGGGTCTCCATACAGGCAAAAGGAGTCAAAGCGTCTTTTTTTTAGAAACAGCCACCACTGAAGACTATGCTGATTCTCAGAGGGGCTAAAATTCTTTGAAGTCTTCTAATGTACAGTCAGTTGATTCTTAACTTCAAACTTTAAATTTTATGGTTTTCTTTTAGGGTCAAAAGTAGATGTGAAACCTCATTAGAGACTTTTCCCTTTGGTACCAGAAAAGATGTTAGTCAAGCTAGAGTAAAAAGCTGGACTAGATCAAAGATCTAAGGAAGTCTAGTTTCTAGGGTCCCTCTGTGGTGACCCCGTGTGGGGCACAGTAATAGCAGCCTGAAGGAAGGCAGGCAGAGTGTGTATCTTTCTGAAGCCATGTGCTCTGATACATGATACCTTCCCTGAAATGAGGTGTTCTTGTACCAACAAGTAGCTGGACAGTGAAACATAAGCAACTAGAAAATGTGATCCTTGTTATTCTGAGGCAGATATTTGGCAGCATATTAAGTAGCTTTTTGTCATTATAGCGAAATACCGGACACATGCTACTTATGAAGAAGAGGTTTCTTTAGCTCACAGTTTTCCAGATTCACAGGCACGGTACCTTCAACACCTCATTTCTGGTGAGAATTTCTGGCAAATGACAGATGGCAATGGCAGAAGCATCCTGGAGCAAGTAATCACATCTCCAGATGACAGGAAGCAAAGGGATACTGGAGTCCTACAATCCCTTCAGAGGTCTTTCTCCCAGTTAATCTATGGATCTCCTACTAGGTCCCAACACTTTGCAATACCACCACCCTAGAGGCCAAGCCTTCCATCACAACAGAACCTTGGAGGATACTTAAACCATAGCCAAACCATATCAGGCAATGAAATGGCCACAGAAACCTTGACAGGCAGGGGAAGTGATAGGAAAAAATCAGAGTACAGATGTCTACCGATGTTTCTTGCTGCCTTTAGCAAAGATGTAAGAAGAGTAGGTAACCTCAGGTTAGAAAATGGTACAAAGTACAGAAAGAAAGAAATATAACTGGGCTAAGAAGTATGTCTGTCTGTGGCTTGCAAACTAATTTGACAAAAAGTCTGGTAATGCAGAGCTTTTCAAGGCTTAGAAAAGTGTATTCTCTGAATCAACAGTCATAACTGGAGATAGATTGTGGCCCTGAATTTTAATTTTTAAAGCAAATTCTATTAAGAAGTATCTGCCAGAAAATAAGAGTTAGTCCAAGCAGAAAATATCTAAATGAAAGTGTTTTCTTTTTACCTAAGTCTATTGTTTCATAGGCCCTCAAGAAAGCCATCACATTGAGGAGAGGGAAGGACAGGAAGAGTAGAGAGGCCAGTATTTAAAAGAATATGAGGCTTAAAAATTATGTCTAGACAATATCTGACTATTGTTAGTTGTAAGTGAAATTAACTTACAATAATATATCAATGACAAGCATGCCAAATATTTGGGGGAAGTATGTGGCCTAAGAAACAATGAACTTAGAAAATCCAAAACTGTTTTCAGCCTCTAACGCAATTGTTGGGCACTCAAGCTCACATCAAGAGGAAATATGATACCAAAGTTTTGTGGTGACAAATAGGATGAAAACTTCAATACCCACAGATAGGCACTGGAGGATGCAGAACAACAATGAATTTCCCAAAGGGCAGTGGCAGGGATATGTAGGAAAGTAGACATGGGAAATCTTCCTGCAATCAATGTTGTCAATTGAACGTGACAGATATTCACCAATCAAGGTTTCACTACCT
The DNA here is from genome assembly GCF_964194105.1 of Spermophilus citellus. Taxonomy (NCBI): domain Eukaryota; kingdom Metazoa; phylum Chordata; class Mammalia; order Rodentia; family Sciuridae; genus Spermophilus; species Spermophilus citellus. Next base: position 89,235,476 of record NC_138186.1, on the reverse strand, counting down.
CATTGCAGTGTTGTTAAGTGTCTGGGGAGAAGATAACTTAACCACATCCAGACCTGATGGAAAAAGTCTATATATTTCCTGGAGGTCTTGGACTTTGAGCTGGATAGTCTTAACTGAAAGAGATGGATGAGATTTGAGGAGTTTCTCCATTGAACAGAAGGTGTAACTTGTGTAAAAAAGAAGTGTATGAAGATACCTGGGTGGCCAAAGGGGGCCCTGTGGCTGAGACTTTTAGTGCATTAATTTTCTATTGCTGCCACAATAAATTACCTTAAATTTAGTAGTTTAAAACAGCGGAAGTGTATTATCTTTCCATCCTGTAGATCAGAAGTACAAGATGAATCTCACTAGGCTAAAATTAAGGTATTGGCTGGGCTGCATCTCTTTCAGAAGATCTTAAGGGAAAATGTATTTCCTTGCCTCATCCAGTTTCTAAAAGCCACCTACATTCCTTGGCTCATGTCTCCTTTCTTCATGTACAAGCCAGCAGTGGTAAATTGAGTCCTTCTTACATGAAATATTTCTGAGTCTCCTTCTGTAGTCATATCTCCCTTCTGACCACAGCTGGGAAAAATTCTTTGCTTTTAAGTACTCGTAATGAAAATAGACCCTCCTGGAGAACCCAGGATAATCTCCACATCTCAGGGCCCTTGCTTTAATCATATCTGCAAAAAATTCTTTTTCACGTTAATATTCTGGAAAGTAGAATATCCATCTTTTGGGGATAATTACCCTGCACACCAATTATTCTTCAACATCAATTTTCCTCTTCTTCAAAAGTAGAAACTTCAAGTTATTTATCAAAAACCTGGACAATCACTACCTAGAATAAAGGCCATGTTTCCCAGATTCCTTTGGAATGACTAAATTCTATTATGGGATGCAAATATAAGTGATAGATGCAGCTTCTGGAAGTTGCTTTCAAGGGAGGGGGCATTTCTTTCTCTTTTATTCTTTCTACTGACCAAAATGCACATATGAAGAATGAAGGCGGATCTGGCACTATTCATAATGAGGGTGAGAGAGGAATGAGGGGAAAGCTGTCCACACTGGCCATGGATCCACCATATCAACACTGTTTTTCCTAATTCTATCAAATACACAGGGTGTACTGTGTCAACAGCCTAAAGTATAGAAAATAAGATAAGCAAACAGGAAATGAAAAAGGAGATGTGTGATTTCTCCAGACTTTGACTGATTGAAGGAGGACAAACCATGGGTATGGCCATGGCCACACACACTAAAAGAAAAAACTGAAAAAACCTCAAGAAGCAAGTGTAACTGGGAATGGGTACAGACACAAGGAAAGTACAGGACTCAAATACAGCAGCCTTCCCCAATATAGGAACCTCTGGCCCACCAACCTTCTTTTCTGAAAAATTATAAGAGTCAAATTTTTATTTCAAAAGTGAAAATTTTATTAATTTTCACTAGAAAAAAAAAAGATCCCAAAATTTCAGTGGCTTAAAACAACAAAGACATATTTCTCACTGGCTCTATGTGTCTATCTTAGGTCAGCAGGGGGCTCTGCTCATTTTAATAAATCAGAAACAACAGAATGAAAAAAAACTCATCTTGGCACACATGCTTCCCTGATCATGGCAGCAGGGAAAAAAGGAAATATAGTGAATCATATGCTGGTTCTTGGTCATGGTGCTCAGCATAGCAACACTATTAATAACAGCTGAAAGGTAGAATCACCCCTAATGTCTATGGATGGACGAATGGATAAATAAAATGCTGCACATTTGTACAATGGAATATTATTTAGCCTTAAAAAGGAAAGAAATCCTATAACATGCTACAACACAGATGACCTTGGGGACATTTTGCTATAAAATCAGCTAGCAGAAAACAACAACAAAAAAGACAAATGTTGATAATTCCACTTAGATGGGTGACTTAGAGTAGTCAAATCCATAGAGACAGAGTTGATTACCAGGTGGACAGAATGGTGGTAATCAGGGGGTGGAATAAAGAGGTTTGGTGGGTGTAGCGTTTCAGTTTTTCAGTTGAAGCAGTTCTGGACATCTATTTCGCAACAACAGACCACACTTGACACTAGTGAGCAATACCCCTAAAAATAATTAAGGTGGCAAATTTTATGATTTTTTTTAAACCAAAATTTTAAAAAGTCATGCTCAGAAAAGAGACACATCACTTCTGTTCACATTTAATTAGCTAAGAAAGTTATATAATTATGCCTGACTTTAAAAAGGGAGAAGTACAATCCTATTCTAAAGGTAAAAAGCAGAAATGTTTAGTGAGTAGTACTGGTGATTGTCACAGTCTTCTCTTCTGGGCGTGAGTATTTCTTTCCTTCTCTTTCTGGCATACAAAACTGCATTCACTCAACCCCTTCCCAGGGAACAGATTTCAAAGTCCCAGTGTAACATCAACATCAAAGCCAAATCTGGGAAATTTGTGGTAATCTGTATATAAGGCAGAAATGTGCAAGTAGCCTCTACAACCTATCTGCCTATATATCCTCTTGATCCAGAGGCCCAGCCATCTCCAAACACAGAGAGAGAGAGAGAGAGAGAGAGAGAGAGAGAGAGAGAGAGAGAGAGAGAGAAAGAGAGAGAGAGAGAAAGAGAGAGAGAGAGAGAGAGAAAGAGAGAGAGAGAGAAAGAGAGAGAGAGAGGGACACACACACACTCAGAATCAGGTGTAACAGAGTCAGGATAACTTCAATAAACACTCGTATTAAAAATAGGAAGGAGGTTGGGGTTGTGGCTCATCGGTAGAGTGCTCGCCTAGCATGTGCAAGGCCCTGAGTTCGATCCTCAGAACCAAATAAAAACAAATAAAATAAAGGCATTGTGTCCAACTACAACTAAAAAATAAATATTAAAAAAAATAGGAAGAATGGGCAGGGTATGGTGGTACACACCTATAATCCCACCAACTCATGAGGCTGAGACAGGAGGAATCTAAGTTCAAGGCCTGCCTGAGGAAGAAGAAGAAGATGAAGAAGACGATGAAGAAGAAGGAGGAGGGGGAGCAGGAGGAGAAGGAGGGCTGGGGATATAGTTTAGTGGTAGAGTGCTTGCTGAGCATGTGTGAGGCCTGGGGTTCAATTCATAAAACCCCAACCCCTAAACAAAAACAGGAAGAATGGGCAACATATAACAGTGATTGGCCTGTGACAGACCAATATTAGACTGGGCAGAGGTTTTAGAATCCCTACTTTGAAGGTGAGGAATGGGTTCCTTATGGATTTTCTGGTGGAGCTCCTTGTCCATTGATGAATCTCCATGATTCTTGGATACCTGGATTCTTGGGAAAGGTCCTAATTTAGCTTGTCTCATGTCATCATTGAAGAAATGTCTGCCTTTAAGGATAAACACCTTCCCCAGCCTATTTCCTACCTTTAGGGTAGGAAGGCCAAGAGCCATTTTAAATCTCAAAGAACCAGTCTAGATGGGAGCCTCTTATTAATAGTACAACTGTCTTACAAACTTAAATGTGGTTAACTCCTTACCTACTTCTTTCTAGAAAGTTTTCTTTATCATATTTATGTGCTGTCTGGCCCAATGTCTCTCTGTTCTCAATTGATATCTCTTCCCCACCCACCTCTTTTTCCACCCCACCATTAACCTGCCCCACCCTGAGTGGTAGGTTCCCTGAACCCAGCAATGAGTTTTCCACCTGAACTTGTTTAAGACCTTTTTAGTTATTTGATCCAACTGAAAGCAGTGACTACACCCTAATCCATGATCAGTGATCTGATCTTTGACGAAAAGTGAAGTTTTAATAGGCCTTTGCTATTTAAAGCATCAATTTTATCTTTGTATATGGGAGTGATACTGGGGACCTGGGGTCTTGCTAGGCAAGTGCTCCACCACTGAGCCACATCCCCAGACTTTATTTTATTTTGAGACAAGTTTTCTCTAAGTTGCCCAGGATAGCCTCATACTTGTGATCCTCCCACCTCAGCCTCCCAAGTAGCTGGATTGCAAGTGTGTGCTATGGTGTTCAACTCAGTTCTATTGTTTAGTTTGAAAGGCAATAGTCTTTACACTATATCTTCTTTAGTTCTCACAGCTCTTCCATAAGCCACTAAATTCTTAAATCTTTCTCTTCTTCCATTGGGAAGGGGAGGGGGAGTTCTCTTCTCTGCAATGGTATCCAGAGTTGCAGAGCTTCTATTAGAGTTATAAGTTCCTGAATTTTCAAACTCTGTACTCTCTTATTTGTCCTTAAAAATCAACCAGTTCTTCTCGGAACATATCTCTTTCTTATAATATATTATTAAATGCAGCTAGTAGTTGACAATAAACAGTAATAAGAATCTTTTTAAAACCTTTTCCCTAAAGTTAGGTAAGCCATTTGCCTTCTAATTTACTGCAAATAATTTTGTCAAATGTTTCACTATGAGAAAACATGTATTTCCATTGCTCCAGTCTTCAGTGATAGTTCCCTGATTCTCTTTGTCCAGTAGTTAAGTCAAACTCACATATTATATTTTATATTCAAGCAGTAACCTACTTAGTTCTAAGTTCTATGCCATTTCAGGACAAGACAGGTAAATCTGTGGTAACAAACATCCCCAAATCTCAGCAACTTAAATAAAAGGTTAATTTTCACTTGTGCTTCATGTCCTTGAAGGGGTTCTTCAAAAGGCTCTTTCCACCATGATTACTCAAAGGCACCCAAGACAATCTCTATCTCAACATCTTCTTCTCTGATCATTACTTCTACCAGAAGAGCATGCATCTCTTAAAGCCAGAAAATTTTAGTAAATAGCTCTAACAGATGCTCCAAAGCTCTGGATTCCATTGCAAGAAATAGAATCCCCTCTTCCCAAAGGAAGGAGGTAGAGATTCAAGAATTCAGTGGATTATGACACAGCTGGGAGAACCAAAGAAACAAACTCAAGGTTGAGAGGACACTAAATAAAAGAAACAGGTTCTAGGTTGTAGGAAAATCTATCCAGAACCAAGTCCATGAAATAAGCTACATCTCTGAATCCACTGATTATTAGGACTCAGTGACAGTAAGTCCTCACTTTCTTAGTCAGGAAGCCACTATTGCTGACAATTACTGGTCAGACCTGCTACAGTCTCTGCTTACAGAATGGATGCAGGGAGACTCGCCTCTCAAAATCCACAAAGCTGTTGCCTGGGATCTTTGCTGATGTTGTTGTAGGAAAACAAAAAGCAGCAGACACAGCAGATAGAGCACAAGTGTGAACTCTCCCTAACCTCCATTTTCTAAATCTCGTGCTAGTATGTGTGATTAGCCAAATGCATATCATATCTGGGACCCTAGCTGCACTGGGGACTCTATGCATCTCTGCATCTATGGTGTGGGTGCTAGGAGGCATACTGCAACAAACAGGAAACTGAGCAAAAATCCAATTTCTCCATCCCTTAAAATATAGCAACAGGCCATATTGTAGGGCACTACATTCTATAGCAACAATAAAATACTACATCATTTTTATCCCTGCCTACTTTAAAATAATTTTACGAGAGTTACACTACATGTTTATAATCGGTCTCTCTGGGATTCAGGAAGTTAAAATCTTCCAGGGCTCTCTTTTATAATCTAAAGAGAAATATAACATACTTGCTTCGAACAAAATATGTTAAGTATCATGCTTCAGGCACATGTGAATCCCCATAATTTAATAGTAGATGCTCTTCAGTTTTAATACCAGTTCTATGGAGCAGTGTATCAATTAGGGATTGTTTTCAGTTGCACTTTATAGATATCCCCTGGAGGAGCTTGATCAAACAGGGTGTTTATTTTGCAGATATGAGAGGGTCAAGACAGAGACTCAGGCGCCTCTTTCTGCTTTCATCCTTACCTTGTGCCCCTCATCTTTGGAAACATAATAAGATCCCCATTCCCCTTCTTGACATTGTCAGCAACTTCCAGGATGGAAGGAAGGGGAGAACAAAGGCAGAGGGCTGGTTCTGCCAGGGCTGTAGGTGTGTTTACACTACCACCTCCTGACTTCTGTGACTTCCACACCCCAGCAGGGAGGGTGTCACATAGCAACCTCTATCTACAGGGGACCTGGGAAACTAAAGTCTTTGTTTTGTTTTGCTTTGGCCAGGACTATTGCTGAAATCAGAATTCTGTTATAAAGGAATAAAGCTGGTGTGAATATTGGGAAGGTAACAAGCCATATCTGCCTTAGATAAACACTATTTTCTTAATTTTACAACAAGAAAACCAAGGTTCAAAAAGGTTATGTGATCATAGTTCAATGACTTGGATTTGAATTTGCATATATGACTTCAAATTTAGGACTTTTGATAAAACATTTACTTTTAAAATGGTAAAAGCTTAAAAAAACTTTAACATCTAAAGATGCTAATCAGATTATTCAAAAATATTTTGTTTCATATTCTAGAGAACAGATGTGGAAATGAAAAGGTGGGAGGAAGAGAGATTTTTCAATGGGGATAACACAATTTTGTGCTTAAAAAAAAAAGTCTACTTAAAAGCAACCTTGAAGATCACGGCATGTTTTCAGACAACTTCTCCACTGCTGAGTAAAAATTTATAGCATTGTGGTTAGAATTCATTCTGACCTGGCAAACTTATTCTATTGCCTCTATTAATTCTTACCTAATACTTCAGAATTAGAATACCTGGGGGAAAAAAGCTACCCTGAAAATCATCTCCAGTTGCTACAAGATAGTTTATAGAATGATTCATTTGATTCTCATATTCTTAAACCTGGGATTCTTCACTTTCATTGAGAAAAGAAAAACAGTACAATCTGCTCAGGAAGGCAGGACTGTTGCGATGATGATGGTAATCGGGCTATTGGGTCTCTTACAAGCTCCCAGTGATTCTGGAATCTGAAGAAATATAGGAGACAACAGAAATGGGTAGACCCCCTGGTTAGAGGGCAGGGTGTGGTCCTATTTGAGAGCAAGCTGGCAATAACAGGAGGCCATGAGAAGATGTAACTCAGCCCTAGTGTTCACAACAACTCTTTATAGGTCTTTGTCATCTTGTAGCTTTTTCCTTAGGAGAATGGAAGTCAACCTTACTTTGCTGTGTCCTCACCATGAACCTTGAGGGTTTCTCTCAATTTTTGCATCCTTGAACCTGGCTAGTTCTTGGCAGTGGACATGCTAAAGCTCTGGCAAAAAGGGATTGCTAAACAAACGTGACCCAGTCCCTGTGTCCAGCTACTGAGCATTCTTAATTCATCTCCAAATGTCATTTGGGAGAAACAAAGAACAAATTAATTGCACTTTTGTGAGTTTAAGCAGCAGCAGCAAGAAGAAGGAGGTGAAGGAAATAGCACAGAAACTGAACTGAAAATGACTGAGGGTGGGAAAACTTTAAAACACATTTGGGGTAAACAATCTACACACATTAAATTTGATTGAGGGCTGGGGAAAAAGAAGTGGGTTCCTGTCTGAAGGTCGCAGAATGCTCTGGCCCCTCTTGCTGTTAATAATTACAAGATATGCTTGTACAATCATTCGCATAACTGTGAGAGTGTGACTTGCAGGACTTTGGCTTAGGACAGTCTCCCTAGGTTAGGTTCTCTTTGGGGATGTGGTGTCAGGGATTTTATTTTAATCTTGCAGGGGCTCACGAAGTTGCCTAGAGTGGCGCTTGGGAAAATGGAAGAGATGTTTTTCTGGGTATCAGGATGTGAATAGTTTTTAATCACCCTTCAGGCCCCCTGCAACTAAGGAAGAGGAAGAATGTGAAAAAAATAGCTAGGGCCCAGCTAACCTGGAATTAAGAAATGAAGCACAAGCTGAGGTCTATCAGGAAGGAGTTTTACCTGTAGAACTATGCTCCTGCTTTGAAAGTGTGTTAAAAAGTCATCAGGATTTATAGATATATATGATCAAAATCTAAGTGCAGTTGGCCCTTTTTATCCACAAGTTCTACCTCCACAGATTCAACCAATCACAGATCAAAAATATCAGGGAAAAAAAGTTACATCTGTACTAAACTCGTGAACCTTTTCAACCTGTTATTATTCCCTTAAAAATACCATAATGACTGTGTTCATAGCATTTACATGGTGTTAGGTACTAGAAGCAATTTAGAGATAGATTCCAAATACACAGAGGATGCATGTAAATTATATGAAAATACTATGCTATTTTATAAGTAGACTTATGCATCCCCAGATTTGGTTATCTATAGGGGATCCTGGAACCAGAGATGACTATACCAGCATTTAGTGTATATTTGTTAAAAGAAGAGGCCTGGTCTAGAATTCTCCAATTCTAGTGTAAGAATAGTCTGAGAAGCTAATTGAAATGTGGATTCCAAGGCCTAATAATAAGATTTCAATTCAGTATGTTGGAACTGGGGTCTAGGAATATGCATTGTTGTCAAGTAGCTCGTGTGATTTGGGACCAGTGGCTCTTGGATTGTATTGGTTGCTTTGTAAAATCTAACCTATAAAAATGAAACAGTGAAAAGTTAGCATGCAATCACATTAGAAACTTGAGTGACAAAATGCAAACCAAATGGAGTATTATTTTGCTACCTTTTGTTTGTTGTTTTTATGTTGTTTTGTTATACTTTTGAATGCACCTGAGAATTCTTTGGCCTATTTACTGAAGGACCATAACATAACCTGGAATTACAGAGCTACCACAAGCAACAATGTACAAATTCTAGGTCTGACTTCTCCAGCAATTTGCCATTACTTAGGGCAAAAGTCTAAGGAAGCTGTACCTGCCTCATAGAGGGAAGGGGACAGACGAAGAGGGATGTTTTTTACAAAATGATCCTCTCCTTTTAAAGTTTCCATTCAAGATTTCCTTTCAAGATATGCAGATCAAACACCATTTTTTTTTCCAGAGGATCAAATTTCTGGAGCCCCAGAGTTCCACAAACTTCATTAGCTGTGCAATAATTTTAAAATATTTTTCACCAAGACCAATAGTAAAAATTCATTTCCCATCACAGTTCAATACACTACACACATAGACACGCACACACACACACACACACACATAAATACACATGCACCACATGTATATCATGTGTGTTTATGTGCACATATATTGAAAATGGAAACAATCATTTTATAAAAAATTACTTACCTCTGCCATGTGAAAAAGCATTCTGGTTTTCTATGCTTGGCCCTTTTTCTTTCCTTTCTCTACTTCTTTCCCTCTCTCCATTTCCTTGGTGATAATCATAACACTGTAAATAGTTTTGCCTTGTTGTTCGAAAAATGCTGAGATAGGTGTAGAATTCCAACAGTTCTGAGGAGGAAAGACAGAAAAAGGGAGTTAGATAAACAAAGTTTATTCACTAATTTGCCTCTTTCATTCTTACGCAGTAACTCCCTTAATTTACCTATTGTCTATCTTAGCTAATGTAGCATCTGTATCCTATAAAGATGCTTTTACTATTTTAGAGTTTTATAATTTGAAAACAACAGAAATGCTCAGTGAAATTTAACAAAAAACAAATGAGTCTTTACTTCTTACCAGGGTGTCCTCTGCACAATCTTGCACATGGTGTGCTCATTTCTGCCCAGGTGTCTTTATCTCTTAAACTGGAATTCTAGCTACCTACTGATCATTCTTTTTGCCTATTCTTCTAACTTCCAGTGTTGCCAGTGGAGATCAGTGTTGATTTTCCCAGATCTTGAAGGCTACTAAAGGAACAAGGGAGAACACTCCCTCCTCCAGTCCCACTCAGTCAGGTGCAATCCACATCAAAGGACAGATAACCCTTTGTATTTTTCAACCAAAGTTGTTAGTTTCAGTATTTGTAAATGAGCTAAAAGGCTCAAATGACTCAAGGTTCTTCTGCAATCAACTTTCTTTTTCCAGCTAGCAAGCTTCGATTTCATTACAATCATTTTATTAGGTGCATTTAAAATAATCGCAATTTTGTTTGCTGTTGTTAACTGAGCGTTTGTCCTTGCAAGATATCAACTAAAGAAAACAATTTTGTGATTCTTAGCCCAAAAGACTAAAGACTAAAGCTTTCTTCTGACACCTTTAAATTTTCATAAAGAAAAACAATTCAACCCAGATCTCAAGTGCTACCCAGCATCTTTCCCATACATCATATTAAAAATATCTTCCCAGGCCAGTGTGTATGCCTATAATCCTGGTAGCTGGAGAGGTTAAGGCTGGAGTAATCCCAGTAGCTGGAGAGGCTAAGGCTGGAGGATTGCAAATTTAAGGCCAGCCTGAAGCTTCAGCAACTTAGCAAAACCCTAAGTGACTTAGTGAGACACTGTCTCAAAATAAAAATATAAAAATAAAAAGGGCTGGGGATGTGGCTCAGTGGTTAAGCACCTTTGGGGTGTGTGTGTGTGTGTGTGTGTGTGTGTGTGTGTGTGTCTTCCCTGACTTTTTTTTTAAGAGAGAGAGAATTTTAATATTTATTTTTTAGTTTTTGGCAGACACAACATCTTTGTATGTGGTGCTGAGGATTGAACCCTGGCCGCACGCATGCCAGGCGAGCGCGCTACCGCTTGAGCCACATCCTCAGCCCCTTCCCTGACTTTTTTTGAACTATCACTGTTGGCAAATTAACTTTAAAATAAGACATCTTCATCATATTATTTTAATGGTAAATTTATTAATCTCTACATTTTTATGAAGCTCTAAAGCAATGAATAGGTTTTATCTTTGTTCTTTCAAGTATATTGTCTTCCACTGAATGCCAAAGAGCAAGGAATCTACCAAAGACAATCGGTGTCAGGACAAAATGATAAAGACACTAATTTGCAAAGACTTATTGACCATAAATAAGTCAATAGGAGCAATTAAAAATAATAATGATAGCAGTAGATTGAAGCATGCCGAATAATAATAGCAAAAGACTGAAAACATACCATAAGTTTATAAAGATATTCCAAAAAGAAACTCATCAATCCATTCTAGAGTTTGAAAGAATATCAATTCATTTATTCTGAAAATTAAGAAATAAAAAGTAAGGTATTAAAATGTATTGCTTGATTGCATTTACAGCCTCCATGTGACCAAATTGGATTTGGTCATATTTGTAGTTTAAGGCTTCAGTACATTTTCCTATGATGTGAACTTTGCCTTCTAAGATGATTCTGAAACCAAACTTGCCTAATTTTGTTTTTCAATAATTTTTTTATGAATGAAATCATTCAGTATGGTCTTGTGTATTTGGCTTCTATCACCTAGCATTTTTGTTGTTTATCCATGTAGGACCATTTGTTTCTTTTTATTGCTCAGTAGTATTCCCTTGTATGCATTTATCACAATTTGCTTAACCATTCATTGGCACTTTTACTGCATTTGTTGAAATGATCATATTTTTCTTTTATTACATTATTATGGTGAACTACATTAGTTGATCTTAAATTTGTATCCTCAGGCTAAACACTGGTCACATATTATTCTTCAAAGGTTGAGTTTGATTTATTAAAATTTTGTTCACTACTATGTTTACGAAGCATATTGGTCTATAATTTTCTTTTCTTTTGAGTTTTTTCACTGGTTTTGTTACCAGGGTAAAATTACTCTTATAAAATAAAGTCATAAGTATTTTTGAAATGCCTGTTCAATGCACTGCAGAACTTCGAGAAACATTAAACTATGCACAAAATATGACATGATAGGTGTCATTTAAACATGTGTTTCAAATATTTCTAAGCTTGTTCATTTTCGCCCTGGTTGTTATTTCCATAGAAAACATATTCTAATCATCTTCACACCTAGCTTGAGGTTGGCCGAATTAGTGGGTAACTTGTAATCATGGACTTTAGAAAATATTAGTGGGTAACTTGTAATCATGGATTTTAGAAAATAAGAGCTAAGCAAGTTTAGGGATTCCTGTTTCTAGATTCGTAGCGGGGGAAACTGAGATCCTCAAAGATTGCAAGACACTTGTAAAAGTGAGCACCTTCCTAACCTTTACTAGTCTCCATCTTTTCAACATTCATCACAAGCTTTTTTGGGTAAGAAATAAGTAAACTACCTGCTGGGTATATATTTATATTGTCAAGTTAATGCGTCCATCCGTACATTTTTTTTCTTCTATAAAGATGCATACCGTTCTAATTGATACAATCCAAAGAAGCGGCAAAACAATAAAACTCCAGGATTGTGTGGCCCGAAGGCTACTAGTTGAACTGGGCATGCTCAGTCGCCAGGCAGATTTTTCAGCGAAGTGGAAACTACAACAGCGCGTACAGTGCGCGCGGAGGTGGGCGTGCCCTCGTGGAATTTAGAACGTTGCCTCAGCCAATGGGGCCTCGCGGCCGGCTGGGGGAATCTCTCATTGGAGGAACGGGAAGCGAGAGAGTGGAAGGCCTCGGGAGGGAGCCGCGGAGGTGCAGGTCGGAGAGGCCGGGCTACGTTGTGCCCTGCGCGTGAACAGCTGCAGCGGCAGAGGCAGCATCCAACCGCGGTGCCAGCAGATCCAGCCCGTTGCATTACTTTTTTTTGCTGCACCAATATAGTCATTATGCCGAAGAGAAAGGTAAGTCTTACCTAAAAAGATTTTCATAGGCCTTCAGTTGCGCTTACAGCAAATCCTGTCTTTGCCATGGACGCGCTGAATTCGCGCAGTAGTAACTCGGAAATTGGGGATCTCTTTACTGCTCCACACTTGTTTTCAGATGCCTGTTGCAGGCATTACTCTCTCTCTCTTCTTCTCTCCCACCTTCTGTCCCCATGGATCTCTGAATGTTACTTTCTCTCCAGCGACGCGGCTTCCCCTCTTTACGAACTCATTCTCACTAGAATGGTTTGCACTTCCAGAAAAAGCAGCAAAAGAGATTTCTATTTCCCCTTGTAGGAGAAGAGTTTTCCTCTTTACAAACTCCAGGTTGTGATTAGTGTGAAAGAGAAATCAACGAGAAGAGGAAAAAACTACGAGCATTAAGAAATCGAAAATAAATAAATAAAATCGGGCAGATGTTGAGATTGTCCCCGTATGGGCCGTGCCCACTGTGCCGCGGTGGCTCTGAGGCTAAGAGGGAAAGCCATGTTTAAAATAGCGCCCACCCCCTGCTCTCCTCAGCTGTAGACCCGTATGTACCAACTCTGGTGTCAATCAGGGCTGGGGACTGCGCAGGCGGGGCCCCGGCGGCCTGGACGTACTAGTAGTTCGCTGTGAGAGCCGCGGAGTTGGCAGCGTGAACGATCTAAACGTGCCGCGGACGCCTGGCGTGGCTGGTCCAAGGTCAGGGGCCACCGGGTTGTCTCTGAACTCACACTGGTTCGTTCTAGCGCTCGTCGGTGCACTGAAGGAAGCGGGGTCATTTGAGACTTCCCCGGCTTCTTGAGGACTGTGTGCCCTCACGCACTGTGTTCCTTTCCGCTCAGGCCTCTTACACCAAGTACCACGCGTGGGGCCACATACTTCCTTCGGGGTCGGGATGCGACTTGACATTGTTCCAGTAAGGGAAGGAAATCTTTCTACCTTCCTGGGGAAGCTGGTGTGTGACCCGATGGTTACTAAGAAAATGCTTTGCACCTTCCAACCAAAGTGCCCCAGGGTTTCCAACAAATCAATAGTGTGACTATTAAACTTGAAGTAAAATTACAAATAATAAACTACCTTATTAATTAAAGACTGTGGACTGGGTGTGGGGGAGGGAAGGAGGAAGGGAGGAAGGGAGGTGAGAGAGAGAGAGAGAGAGAGAGAGAGAGAGAGAGAGAGGGGAGAGAGAATGAACTATTTTAAAATACTGGACCTTTTAAAATCCAGAATCTTTTACATTCTTATTTGTTATCACCGAGAATTTGGAGTAGACATGTCTCCTACTCCTCTTTTTTTTAAAAAAAAAAATAATAATAATTCAAGCAATTTTTAAAAAAATTCTTGAAGAGTTCCGTGTGAAATACTCTGTGCCTCATGCTTTTGACTTGCATTATCTCATTGAATCTCAGAACTCTTTGAGCAGGTATTAACCTCACTGAACTGTACTTAAGACATAAATTACCCAACCTCTCACCAACCCATAGGTAATAGCAAAGATGGAATCAAATTGCTGTAAATCCCACAGTCCTTACACCCGACCATTATTTACTCTTCATTTAGTGATAGGTGGGACAAGAGGAATTTAGGAAATCTAAAGGGACTTCTAGCTTAAGAAGATGGATGGTATTTTAAGAATATTAGTATTTAGGACTCATTATTTAAATTTAATTTTTATAAAAGTATTTATTTTTTAGTGCTACTGTACTAAAACGAGTATATTAAACTGATGTTACCATTTTCAACATTTATCTGAGGGTTAATGATGGGTTTGGACTTTTAGTGGAACACAATGAAATAATCAAGAAATGAATTATAAAGTAAATTGGAGCCATCTTGTTCCCTGGGAATTATAACAAATGTTTAGATAAACAGCAGGTTAGATGTGCATCTATGTACAATAAACCCAAACTTTGGAACTTTACCTTGTTCAAGAACCAGAGCTGTTAAAACCATCACCCTGACTTTATGTCACTGCCCACGACAGAAGGGAGCAAAAGAAGAGCAGTAGAACAACTGGTTTTGGAAGGCAAGAAAGAACTCCTATGAATGAGCTAACCAACAGTTCTATGTCTAGGGGCAAATCTGTATACAGGCACCTATATGTGGTTCTTTAGGACATCTGAAAGTTTTTTAGAGATGGAAAACTCTCCTTTATTAATGGGAAGGGTTTTTTATTTATACCTAGAGCTCAAAAACCTGGGTTGATACCTGAGCTGAGGTAACCACAGATTAAACTTGGCTGTCAGGGCCATCCCATCTCTATCAGTCAAACCTTAGAGCTATCCCATGGAATCCTGGAGTTCATGGAACTTACATTGGCAACCACTGTCAATAGGTAAAGCCTACCTCCATATAAGGGGAAAAAAAGAAGGAGGAAGAGAACTGGAGATGATCCATGCATAGCTCTTGGAGATCTGTACAGTTGGATAACTGCCAAAGCATTTACGTACTACTTCACAATATTTTCTTTGCCTGAACAACTGCCAATTCTACATTATAATCAGCTTCAAAAGTGCCCCCATGGCAATACATTTTTGCCATCTTAGTTCCTTGTATCTCTTTACCTTGAAATCAAGAAATGTTATTTAATGAACTTCATTCTAAGCTGTCCTGCAGAACAAGAAGTGGTACTAGTAAAGTCAATGAAAAGATCTGGAGTCCTAGTACTATTTTAATGTTGTTAAGGACATGCAGTTTGCTCTCTTGGAGCTTATGTTTAATTTAATGAAGGAATAAGACTAGCAGGCACAAAACAGTTCAACAACATTTAGTCCATGCATATGTTGCAGAATGTTTAGTAAGATTTCAAAGGCTCTACCATAGATAAGAAAACAAAACTGAATTTGGACTGGTCTTGAAAATGTGGATAGGACTCAAATACACAAAGACAAAATCAGAGTCCTTTCCTGTTATCAGGCATTCGAATGCCCCTTCTGATTGTATCTTTATATGACTAGGTCTCAGTTACACAACTTTTAGGCCATAATATCATCTGCATGTAATATAAAATGGTCTTATTAAATGTAAGTTTTATGTATATATTTGTGGATAATAGTCACAGCAACATTAATAAAAAAAAATTATGACCACTGTGTTATTTTTTTAAGCAAGATAGCACTTAACAATGTGACCTGTGTCTGAGTTTGTAAGATTTAAATCAAGTTGAGTTTCCTGTTTTACTTAATGGGTGATGAATGAGTGAAAGAGCAGGGGAAATATAACATTCATGGACTTCGGGGGACTGGCGGTGGGACAGTGAGTAACTGAGTTCTAGGCTATTCTGATCAAACATCCACAAATGCTTGCAGTGGTCATGTCATTAAGTGATGATCTGATGTTCTAAAAAGAGGCATGAGCTAGCAAGGCCTAGAATCACAGTTCTGGCATGATTAGCAAGAGCAAACACATTTTCACATCCTTTTTATTTTTCTAGTTCCTCATCCCTACAACTTTTGTGTCTAGTATTCAACATTGTAAATTCTCTATTGAAGCAATTTATGAATTTGTCAGGCAAGCAGTGGTCTCTTTCCATTGAAGGGCTAAAGGAAGAAAAGAGTCTGTTGACACCTGACTTTGAAATTTTAAGTTGGATTTTTATCTTTTTTTTCCAAATGGAGAGGCCCATTAGCATTGCGGTTGGCATAGGAAATGCTTAATTAACAATGCTCAAGATTTCTGATAATCTTTCAATAGAATATCATTTGTTATAATAGCAAACACAGAAACCATAAATGAATACACACACACACACACACACACACACACACACATTTAGCTAGATAAAAATAAATGGTTCAATATAGAAAAAAACCCAAAGTTTTAAATTTTATGAAAAGATGGGAAAAGTATTTGTGCTGGATATCACTGAAAACGTTTTGCTATTTTAAGAAGGTAAGAGTCTTATATGTCTTTATGGAAAAGATGGATATCCTTATTGGAAAAATAATACCCAAGTAGATGAAAATGTTTAGTTTTACTAGAAGTCAAAATATGTACATTATTAATAATGATGAGTTTTTTAAAAAAAATCTGGTTAAAAAAGATTGAAAGTATCACAGTCCAGTGCACTCTCAAGGAATGTGGATGAGAGTTAAATTTCCTTTAAAAAATAAATAAATAAAAATAACTTATTGAAGATGACCTGCTTACTATAAAGTCCATTCATCCATTGAAAATGTACAATTTGGTGATTTTTAGTAAATTAGAGAGTTGTTCAACCATTCCCTTTATCCGGTTTAATAGCTTTTCCATAACCTCAGAAAAGTTCCTTATATTGTTTGCATCCAATCTCTATTTCCATCTCAACCCCGCACAGTCACTGATATACTTTTTTTTATCTCTAGATTTGCCTTCTCTGGGAATTTTATATAAAAAGAATCATACACCATGTAGTCTTTTGTTTCTGATTTCTTTCACTCTGCATATTGGTTTTGATGTTCATATATGTGGTAGCAGGTATCGATGCTTCATTCTTTTTATTATCTAATAATATTCCATCTATGGATGTACTACTTTTTGTTTATCTTTTTACAAGTTGATGGACATTGGATTGTTTCAACTTCCAGTTATTATAAATAATTCTGTGATGAATATTTGTGTTTAATTCCATGGATATATATTTTCATTGAAGATTCTGAAAAGTAGAACTGGTAGGTGATGTGAAAAATCTATGTTTAACATTTCAAGAAACTTCCAGACTGTTTTCCAAAGGGCATGAGGATTCCAATTTGTCCACCTCCTTGTTTATACCGGGTATAGTAAGGTGTTTTTTGCTCATAGACATTCTAATAAATTCTATTTAATTTCCGTAATAACTAATGATAATGAGCACCTTTTCATATGTTAACTAGCATTATATGTATTTTTTAAATAAATGTCCGTTCACATAACTTTTGCTCACTTTTAATCTGGGTTGTTTATCTTATTAAAGAATTGTAAGTGTTCTTTATATATTTTATATATAAGTTCTTCATCATATGTATGATTTGTAGATTATTTTCTTTCAGTTTTTGCCTTTAATTTTTTTTTATTGGTGCCTTTTGAGAACAAAAGTCTTAAACTTTTATGTAGTTCATTTAGTGTCATATGTAATAAATTTTTACTTCTATAAAAACAGAAGCTTTATAGATCTAAATGTTATATTTAGCTGTATTATACATTTTGGCTAATTTTACATAGGAGATAAGGATGTAAATTCTGCTTTTCTTTTTTCTTTATTTTCACATGCAAGTTATTTCAGCACCATTATAGAAAAGATCATCCTTTCTGCACTGAATTGCCTAGGCACTTTTGTCAAAACTTAGTGCATTGTAAATGTAAAGCTTTA
Organism: Spermophilus citellus; assembly: GCF_964194105.1. Classification (NCBI taxonomy): domain Eukaryota; kingdom Metazoa; phylum Chordata; class Mammalia; order Rodentia; family Sciuridae; genus Spermophilus; species Spermophilus citellus. Next base: position 89,217,715 of record NC_138186.1, on the reverse strand, counting down.
TTTCTGGGTTCTCAATTATGTTCCATTACCTTAATTCTGTCCTTACACAAAAACTTGTTTTCTATGATTTTGTAACAAGATTTTAAATCTGATAGTGCCAGCCCTCCACTTTTAAAAATTAGGTTCTTTGTGTTTCCATATAAAATTTAAAGTCAGCTTATAAATTTCTACACAAAAACTCACCATAATTTTGATATAGATAGATTTGAATCTATAAATTAATTCGAGGAGAATTGCCTTCCTAGTGGCAGGTCTCCCAATCTGAATATGAATGGGCCTGCCATCCTTAAATTCTTTCTGAGTTCAGTTTAGTTAAATATTGATATGAAACCTATATTTGAGTAAAGGCTCAAAAATGTCAGGGCTGTACATTTCCTTCATTCAATCCACTCCATGTTAAACATATATTCATTGAGCATCACCTTTATGCAAGGTACACCACCTTGGGAAATTAAATGAAGAAGTATTGTTTTTTTCAACCCTTTTAAGAGTGAATCAGTTAAAGTCCTTGTCATTAAGGATCTTTCAGTCTCACAGGGTAGGTAAAACAGACATACATATAAATATTTACAATTCATGGCAAAAAGTGATAATTAGCCATGAGGAAAGTTATGAGCTTTGAGCATCCAAAGGTTTGGCCAACCTGAATGTCCAGAGAAGAAATACTAACAAAGAATTGTTTAATTAAAGGGTTGAGGTTGTGGCTTTTAACATTTTTTAGCAGTGCCCAGAATCTATTTTGATGTTTTTATACAAGCATGGAATATATATTATTCTAATTAGGATCCCCATCCTTGTGAATATACGTTATATTGAGATTAGACAAAGAGGATTGAAGGGAAAGGAGGAGGATAGGAATAGGAAAGACAGTGGAATGAATCTGACATAACTTTCCTATGTTCATGTATGAATACACCACATAAATCTCAACCTCTGATTTTTAAAGGTTGTTGTCTGGCACCATGTTTCTAAATCAGCACAAGTTATTTGATCAATTACCTATTTCTGAATGAATCTGTATTGTAATCCTCCTAATTTGACTTGACCATGAAGTCTTTATTGGTTCTGATCTTTCTTTTATTCCCCATAACACCTACCAGAGGTGCTGTATTTGTTGAGTGAGTAGATCAAAGAATTGTTTTCAAGGGGAGAAAGTAATTAAGTAGAGAGTAGTTAAATATTTCATATGCTTTTTGGAAAAAAAAAAAAGTCCAGTGTGGTTCTAGCAGTCACCATTTAGCAGCTATATGATTTGGGGCAGCTTACTTGGCCTTTCCTTAAACTCCTATGATCCTAATTCTCTAGGACTCAGTTTCTCAGGGTAATAATATGTTCTACCTCATTGAGTTGTTGTAGGAGCTAAATGAGATGGTGAATATAAAGTACTTAGCACCATGGCTGGCAAGGGTAAAGCAGTCAATGAATACTCATTATTGTGATGATGATATTTTTAATTAGTAAGAGAGCCACAATGAAATAATAAGCTTGTAATAAACCTTAAGCTTCGTTTTATAGGAGGACACGTGACACATACAGTGGATGGGGAACAAGTAGACCTCATCCTGGATGCCTAATTAACTGTAGTTCTGGAAGTAGATATTCAAGGGCCAAATAACAAATGTAGTGCTTTTGAAAGAACATAAGCTTTAATCTTGTGCATATTTACTTGGTTGATTTTTCTCACAGAAAAAAAATGTTTAAAAATATCTCCATATAACATTAAGATTCCCTTGGCAAATCAGTTAAGTAATCCTCTTTTCCTATATTTTCCCCCTAAAACGCTGCTTTTGTTTACACCAAAGTTAAATATATTCCACTTTTCTGCAGGGTACAATTTGGAAATGGTGACTGAAATAAATACCATTTAAGCTGTCTGCTTTCACAGTACCTAGTATGTTGAAATATGATGTTAGTCTCCTGAGTAATTTAAAAATCAGAGTTGGAGATAAACCAAATCAAAATGTTGAATTTCTTTTTCACTGACTGCTTATTTATTGTACATTTCACTGTCTTATTGAAGAATTCAGTCATATCACCTACTGGTTGTTGATCGAGGTAGGTATTGAGTCCAGTAGTCTTATATCTTGTGGGCATGTCCAAAAACAGAGCCAGTTAGATGTGCCCAAGGCAAATGCATGTTCAGTCACACAAAACAAACAGTAAGCATTTTCAGAAGTAGGGAAACAGAGATTAATTTTAAGTTTCAAAGTTGGTTTCAAATTTTAATATGTTAAAAGGAATTTGTATCAGTAATCAACAGAAATGTATTTATTATTTTAAAATTTAAAATAGCTACCATCATTGAATGTCTGTTTTAACAGTTCTGAGCTATGTGCTTTATACTCATTAAGTACCTTGGTTCAATGACGTTATGTGAAATTATTAGAAATAAGCTTGTACAGGAAGTATTATAGTATAATTTTGCAATGTTCTCACAATAGTTCTGTGAGGCTGTCCTCATCTCACAGAGAAGCCTTATTTATTATGACTATCTAGTATTCAGGGGACTTTCTATGAGTCAGGCACCGTTTTTCACACTGTATTAGTAAACAGTCTCCCAACCACTCAGTAAGATGTGGACTCTCTGTTCTTAGTTCCATTTTACAAATGAGGAAGTTGAGACACCTAGACACTAACACATTTCCCCAAGGCCCTGTAGAGCTGGAATTTCACTTCTAGAAGTCTGGTTTGGAGCCCTTGGTCTTTTTTAAGGAAAAAAAAAATTGATTCTTTTTAGTTATACATGACAGAGGAATCCATTTTGTTATAATTATACAAGCATAGGATATATCTTATTCTATTTAGAGTCCCATTCTTATGGATGTACATGGTGATGGGATTCACTATGTTGTTTTCATGTATGTACATGGGAAAATTATGTCAGACAGATCCTTTGATCTTAATCAGTGAGCCCTTCAGCCTTTCTCACACACAGGAGAGAATACTGGGATTTAGTGAGATTAGGAAGTTTCCTTGGGCCACACAGTTTGGGAGTAAAGCAAAGCAGCATTCTGATTCAAGCCTATTTTACTCAAGAATTTGCTTTTAATCATAATACCATAATACTTCCCATACATGTTTATTTCTAACAGCTTCATATATTTTTATTTAAACTAAGATTCCTAAAGAATGAAAGAAGGTAGAATCAAGAGTGATATAAATATTGCATCATTTGTTTAAAAATGTTACCCTTTACTAAGACATAGGCTGATGCCATTCCTTCCAGACCCCAGTTATAGGACATTACCCAACAAGTCATCAACATCTGTAGCCTTATCTGAAGGCTGGCCTCAGTCTAGGCCTGTGCTTGGTAGGAAGGCACATTAAGTCTCCCAGCATTTCAGTAACTAATGGTCTCTGGGATTATATACAAGATAATGTACACACACACACACACATATTTCTTCACTCAGCTACTGATTTTTTTTTAATATTAAAAATCTAAAACTCTTTGTTTTCTTTACATTTCATCCTGAACTGGTGGCTTTATTCTTTCCAATAAACCATGTCTTACTTGTTTGTTGTATATAATAATAAGGGTTTTTCCTCTATAACTAGGAACATGTGAATGCACTTGCATATTATACATTCTAGTCAGAGATTGTAATGAACATATTCAGCCATTACTTACTTAGGTATTGGATTTTAAAAATGAGCAAGTGCTTTTGTTTTCAGAACTCAGCAAATAAGAATCAAAGCTTAATAGCTATGAAAGTCTGTTATACATAGAATTACATGAATTTTTATTCCAGTGTTCTGGATTACCAATTGATTAATTATAGACATAATTTTTTAAAGTGTATATTTTAAAGTATATATCATGTGCTCCTTGGACAAGGATACAGATTAAGATGTTTCCCAAAGTGGAAATTCTTCCTATTTAGCATCCCAAATCTGAGGCCATTTTAGAAATTGGTAATGCCAGCACAAGTCACTTTGAGTGGTGTACTATTAAAGGTATGAACTTTGAGGCAGCCTACCTTAGTCTGAATCATCCTCTTGTACTCACCAGCAATGTAGGATTGTGGTAAGAATTAAATCACTTGATCATTGCCCTACATCTAAGTCCAATATTTATATATGTTTAATACTGTTATTCTTCGGCACTCCTTCCCTGAACTTTTCCCAAGATCCCACTGTCTGACATTCCCAAAATACACTGTACACTTCTGTTGTGTTGTAAATACAAGCATGTAAGCAGTTACAATGAATGAGTGAGATCTTCAGGTCCCTCCTTTCAAGTTTTACTGGTGAAGAAACTCAGGCCCACTGAAGTCAATTGTGAGCCAGACTGGAATTCAGTTTTCTGATCCAGCTGGATGCTTTCTCCATGATCTCACCCATAAAAAAAGTAACACATGGAAAAGATACCTTAGGTGAAGGAGTCACCTCAGACTAAAGAGATGTAGATTACTTTAAATTATTTATTTCATAGTACAGGTATACCTCCATTATTGAATTATGTATATTTACATTAATAAAATTGTATTGAACATACTTGAACATGAATTTATTTTTAGTTACCTTTTATATTTGATTATAAGTGAAATATTTTCCAAGTATCCCTCATTACAGTTCATCCAAAGCTTGCTCAGTTATTTTTAAATTGAATAACAAAATATTTATGGAAGACATAGTAGCCTTCAGTGACCTTGTTATTAATGCAGTATAGTTTAATAGAAGTTACCTGTGAAATTGATTAGCCAAACCAGGGAGGAAATAGCAAAGGAAATTTTATACAGGTTTGATCATTAATACAGTTAAAGTGACCTCTCAATTCCAACTATTGGTTATTTAAAGATTATTTTAAAAAGCAATGCTCATCAAGGGATTCCAAACATAGAGCTGCAGGATGAATGAAAACCAATCATACCAACATTTAACATATGATCCTTGTGGCTTTGAGTAAAATTTCCAGTGTTTCATATGTCATAGGATATTTTAATTTAAGGGAACCTGTTATTTGAAAAAACCTCATGAGATTTTCATGGGTAATACCCCACTTGCGGGAAAATAACCTTGGATTAATCAATTAGTTTGTGTTAATATTAAATGAAGAGTGACAGAGTTAGGGATAGGCATATTTTCAGTCTATTTCATGGTGGATTATTTTAATTTTTTGGCCCCAGAATGGTTAGCTTCTGCTAATAAGCTTACTAGTGGGCTGCCTTTTTTTTCTTTTCCTTCTTTTAAACTCCCACCTCTGATTTATAACAGAATATGCAAATTAATTTTTAAAAGGACTTTTAAATAATAGAATAAAAGATTTTTAAATATTGGTCAGCAACTTGGAGAAAAATCATCTCAATGTAATACATGTTCAAGGCTAAAGGAAGTGATCATTGTTTTGTTTGTACTGTTCCATCCTAGCTTTAACACATTGGTATGTATAACCCAGTGTTGAAACTAAATTTATTCTATGGCTGCTGATACATGGTTACTTGAGTTTCATGAGTTCTCTTGGCTTTCGCCTTGAAGTTATAGGCAATAGCCCCAGTCAACGAAACTCTTAGAAGTAGAACTCTAAGTGCCTACACTTAACTGTAAAGACTTATTGGCACTTTAATATGAGAAAGGTCCAGCACTCCCAGAGAGAATCCTGAGCCCTCTTCTTCTCACAAGTGTCTGAGGACCATGGGCACAGTAGCCTTATTCTCCCCAGCTTCCTGCTGTACCCTCAGGATCTCTCTCTGCAGTGGCAGATTCTCAGGCTGATGCCATCTAGGACAGTTCCCAAGCAACTGGTGTTTCATTTTCTCTGAAACCTTCCTGGGTTTGGAGGGAGAAAATGGGGCTCTGTGGGGGGGGTCACCTTTGTTACTGCAAGAGAAACCCAACACTTGTTGTGCATTCCTAATGAATGGCCTATAGAATAAAAATTCCAAGTTTCTCTTCTGGACTGCTGGATAAGGCATAAGGAAATTATAGTTGTGTTCCCTTCAGGACGCTTGAGCATCTTAAAGATGCACGACGCAGCACCTTTGTGTAAATTGGGAATGCAGATAGCATAATTGATCAGCTACTGAAATCATCTGCATACTTTCTGCCAGCTCCTCCCATGCTGGCTAGAAAGAGAAGTTTTGTGTCCAGTTTCTTCATATCACACAAGCGAAGCAATTATGTGTCTTAAACAAGAAAGAAGGCAGTTTATGAACCACATTCATAAGATATTATTGAGATATATAGAAGATGCTGAGTGATTTGTAATTTGTGTCAGGGAATAGACATGGCACTATTAAGCTGGACTTAAAATATGAAAAAAGTTTGTTGCTAGTCTGTTTTTGTTCTCTCAGTACTGGATAATATTTTTATTTGGAAAAAAATTTAAAGCAGAAAAATCCAGGAAATGATATAACATACCTATTAACCAGCTGCCAAGATTTCACAGATTTGAATCTTTTTATTATATTTGCTTTGTGTCTTTTAAAAAATAAATTGTTATAAAGTTTCCTTTGAAACACCTCCCTGGTCCCTTTTCCTTGTGTCCCTCCTTATAGGTAACTGTTATCATAAAATTGGTGTATATTCTTCCTTTCCATGTTTTATACTTTTTATGATGTTTACATATGTACATCCATAATATTAACATGTACATGTTTTATAATTTTCAAAGTGGAATCATGTATCTATTGCTCTGTGAACCTCCCTCACTTGACATAATGAATGGGTATACTTTGTTTCAATATATAGTGATTACTGACATATTTGAACTTTTTCTGATGACTTATTGTATTTTCTATATATCACATTTTTCTTTTATTTTCTTTTCTTCCCTTTTATTTGTAAAATTTTGCTTCATTCCACCCCTCCTGATTAGGAAGGTTAAATATCCTATTTCTGTTCTTTGATTTTTTAATGGTAATCTTTTAATTTTATTTTAACAAAGTCTAAATTATTCTATATCTGTCATCCTTGAGCAAAACTGGAACCATGGCCTGCTTTCCTTTCTTATCTGTTCACCCCACTCCCATCTCCTGTGGTTGTTACTGTTTAGAGCTTTCCTGTCCATCCTGCATGGCAGCCACCAGCTGCATGAGGTTATTAAGTACTTACAAAGAATGAGAGCCTGAAGTTTCAATTTTATTTAATTTTAATCAACTTAAGTTTAAAAATTGTATAAGATTCCATTATTGGAAATTTTTAAATACATTTGAAACAATCTGGTTGAAACAACTATAAATTTTTATGAATTCTAAGTATAGATATTCCCAATGAAAATCTAGTATTTGTATGGAGATATGTTGTAAATGTAAAATACATACCATATTTTAAAGATTTAGTTTAAAACATTTGAAGTATCTAATTAATAATTTGTATGTGCTGGGCACCGTGGCACCTGCCTATAATCCCAGCGGCTTGGGAGGCCAAGGCAACAGGATCACAAGTTCAAAGCCACCCTCAGCAAAAATGAGGCACTAAGCAACTCAGTGAGACCCTGTCTTTAAATAAAATACAAAATAGGGCTGAGGATGTGGCTCTGTGGTCAAATGACCCTGAGTTCAATCCCCGATATCCACCCCTAAGAAAATAATAATTTGTATGTTATTACATGGTGAAAGGATAAAAAATTAGATATATACCAGCTGAATAAATTATTGTAATTCATTTACCCGTTTCTTTTTGCTTTTTTAATATGCCTGTTTGAAAATTTAAAATTACATGATATTTCTAGAAAAAGACAGCACTGGTCTAAGATTTCTATTAAAACTTCTTTTTAAACACACAAACAAGAGGTAGTACTGTCTATAGGTAATAGTTGATTAGATTCACAATATATTTTTACCTGTATATGTGTGTGTTACTGGGGATTAATTCCAGGGTTTTGCACTTGCTAGGCAAAGTAGTAGGGCTCCACCACTGAGCTACATTCCCAACCCTTTCTTACTTTTTAGACTTCATCTTTCCATCTCCTTGCCTCAGCCTCCTGGGTAGCTGGAACTACAAATATTCCAGCACACAGGCCATTTCTTTTCATATGCTTGTCTTTCATCTAGATTAATTTTTCTTATTGCTGAATTTCATCCTTTAATGGTAGATCCTTGCTGAAAGAAAGACTTGGTAACCTCTCTCGTGTTTGTATTGTGAAATGGCTTTATTTTGCCATTATTTGAATGATAGCTGGGTGCAGAATTCTAAGTTAATAGTTTTCTTCAACTCTTTGAACAATACTCTGTATTTTCTTACATTCATTGTAGCTGATCGAGATGTAATTCTTTATAGGTGACCCATCTTTTAACTCTGACAATTTTTAAAATTTTTCTTATTTTTCTTGATGTTCTGTAGTTTTATGACAGTATGTGTTGTATTATTTTGTTTGTTTCATTTTGTTTCCCGTTTATTACTTGATGTGTGCATAACTCCAGTTTGAGAAAATTCTCATCCATGTGTTTTTGCTATTCTCCTCGTACCTCTGCATTCTGCTTTAGAAAAATGTCGATTAGCTAGATGTGGAGCTTCTCAGTTAACTAGGTGTACTGTAATTTCCTCCATACTGTTCATGTCTATGGCTCTTTGCATTCTGTGTTAATTCCTCAGTATTCTGTGACAGTTCACCATTTCTTCTACTGTGCCTCATCTCGAGTTTATCCTGTTTGAGTTTTTTTATTTCAATGAGCTGCTTTTATTTTGAGAATTTTTAATTTCAAATTAACTAGTTTTTCTTTTATGATTATTTTGCTTCAGAACCTCTTATTTTTATAAAAGATATTTCAATATAAAATATATGTGCATACATAATATTTACATATATTTGATTTAGATAAGAATAATATCATTTACCAATAACTTTGTTTATCCCAGTCAAATCACCCTCTCTTACCCTTGCCCAAAGGTAACTTTAAGACAATTTTGTATTTATCTTTTTTTTTTTTTGCTTTTTCTTATAGGTTTATCATGTACGTTTACTTTTAAACTTTGCTTTAGAATCATGCAATTCTTTTCTATTTTTTCCAACATTATATTTATAAGATTTATCCATGTTGATATGAATACCCATAGACCATTTGTTTTTAATGCTACATATTATTTATTCTGTTCTATAATGTATTTAGCTATCCTCCTGGTGGTGGATATCTGAGTTGTTTCTAGCTTTTAATAGATTTTAGCTTATTGTATATTCTTGATATCCTTTTATTTTTATGCTCCTGTGTCCTTGGATTTTCTATACCATCCTTTGTATAATTGTTAGTTAGCTACATTCATATTATTCATTTTATTATTTTTAAGTCTTGAGATCTGCTTGAGCAAGCACCCCCACACTTATTTTCTCTTTGAGAAATGAGAGAGATGACAAAAAACAAAGCCTCTGGCACACACAAAGTGAGAGAACACACAGGAATATCCCTACCTAAGCAGCTGCCTAGAAAAACACGAGAAACAACAAAAAATTAAATCACTTTTGGAGAGAATGGGTATGAGGATCTTGCCTAAGGTAGTCTTAACACTGGGTGTGGGGAAAAAAATGACTCTCCAGTTAAGCCCTGATATGTGGTCACACTCCACACCACCTGTGTGTCCTTGAAAACTAAGCCTGTGTTCTAAGAATGTAGAAAAATTGACCCTGATGCATCTTAAATACCACATCAGCTATCAGGGATGCCTTGTTTCTTTGGCTTAGAAATACAGTGTTCCCACTGAGTGGAAGACACTGGGTCTACTATGCCAGTAATTCCTAGACCCCTTAGAATCTGTTAGGACCTGGAACACATTTGTAAGCCTCCATCTGGAATTCACACAAACCCCTCTAGGACACAGCAGCCCACTCTGCTCTAGTGTCCATCAGATTCCTGATGAACATTCCACCAGCCCCTCACAGACAGCACCTTGTCATGATGGGCAGAGGTGTGACTTATGCAGTTGAGGGGGAGAAATAAATAGTGTCCATGCACTTCTGCCCTTTTCAATGCTTTATTCACTCAAATCACTCAATACAATTTTACTCTATAGGTTCTTAATCAAGAAAATGACAATCCTTAATGCTAGGCACTGCAATAGACAGCAAACAATTCTAGGTTAATTCTAAGTACTGCAAACACACTTAATCATGACAGGCTCATGACAGATATGCCTTCTGCGTGCTAAGCTCGAGTACCAGATCTAAAATCTCAAGCCTTAGGCTTTAAGTCCAGCAGACATAACCTTACTCAGACCATAGTGATCAGGTCAGGAACCGATGGAGGCTTCCTGTGATGTGGAGCTGACGGCCGGCTGAGGAGAGGGTCATAAGGAGAATTCACTGTTCTCACCAGGGTCAAAATGTGGCTGTAGAGTTTGAAAGCAGTGAGAACAATACAGAGGATCAGGCAAATGAAGAGAAGAGTTGGGATGTCAGTCCAGGTCCTCATCAGGCTCTCCGGCATGTGGGCATCAGTGTTGTCTAGCTGAATATCTGTTCATTTACTCCATCATTTATACTGAATTTTGGGGCTTCTGACCGCTCTTTCAATCCCTATCAGCTCTTTCAATCCCTATCAGCTGGTACCATGTTTCTCAGTGATGTCATTCGTCCTGAGGTTAAGGCATCTGATCTGGTGGTTCCCACCCTGATTGTCTCCGCCTCTTGCTTTATCAGGGCAAGGGCAACATGACAGAGACTTCATTCTGAGTTTTGTCTGGGTTGTGAGAAGTGACTTGTCTATGTCAGGCTATGCCTGATGACTACATTAGAGGGTTCCGTAGGTGTGCCTGGTGAGACTACAGGTTCAAACTGGAGTTTTAAAATGGAGTTGCTTAGGCTAAGGCCTAAGGCCATCTATACACACCTGATACATACTTACCTAATAATGACCAGTACCTATACCATTTAAACTTACCCTGTAGAGAGTGATGCTTCCTCAGCTCCATTCTCATAGTGAAGTTTCTGGCTTATAGCCAACCAGAGTTACCTGCCCTTTGGTGATTGCTCTGGATCAGCCATGTTCACTTAAAATAATCCCTTCATGCCAAAATTCAGGCCCTCTTTGCTGATTTCTGTCCTAATCCAGTCACCAGATGCTCAGTGGTCCACCTGCCTGCTGACTTGTCCTAACGTCAGTTCTTGATAGTGCCTAGATTCTCAAGAGCCCCCGGGGAGTGCCCTCCATCTGGTTGCCCTATGTATCCCCCTCCTCCATGCTGGCCCAACTCTGCACCTGGGCCAGCTGAGGGAGTCTCAGACACGTGAGTAGACATTTTTGTATGTCCATAGTTCTCACCCTATTGACGGTTCTTGGTTCAAACTGGATTAGTGTAAGCCTGCTGTGTCCTGGTAAATTGGGCAAAAACCCCTTTGCCTTGGTATTCCCTGCAGCCCATTTAACTCACCTCATTCTTCACATCAGCCCATTAGAAGGTTGAAGTATATCTCAACCCTTCCTTCCCTACTTCTTTGTCATTCCTTACAACTGATGGGGACAAAAAGCACTGGGCTTTTGTTTCAATCTCTTCATACCATGGCCTCCTCTTTTCTCTACCCACATGACTAAGTGTAAATGGTAGAGGGGGATAATTATAATTTTTTTTTATTGGTTGTTCAAAACATTACAAAGCTCATGATATATCATCTTTCATACATTTGACTCAATTGGGTTATGAACTCCCATTTATAAATTTATGAAATCAACATCCTATAGTAGGGGGTCTTTCCAAAATAGTATACCTGTGAGGTAACAGAAAACAGATGACCAATTTACATGGAATCTGGACTTAAGGAAATGTGATCAATATCAGAATATCTATTGAATATAATTTCATATGTTATAATTCAGAAGACAACTTAAGATCTTGTGTCTTTTCTGTTTCATAGCTTCTGTGTAACAATTCAGTTTAAGAGATGCTTTCTCTAATCTCTCATTTGATCATGAGCATGACCTTTTGAGTTAGTTGTCATTATCATCTGTCATTCTTGGGTGAAGAGAATGAGCCTCTGTGATCAAGTCATCACCCCTAATCTTACACCTCCTAGGTAGAGAGCCAAGTTTCAAGCCAAGTGTCTTGATACTGATCCCAGTGTAAAGAAAGGTTATTCTTAATTGTAATTTTTTTATATTCTTATTCATAGAAATCCCTTTTGGAGAGATTTTCATCTAGAGTTGTAGGACATCACTTCTAGAGTCTTAACGTTCATTCATCCAAAGACATTAACATTTTCAGTATACCTGCTTTTCTGATGCATTTTTCCTACTTTCTTCTTTTTAAGTAATTTTCATCCAATACAAACATTATTGGATCAGTGTTTAGAGAGTGATCTCTTGATCATATTGCTTGCCTCTAATACACTGCCTTGAAAATTTTAAAAATAATGTCATTAGCATATTTTTTTTTCCTGATAATAGCCATGTGCTGCTTCCTTAACTTCCTAACTATTACAGATAGAGGGTACCCCAGACTGAAATCTACTGAGTGACCTTATAGGTATGAATGAGAGCGGCATTCCCAGACAGTCAGAAGGTCTGGTGTGGGACCAGAAGCATTGAGTTTGTAATCATGGAAGTGAGCAAAACTAAATGGCCCATGTAGGAATCATGTTCATATGCTTAGACTTGCTCAGGTTTCACAGTCTATCACTCAACTGGCCAGTGCAACTCAAGGTCTGTGATGCAAACTTTCCTGTGTGAGAGTGAGGAGCAGAAAACAGGAAGCTATTTCCCCTCAGAACCCAAGAGGCTCCCTGGCAGAGGGGAAAACAATTGTTCCACTTGGAAAACAGGATTTATCTTCATAGACATGAGAGGCTCTGAAAAGTTGTAGGTAAAGCTCCAGGGAGAAGAGAACACTCCCTGTAATACTTTGCCTTGGAAGTTTCTGCTCTAAGATTTGTTTATTTACTTGGGACCATGTCTTGCTTACTAAATTTATGTAAGCTTTTAAATTTAGCATTATTTTATATACTTTCTGTATATTCAGATAGCCTATTTTAATCCCATTGCATTAATAGTTACATAGCTTAAGTAATTCTCTATTATTTATTGAATTTATTCTCCATATTAGAAAAAGTGCAAATAAACCATATTTTAGTACAGTTTCTTTTTTTGAATCTGGTCTGAAAATTGAAATTACTGAGTTGTCATCTGATTAGTCCTGTGTGTCTTTTTCATAATTCCACGTTGTTCTTTGAAATGATTATATAATTTCATGTGACCAGCTCCACTGAACAGTGGGTTTTATGACCTTGTAAATTTTGTTCTCATTTTATTAGATAAGGCATTGCCACATGGCTGTTTTATTTTGCTAAGCCAAACATTCTGCCAAATGTGGGTTCACTGTTTGTATCTTTTCTGATGCTCTGTTCATATCAGCTACCCATTTATGCTGCAGGAGTATTTACCTTCCAGCATTATGTAGTTGTAAACTGTGTTAAATAGTTTAATTTTGTATTAACTTAATTATCTTATTCTCATATTTTAACTCCTAACCAATAGAAATATGTTGGGATATGTGAAGATTCTTATAAATCTCAAATACATTTCACTTTAATATATAAAGAAAATATAAGTTATATTTCCCCCATGGTTGTGTGCAAGTTTTGCTTCCTGTTAGGTTTGAGCTGTCACAGGATGGGCAGGTGCTGCCCCAGGGGATGGATCAAAATATGGAAACAAATCATCTGGGGGTGGTAAGGTGCTTTCCTGTCATGCTGAGACTGGGAATGTAGTAGAGATGCTGGAGCTGGATATGGAAAAATAGTAATTCAGGATAAATCTGTCAAGTCATATCTCAAGATGAGCTAGAAATCCAAGAAAAGAAGATATGGGATGAAAATATGCTTCTGTGGTTGACCTTGGTTTTACCAGCATCCTGCCTTTATCTTCAAGGACAAAGTGTTAGAACAAGCAAGTGAAACAAGGGGGTAGATCCCAGGCACCCATGCCACTGACTACTGAGTCCTTGCTCTTTGACTGTGATGAACTTATCGAAGATAAATGAAAATTTGCTTAGGGTATGCATGTACTGAGAACAAGGGCTCATATTTATTCTTTCTCATTCCTGTTTTAAAAGTAGAGCAATTATGCAGCTAAATGCTGTGTGTGTGTGTAAAAATAAATCCTTTCATAAATTTATTTTTCCTTGCAAAAAAAATCTGTTGGCTTATCTGATCCCAGGAATCAAAATAGCTTTGTATATTTTAATCATTAATATGTGATTTCCAATTTAAATACAATTCACTGAACTATTTTCTTTCTAGTCCCCAGAGAATACAGAGGGCAAAGATGGATCCAAAGTAACCAAACAGGAGGTAAGTGTATCTTTGACATCCTCTTTTTAATTCTTTATGTTGAAATGTTTAATATGATTGTCTATATCTAAATGAACACTGTTGTAATAACATTGCTGAGCCGGGTGTGGTGGCACATGCCTCTCAAACCAGCAGCTCAAGGGCTGAGGCAGGCGGATCAAAGCCAGCCTCAGCAATAGCGAGGCGCTAAGTAAGTCAGTGAGACCCTGTCTCTAAATAAAATATTAAATAGGGCTGGGAATGTGGCTCAGTGGTAGAGTGCCCCTGAATTCAATGCCCATACCAAAAAAAAAATTGTCCATACTACATAAATCAGATAAGTGTGTGGGTGTCATCTTGTTTGGCCAAAGTATATTTCATCTGAGTACACTGATTGAGATATTTTCCAATTACTATGTTGTTTATGTTTCTACCTGTTAGTTCTGCTGTCTATCAAAGCAGATACTGAAAGAATTCCTTTTGGAAAAAGAGTGAGATAATAGGTAATTCATATAGGAAAACAAAGTCTTCCATTCATAGCAAGAAAATGAAAGACTGTTGATTTCATAATTTTCTGCTCCAGTGAATGAATTATCAATTACTCTTTAGATTCTAAATATTCACTTAGGAGGATTATCCTCTAAGGTCAAAAACTATGGAAGGATATATAATATGTCAAAATAGTAAAGCTTTTGTTTTTAATTAAGAAAACTCTTAAGGTATTAGGATAATCAATTAGACAATGAATCAAAGATATTTTGTATTAAAATACAGAAACTTCCAAAAGGCCAGGAACTTGAGAGAAATGCTTGTGTTTGAGCCTTGCTGATAATATTATGACCATGTGAAAGGAGATGGACTAAAAAGTAGGAAATGAGACGTATCTATGATGAAAGCCCTTCCCTTTTGCACAGAGCTTTACAGTGTGTGGAGAACTACTGCTCTTACCCTTGCACTTATAAACTTGAAAAAGACAGAAACAATATCCAGTTACAGATTCTTTAATTAGTGATTCACATCATAGTTCATAATTCAGAGAAGTTTGTCATAACACCATCACAAGATTTGTACAAGGAAATTAGTTCTGCCAAATGGACACTCTTTAGCAGAAACTATAAAGAAGTAATCTAAAAGCAAAGCAAACAAAAGTGCCTGTCTTTACCATCCCATGTACCTAGCTGGGCATGGTGGCACACACCTGTAATCCCAGCCACTAAATAGGTCAGAGCAGGAGGATCAAAAGTTTGAGTCCAGCCTAAAGAACTTATTGAATCCCCATCTCAAAATAAAATAAAAAGGGTGGGATGTAGCTCAATGATAGAGTGCTTGTCTAACATGCAAGAGTTCAATCCTCAATACAGCAAAAACAAAACAAACAAACAAAAAAAAAAAAAAACAAAGCAATGGCGTCCATTATATACCTGGCATTCACTGTCTTCCTGAGTTTGGCATAGTCATGAAGTTTGTGATCCAAAGTCAAGTCACCATACAAATACTAGAACCAACCCCAAATAATAAAAGCCAATCCTAAATACTTAGGAAATACTTTTTGGAATACTACTTAGGAATACTTCTTGGAAAATGGCAAAGTATGATTTTTAGGATAGTTCTTAAGTGTAATTAACCTTAATGTTTTTAGATTTAGTTACCAAAGAAAAGCGTTTGGGTTTCTCCTTGAAGACTGACATTTTAGTTGATCTATCAATCAGAAAATCTAGAAATCATTATAGATAATTGATAGCAGAAAGTCTTCCCAATCCCTCTATGCTACAAGCAAATCATGCTGTTTAGAATATATATATATATATAATATATATATTGCTTACATAGCTGTCATATATACATGCATATACATACATATTTATTTATACATACATGTTTAGCCCAAGGACCTTTATTATTTATTTATTTATTATTTATTTATATTATGCTTTTATTATTTTATTTTTTTGTATTTTGTTTCTATTTATTTTGTGTATTTTTAATATTATTAGTCACAAAAATCTTTCAAAACAAGACTCTTTACCTGTCATTTAAGCCAAGGCCAGATTAAAACTCATGCTATGTCTACAAGATGTCAGCACAATTGCTGGAAAAGTGAAAAGGTCAGTCACTGAGCTGGTGACTTTTGGTAAAAACTGTCAGACTGATTTTTTTTTCTGTTGAATTGAAATTCAGTTCAGGCTGAAATTTCCAGTTATGTCATTGAGTATGCACAGCTTTGACTCTACTGAATAGAAAACAATTACAAAGGGGGATCCTCTTTTGAAAGTCTTCCACCACTGCTGTGGTATTTGAAGGGCATTGTGCGGAGTGTACAGTATTTCAGGAGACTTGAACAATAACTGAAACCATATATTATGATCATTATTTGAACAGTTTACAAACCTTTTCACATTCATTACTTTGTCTGATCCATACAATAGCCCTAAGATTCCTTCCTTCCTTGTCTTTCTTTCTTTCTTTTTTTTTCTTCTTTCCTTCTTGTGCTAGAGATCAAACCCTGGGCCTTAAGCATTCTAGGCTCATGCTTTTCCACTGAGCTATACCCCTAGCCCCAGATTCATTTCTTAACAAAAATATATGAGCACCTAAAATATGCCAAGCACTATGGATCCCACAGGAAACAAAACCCCAAAATTCCAGACTTTGCAAAGCTTCCATTATGGTAGGGGTAAAGCAAAATAATTGGATATTTGCTATAAAGAAAAATAAACCCAGGTGAGGGAATAGCAAATGTTGGAGAAGTGCTGTTTTGATAACAAGGAGATGTTATTATCCCTGTTTTAACTAGCGCAAATAAGGTTGTCAGAGAGAGAACAATTTGCTCACTAGTTGTGGAACCAGTAAAGATAGCGGAATCTCCTGATCCAAAATCCTCTGTCCCATTTGCCTTTTTGGCATTCATAAAGATACAGTTAAATCCAGTTTCCAGTCTTCTCCATTGCCTATCCAAGGCTCTATCTTTCCCTACTTCCCAGTTTTAAAAAGAAGGCAATTTCTATTTACCTTCTCACTTGTCTTTGAGAATTCAAAGCAACTTGACTTTTGGGTTTTGATTAGAAGTACATGGTCAGGCTTAGGAGCAAAGGAAATCTCATGAAAATAAGACTACTTCCAATAGAATGATCCATACGTTTGAAGCAATATTCAACAAATTCTAATGATTCTCCTTCAATCTAGCTATCCCTGGGAACTTTTGTTTTTGTGAGATTAGACTTGTTGCTATTTTTGCAACTGTGGAAGACTTCATATATTTCAGGGTAGCCTTCACCAGAATTTTCTCCAACTTAGGAAATGATCAATTAATCAAATTATTACTGGATGATTCTAATGTGCCCAACACCAGAAACCACAGTAATAAACCATCAACTTTATTGTATTGATGTCTGTCAATCTCATGGTTCATGCTTTTTTTTTTTTTTTTTTTAACTGAAGATTGAACCCAGGGCCTTGACCATTCTATTTAAGCACTCTACCACTGGGCTACATCCCCAGTCCTTTCTCTTTTTTTCCACTTTATTAGGCAGGATCTCAGTAGGTTGCCCAAGTCGGCTACCCTTCTGCTTCAGCCTCCCAAGTAGTTGGGATTACATGTGTGCACAATTACACTGGACCGGTGACTTGTCATTCTAAAAGCCTTCTTCTTCTCTGAGAGTCATTGTTTGGCCTGCTTTTCCTGAAGTTTCACACTTAATCAACAAATGAAGAGAAATTCTTAATATCTTCTTTTTTCGTAGTCCTACCCAACCAGCCTGAGTCTTAATTTAAGTACTTCAAATGCTAGTGTTTTAACAAGGAAAAAATAGCAGTCTAGTCTATTTCATATCCAATAAATATAGTTCAATCATTTATAGATTTTAAGGCTGTGAAAGCTGATGGAACTTTCCAGGAAGGCGTCCACACTTGCATGCATAATCAGTACTGCTGACTGAGTGAAAGGTTAGTCTCAGCCTTCACTGTTTGCATGAAAAAGAAAATCTCTTGTAGTGGTTGTTAGAAAGAAAATCATAAGAAAAGTCTTTTTTTTTATAACATAGAAGAGCTGGTTAATTTTAGGCAGGAAGTCATAAAATGATTTTACAGTAAAAGATAATGCTTTTTAGAGACTGACTGGTTTAGACAGCTTATAGAGGGAAGTTTTGTTTTTGCATTAATTACTTAAGCTTTTTATTTTGGAACTCTTGTACTGAACTCGAACTAAGTCCTTTCAGGCCCTGCATAGCAGCAGCATTGGAATGTCCGCCTGGAAATACAAGGGCTTTCTGATACCACTCAGCCTATTCAATGTGTTCAGGTGTTCACATGGGGAAGAGAGGACAAGAGCAAGAGCGTCACAGAAGGGGAATTTTTCACGACTTTGTCCCATTTCAGAGACACAGGACCACTAGTTGACAGGCAAACACGCTTGGCTCCTTGTCAGGCCCACATTAGAGAGTAAATTAGTAATATACTAATTTCTGGCCACTTCTTTTCATCTCAACCTATATTGAGGGCCCCCTGCTAGACACTGGAACTACCAAAATATAAGAGAAAGATTTTTTTTTAATTTTTTTTCAAAGAGAGAGAGAGAGAGAAGAGAGAATTTTAATATTTATTTTTTAGTTTTTGGCGGACACAACATCTTTGCTTGTATGTGGTGCTGGGAATCGAACCTGGGCCGCACGCAGGCCAGGCAAGCACGCTACCGCTTGAGCCACATCCCCAGCCCAAGAGAAAGATTGTCCTGAATAGTAGTGATAGATGTGAAACAGAAGGGGTGAACAATGAGATGCAGTCAACATGGTGCCATCTGCTGACAACCAGGCAGGAGAATTCACATAAGGCACATTCACTTCTCTTTAGCATAGAGGCTTCCACTTTTCTTCCTAGAGGGTAACATGCTGCTTTCTGTACTTGTGAGATGGTGACAATAGTTCTTGAGGCAATACAGAAGCTTTGAAGCTGATCTCTGTTTAATAATGGTGGATCCTCCTTTGCTCCTTCATGCTCAGCATGTTGAAGAAATACAAGACACCCACTATTGCCCAGTGAAAGGGAAAATGTTACCTCTTTTTCAGTGATAACCAGGTAATGTGATTGACTATCCTGGGAAAGACACTGAAAGATTTGGGTCTGATTCCCAGAGACTTGTGGGTGCATCATCAAAATGCATCTATGATAATCATAGCAAGCACTGTGGTATTTCCCATGGAGAATGTCATACACACCCTTCTCTTCTGGTAATCCCAGGGCAGTGATCTAGCTGTGTGCTGACCCCATACATCCTCCTGCTCTGGGCAGTGAATGTATCCCCGTCAACCACTTAACCTGCACAGTCACCTATTCTCAGCACATTCTGCTAGCTGGCCTTAAGTCCAGCTCTGATCTTTCCTTGAGACCCCAAGGTTAAAATTATTCATGGAGGCTCTGGTTCTTCATTTCCTTCTGTAGTTTAAAGAAAGATGAATTTAGATTCTCTGGCTGTTTTCAGTAAGAAATGCGATGTGGAAGTGGCAAGAAATATTTCTTCCAGTTTGGTGTGAGCAGCTGACCTAGACTGACCTAAGCACAACTTCAAGAATTTCCATGATTTCTTGCAATCATGGCACAGGTTCCTATTTTCCACTTTTGCTACCCTCCTCAAGAAAAAGTTTTGGAAACATTCAAGCTATCATAATGAGGCAAAGTCTTCATAAGGGAGTAAGAATTAGGAAAAAGCTTGAATTCGTTTATTCAGCAAGTATTTTTGAGTATGTACTGTTTGTTGGGTAGTATACTATTCTTCTGGAAATGGAGCAGTGAATAAACAGACAAAATGTATGGAGTATGTATTTCTGAAATACTTGTAAAGAAGGGCAAATGTGGTTTTAGAATGTGAAATCCCCTGGGGAGCCAGCTTCTGCTGGATGGTAAGTAGAATATCAATTCTGTGTGTTATCACTGAAGCACCTAGGACAGTTCTGTTATTTTAAATTTTCTTTACAGTCTCATTTGCTATTAACTTGTACTATCCTTGAAGAAAATTTTTCTGAAAAAAATTCCAGACTTTAAGTTCAATATCAGTATCTGATCTGTACAGTCCCTCTCTTGGTTTTCTAAACTTTGAAATTAAAATATAAGTGAACTTTTTACTTTAGTTAAATCTTTGACATCTTTTTTAGTAGATAAGTGTATTTGTTTTGTTATAGGCACAAAGAAGTCTTTCTTTCTTGTTAGCTGTGAAGATTCTTAGTCATCTCTCTCTTCCGACATAACAAAAAATGGGAGACTCCTGCTATTTTCGTTTCTTATTATATGTCTTCTTGTATTAATTTGTAAGCTTCAGTTCCATTTTTTAAAGAACAAGAATAAGACTAGAGACCATTTCTTAAACTTCAATTTTATCACAAAAGAAAAGATTTTGGTGTAGGATGGAGTCAAAAGTCAACTTCCTTTCCCTTTTTTCTCACCATGCCCCTAATTGGTAGACGCCAATTATGTGAACATTGTGCCTACACCTCTTTAGGAACACTTTGTCTGGAGTTATTATGGTACCCAGGCAACTTGGGTGCGTTTCACCTGGAGAGGGTGATGGAAGTCATATATTACATTCTATCAACAAAGTAGGATATGTCAAGAATAATTTTTTAAAAGTCAACTTGGTTGTATGTAATTACAAAAATGTTTTTGTTTTTTTCCATTCCTTTTGTAGCCCACGAGACGGTCTGCCAGATTGTCAGCAGTAAGTGCCTCAGAACCCCTTTGGTGTTTCTTCTTATGTGTACATTTTCCCTTTGTCTAAAGCAAAGCAGCAAAAGGAAGATTAAGGTGGTATTTCCCTTGAGTTTCTTTATTTTATTTTTGAAAATTACTTAGGGTCACAATTTCTATCAAATCTGACCCATGTTTACCAAGCAATTCACTTAATCAGATGTATCAGTGAAAATCAGTGACCAGTGCTATGACCAGGAAAATAAAGCCCAGGGTGTTGTTTGATATTGCTAGATCTCTGCAATGAAAGAAGTACCTTAAGCAAAATCATTGTCTTTAAACTGTATACCTGATGTGCTGAAGTAGACAAGATTTCTGATGTTTTGCCCACAACTTATACTTTAGAACATTTTATGCCAGCATCAGAATGCGGTCTGAATCCATACACTTTAGCCTCATTTCAGACCTGGAACATCTTTGGAAATATAGTGATTTTACCTTGTTACTTGGAGTCTTCTATGAGTGGGGATTAGAATTGAAACTGGAATGGGCAGGTGTGGTGGAGCCTCAACCATAGCTGTGCTTCACTCTTCCTCACCAGCCTTTGTGTACACCACACTGGCTCTTGTGCTCCATCCTAGTGCCCTCCTGATGTACTGGTTCTCATTCTACCAGCAGACAGATCAGTCTGACTTTAGTGGAGGATTTTGGTCAGATTCCTGCAGCCCAAGCAGCTCACTAGGAAGGTGGTAGAAAGGGCTTGACCTGTTGGCTGATAGTGTTTATCCTGACGCTAGATGTTATAAGAGCTGCAAGCTGGATTTTGTCCACAGCCCATACCTGTACACGGAAGTGGGTATTAGGACTGGTCACAAGTTCAGAAGTGTAGCTGAGTTTGGTTTAAGTGAGCCAGTGTTTCACTTGAGTTCTTGTAAGGTAGAGGTATCAGAGCCAGCAGAAGGATTTAAGAACTACAGATGCTGTTGTGAACCTCTAGTCAGTTAAAGGAATGGTCCTTGTATGTCAAAGGAAAACCAAAATTTAAAAGAAGACTTTCCCTGAATGCCAGGAACCAACTATATGAGCCCCTTCTACTGAGATCACTCTGTGTGCCAACACAACCTCCTCCAAGGCTAGCAGTATTATAGATTACACAACTTCCACTCTTGGTCCCATCAAAATCACTGACTGTTGAGGCAGGGTGAAAGGTCTGTCTCACAGAAAATATAAAAAGAAATTACTCATTGTAAATTGAGAAAATGTGTCTATTAATATGTCAAAACTTAGAATAACAAGTGTTTTAGATCGTGAAAATTTAAGATCAATGAAAGCTGCTTTATTTGGAGAACAGTCTGCAGATTTAGGGTGTAAAAAGATTAATAAAAACTTTCCTTACTTTTCAAGCTCAATTTTATTTTTGGTATTTGAAAAGTCATTTCTAACAGTCTGTCTTCTGGAGTTGCATTGCTTATAGTTGCACTTTATGCCCTGGATGAAAAGGGCCAGATTCAATATGACCCTTAACCTCTTGGAGACTTAGAGGAGGACATAAATTTTTTCTCCATAGAAAGAGACCCTGGCCAGTGTTTTCTATTTAAAAACCATTCTTCTAGTACTTGGAGAAAATGTACATTTTTTTCTAGCTCTATGAGAATATTTGCCTGAAAATGTCTACAGAGAACCCATGGTTTAAACTGGTTATCTTTCCCCAGTGCCCACAAGTGCCTCTTGGTCTCAGACCCTGTGGAGCTGGCTCTGTGGAGGAAGAACCATGGCCAGAGGGCTTTAGGAACTGCTTCTGAGAATAGGAGAGAAACCACATAAGACAGGAGAAAATAGTTCCTAGAGGGCTCTCTTGCTAATATTAGCTGCAAACTCTTAAACTTTAGGAGCCAACGGTGGACATGTTATCACTATAATTGTGTTCTAATGAAAGCAGTAGTGACAAATGAGCTCAGTGTCTGAGTGGGCGAGAGATCGTCACCTTAAGCTAGCATGGGAAAAGATGAAAGTAAGAAGAAGCTTGGATAGAGAAGTTGAAATCTACATCAGAGCGGGAAGGATTTGGATGTGATTTGAACTACTTCAGAGACAGCAGCCTTCATTACTAGATGGGCTTTGCCTGTGATTGTGCTGTGGTTTCTAGACTTTGGGGACAGCCAATGCGTCTGAATTCATTGAGCCGTTTGGCCAAGGGCCTGAGTCATTCCTCTTGCTGCTATGCTGTGATAAAAGGAATTACAGAGACATCAGTGATAGAAGCTTAACTCTGTTCCCAGAGAGCTATTCTGGACTGGGGAATAATGAGTCGGCTTTCAATCTCACCTACCATTGGCTTGCAAACCCAGGATGAATATAGTTAATGAAATGCCAAAGTCTTTATGCTATTCCCTGATGCTGAAAATAGGGTGCAATCGCCTTTGAATGAACAAAGTAGAACTCAAAATGGACAGTTGTCTTTGCAGTCCTTTTGAGTTCCTCTTAGTGCTAACAATTCTCCTTGTCGGCATTTGTATAATTTATCTTTGCAGAAACCTGCTCCACCAAAACCTGAACCTAAACCAAGAAAAGCATCTGCTAAGGTAAGAGGTGCTCCCTTCCTCCCACCTTTGGTTTTTTAAACAATGAATAAATTATAATTCCTTACCCAAAAATCATCCAAGGAAACTCCATGTTTAATGGTTCAGGCTAAAATGTTCTGACCAGAAAGCCATTACCACTATTATGGGTTTTCTTAAAAGGCATAAAGCACAGTTTTATGCTTTAGCTGAATGTGTTTTCCATTTGGTCAATGAGGCGCAGGAAGTCAGCAGGTTGCTCTGGGAAGCCTCGTGTCCACCCGGGTATTGGCAGCTGCCTCAGAACATGCAGTTCACACGGTTCCTGGATGGGCCTGCAGGGAGGGGCTTCTGACCTCACATAACTGCTGGTAGAAGGCCAGTCTCATAACTAATAATAACAAAATACTCATTAATGCCAGCAGATAATTGGTAAATAATTAGCTCATACTATGCCAGACACTGTTCTGATTGTTTGACCATATAACACTCACATCAACTCAGTTGAAGTAGATATAAACATCCTGTTTTGCAGGTGAGGAAACCGAAGTATATAATTATCAAGAACTTACCCCCCAAATTGCTTTTCTGTGTTCTGCCCTTCAGAGCACCATTCCTGTTGTGAATTGCCTGAAACTGTATGGTTATGTGAGTTGTTGATTTCAGAAACAGAACTCACTTAGGTAGCTTGGTCTTAAAATTAGGAAACTTTTCTTCATCTGAGCCTTTGTTTTCAAGTGCTTTCTCAGCTTTCAAGTCATGCAAGCCACATATCTCCATATGAGATGTCTTGTTGGAAAGCAGCAGCAAAGTCACCACAGCCAGGTTCTCCCCTGCTCTGTTTCCTATGTCACCAAGTCCTGCTGCTGCCTTCTCAATGGCAGAATCACTTCTCACTGTGGAGAGGTGGTCCACCCAACCAGTAAATGAGGGCTTCCATCTTGTTTTCCAAGGGAAGGGAAAGTCCAATGGGCGTTCAAAGCAGGCTATTAGATTTTCATGGAGACTCAGTGTAACTCAGTTAAAACTCAGAATAACTGGGTCCTCAGTTTCCTCTAAAAGGCCATCATTGTACTTGGACAGAGGTTAATTGATCTTGGCTAACCACACTGTGTCTAACATACTGTGTTTCCTTGTGCTTTGATCTTCTGTTAGAAAGAACCTGGAACAAAGATTAGCAGAGGTGCTAAAGGAAAGAAGGAGGAAAAGCAGGAAGCTGGAAAGGAAGGTACTACACCATCTGAAAATGGTGAAACTAAAGCTGAAGAGGTACTTTCCATAAATACCTCCCACTGATTGAATCAGTGTCTTAAAAACTGCTCAATCCTTCAGCCGGTGATAGCATGTTCATAATGTCTCTTTTTATTGCCTGTAATGTTATTGCAGATCCACATCTCTCGCTCAACTGTTAATGTCTCAGCCTCCAGAAGTACCCCACCCAGCACACTGTCAGTAAAGGGGCAGATTGAAACAGTGAGAGTTAAGGGTACAGTAGAAAATTCTGCATGTTTGCAGTGACTAGAATCAGATAGTAGTGTGATGTTTTTTATTATGAGCAGTGGGGGTTTGCAGGTAAGGTTTCTGTGGCTGTTTGAAAAGCAGAGAGCAATAAACGCAGCAGAGTGTTGGCATCATGTGCTCCTGCCTTGTCTGTTCTCCACCCAGAGTTGAAGTAGGTTGTACAGTAGAGCTGCAAAAAAACATATGTTCAAAAGCTTCTGTGTTAGTGGGTGGACTTTTCCTTGGCTATCGTAGTTTAAGTGATAACTATATCCTTTTTTCTTTCTTTTTCACAGGCTCAGAAAACTGAATCTGTAGATAACGAGAGAGAATGAATTATCATGAAAATTGGGGTTGATTTTATGTACCTCTTGAGACAACTTTTAAAAGCTATTTTTACCAAGTATTTTGTAAATGCTAATTTTTTAGGAGTCCACTAGTTGGCATACAAAATACATAAGGATGGACATTTTGCCCTCTCATAGTACTTTTTGGAAATCTCCATCATCCTCAAGCAAAATAAATATCAATTTAATATTGGAAGCTGTATGTAAAATTGACTCAGCATTCCATACATTTGCTTTAAAAAACTTGGTCCTGTGCATATGTGGTGTTTTTACTGTGCATATTTAAATTTTTCATGCAGTTTTTCTAGAGCAATAATCAGTGGTGCTTTTGTACCTAGGTTTTATGTGATTTTAATGAAACATGGATAGTTGTGGCCACCTGCTGACTATTTGTGGTTTAAAATAAAAGGTTTTCTTGTCTGCAAATTACCTGCCTCGTAGTATTTTTACTAAATTGAGGGATAGTTTCATTTTATTATTGAAAATGATGTAAGGAATTTCTAGTCTGTCCCATGACAATATCTCTAAAAAGTCAAACAGGACTGTTTTTTAATTTTTTGACCTTTAACATTGGTATTATTTTAATAAAACATCTGTGACTTCTAGTGTAGAAGGATTACATCTAACTCACTTTATATCAGATGCAACTTCAATATATAATGAAAGCTTTAAAATACCAGTGTTTTTAAAGTCTTTTAAAACAAGATACAGTTCTGCCAAACCATAAAAAACCTAAATACATGCTTATCTTTGAAAATCTCCCACTTTCAAAATGACAGAATCACATCTGTGCTAAAATGCTGACCTCTTCATCGAGGACTTCACAGCTCTAAAAGCTCTTCAGCCAGCATGACCAAACTGCAGCCTTGCATCAGTCTGAGAGGAGGGTTGGCATAGATATTATTAGAGTTCTTTTCTAGGCTAAGAAGTGGGAGTGTGGGGTGTGTGTGACATACTGGAAGGGGAAAATCCAGACTGTTCAACCTTTGACTTTTAAATAGTATCCTTCTGTCTACAGAAGGAACAGAGCAATGCCAGGAACAGAAGAGGTGCTCTGTAAATGTGTTGTTATTGTTGTATTCCCTTCAGAAGCTTGGGAACTGTCAGCACTTCAGGAAAGCTGAATTGTCTGGATTCCACTTAACTGAAGACTAGCATCTTTTAAGATGTAGAGTAGTTTCTGCAAAAAAAACTGTTGACCCTCAGGACTTTAGACGCTTGTGTGTTATATTGTCAACAAAACAAGGTCCCCCCTCCAGCATGTATTTTGTTGATAAGAACTTAAACTTGTGTCACTGTTCAAATCTGGCATTGTCATAGTATGTACAAGATAATCTCATCTCTAGTTTTCTTAGTTTCTGTTCATTCGTACCTTAACTCCTGAGTTTTAGAGATTCCCAAAACAGTTTTCACTTCAAAGAAAAATAGCTGGTATCCTATGAACACTTTACAAAAAATATATTTAAAGTGTCATTAATACACAATTGAAGTACATTGCTGGCTAGTTTCCAATTCAGAAGTGCACTTTAGATTTACTTTTTAAAAATTACAAAAGTGATACAAGTGATTTTTTTAAATATCAGACATTATAATAATATATAAAGCAAAAAGCAAACCATTAAACTCTTCCTTTCCCCTATTTCTACATCCCAGAGGTAATTACTGCATACCATTTTGTCTATTTGTGTGTGTGTGTATATATAAGTACATATGTGTGCATGCACATACACATATGTATGCACATAAATTTTTTAAAAGAATGAATCACACTATGTTTGAGTTTATTCAACCATAAAGTCCAGTTGAAGATAAAGATTTTCTTTTTTCTATTTCTTGTTTATTTTTTATTTTTTTCCAAATACTTGGATTTGAATGCAGGGGCACTTTATCAGTGAGCTGTATCCCCAGCTCTTTTAATTTTTTTGTTTTGAGACAGGTTCACTAAGTTACTGAGACTGACCTAAAACTTACAATCCTCCTGCCTCAGTTTCCTAAGTCACTGGGATAACAGGTGTGTACCTCCACACCTAGCACATTCCTGTATTTCCAATATTTCAGTGTTACCAATGAAACTACAACAAACATGTTTGTACACAAAGTTTTGTCTACTTATGTTTTTCTGCTAAGCTAAATTGTTTTCCTAGAAATGGAATGTCTAAATCAAAGGAAATGTACATTTGACATTTTGAGGACTACCAAAATCAATGTACCAAACGCCACTCCCACCAACAGCTTATGAATGCCATCTCTTCCACCTTTGGCAAACTCTAATTTTTACCAATCTAATAAGTGAGAAATATGCCAGTTATAATTTTCAATTGTTGTCTTACTGGTTAAATTGAACTTGTGTTTATTGACCATTTGAATTCAGTGAATTCTGATTTCTATTTTTCTATTGAGGAAGTAGAGTTTTAAATCATTGACTATTGATGCTATTACTTTCAAACACACAACAATCAAGAGTGCTGTGTGGAATACTGGTATATGTCTAAGTACATGGGTATTATTACCACATACTACAGTATGCCTGTGAATACTGTAGTACTGACAGCTCCCCCAGAACAACCAAGAACCTCAAATTGGTCCCCCAAACCTGAAGACCTGACTAATACAGTGCCAAAGCTAGGACAAATTGCTTATAATAAATTGTGCCCAATGGATTCTGTTGGAGTAAGAGGGGCTTCAAGAGGAATGTGGCCCACAAATTGCCAGTTCTGTGATAGGATAATGTGAACCAAAAGTCAAGTTACATTGTTCTAACAATATGTAAGCCATCCCTTAAAATCCTGAATGTACATTGATATAATAAGTTTGAAACAAGGTATAAACGAAGATAGTCAAAATTAGGGGGCTTTTCTCTTGGCTAGAGGTGTAAGTGCTACCCTTTAGGTTACCAGATGAGCAGGCTTAGGGAAGTCATCTCAATTCTCAGCCATCACATGTTAATGTGTCTTTTCTTCTAATGCTTTTTTCTTAGTCATGAATCCCAAGTTTTTATTATTTTCTATTATTTTATTCAGAACATTTATTTTTAAATCTCAGGATAATTATAATGATTAAGGTAATAATATCCAGAATTTATTTGGTGCCCTATAATAAGCACTTTATATAAATTATCAATTTAAGAGATAATTTATGAATTCTTTAATTTAATGTCATGTTCCTATCCCCTCGTAAAAAATATAAGCCCAATTTTCCACACCAAATAGTGGCTTTGGTTCACTTAAAACAGCAAAGAGAAATTTGTGATCATGCATCTCTCCATTATGGCAGAAAAGAAAGTCTTAAAGATGATTTTTACATTTTAACCTTCATGCCCTAGAACTGGGCAATGATTTCTTAAGCATGACACCAAAGGCACAAAAAAACAAAAATTAGATGGTGTCAAAATTAAAAACTAAGAAAATAAAGACAACACACAGGTTTCTGGGAGAAAATATTCTCAAATCATATATCTGATAAGGGTCTCGAATCCAGGCTATATAAATAACTTCTAAAAGACAATCCACTTTGGAATCTCCACATCATGTACAACCACAACATTGGGATCCTAATTAGAATAAGATATACTCCATGTTTGTATAAATATGTCAAAATAGACTCTACTGTCATGTATATCTAAAAATACCAAATAAAAAAATTTTTTTTGAAAAATACAATTTAAAAATGGGAAAGGATTTGAATAGACATATCTTCAAAAACACAGCAATAGCCAATAAGTGCATGAAGGGATGGTCAACATAAGTCATTAGGGAAATGCCTTTCAAAACATAATGAGATTAGTTTACACCCACTGGGATGGCTGTAACAATAACAAAAGGAAAATAACCAGGATTAGTGATAATATGAAGAAACTGGAGCTTTTATTCATTGCTGGTGGGAATGTAAAATGGTATAGCCTTCTTGGAAAATAGTTTGGTAGCTCCTCAGAAAGTTAAACAGAGTTACCTTATCATCCAGCAGTTCTAATATTAGGAATATATCCAAGGGAACTGAAAACATGTTCACACAAAAACTTGTATATGAGTGTAGTAAGAGCACTCTTTATAATAGCCCCAAAGTGAAAACAATCCAGATGGCCATCGACAAATAAGTAGATTAAAACAAAACAAAACAAAGCAGATGAATCTTGAAAACAATATACCAAGCACAATATACTAAGTAAAAGAAGGTAGGCATAAAAGGCCACATATTTTTTTGTTTCCATTTATATGAAATGTCTATAAAAGGCATAGAGACACAGTAGGAGCTGTGGGAAAAAAGAAATGAGAAATGACAGCTCAGGGTATCTTTTGGGGTGATGGAAATGTTGGAATTAAATGATGATGATGCTTGCAGGACTTCAAATGTACTAACAACCACAGACTTGTACTCTTTATTTAAAAAATGGCATTTATTATGTTACAGAAAACACTTAGAATCTGGAGACCGGGGTTTAGAATCTGGAGACCTGGATTTAAATACCAGTACTACTACTCAGAAACTATATGAACCTAGATAGGTCAACTTCCACCTCTCAATATTCTCATCTCTAAAATAGAGATAATATTTGCTTGACAAAGGCATTAGGGTTGAATGAGATGGTTACTGTGAAATCAGCACAGTACCTAATATGCTGTTGGTTTTCCGTATGCGTTAAATTGAACTGGAATTGGATGAGTACCAATGGGTTTTGTAGGCACTCTCCAATGATTATATATCACATGCGTTTGTTGTCAGCAGTCAGTTTGGATGAGTGAGTCTCCCCTGAACAGCATGAAAGGAAGAATTGTGCTTTACTTCAAAGTACATTTTAAGCTTGTGAACTCTGAAGCCAGAGTGCCTGAGTTCAGTCCTGTCTCCGTTTCTTACTGACTGTGTTACCATAGACTGTTCACTCAGTCCCTCTTACCTTAGCATCCCCATCTACAAATGGGAACAAAAATCACATTGACTGTACAGGGTATAACACAAGTAAGTGTCTGGGAAGTATTAATAGTATCAGTCAAAACGAGGGGCTACCTGGATGTTAGCTCCTTAAGGGCAGGCAGCATGGTTTCATTCTCCCTTGCTCCTTCAATACTTGACACACAGAGACCCACTAAGCAATGTTGAATTGACTGTGGTCTTCAATGGTCAGGGAAGAACCAGGCTGTTACCACTGCAATCTATATTAATCTCCAAATTATGCTAAATGGATGGTATAGCCACACCTATCCACTGCAATTCTGGCCAGTATTGCTTGGAATTAATGCAAAAAAATTAAACCATCTTTATCTCATTTAGCTTTTATTTAGCTAACACTTTTGAAAACACTAGTGCCATAACTTTAAGACCTTCTTTCTGTTAGCTGTGGTACTATTCTTGTGACAATACTTGTTCAGCTCATGTACATACTTAACTTTTAATACAGGTCCAACTTCACTCTTGTAGAAAAATTGCATCATGCTCTATATAATACCTTTCTTTCCAGATCATAAAGTACTTAACAACTGAACAAAGGATATTCCCTTAGAGGTAAATATTCTTGGATCTAGGTTAATGGGGCTCATGAGTTCTTTGAAGCCAAAGCATAAACATAAAAGGTTGGAACAACACCTGAGGTCATCTACTCTCTCTCTCTTATGTGGCTTAGATTCCCCAGAGTTGCTCAGATGGATTGAACACCTTCAGTTTTTAAGAAGTTCTCACACCCAAACAGCTCTGAAAGTTAGAGAATGGTTTCTAATTGGTACAGCAAGAATTAGCTCCCTGTCACTTCCAATTTTTTATCCCAGTTCTGCTAGGATTGGAAGCATATGGATTAGCTTGATTCTTCCCCAGCAGCTCTTCAAACATCTGAAGATACCTTTCACATCCAATTTGAAACACCTCTTTTTTTCTCATGCATCCTCATAGACTACTGTTGTAGGACATAGATTTCTTTTTAAAATGTGATGCATTTCAATGAGCCTTTGAATTCAGAGTTGAGAAATGGGGGCAAAAATTATTCAAAACAATTGCAATTAGGTGGAACTTAGGAAATGCCTATCTTTTTTTTTAGGTTTGTAGTAACAATGATTTCATTTCGCCTAACCTATACCTTTTCCCCAATTATTTTACCCTTTGCAAATTTTATTAGTATATCTTCTGTGAGTTCATCCTGATGTTTAACAAATACGCTTTACTGGGCAAAGAGTGTTCCAAGATTGCATCAAATTCTTCTTTTAGGCTCACACGTTCATCAAAAATATATTAAACATATAAGTATCAGGTACTAGGATACAATGGTGTTGGTAGGTTTCCCTGCTCTTATGGAATATGGAATCTAGTAAGGAAGTCTACATTAATTACATAGTAACAAATAAATGTATATTTACATCAGCCATTATAGATCCCTAACTTCTTCCAAATAAACCTTTGATGTCATTCCTCTAATGGATTTCCTTTTCAGGACTATATCTCAATGACCCTAACAGATGTTAGCCACAAACAAAGCCACAATAAACTAAATAAGTTAAATTATTGAATAGCATTTTTTAAGTATTCTTCATCTGGTTGCCATAGAGTGCCTGCCAAAAATGACAATTTGGGTTTGGCATAATTAACGTCTAGTTGTACTTCCAAGAAATAATTAGCCATGAGTACTTCTCATGGCTCTTCCACTGATATCTTTTTGGATCCGAAGTTTCCAGTCTGTCACACAAATGTCCAGTGGAATTTGAATGACCTAACAGGTAAAACAAAGTTTTGGGGGAATAAACAATGAGAGGAAGGTGGTCTCAGAGTTGGAAATTCCAGAATCTGATTGACTTTAGTGATAATATGCTATAGTTTTGTTCTTGGAGCTGTCTCCCTTGAATTTCAAAAGGACTGCTTTTTTTCTGAGAATTTTGTAAGATCTTCTAGTAGTGGGAACTAAATCAGAATAAGGTAATTTAAAAATATGCTTTCAGTTTTTGATGGAATTCAATGGGAAAAATTGGTAATGAATGGTACTCTTTTTAAAATGGGCTTACTCAGCATATACAAAGCACCAAGAACTGTTCAACAAGTAACTGTTAAGCAGCCACTGTGTTCTGAGTCCTGCACCTACAGAGTAATCACAACTCCAAAAAGAGATGAAATTTTCCTCTTTGCCATTATGGGCAAGATAGGTCCTTAGCCAAATTCACTTCTCATTTTTTTTTAATGCAGCAAATTTGAATACTATTTCATCGAACTAAGATGGAATAAACCCCTCTGTCAATCAACAAGTGTCTACTGCATGATCCATGATGGATAGAAACGAAGAAGAATTTTATCAATCATTTCTATCACAATGAGTTGCCTTTCCTATTGCCTGCTCACAGAACAGGACATTTCATTTCATTCACACTATAGAACACAATCTATTTAAACAAGTAGAATTTGAGTCTCTGGAAGCAGGGAGTCATCTTTTTGACCTCCAAAGCACCTAATTGATGCCTGGTACACAGTAATTAATCAATGAATGTTTACTAAATATTTACATGGACCAAATTAAAAGTCCAAGTTGTTCTCCCAACTCTTAAAGTACTAAAACATACAAAAGAGGAGAAAAGATTTTCTGGTGCACACAATTAAGTGTTGAATGTGTGCAGTTCAGACTAAAAGGGTTCTAAGGGACCAGAGAAGAGAATCTTGAGCAGCTGGGAGATTTAGTGGTGGAGGGAATGTAGATGCTCCTGATCCTATAAGGGATTGGAATGGACCAGAGAAGAATGAGAGTAGTTTTTAAACATGGAAGCAACTTTTCCAGAGGCGGAGGGTAATATACAGGAAGTCAAAAGTCCTTAGGTTAGGTTCTTCTCTCAAAATCAAGCTTTGACTACCTGAGCAAATCCATTCACTATTTTGCACTTCCATTTCTTCTGTAAAATGATCAGACTGGGTTTGATTAAAGCCACTTTTAAAGCAACTGAATGTGGATAATTCTTGCACAGTGGTAGTAGGGGAGCTTCAGAGCAGGAAGTTAACTCATCCTCCTGGCCATTGCCTCACCCGTGAGGTGGACCTGAGAGTTCATTGGCTGGATCCCATCGGATACAATTTGAAGACTCCCAAACCAGGGAACTTCTAAAGGTCTATGTCAGAGTTTAAGTAAGAAAGGAAGGAAGGAATCAAACCTCTGGGGTGACAGAATGACTCCTCCCAATAATGGTGGGCATAGTTTGTGCAGATATGGAGACATCATAAGTGGAGCACAGAGTTGCTGGTGGGAAGCAGTGGGAACTGAGACGTGCACATAAAGCACCCCGCACCATGGCTGGCACAGAGTAAACACTCAGGAAATGTTATGTAAATGTATGTGGGAATGTAGGGGAAGTACGTGAGACTCACAATCATACAAAGCCTTGAATGGTGGCCACCAGTGTTTGGACTTCATTCAGCAAGAAACAAGAAGCCACCCTAGATTCTTCCACAGGGGAGAGGGAGAATGAGCATTTTTTTTTTTTTTGGAAAGAAGAGTCTCCCTCAATTAACTCATATTTTTTCTTTAATTAGAGTATAGTCTGGATATGGCATTTTAGGGAATTGTTATTAGTCTTCTAAATTGTAATAATGATACTGTGGTTATTCTTCAGACATGTGTGCTGAAGTTTTTAGGGATGAATGGCTTTGATACCTGCAACTTATTTTCAAATGATACAACAAAAATTATATATTTATCTATCAATACATGTTCTTTATGCATACATTATACACAGTCATCTAAATAGATAAAATAAATATGGCATGATATTAATTGTTGGGTCTAGCAGTGGCTATATAAGTAGTTATGTAATATTCTTTTCTGTATGTCTGTACATTTTCATAATACAAAATGAAGAAATTGGAAAATATTTTGAGATCCTCTAATAAAACAAAGGAGATAATTAATAATAAAATAAGTACTTACTTAGGAGAGTACTTACTCTGTGCCAGGTTGTGTAATAAAGAGAGGTTTAGGTTTTGTTCATACCTGTTGGTTTATGCCCCAAAGTGACTCATGGTAGCCCATGGGCCAGGTGGTATCAGCTTAACGTCAGTGGAGAGGAGGAAAACTAGAGACTTAATTCAACCTCATAGACAATCAATCAATCAACCATGACTATGTAATCAAGTCTCAATAAAAACTGAAGCTCAAACAAGCATTCCAAGTTGATAATAACTCCATGCATACTACCTCCCATTGATACTTGAACAGCAGAACATCCTGAGGACAAGGAAAACTTAAAAGATTGAAACTCTCCTAGATTCTTGTATCATTTCACTGTAATAAATGATAACAATGGTTTTCAGTGAGTTCTATGAATTCTTCCAATGAATTATCAAAATTGGAAGTAGGCCAACACAAGCTGTTGAAATTGAGGACTCTCTTGAGAACTGTGTCGTAAGACTTTGCAGTTTGGCTAATTCTAGGAATAAGCATTTTCCTTAGTGCTTTTGTATGGAAATTTAGCATGAAGGGGTTATTATAAACCCTACTTACTATTTTACCTCTTTTACAGATGAGGAAACTTAGTAACAGAATTAAATTGCCTAATATCATATAGTGAATGAATTATGGAATTAAAATTTAATCCCTGATAAACTGCTCCAGAGCCTGTCTATCTGGTTGATAAAGAAACAACTTATATCAGAGATAAGAGTGAAAAGAATTCCAGAGTATGTAGGCCAGGGAGAAACATAGGTTCAGTCCTGTCTCCTCTCTTCTCCAACTACAGTTCTGTATTATAATAATGCACTTACAGAATGAGAACACTGAGGCATAGCAATACCTTGTTCTCCGAAAGAAATATTCAGTGATGTTTAATATTACACACTTTGTTTTCTAAGGCCATTAAGGGTACTAATTAATTTTACAAAGAAGTCCAAGAGTTTTAAGAGAATGGGCTTCCTCATTAACTCTTCCCTTATCCAAGTAATCAGTTCTCCACATTCTCTGACCATTCCAGTTAATAGCAAGTTTGCTGTAAAATTTCAATGGCATGGAAAAAACTTAAAGGGGAGAGCAGTCCCATACCTCTCTCCACTAATTGGTAGTTGACAATAATCCAAATCTAAATGGCAGGGACTTCAGAATTCCAAAATAGTGGTGGTAAAAATTTCAGTACCCTAAATAAATTAGATGAGGCGAGAGCTATCTAACAAACACAGCTTTTGTCCACTTTTGTGAAATGCAAAATACTCCAATAGGAAAGTTCTAATTTTCATAGACCACAAGTTTCAAGACTTTGCAAGCACTTTGATAATTTTCAAACCAACTAGCTGAATATGCATAAAATTTTAATCAAATCATCACAAAAGATTGCAGATAAATGGTACTATATAGGTGCAAGCAAAAAGTGTGAATGACCCACTGCAGTAGTCACCATGGTTGGACATTTGCTCTTTGAATTTGTGCTCTGATGTGTGAACAATGCCCTTATACAGGTTGTGAGGATGCCATTCTTCTCTTGCCATCCCAAAAAAGCCTGGAGGTAAGCAATTCACCAGTGGGGGGAAAATTAGGCAATGCCAAGAGCACATAAAAACAAGAAAAATCAAAGAGATTAAAACCTCTGGTGTTGATTTATTCTGGTAAATTGAGACTAATGGCCAAATGAATCTCTAAAAAGTTTTCATTTATGCCCTGCTCTAAAATTTTTTTAAGTAGCTGATATTTCACCTAAAACAAAACCCCCACAACTGCAAATACTGTGTTTTGAAATTGTACTTTACTGTATCTCTACTCTAGTCATTTAATGATTTTTCAATCATTAAAAAAATTTGGTACTCAGACAAAATTACATATTGTCCTAAAACTTTATGTAAGGGGAAAAAACAAAGAAAGAAAAACACCACTAAAGGAAAATTAAAACAGTGTTTATGTATTTCTTCATCCACAAATTAAGAATGATTTTTAAAGTGTGTAATAAAACAAGCACATGGGTAAAAAAGTAAATGAACATCAGAAAACCTGTTCTCTCTTTCTTACAAGTCATTAGGGACCAGGAGGCTATTCTGGAGGAAGAGGGGATGGAGGTAAGAGTGGAAGAACTGTGTTTCCAGCAAGTCCTAGCTAAGTGTGTTACCCCTTGGTTTATTTTCATTATATGAGTTTTTGATTCCCGCATACTTTGAAGTTTGCCTCAAGGGAACAAGTTGAATTGGGACTCTTTGTGACTAGAATCTTTGGCCTGGAAGGTTGGCGCTTTCAGCTGTTTCTCATGCCAAGCTTTTGAGATTCTGTTCCTATTCCAAAAGCTGACAGGAGCTTCCTTGCAAGTTCCTCTGAAAGAAATGAATGAGACTAAACTCCAACAGATTTCTGCCTTAATAGACCCTTAACTAGCCTAATTAGCTTGGTGAATTAGCAGTGCAAAGGGAAAAATGCAGAGTGCAGCAGGCCCCAGCTCACAGGGCCCCACAAATCACACATGAAGCAGGACCAGCCCTGTAACTGGGATGCTCAGGAAAGGCTGCTATGAAAAGACAGCAGAAAGGCTGCTGCTGTCCTTTGGCTGGTTCCACATGAAATGTGGATTTTGAACTTTGAGCCATGTAAAATTATACTTATACTCAGAAAAGGTTTTACAATGCCAAACTTATTGGACATAAGATATGACATCATCGACACCTTTGGACTAAAAAAAAAAAAAAAAAAAAGAACGAAAGAAAGAAAAAGAAAAAATTTAAGGCCGTTCTGAGTAGCTATTTTCCAGCTACTTTCTAGGGAGATAGAAAATGACTGACATCTGGAAATGATATTTAATAATGACAGGAAGAATCCAGCTCAACTTTAAAGAACTTTCAATTCTTATAATAGCTGTATTCAACCTTATTGGACCTACCCACTTACATAATAGATATTTAACACCCTCTTCACTGTCCTGGAATATATTGCTTACAGGCAATATATTCCACCTTAAGGAATAATTTCAATATACTGTTTTAACTATAAAATAAATATCGATTTTTAAAAAGTAATTTAATATAAACTACATACAAAATGCTTGGGCATAGCTTCACAGGAAGACATAGCATAGTAGCTAGATGCACAAAATATATTTTGATTTATAAAAAATGATATAGTTAGTGGATTATCAGCAGACTTCCTTTATATTTGCAACTCTGAAATAGGGAACATATGTACTTCTTCTATGCATAGGTGAAATCACTACAATGCAATGGCTACTGTTGTACTGGAGACTCAAATACTACAAATGGCTTTGTTGTTGACAATGATTTTTTTGTAATGATAATACACAATACTTAAACTTCAAACTGATTGTGACATTTAAAACTCTGCAAAAAAAATTAGAATATTCACCATGGATATTTTATAACAAAGTTAAATTCTAGGCTTAGATACTACAGGAATTTTTTAGATCTACATGAATGTCTGGTGGGATATGTAAAAGTCATGAAAAATTCAGGACAGCCCTCCTTTGGTGCACAGCTGTTTGCACACTACACGTTGGGATTTCTAGTATCCCTGCTTCCTGCCTAGAAAAGGTCACTAACCAGTTCCAGACTCTCCCTCAACAAACTCCTTGCAACTTGTCACTGGAACAACTAGTAAGAACTTAACAGAAGACCAAAACACCCTTTGAGGACATAGTACAGGCCCCATTAAAAACTTAGAACCTTGTTTACCTCTGATCATGAAGTCGGATTGGAATTTGGGGATGCAGTCAGGCCCAAGGAGTGGGGTATGTGCTTTTGTTTTGAAGTATGATGGAACAGAGGATCTTAGGTCACAAACACACTCCTTCAAGTTTTTCCATTTGTACTTTTTAATTTGCTTTTACTTTTTTAAACCAAATGTTGCATGAGTCAAGTAGCATATAATAACAATTGCCTGCTACACATTTTCCCCGCATGCCCACACCCCAAATGTATACACTTTCAGGTATTTCCTCTGGTATTTCATTTCCATAATGTGTTTTTCTCCCCCTAAGACTTGATTTGCTTAAATCATGATAATTTTTAATAATTATATATTGTTATATATAATATATGAATTGAGCATACCTAATTGAAAAATCTAAAATCTGAAAAGCTCCAAAATCCAAAACTTTGAGTGCCAACATGAAGCCATAGTGGTAAACTCCATAAAATTATTTCATGCCCACAATTATTAAAAATATTGTGTAACCTGGGCACGGTAGCACACGCATGTAATCCCAGTGGATTGGAGGAAGGCTGAGGCAGCAGGATCATGAGTTCAAAGTCAGCCTCAGCAAAATCAAGGTACTAAGCAAGCCAGTGAGACCCTGTCTCTAAATTAAATACAAAATAGGTCTAGGGATGTGGCTCACTGGTTAAGTGCCCTTGAGTTCAATCCCCAGTACCCCCCAAAATTTATATAAAATTATCTTCAGCCTTTGTGTATAAAGTGTTCATGAAACATAACTAGATGTCATATTTAGACTTGGGTCCTATCCCCAAGATGTCTTATTATGTGCATACAAATATTCCAAAATTTAAAAAATATATATGAAATCTGAAACGCTTCTGGCCCCAAGCATTCCGGATAAAGTGTATTCTACTTGTAACATAAAAATAATCTTTAACCACAAATATCCATTGGCTTCCAAAGAGGGACTATCATACCATGTTTGCAGAATAGATTGATATTAAGCTATTTTCATATAATTTCTTAGAAGTAGGTTTTTACATGTGGGTTTACACATGCATCAATCATTTCATGTGATCCTCACAGATATTTTAAGAGAAATGTTATTATATCACTTCCACTTAAAAGGTGGGAAATCAGACACATATAAGTGATATACTCAAGATCATTTGTCTAGAAAACCCCCCAAAATGGTACCGGAGTTCAGAATGTCTGCCCTTACCATGTTGCTATTTTCATCCTTGTTTCGACAGTCTAAAATATTCACAGAACTATTCTGCTTACATAGGTTCTCTTCTGGCAAAATCCCCTTCAAAGCCTGGTTCCAGTTCCACCTTCTTCCTGAAACTTCTGCTCACCGTCCCTGGATACATCTTTCCTGTGTTTCCATACAGCAGGTCCCTGCTTGTATCACAGCACTCATAACAATAGTAAGGTGTCCTTTTCACACTGGAGGTTGGATTGTAAGTTCATCAAAGCCCAGGCAATTCCTTTTTATGTCCCAGAGCCCAGAAGGCATCAGGCACGGGGAAGGTAGTCACTACAGGAACATACAGTGGCTTCTTTGTACTGGGACTTGCACTAAGTGCTGGGAGAACACGAACAATAAGAACAGAACACATTCCCTGGCTCTTCAGCCTCTGATTTGGTAAACATGTGAATGCATGAACACTACTCTCTGAAGTGAGTAGGGGAATGACATGTAAAAGATGGCTACACCCCAACGAAAGTCCTCTCTGATTTGTTTTACTTTGTACCTTAAAAACCAAAAGATTAGCTAAAGCTAGATGAAAGGAAAGACGAACTAGATTCATGACGTAATGAAAATCCTATGAGGGGAATGGAGTTAACAAAAAAGGAGACCAGTAAAGGTGTGTTCTTACAAGAACAAAGATGGAAAATGATTTGGGGCCAATAGAAGTGATTTATAATTAAAGCCAACAGAGAAGTATCTATTAATCAAGATGGGAAACGAGAAACATGAGGTTTGACATTCTATCTGGAAGAATTCTGAATAGCTTTAATAATGGAGAAAATATCTTTGACTTTCCAGGTGGCCAAGGAGAGAAGGGGAGAAATACAATTTAAAGAGAGAAATCTTTCATGGCAACATGATAGAGAGGAGCAGGATTCACCAATAAACTGCTCATGGATGTGAAGTTGAAGAGAGTACAAGAAGATATAAAATCAAGTGCTATGGGAAAATTATGAAGGAAAAGAAAGGAGACAAGTATTTTTGGAGAAAAAGAGGCAAGTCATTCTTCTACTGTCAGTTGAGTAAGAAGTGATGGCCAGGAACTCCTGGCAGAAATTACAATATATAAAACACTGGTCACATCCATACATGTCATCAAAAGGCATTTGAATTTCAGTCTTGAATTTCTTTTTTTAAATTTATTCTAATTTGTTATATATTACAGCAGAATGCATTATAATTCATATTACACATATAGAGCACAATTTTTCATATCTCTGATTGTACAAAAAGTAGAGTCACACCATTCATGTCTTCATACATGTACTAAAGGTAATGATGTCCATCTCATTCCACCATCTTTCCTATACCCATGCCTCCTCCCTTCCCCTCCCTCACCTTTGCCCTATCTAGAGTTCATCTAATCCTCCCATGCTCCCCTAATCACATTATGAATCAGCATCCTTAAATCAGAGAAACCATTTGGCATTTTTGGGGGGGATTGGCTAACTTTACTTGGCATTATATTCTCCAGTTCCATCCATTCTTTATATATCCTAGTTCTTTATATATCCTAGAGTTTAGTGTTCTGCATGATGTGCATGTGGTAAAAATTTGTTCCCAAAATGTAGACTCTATTTACCTCATTGATTGTTTCTTTTGCTGAGAGGAAGCTTTTTAGTTTGAACCCATCCCATTTATTGATTCTTGATTTTAATTCTTATGCTATAGGAGTCTTATTAAGAAAATTGGGGCCTAATCTGACATGATGAAGATTTGGGCCTACTTTTTCTTCTAAGAGGTGCAGTGTCTCTGGTTTAATTCCTAGGTTCTTGATCCACTTTGAGTTTGAGTTTTGTGCATGGTGAGAGATTTGTTTTTCAACCGAATTTGAATAAAACCATTCTCATTAACTATTGTAAATAACCCCAGTAACAATAAATATAAATACCTGTAAAAATATGATATATAATTATAACTACAGACAAAAATAAGTAACTGCGAAGAGGATTCTGTGGATTCCTGAATCCACAGAATAGGTTCTTGGTTCTTATAACTTGCCACACAGACCTCCCCATAGCCTGTACAGACTAAAACTAATGTCTCCTCCCAGTTTTTCCTCCTCATGAAGGGACTAGATTTGGTATCTGTTGTTTAA
This sequence comes from Spermophilus citellus, assembly GCF_964194105.1. Classification (NCBI taxonomy): domain Eukaryota; kingdom Metazoa; phylum Chordata; class Mammalia; order Rodentia; family Sciuridae; genus Spermophilus; species Spermophilus citellus. The sequence continues at coordinate 89,176,511 of NC_138186.1, read as the reverse complement.
TTAAAAGTTGGGAGGGGTGTAGAATCCATGTTTATTCTTAGACAACAGGATCATGTATATACAGCAACATACATATAACAAGAAAAGCAATTAAAATGGCTTTATTTTTTAAAAGTGAAGCAAGGTCTCAAATATATAGAGAGCATATATAAATCGATAAATTTCAGTATAGTAGCAATAAACAATCCAAAATATTCTAAAACTAGGTTTTGGTGATGGTTGCATAACTCAGTAAATTTGCCAATAAAAAAATCATTTAATTGTGCAATTAAAATGTGTAAAGTTTGTGATATAAAAAGTATACTTATATAAAGTCTTGTTTTTAAATTAGGGGATTTCAAAAAAAAAGATAAACAATATTTTTTTCCACAAAAGGATGATTTTACTCAGTATCTGTTCCCAATTTCTATGTTGTAATCTCTAGTGTCAAACACCCTGATCTTGATGGAGGCGTCTCAGTTAGGGTATTTCCAGACCATTTTTAGAAGAGAAGTCAAATGCACATTGTTATAAGCCTCTGTGTTGACGCCAGTGGGCAGAACGTTAATGTTCACATTGGATTACATGTAACTGGAAGAATACTGAGGATCCTGGTTCAGCAAAACAGGCCGAGTGAAAGACAAGTCAGATAGTCAAGTATGACTGTGGAAAGTCAGGGTCCTTATTCCCTGGTACTGAGTGGGGCATACCCTAAAAGGACAAGTGGCACTGGTTGCTCACAAGGAAACCCATTCTTCAACTTCCAAGACCCAGTCAGCTCCTTGAACCTGGTCAGATACCCTGACTTTAATAACTCAAAACTAACAGAATACTCCAAACTCAGCACAACACTCTGAACTACAAACAATCTCAGCTTCTTTGCCGGCACAGATGAAAACAGTCCTGAGGATCTACAAGTGATCATTGCAGAAAATGTCAGTGGCACAGTCTCCAACGAGAACCTTTTGTCTTTGGCTTGTTAATACTCTTTGCTTATAATTAAATCACATTTGTAAACATAAAACATTCTCAGGAACAACTATAAAAATACTTAATACTTTTATGAATAGTTCATATTTCATGTCTAGATATAGTATAAAAATTGCCAGTAGAATAAGTTTATAATCTAGGCACAGAAGCAAAGATTTTAGACATAATCTCTCAGGCTCTGGTGACTGAAATAAACAGGTGGTCATATAGAAAGATAAATTACTTTTTGTCTCTGGCCATACCATCCTGATTGTTCAACAATAGAATGTGCAACAATAAAATTCATGATTCTATGCCATTTAGGTCTGTGCCATTTTAATTTAAGCTTTGTTTTATTTTTTAATCTTTATTTTTTAACATCTAGTGACTTACAAAAATGGGTAATACTTCATAAATCTAACATATTTTAGGAGTATTCTGTTAACCAAATATTCTAGTTTAAAGAGAGTTGACTGTGAGAATAATCACAATAGGCACAATAATTACTACATATATGCATTAGGTCTTGACACAAACTATTAATAATATTTTGTAAAAAAGTTTTATGAGAAAACTAAAAAACATACTAGTGGTCATAAGTACCCCTAGTATCTGCTGGGTTCTGTGTGAAGCATTATATATACATTATGACCAATATTCTCCATAAAAAAAACTAAGAATAAACTATCATTATTCTTTTATATATATTTTTTTTTTTTTTGGCTATGGGCACTGAACCCAGGGCCTTGCACATGCTAGACAAGAGATCTACAACTGAGCTACACCCTCAGCCCTGCCTAACAAATTTTTTCATGTACCATACACTTGCATGATCACCCCCACCAAGATCAAGATCAACAGGCATGGTAGCACATGCCTGTAATCCCAGTGGCTTGGGAGGCTGAGAGAGGAGAATCTTTTTTTTAATATTTATTTTTTAGTTTTTTAGATGGACACAATAGGTTTATAATATGTTTATTTTATTTTTATGTGGTGCTGAGAATTGAACCCAGTGCATGCTAGGCGAGTGTGCTACCACTTGAGCCACATCCCCAGCCCCTTAATTTATTTTTTATAGTTCATTATATATATGTAATATTAGGGTTCATTTTGACATGATTATACAAGCATGGAATATAATTTGTTTCAATTTAGTCCCCATACTTCCCCTTCCTTCCCCTCCTTCCTCATTATTCTTATTTCACAGATGAAAAAACAGAGATGGTCATAAAAGTTGTAGGTAGAGTCTCCATCAGAGTCTACCTGGTTTCAAAGTACCTCTCTTCTTACCTCTCTTATATGTGGCATCCAACAAGTTTTCTTTGACAATGCAAATCAAGTTATTCAAGAGTTTCAATTTGAAAATATATATATCATTATTTTAAAAAAAAACTAGCTCTACTCTATTTTGTTAAAAAAAAAAGTCATCATCAGCAGCAATAATCTGCCAATCCCCTCCCAAAATGACTCACATTTCATTAATGATATTTTGTTGAAAATTCCTCATGCATAGTATGTTAATGGTCACTTTGATTAAAAAAAATGGATGCAACAGGAGGAACAGTAAAGGAACAATTCTGTGGTTTCAATGCAAAGAATGGGTTGAAAAGATAATTTATTTTTTTAAAAAGGCACAATGAATGAATTTCAGGATGAAATAATGAGTGTTAAATCAGGCTTTTTTATACTCTGAATAAAGGAAGTTTCATAGAGTGACCAAATACAATTTTGTTTCAAAGTCTCATCTTTTATATTAGCATTTACTTTAGAATAGTCAGTTGTTTATCTTTTGTGGGCTTCTGAAATTAAATAGAGTGATATAAAAAGAGAGGGTTTTAATAAGATACCTCTGTTGTTGGTGCATTTGTGTCTTCATCGACAATGTCCTCATCAAGTCGAAAAGATAAATAATAATTTGGGATTGTATCCTTTTAGAGCCAGGTGAAATGGCAATTATCAAAGTACCTGGGTCAGCAGAGGGCCAAATAGCTTTTCCTGAATTAGCATGTGAAAAGGAATGTGGGCAAATTAACTGGGTATGACTCAAACTCCACTTATTTGCTGCTGGGAACACATATTTCTAGAGCCAAATTCATATTTTAAAATGGAACTCTTTAGGGGATCCTATAAAAATTCATTTCACATTCTTAGTCATTAGTGTATATAATAATAAAGCTCACATATATTTGGCACTTACTACATACCAAGTTCTAGTGCTTTACATATATTATTTCTTTCTCACAGCAACCATATGAGAAATTGATTTCCTTAGGATTCACTGCAGGAAAAAAAAAGGAACCTCTGAAATATTTTTTGCAAGTTGGGTAGTACAGTGAATTGATTTTATGAAATAGCTGCAAGGGTTGAAGGAATAGGTTCTAGTCTGGGTCTCCATAAGTAATTCCCAGAATAATACAGAACTAGCCCATTACCAAAGCCACTACTTCCGAGGTCACTAGAGCTGGTCAATTCAAGAACATGTCCTACTGCCAGAATCCAGATTCAAGAAGCTGCTGCACATGCCACTACTAACACTTGCCTTAGACATTCAGGAAGCTGGAAAAAAGGACACTGGAACCCTGCTAAAGATTAAACCTCTCCTCTCCAGAATCTTGCTTGTCAGCAGCAAAATAGGCAAGATAATGGCCTCCTTATATCCAACTTCCAAATTTCTAATAAATTCATCAAAATGACAGAATCAAAATCATAACCAGTTCCCACCTGCCTAAAGTTTTGAGAAATGCAGATTTTAACTTTTCAAATTCTGCTGAAGAGGAAAGACCCTTAGAAGGAGGTAGAATGTAAGGTAAGCAAGGCAATTCATAGTATACCAGGTAGGAACCAATATATTCACCCTGGAGCCACCTCCAACACTTGATAGATAAGGAAACTGAGGCATAGAGAATTAGGTAAATGGCCCCAAGTCACTCTCAGACAGTCTGACCTAGAAGAACCTGTGTTCTTGACCACTAGGCTTACCTGCCTCCAAATTGTCAGGTATGGTCCTTTGTATACATAAATGAAAATTCTAACAGCATTGCTTGCCAAAGGTAAAGTTTTTCAAATGATAAAAAAAAATTCCAACAAGGTTAATTAAGAAAGAACCAAAGCTCTACTATACTACTGGACTGTTGCTGACCTTTATAATATCAAACAAAATCCATTTTCTCAGAAAGATCCAGCATAACTCTTGAATTTTATTTTCTCTGAATCTCTACTATTAATTCAGGTACTGTTAAATACTGTTGAGGTGGTGCTTTGGAATGGAAAACCAGAAATATTCAGGGACCCAACCCCAGATGAATACCCATTAATTACTTAATTCAAACCCAAATCTCAAACTTTACCACTAAAATGTGACATGCAACCCTTTCCGAAGACAGTCTAATCAAACATCCAGAGAGCATAAGAAAAATATTTCTTATCTCTTAGTTCAGAGAATATGTAACAGAGACACTTCCAAGTTTTTACTAAGCTCATTTATGCTCATTTATGTTCCTTCTGAGTTCTCCTTCATAGTTAGGCACAGGTCTTATATGTTTCGGCTGAAGGAAGTTGAGGGACAGTGATGTACATTACTTACCTAGCAAGTTACTATTTCTATGATGTCCAGGCTATGTGTTGAAAATAGTGGTGTCAAATCGTGGAAGGCCTGGCCTCTTCTGAATGACTGCCAATCCTATTGGACTATGATGTGAAAGCAATTAGTTTTTACCAATTTCAGCCACTGCAGTCTGGGGCTGTTTGTTAAAATAGTTGACTCACTGGATCTTTGTGGACCTTCACCTACTGATTTTTTTTCTTTTTAAAGCAAAGGCAAAGTCGAATCAAGAAGACCTAGCCCGGGGCAGAGGCAGGCCAAGATGGATTCATAGGGAAGCATGAAATTGGGCATCACCCTATGAGTAGCCTCCATGTCATGGCATTTTACTACCTTCTCATCAACATTATCTAATTTTTCAAAATGTTATTCAAGAGTTAGCATTCCTCTTGTTTTACTTTTGCTTCTCAGGTTAGGGTAGCGAACCTATACTGTGTTGGAGGAAAGGGGGAGAAAAAAAGAAAGAAAACTGAAATGAAATTCTGAAAAGGGACTCTACCCATAATTGCTAGACTTGTGGAAGAAATTACCTCTTCCATGTGCTGAAATCAGATCGTTAGAATCAGTTCTCTTTCTCCAAGGGTGGGAAAGAGCAGCACAAAGGACAACAGGGAGACAGCAAACTGATGCTCACTCTCTTGGGATGGTTGGTGAACACTGGGACAGAATGCCATGATGAAGTTCCCCTTCTGTGCACTGAAGCACAAGAGCAAGCTAAACCAGATTTCACCTCCCTCAGAAGAAAACACTAAAGCTTCTTAAAAGCACTATTTACATACCATAGCAAATATGTTCATTGTAGATCACTTTTAGCTGTTCATTAAGCCAAATCCCCTGGGGACATTTTATGCCAATGCTTTGGAAATTAGTCTTTGTTACTTTATGTAATAGAAAACAATAAAGCTCAGTGCCTGGTATACTTTTCTGTAATTTGAAAGCGGGACTCCCAACCTCAGGTCCTATCTCCAGGCCTCTCAATGGCCTCAGAGGTAATGATGGGAAACTGCACTATTTTCATTTTATCAGAAAGCCTTATAGAAATGGGACATTTAACTTAAATCTGTATGAACCAACTAAAGTGCCAAGTTTCTGGGTTTTGACTGAAATTACATCAGTTCAGCACAGTAGTTGATTGTCTCAAAGGATAATTGATTATTTCATACTATTTAGAAACTCTGAATAATGGTCATTTAATATCCTTGATTAGTTTAAATGGGATAAATTAATCACCCAATAAGACTTTCATAAAGAAGGACCTTTAAGAAGTAGGCTCCATATAGGAAAAATTATTAACAACAGGTTAAGAATCTAACCAAAAAGTGGAAATAACCCCACATGTCTATCAACTGACAAATAGATAAATAAAATGTAGTACATATAACAGAATACATTTCAGCCATAAAAAGGAATTAAAAAAATGATACATTTTATAATATGGATGAACCTCAAAATGCATTAGGCTTAGTGAAAGAAGCAAGTCACAAAATGCCATATATTATAGGATTCCATTTATATGAATGTCTATCAGAAGCAAGTCTGTAGGATAGAAAGTAGATTAGTGGCTACCTAGAACTGGGATAGAAGAAAATGGGAAATGACTGTTAATAGGTATGATATTGATAAAAAATTAGATTATGGTGTTTGTTTAGCCAGCTTTTTTTTTTTCTACTGTGACTAAAGGACCTAACTGGAACAATTGTCAAAGAGGAAAGGTTTATTTGAGGGCCCATCTTTTCAGAGGTCTTAGTCCATAGAAGGCTGGTTCCATTCTTCAGGGCTCAGGGTAAAGTAGAACCTCATGGTGGAAGAGTGTGGCAAAGGGACACAGCTCACATGGTGATCAGAAAGCAGAGAGACAGAGAGAGTCTCTACTTGCCATATACAAATATATGTCCCAAAGCTACACCCCAATACCCACCTCCTCCAGCCACCCCCCACCTGCCTTCAGTTACCACTCAGTTAATCCCATTAGGGATTAATTCACTGATTAGTTTAAGGCTCTTGCAACCTAATCATTTCCCCTCTGAATCCTCTTGCATTGTCTCACCCATGAGTTTTGGGAGACACCACATCTAACCCTAATAGTATTTGTTATACAACTCTGTAAATACTAAAAATTATTGAATTGTATACTTAAACAGGTAAATCTTATGATGTATAAATTATATGTCTATAGAGCTGTTAATAATTTCCAAAATCATTCATTGAATTCCATATTATCTATTTAACTTTGCCCCAAATTTGCCTGAATTAATGAAATCTAAGAACCTGGAAATAAACTTAGGATCTCGGAAATTGACAACAAAAGCAAATAGCAATGGTATATTTCCCTCAAGAGAGATTGCTTGAACTTTAGCCCTCTCTCCCCTGATATACTCTGTTCCTTACTTATCACTAGACACTGAGATCAGACTGTGGCTCAGGAGAAGCTGTTCCTCCCAGTGCTCAGCACACATGATGGACTCAGAGATTTCACAAATCTTCACTTCCTTGGAGACAATAAGTCCTGTGATCCTTCAGCCACCCCAGGCCAACACCATCCTCTTGGGGATTTTCTCTTTCTGTCTGAAGTCAATCTTACCCTGTACTAGATCTATACATTTGATATCTTTACTTTTTTGTTCCCCTTTGAGTCACTTAATTAATTTCTATGAAAGTCATCAAAAGACACAAAATCATTCTCCTAACTGTTAAGTTATAGGTCAACTGTGAAAATTTCAGAAAATATATAAAAGAATTAAGAGGAAAATACAATCACCTAGTGATAATCTTTGTTAACATTTTGTATCTTTATTTGTAAGTTTGTGTGTGCGTGTGTGCATATTTCTTTCTAAGGTCTTTTTATACCTATATATGTAAACATGTATTTTAGCTAGTTGAGATCATACTATAAATTCATTTTTGTAAATTATAAAAGTCATGTAACTAGTCTCCTGTTGGCAATGGCTGCTAAAAGCCTAGAATCAAAAGCACAAAACCTTACAGCATTCACATTGTGAACAAAACACTACTAGTTAAATTTTGCTTTTCTATTCAAATTTATTCTGTCCTACTTTCCATGTTCTCTTATTTCTATATTTAATTCAATTTTGTTATATGTATTTCTATAAAACACTCTAAAGGGTTTCTAAAATAAACAAAATTTTTCCATCATAACTACTGTAGTTTGAATCTTGAATGTCCCCCAAAGGCTTGGTGTTGAAAGACTAGTCCTTACTGCTGTGGTGCTATTGGGAAGCAGTGGAACTTTTAGAAGGTGGAGCCTAGTACAAGGAAGTTAGGTCACCAGGAGTGTGCCATCTAAGGAGATTTGAGGGATGTTTAACTCCTTCCTTTTTCTCTATTTCCTAGTCACCATGAAGTAAATAGTCCTCCTCTGATACACACTCTGGCCATGACGTATTATGACAACACAGGCCCAAGGCAAGAGAGTCAAGTGACCATGGCCTGAAAGCTCTGAAACCATGAGAACTTTCCTCCTTTTAAGTTGATTATCTCAAGCATTTTGTCATAGTAACAGAAAGTTAGCCAACAACTTTTGAAGTTCATAGTTCAGTAATAGTAAGTATATTTACATTGTTGCAAAACAGATCTCCAAAAGTTTTTCATCTTTGAAAAAATGGAAACATGGTCATGTGACCTTCTCTTCTGTCTAATGCCTCTTTGTTTTACTCTTATAAGGACCTGTGTCTTTCAATTTAGGGCCTATATGAACAATTTAGGATGATTTCCTCAACTCAATATCCTTAATCTTTGCAATTAAATTTACAAAGAAGTTCTTAAAAAAAGAAAAAAAAGCAACCTTTACAGGCTCTGGGGACTAGGATGTGGACCTATCTTTTGAAGGTCCACCATTTATCCCACTACACTTGAGTTCCAGAATCTTGTCTCTAGCGATTGTGATAGGGACTTTATTATTCCCTGTTCACGAGTGAATGAATAAGTACTGGCAAAGACTCCTGAAGCACCCTGAGGTTCCCTGATGCCTACAGACAATGTTGGCAGGCTCTGTGCTGATCTGACTGTGCAGTATTAATTAGCCTCAGACAATAGAATTCTCCTTGTGTACCCACCAATCTTGACCTAAAAGAATTAAAATCTTCTTTGCTAAAGGAGCACTCGATGTAACTTAACAAGTAGTACTGTCAAGTGATTAGATGTACTTTTTCACAATCAATTCCAAATAGGTATCAACATAACCTAAATCTAGATATCATGCAATGTTTTCAAAGTGACTTTTTTCCATTTTCTTATCCCTTGAAAAAAGACACATTTCTTTAGTTTAGTCCAGTTCATTCTCGAAACACTTGTTGAGTATCTACTACCATTTTGATATCATGTTCCCTAATATCCTTTTTCCCAGAGTAAGGATACATTCAAGCTTACACAGAAATAAAGCATAAAAATATTCTGGCATTCTCTACTTCTTAGATAATTTTAAAATCTAATGTATTAAATATTATTTTTTTTTACTTTGCTTTTTTCCTTTGCTTAAGATTTTTAGGTTAGGTAGCATTAAGATTTCATATAACTGTTATTTCTAAAAAAAAATTTCTTAAAATAAAGCTATTTTTACAATTCAGATTTAGAAACAGTTTGCAATAGGGTTCAAGTAAACATTCAGTCAAGCCTATCAAAGCTGTTGTAAAACAAAATAATACCGTGCTGCCTTCCAAAGGGAGCCTCTCCTGCTGAGGATGGGTTTCTGATATATCTTATGTAGTCAAAAAGGTTGATAGTTTAGAATCACAGCACCTTTTAAGGAAGGGATAGATATCTTGATAATATTGTGTGCTTAAGGAAATAATATATTTAATGAACTCATACAGAAAAATAGCATCTGTTATCACTGATGAGGGATATTTAGTGGAAATGCAAAAATTGGAATGACATTAATTTGGTCACACTGGAAAAGATCAGCAAAAGAGACTCATGTTTAGATGCTTTAAAATGTAAATAGTGCCCATCAGGGGACATAGCCTCACTTCATATGTATTTTCAAATGAACAAGTAAGGGAAATTTGCACTAATTCTATAGGGGCATAATTAAAAATAATTAGATAAAAAACTCCACATATTTTATAAAATAACTTCAAGAAAACAGAGAGATGGATTTTACATTTTCAGAAAATGGTGATTGTATAGCACAGGGTTGGGGATTTGAAGTCCCCAATGATGTAAACTTCCTTCCTTGTGTATACCTGCCAATTTATTAAAAAAAAAGAAGAAGAAGAAGAAGAAGAACTTACAAAAGGCTCTCTCCGGGGAAGAGACTCAGTCCTTGGCAACCATAAAAAAAGTATGCTAGTTAAAGGCAACCAAAGAGTGTCATATATATATATATATATATATATATATATATATATATATATATACACACACACACACACACACACACACACACACATACATACACACACATACTGCAAGCATGGAAAATATTAATGTTGATAGAGAGATACCTTATGATAAAACAGGTAGAATGGTGATCACCTGGCTTTTTATACAGTAGGAAATCTCAAAGCAACCACAAATGTTGTTTCTTAGCTACATGTAGGCTGAAGGTCGACTAGGCTGGTGCTGATCTTGCTTGGGGTCAGTGTCTTCTCTTCTGGAATCCAGATGGAAGCAGCAGCCAGTACTTGGGATATGTAATGCTCATAGTAGAGCCCAAACACACAAGGGCATTGAAATTTTCTGCTGGGACATAGCATACTCCTCCAAACTCAAATTTCACTTACAAAAACCTTCCAGAGTCAATAGGGCAAGGGAGTACATTGAATTACAAGTAAACATAGTAAAAATGGAGAGAATTTAAAAAATGGTGAACAAATAAAATAGTCTATCTTTCTATGATAGAAAAAAACAGTGAGATTAAATGACTGAATTTATATTTTTAAAGAAAACAATATGATTCTAAACACTTAGGCAATTCAGACAGAAAACTCCAGCCAGTAACAGGTGGACACGTTTTATGGAATCTGAAACAGGCAATTTTTATTTTTATTCTCTTTAGGAAAATATGATCAAATAACATTTATACAAAATCATGGCCTTGAAATTGAATTAACCTTAAGCTCAATTAGCTTTAAGGTTAATTCAATTTTGCTTTCATTAGTTTTTTAAAAAAAGTCTAACTCCATTGATCCATAAAACTGTGACAAAAATATTTATCCCATTTCAAAACTTGGATTGGAACTGTTTCCTCAAAATAAAATAATTTTTAATAAGAATCATTAATTCATTTGGACCAAAGAAAACAATAATATAATTTTCTGGCCCCATGAGATTACCAAAGTCACAACTAAAATGGACAAGGAAATTCCTGGGGTTCCTTCTCTGAAGAAACCCAAATTTTTGTATTTTTATATCTTCAAAGATTCTAAATTGACTGTTATGGTTAAATAATTGATGACCTACTTCATGGGGCTGTTGTAACAAACTACATAAAGGATTTCTAAAAGTACAATCTTTGTGATGCTATTGTAATGAGCATATTTAATTTTGAAAAAGATATTTGGACTCCTAAGCCAGAAGACAACTGATATACAGATACAATATTTTTTCTAACAATTAACATGCGTTTTTTTCAGTTAACATAAAAATAATTTATGTCTTATAAAATTTCCATACTTTAAGATATTATTGTTAAGAACAATGGGGGAGGAGTTGGGGTTGTAGCTCAGTGGTAGAGCACTTGCCTTGCATGTGTGAGGCCCTGGGTTTGATCTTCAACACCACATAAAAATAAATAAATAAATAAATAAATAAATAAATAAATAGACTGCATCCATTTACAACTAAAATTAAAAAAAGAAGAAGAAATAATAATAATAATAATAATAATAATAATAATGACCCACGATGATGAAAGAAATTATAGATGGTGTGGTTTTCAAACCAGGTGAGCTGAAAATAAACAGTAAGACAAGTATAGGATTAGGATATGTTGGGGTACATAATGGTAGGTCCCAATCCAATCAGTACATTAAAATACAAGGAAAAGATGAAAGGTAGATGAAAGAGCAGCCTGTACCCAAAGTCTCTAGCCTTCTACTCTTTACTTGGAGTGGTTGCCAGGATAATAGTTTTTCCCAAAACTCTCACTCATCCGAATCTCCAGGACCTATGAATATGTTCCTTATATAGCAAAGGGATTTTATAGATAAGATTAAGTTTATGCACTTTGAGATGAGAAATGCTGGAATATTCAGGTGAGCCTAACCTAATCACATAAATCCCTCAAAACAGACCTTTTCCCACATTATGGCAGAAGGGTCAGGAAGACTGGATCTGTAGAGCTGGCCTCCAGAAAAGAACACAGCCCTGTCAACAAACAGATTTTAATTTGGTAAAATTCTTACTGGATTTTTGATCTAAAGAAACTTATGATAATAAATTTCTGTTGTCTCAAGCTCCTAAATTTATGGTAATTTGTTACTGTAGCATTAGAAATCTAACATGCTTGGTGAAGCAGGGAAATGAGTGACCCAATGATATGTGCCAATTGTTCTTAACTTTCTGGTGCAAATGCTCCAGGAAGATCCAAGTTCCCTCAAACTTCAGCACCAAGTGGTCATCGTTGACTTTCACCCAAGTTTCTGAGCCTATCCCAGGTACATGCATTGCCACTGTGCCATGGCCCACCAAGCACTTTTTTTCAATCCAGAGATCTCTTTTAGTTTATCTCTTCCAGTTTCCTCAATCTCTGTTTGTGAAGTGACATTTCAGATCCTCTTAGTTTGATTATTCTGCATGAGGTAAAGTGGCAGCCCCATGGGTCACATTCTGCAGTATGATCAGGCTGTTTGAAGTGAATTGGGGAAACAATTTTGGAATTATGTTTATTTTCTACTGGTACAGCGACACTTTGACTTGTTCATATTGCTGAAATAGCATATAATGTTAATTTCTGTCGTCTTTGAAATATGGACATAAACTGTTAAATTGCATTCTGATTAAATCCACTAAAACCTTGTTGCAATGCATGGCTATAGTTTTGTTCTTGGCTGGACAGACTGCTGTGCAAAACAAGTATTTGTCTAGCTCCAAAGGGGATACTCAGGAAGAAACCATACAAAGAGCCTTTAATTAAAAACAAAAGCAAAAGTGAGTCATTTGGGAGAAGTTAGAAAAAAAAAGATATAGAATGTATGCAAACGAAAGGAATGAATTGATTCCAAACATTGTTTAAAATGATTTGAATGGAAATGGTCACTGACTATTGAGAAACAAACCATCACATAAACTATTTTGAATGTTTTTATTTGAACATAAAATAGGGCAGAAAATGGATTCAAACAGCAATGAAGGTGTGAAAAATAAATGGAGTAAATCTTCTGAGGAGGAGCAAAAAGTCGTCCTAGAAAAAGACACTGTGGAAGAATAAAGCTATTTGCCAAATAATGAGTGAGAATGATCAGCTTTGTATTCATTGACATTATAAAATTATTATATAATATTTTAATATGCTTTAATTCATATTCTTTTTTCAACATCAGAGGATTTAATAATGTTGAAAAGAGTGTTTAGCAGCTTCCTCACAGAGTTTAATCTCTGGATTCTAGCCGTGCATCACTGAACAAACAGGATATTTTACTAATGCAGCATTACTTTGCCCCAAATATTGACTATTTGTAATACACAGTCATTAAAAGGAAACACCAGTTTATTGACACAATTTACATACCAGAGATTAGCAAAATAGAAGGCTGTGTACCTAAACTAGAGATATTTATCCATGTCCACTTTCTTTCCACAATAACCCAAGTAAGAAGCAAAAAGAATGCATTATACATTTTCCTTTGAGAATAGTTAAATGTAACAGAGAATACTGGACTTGGTGCCAGAACACCTGGGTTCCAGTCCCCAATTCTCTGGTTTTGGCAATGGGAGCACCAGGAGACCTCCAAGAGCCCTGTTTCCTACCTGAAAAACAGAGATAATGTTACCTATTTTTTTTGTCTGATTCAAAAATGAGGTAACATGATACACTGCAACATAAAAGTGCTTTTGTGAATTTTTTAAAGAGCTATATATTAGAGTTCTTACATTAGGCTTTAAAAGAATAGGTTGTGTATGTATGTGTGTGTGTGTGTGTGTGTGTGTGTGTGTGTGTTAAAATGAAAAGATCAGTTCAGCTTAAGTGTATATTTTTATAACTTTTGGTGGAATTTTAGTTAAACTTAACCTCATGGTAGTTTGTGATCTAGTTTTTGTCATCAACTTGCACGTGAATATTTGGAAAATAAATCTTGCCTTCTCTACTGTTTTGTGCGGAGCCAGCTGAGGTGACCTTGCTTATTGTTCCTCAGTTCCTTTAAATTTCTTGTTGACAGTCAAATCATGTCTTCATTGAAGTGCCGGAACAAATATCAAATTCACTGATTTAGGGATTAGCAAATATTAATTACTTATGTGCATGCTACTATATGAGGTACTTATTCAGTACACTCAACAAAATAAGCAGTTTGATTTTGTTTTTCCTCTTCTAAACTGACTAGCTCTTTGTCTGAATTAATCAAATCAACCAGTAGGTTTTGGCTTCCTGTAGACACAGCTTAAATGTCACTTTCTATCTTCAAGTTGCTATTCTGAGAAATGGTGATGTGTAGGTGGAAAACACTTTACTATTTAGGAATAGAGTACTATACAGTAAGGCTTATTAAACAGCTATTTTCATTTTGTAGGTTTATTTCATTTAGCTCTTTATTATGGAAAATTTTAAACATGAGCTAAACATAATTAATAGTATAATGAATCTCTACATGTAACGCAGCTTCCACATTTAACAACTCATGACCAATCTTGCTTTGTTTGTGCTCCTACCCATCCCTGCCCTACCACATATTATTTTGGAGTAAATATCATGTAACCTATAATTTGATCCTTAAATGCTTCAATATATATCTTTAAAATATAAATATTTCTTAAAATAACCACAATAGCATTATCCCATTCAAAACAAGATTAACAATTTCTTAATTGGTATCATGTCATTGTTAAAATTATCAAAGATTTAGTTTGTTAAAATTTCTAACAGTTTTGTAATTATATGATTTATTTGTAGTTTGTTTAAATCAGTGTCTAAAGAAGTTCTACAAGCTATGATCTGTTGGTATGCCTCTTCATCTCCAACTTTTTCTTTGATTTTTCTATGCCCTGGATTTTACTGAGTGCATCCCATCATAGAGTTTATATTTTTCAGTCTTGTGTGTTTCCTGAACATTAGTAGTCAGATCTAAAGCTATGCTGTTCAATAAGATATCCATGTGTAGCTTTGCTTTTAAAATAAACTCTTTATGAACAGTTTTAGATTTATATAAAAAATGTGAAGATCATATACAATGGTCACACCCAGTTGTCCCTACTATTTATAGTTTAGTTTGGCACATTTGTTATAACTAATAAACAGATATTGACACATTTTATTAACTAAAATACATATTTTATTCAGGTGTCCTGAATAAAGTATAGTTCTTACCTAATATTTTTTTCTTTTTTCTCTTTCAAGATCCCACCCAGGATACCACATTGCATTTAATAGCTGTCTTCTTAGACTTCTCTTGACTATGCCAATTTCTTAGACCTTCCTTTTTTTTTTTTTTTTTGATGACCTTGACAATTTTGAGGAGTACTGGTGAGGTATTTTGGAGAATGTACCTAAACTGAGATTTGTCTGATATTTTTCTCATGATCAGACTAGGGTATGAGCTTGGAGGAGGAAAACCACGGAAGTCAAGTGTCATTTTCATCAAATCATATCAAAGGTACATACTTATCAGTGTTGATATTAACCATGGTCACCCAGCAGGGGTGTGTTTGACAGGCTTTTCCATTAAAGCTATTCTGTTTCCCTCTTTCCACACAGTGCCCTTCTGAAGGAAGGCACCATATGAAGCCCACAATTAAGGAGCAGAGAGTTGTGCTCCACCTCTTTTAGGTCAAATGTTTACATAAATTGTTAGAAATTCTGCAGGAGGCATTTATTTCTTCTTTTCCATTTATTTATGTATTAGTCATTTATTTATATTGGTGAGGACTTGTGGCTGTTTATTTTATACTTCAGAGTATAAGCAAGTAAGTTATATATATATATATATATATATATATATATATATATATATATATATATGAATATATGCAATATATGTAATATATACATATATACAATATATATACATATATATACACTATACAATATATTTTATATATAAATATAGTATCCCTATACCTTATTATTAAGTCCAAATGTCTGAAAATTTGAATTTTTCTACAATGTGCAAACTTAATCACTTCATGTGGCTATTTGATCAAGTGATGCTAAGTGTCTATGACCTTTGACTGTTTTTAAAAATTTTTAGTCAATAGATTCAATATTTTGACATCATGTAATCATAAAGTACCTACAGAAAGTGGATTAAATGGCAAATATAATAAAGAATGATTATGTTTGGTCCTGTGGAAATCATACAGTAAAATGCATTAAGACAAATCCTTCTAACATGGACTTTCTGAATATCTAGGTAAACCAGTAGCTAAACTTTTCATTATACAATTCATGAAGTGCTTGTTAAAAAATGAAGGAAAAATTTATGTAATACTATAAAAATTTAAAAACATTTTCAAATATTGTCATTTCTACATAAAATATGCTAATTACATTCTTTTTGTGTATTGGCTAAAGGTGTCTTTATACACTTTATTTTTCTTGGATGTGTTTTATGAAAGTTATATATTATATTCCATAGTCAGGTAAATCTAGCAAAATAACCTATCGAGTATTTCACTTTGGGCAAATTGTGAATCTTTCCATGTTGCTCCTCCTCTGTAAAACAGGTTAAGATAAATTGGCTCATATAGGTAAAGCAGCTAATATATATATATATATATATATATATATATATATATATATATATATATATATTACACTGGTAATACACATGTGTGTGTACAAAAAATACATTAATCTCCACAAAATATGTACAGCCTACCCCTTCCAAATGCTCAATAACATGTATCCCTTTATTATCTTTAACATTTTTCTACATATTTTAGTATTTTTAGTAATAGTTAAGAAATTAAAAATTTTACTAATTCTGAGTGACTTTACCATTCAGTGCAAATTGGTGAAATTTTGCAATAGTTAATATTTTTTCCAAATTAATGCTGTAATGGGAATATTTTGTTATAAGTTAATAAGCTTTTCCCTTTTACATTTCTTCACTCATTCCATCCTAATCTAGGATTATATTTTAGCTAGAATACAAAAAATAAAGAGAATTTTTAATATTCAGCTTTTAATATCCAAAGCAGGCATTTAAAATCGGGGGGTAGGGACCAAGCGTTGTTGAAAAACTCAACAATTTTCTAAAATTTTTAGTTCCATGTTGACTTTGTTCATGGAAGTTACCAGATGACAGATATATACAGAATTCAGGCTAAGATCTGAAGGAAGAACTTACAACTTATGAGGAACAGTGAGGAGAATCTCTTCTAGCCTAGGAGAGATTCACAACAAAGACAAGAGCAACAAAAATAAGAAATAAGCTCCATTACCAACCATCCCTTCTCAGCAGAAGCTTTGCCAGATGGGTGGTACATAATATACACTGGAGAACATTGAAGACAGAAGACCTTTGCTTTGGTCTCTCTGTGGAATTCTGGGAGGAGACATGGAGTGAGTAGCCCAACAATGTCACTTGGAAAGAATTGTGTAAACCAAAGAAATGCCTATGCATCCTGGTGGGGAAAGGGGATATCCAGAAATGCCCAGTAGACTGACAGTATCTACTGAGGCACTCAGGCAAGTAGACCAGTGGTCGATGCAAACTGGCCACCAGCAATCAACAGTTACAAACCCAGGCACCTGACTAGCCATTCAACTTCAGAACCCAGTGAGGTCTTGCCCAAGATTACCTTCTCACCATCACTCTTCTGATTCCCTGAAATGGCATCATGAAAGTGTCTTAGAATTGAGTTAGGGAAAGAGAAAATCTTGGACAATTAGCATTTACCTAAAATAAATTGAGGGTCCTCAAAAGAAATTGTTTAAAACATACACACACACACACACACACACACACGCGCGCGCGCACACACACACACACACACACACACACACACACAGAGTTACCATGAGGCCTTACATTTAAAACACATTATCAGTTGATGATAAAGAGAACTTTAGTTGTGAGGGACAAAGTTGCTAAATTTACAACCCCCCTAGAAATATGAAAGGATTTGAAGATGATGAATGCCTTCCTTTCCCAGGCTGCTGTGAGGATCAGATGGAACAGTTAATGGGAAGCAACACTGAAAAGTGAAAGTGCTCACTGCAGTTAATGATGATGGCAGCCACATGCCCTGCCCTGAGCATGCTGGGTCAGAACCAAACAAACAGCAGGCTTACAAGCTCCAGGCCAGAAGATGAGGGCACAGACAGGAAGCCAACTCCCGGCCAATTACGAGGTGTCAAGTAGAGGAAACTAGGAGCCAAGAGCAGCAGATTCAAATAATCTGTGGAAGGGAAGCCAAGTGACAGCAGAGGACCAGGTCTGAGCACGGTCTCCCCATGTGGGGAGGCACCCTGGGGGCACATTCTCCAGGAATAACAGGGCCTAGCACCATCTGATGTTTTCCTTAATTAAATGTATGACTCGAAAGACTGAAATATCTAAAAACTGATTCACTGAGATATGCGACAGAGTGTGCCTTATAAGTCCTGAATTAAAGTTAAGTATCACTTCGTCAGGATAGAAACATAGGAGAAGTCTCCATCATGAAACCAAAAGAGATCAGGATAATTAACTTATGGAAATTTTTTTCCTCAAAGTTTCAATTTAGAAAAGATTTTCTACAAGAATGTAGAAAAAATAGGTTCTGATGGTCTGTATGTAAATTCATTCATATTTTTAGTACCCGATACCTACCAGCTTCTTTAATAGATAATAAAGAGATCCTTGCTAACAATCTAGTAGGAAAACCAGTACACAGGACAAATCTTTAAAGTAAGCACAATAATAGGGGAGGGAGCAGATAAAGAGGAAAAATAGCTAAGCGGATGTGAATGCCAAAAGGGCTGCTAATAATAGTAACATCTAAGTTGAGCTAAAGAAGGAATGGATAGTGACTAGGGAAGTAGGAGAAGGTGCTCCAGGTTGAGAGAACAACATAAATAAAGGCTGGAAACCAATGACACATGGCTTTGTAGGAACTGAGCCTGATTCAATGGTACCTGAGAACAGGCGGAAGAGTGGTGGGGGATAAGTAGGAGAGATGAGCAGAGGCCACCTGAAGCAGACAAAGGAGACAGAAGGAAGAGAGCTATTTGGCAGGTAGAAGTGACAAAACTTAGAGATATAAATGAGCTTCAGGGGAGATAAAGAAAGTCTGGAACTGGCCCAGGTTTCTGACTTGAGCAGCTGGTAGTGCACTTCACCTGTCGAGGCTACCCTGGTGACACAGTGAGCAGTTGCTTGGGATGAAGGGATGTACAGTCAGCTGGAACATGCTGAATTTGACATTCCCACGAGAACTCCAAGAAGAGCCCTGGAGAAGCAGTTGGCTGTTTGAGTCTGGGGTTCTAAAAAGAGATCTGGCCAGAGATGCAAATTTGAAGTTGTCAGCATAACTCAAGATGCCTGATTATTGAAAAATACGGACCATGTTTTTCACTTTGCCTAAGTATAGCTGTGCAAAACGGTCTTTATTTTACAAATCTCATTACCCTTTAAAAAAAAGTTTAAGAATAGGTTTGAGGTATGAATCAGGAACATAAATTCAGTTATTAGTGAGCACACGGTAATTAAAAAAAGAAATCAGTTTACTGATTTTAAATGTTGGAGTTTTTTGAATGAATGACGTATTTTGTAACAAAATTATAAGATCTTTTTTTAGCTTAAATAACAGAAATTTAATTTTTCAAAGTTCTGAAAGTTAGAAGTCCAAGACAGAGGAATTGGTAGATTTGGTGTTTTCCAAGGCCTCTCTCAGTGACTTACAAATGATCACCTTCTTGTTGTATCCTCACATGGCTGTACCTCTGTCTTTGCGTCTCTCTGTGTCCAAATTTTATCTTTTTTTAAGGACAGTGGCCAAATTAAGATGTAGTCTTATTTTAACTTTACATGTATTGTTCTTTTACAATTAAGATCCTTTAATTTCTCTAATTTATTATTATTAGAACTTAGTTTCATTTTTTAAAAGCCTCAGATTAAATTTTAATCATTTCTGCCAGAATTCAATTCACTTTAAGATTGCTTATTTACTGTGTGTCTTCATCCAAGCACACATGACCACTATTTATTGACAAACTTTCATTGTCAATGAATTATTTTTAAAAAATAGCATGAGGAACCATGATTAGTGTGGGTAGGGCCTAATTCTATAGATGTGTATAGTAACTTACAGTTTAAGATCAGCAAAGTGCCAACCTCTGGCAATGTCTTGGAAGATTTTATACTATAGCAGGGTCAGAACAATTATAAATATGTTGAGGAGAGGTTGATTGTTATGTAAACTTAGAGGAAGGAATTATTTCTATAGATTGTGAGAGCCTAGAAAGAATTCCTAGGGGAAAAAATCAGGCTTCAGACTTAGAGTTTAATTATTTGATGGAAAATAATTCTACAGAAATCAAAAGTTCTTTTTCACCTGATCCCTCAAATGAGTATGTGTTATATGTGGTTCTATTGTGAGATTTTATATACCATGCTATTTAAGTTATAATTATTTTAATACCAATATTCTTTTAGTTATCAATTAAAAATAATTTTTTTTTTAAAGAGAGAGTGAGAGAGGGGAGAGAGAGAGAGAGAATTTTTTTTTTTTTAATATTTATTTTTTAGTTCCCGGCGGACACAACATCTTTGTATGTGGTGCTGAGGATCGAACCCGGGCCGCACTCATGCCAGGCGAGTGCGCTACCACTTGAGCCACATCCCCAGCCCCTAATTAAAAATAATTTTTAAAAAACAAAACTAGCTTCCTGAAAAGGTATCTCCAGGTACTGTATGCATATACATTTATAGTTATGTAAATAAGTGCTACTAATATAACCAAAGATCCTGAAATCAAATAGGAAGTTATATAACTTTACTTTACTTTATTTATTTATTATTATTGTTATTATTAGTAAGGGAGACTAAACCCAGGAGCACTTAATCACTGAATGACAACCCACTACTTTTTATTTATTATTTTTTTAATTATAAAGCCATAAGTTCCTTAGGGCCTTGATAATTTGCTGAGGCTGACTTTGAACTTGCAATCCTCCTGCCTCAGCCTCCCGAGTGGCTGGGATTACGGGGGTGCACCACTGCACCAGGCCCTGAAATTATATAACTTTTAATGATAATTCTACACCTTACATCTGAAGTGGAAAAAGAAACAGGTTGTCCTACAATAGTATATTAATATATTTTCCTTCAGGTTTTCTTCAGATTGATGATCATACTCCTTGAGAAACTAGAAAGCAGTGATTTTCACCTGTATTTCACTTAGGAATTATTATAAACCACCATTATATTCTTCATCATACAAAGTAACCACACTTCTCAATTTTCAGATTTTTCCCAGTTTTATCCAAGTATTCATTTCCAGCCAAAGATTTTTTCATAAAGGCTGAATTTGGGGGCAATTTAGCTTGAGCAGTGGGTGGGGGATAGGGAAAGAAGCTATAAAAAGGAAATGGTGATGTCATTTTAGGAAGAATATTTATAACTGTGGGTACTAATTTATTCTTTCAAACTGGCTCAGTATTTCAAATTGGTCTAAAATAGATCAACCCTACTAAATTTATACTGGATGATTGTTTGTTTAGCTATTACAAATGTGCAGAGAGGTGGTATAGTAAGACTGTGGAGTCAGACTTGTCTGGGTTCAAATCCCTAACCTGTTCCAGGCTTGATATCTTACCCTGGGCTCATTGCTTAAATTTGCTATCATTTTCTCAACTGTAAAACAGGAATAATTACTGTACCTGCCTAAACAACAAAGTGGTACCTGGAAAGCAATTAGAATCATGCTTAGCACAGAGCAAACACTAAGTATTAGACTCTGGTCTCACCCTGTTTTTATAAAGTGATAACTACAGGTGTGTTATTTCTTGGCTTTTTTAAAAAAATTTTAATCTAAAAGGTTTTGCCTTTCCACTCCTTCCTGCATGCTCATTCCCATGTGTCTCCAATTCTATGGCCATTCTCCATTGCCTAATGCAGCATCTTCACAAAAGTTTTCAAAAAATGTTGAATGAATCAACAAACCATATTCTGTTTGTTTATGAGTCCCTCCCTCCCCCAAACCATCTTTGGTCCTCTGATTCTGTCATGGAGAAGTGTGCTCTCTTCCCTGCTCCAATAAATAACCTCTCTCTACAGTTAGCATGTTGGAGCAGACTGATTTATGCATGACTTGCTCTTTTCCTCATATTTCTTCAAGTTCATAAGGTCTTATTTGTTGCATAGGACTTGTGAATCTGTGAACTTCTTGGGAGTAGAGGCTCTAACCGTATCCCCTAATGCTTGATGAACAAAAGGCCTCGCAGATGATTGATTGATTGATTGAATAAATAAATAAATGAACTCATCCAAACTACTCCACAGAGAATGGATATTCTACTGCCACTAATCAGCTTCCAGGAATAATAAACACTCTACAGAGTGGCCTGACCCTGGGAAAGAGTGGCAGAAACCAGTAGCAGAGAATCATGCCTGCTGTCATTAAACCACAGAATGAACGTTACAGCTGGGACTTATTGTATTCTCTTTTATTTTATGAATGAAGAAACAGACCCCTGGAAAATGTTCAGTTAGCCAAAATCTCCTAGCCCATTAGAGAAACAATGGAGAGCCTCCTGGCTTGTAGGCTGTACATTAAAGTATAAAGAACTCATGTTTGCATGTTGCATTGAAAGCTTATCAGTAATGAGTGGATGGAGGAAGGAAATAGGGTAAATAAGGAACATCTTATTCTTAACATCTTATTCTTACTTAATTATTTTTAATGAAAGCCTTGCTGGTTACAATATCCTCCCATATGAATATTTAAGCAATTAATTATTGAAGTGGTAAGTGGCAACTACAAATAAAACATTGTAACATTTATGGATTCCTACATTTTAAATTCTAAGAACACACAGTTTTTGCCTGCCCCAAGCCTTTTCCCATTTTTGGTAGTTACATTTAGCTTTTCCTTTGGGAATCTGTACAGCTTCCAAATTGCTAGCCTTCAATGTGGTAACTTCAGTGAAGATGTCCAAGGTATGGCCTTGTGAACTTGGCTAGGCTGATCAGAGTCTCCTCTGGAAATCCAAATCCTAAACAAAGTGACACTGGAACAGAAAATGGGCAAAGTGGATTCATTCCAGTGAGCTTTTGAGGACATTGTCCACTGATTCCTCCCACCTAGATACTTAGAACTACTTTAGGTCCTTCCTGTGGTTAGTCACTTATTAGCTTTCCCTTCTGATTCTATAAGCTAATCCATATCCTTCCAACAGATTTGTTTAATTAGGCAGAGACTATATCCATTGTTTGCAATCAAACTCTAGTAGTGGTTGGTCTTGCAAGTTTCATTTTAGTGATTATTTGTGGGTACAACCCCTAGTTGTGTTCTTCTAGTTACAGCACAAAAAAATAAATGTGGGGAAAAAAATTTGTGGGGTGTGTGTGTGTGTGTGTGTGTGTGTGTGTGAGAGAGAGAGAGAGAGAGAGAGAGAGAGAGAGAGAGAGAGAGAAAGAGAAACTAAAGAGAGTGAGAGAGAGATACCTGCTAAGTATATAATGTGTAAGGAAAAACAGACATGGTGCTACAATATGTATAGAAGTAAAAGAGGCCAACCTTGATTTTACCATGGAAATATATATGTGTCTTAAAAATGATCTGGAATTTTAAATATTCAAATGAGAGCTTTCTTTGCATGTTTAAAATTGTCATAACTCTTTTATAAAAATACATTCAATATTGCAATTATACATTTTGAAATTTAGGTTCTTTGTTAACTGACCTGACATATATTTCCCTTACAATTTAATATTTAAATAAACTAGTTTATTTATGTAGGTAATACTAAACCAATAAAGAAGATCATATTCATAAATTAGAGAAAATATGTAATTATGGCTTAATTTATTCACATTTATTATATTAAGCTATAAATACTTTCTATTTTATGAATACTTAGATGCATGCAAAATTCTATGTAAATCATATGATAATGATTTTACTATAAACTGTAGCTGTTCATTAATTTTTAAGTTCCACTTAATAAATTAAACTAGAAAGTTCATAAAAGGTGTTCATTTAAAAAACATTTATGAAAAGTCTTTTAAGAATTAACATATAAGAATAATCATCTATTTTCTCTGAAAAATAACTATTTCTCCAAGAGTATGAGATGAAGTTTCTCAACAAATATTCAGGAATTTTATCCCTACTTACACATCTTTCTTATTGATTGTAAAATTTTAAAAGGTGTAACTATTTAATCCTTTCTCAGATGAATGCATATTTTATATGTACAATGTCAGTTACATTCAGCACTGGAAATAATTCTGATGTACTATTTAGAATGGTAGCAAATATTTACCTAAAATTTTATTAAAAGAAGTTTTTACATGCCTGTAATATATATTTTTTACAACAGGTATATGTGTAACTCTAAATGATTTTCTAATAGTTAATGTATCAGCTTTCCTCTGTGCTTGGAATATACTCTTTTTTTCTTTTCATTTATTTGTTTTATTTTTTATTAGTGCATTATAATTATACATAATAGTGGAATTGTACATACATACAATATAACACTATAATTTGGTCAATTTTGTTTTCTTATGCTTTCTATACTCTTGAATTTTAAAATATGCAAACAGAAGCAACACCAGTTTGTTTTGTTTTGTTCTTTTGGTAACAAGAATTGAACCAAGGGGTGCTTAACCACTGAGCCACATCTCCAGCCCTTTTTATTTTTTATTTTGAGACAGGATCTCACTAAATTGCTGAGGCTAGCTTTGAACTTGCAACCCTCATGCCTCAGCCACCCAAGTCTCAGAGATTACAGACGGGTGCCACAACATGAAGCACTAGTTTTTATTTCTTTCTCAAGACAGGAGCTATTTGCATTAAATATTTATACCCAAGAGGAAAGATAAAAGAAACACATTTCCTCCCTTTTTGAGATTGTTTTCCATTGCCTTTTACAACCTGACCCATGCAGAACAGACTAAAATGCATATCTTCAGCAAGGGTTGACACTGAGGTTATGTGGGCAAAATTATTTAGCAAGTACTCTCTGATAACACTTATAAAATAGTATTTTGCATATTAGCAAAATCTTTAAGAGAACAGTTTTGCTTTCCTTAAACTCTGGGATTCTTGATTTGGAGAAAAAAAAAAATATATATATATATATATATATCACATACATACGTGCATGCATGCATATAAACATTCACTTGTGTTCCATTTGGTTACCTACTTAGTAATCCTCTTCCATGCCTGTTTTCAACTGAGGAAAGAAAAAAGTTACTTTTCTATTGATTTCAATATTCTTTCAGTTATAAGGTACATGTTGAGATTTAGAAAAATATATACCAAACTATTAATTTATGGTTACCCTCGATAGAGGAGTTTGGGTGGAGGCAGGCTAATGGCAAGGAAGGGTAAAAAAATAAAACATTTTATTTTGGGATCCTCAGACTATTTGTATTTTTATAACAAAACTGAATTGCTTCTGTAATTGAAAATAAATTTGAAAATATTTGGAAAAATATTGTTACTGCTGCAAAACCCTATAAAAACAGAAAAATGTCTATTTTGCATTCATTCACATAGCTTCTGAAGCTTGATATTTTAAATTTTGATTAAGTCCTTTATCATCCTTTCGATAGATGAATAATTTAGTAGTGTTAATAATGATAATGGTGACAGCCAGGACTTGTGTCAAATGTTTTACATCTATTGTTTATTTCACTCTTACAAAACCCTGTCAGTAGACGCAGAGCTAGATTTTGGAAGGCTTGACATTTATATGACATAAGGGAAGGTGGAACTTCAAGCATATGATACAAAATTGTCATGGCCCCATAAGCTTCCTAATTAATACAGCTCTTCTCATTATTCATGTATTAGTTTCATTATACATATAAGAAACTGAGGTCTAGAGAGTATCTTACTCCACACACATAGCCAAGCAAGCTAATTGCAATATTTTGTTATTGTAAGAGATCCCCCCATATCTCAGTGATGTATGACCCAAAATATTTTTAGTGGAGAATTGTAGAGAGAGTCCAACTCCAGTCCAGCTTTTATTGCTATGAATCTTCTCTTCCCTGAATTACTTGCTCTAGTAAGACACTTAGAGGAGAGAGAGGAGGAAACTGGAAGAGAGGAGAGAAATGGGGAGAAGTAAGCAGGAAATATCAGAGGTTGTGTCACTGAGGTAAGAAGGGGTTAGTAAAACAAGCTGTCTCCATACTCATGGGCCAGATCTCTAAAGGCTGCCTCGGGGCGCCCGATGACTTTCTGGAAAAGGCAAGAGGAGACAAAGAGTCCAGGTATCTGAAGCAACAAAGGTGTTTCCTATTTGAGATACACCCATGAAGACTTACATGGGTAGAACAGAAGAAACTATGACCATGTTATCATTTTGATGCCAAAGATTAAAAGAGAAATAAGACAGCCCCCCAAATAGAGCTGACTGGGGACTTGGAGCAAAACAGAGTTGAGGTAGTTGACATAGTGACTGCATCTAAAAGAAGCAGGGAAATTTGCACTTGGAAAAAAGCAGGCAATCTCCCAAAAGATATAAGTGGGAGGAAATATATTAGGGAGTTTCCAATCTTATTTGAGAAACTACATATTTTCAACCTTCTTGCAATGCTGATAAAGGCAATGAGATCTTTGAGGGTTATCCCTCAGGGCCATTGAATCCAAGGCAGCTCTGAAATGGAGGTGGTACCCTCTAGTTGCTATTTATCCTTAGAGCCTTCACAGATCTTGCTTGGGGTCTTTATACTATACTCAGGAACAGTGTTTGAATCATCAATCAACAGATGAAACTCACCAAGAAGATAACCTTGAGAGTACCAGGAAAATAAACTACTTAGGAACCAAAACTTTTTCTACTTCCCCCCTGTATTTCCATCCCTCTGTAGGAAATCCCTCCTCTCTAGGAAATCAGTACACATGGTTGGAGTTCCAAAGTTTTTAACCTCTGAGAGAGAGTTCACTCTCCATGTCTATGAAGGTACATAAAACAACTCCATAGGAATGGAAAGACAAAGACAGGGAGGTTTTCAGAAATAATCAGATTTATATGTGTGTATGAAAATCTGTAGGTATGAACATACACAGTTTTTTCCTTTTTGCTTTTCCATGTCTTCTTTTTCCCTGAAACACTTTTATTCACTCTATTCTCCATTTAGATGGCATCTATTTAAGCTGCAGGTTCCCAGTTAAACATATCATTTTTTTGTGAGCCATTCCCAGACTTTGGGCCAGGTTAGGTCCCGTTCCTATGTGTTCTATCAACATAGTATGCTGACAGCATTGTATTCATTCCTTGGGGGCAAGGATATTTCCTTGTCTTCCTCAATCCTTTGATCTCAGCTCATAAGTTTCTACCCCATGAATCTACAGGATTCTGAGTTGTCTTTATTTTCTCTCCACCTTTTCTGGCCAAAGCCCAGAGAATCTTTTAGTCTGGGAGGGGTTGAGAAATCTTCTCTTCTTACACTTCCTGCTTTTTTCCAAATGTTTTGTCTTTGCTGAGGCCTAAGTTTTTGAAACCCAAAAGCAAAGTATTAATCCCTTTGTTCTCTGAATTCTGCTCTTTCAATCCCTCTGCCAACGAAATGGCAGATGGAATGGCAGAGAAGGAAAGGGTATAGGAATGTGTATGTGGGGGAGGGAGCCAATCAAATGTTATCTCAACTGTCAGTCTGCCTCACATTTATAGCCAGCACTTGACCAAAGGGTAACTGACATCTGTTCTCCATGACTTCTGTGGTGGATACTGTGCTGCACTGCCCAGATTCCTACCCTGTGTCTCAAGATTTTATTCTTCCTGAACCTAGAAATTTTGCCTGAGGATTTCTCTTAGAAGAAGAGAGCTGCCTTGCCTAGTTTTAAACGTCTTCCCTTAGGCATGACACATTCAGAATAAAGGTTGGTCCCTTGCCCTTACCTAATCCCAGGTGTTGGCTAACATCTCAAGACTACATCACAGACCTCTTTTTCTTTTTGATACCACCCCATATTCTTCTTGACCCTATTCTCCTTCCTTCCCCTCCCCAATAAGTGCTGATCCCAGGAAAAGTCCCTAGTAAACTTTCTGCACACAAATTTCTACCTAAGAGACAACTTTCCTGGGACTCCTGTCCTTCAACAGCCAGCCACCTTTAGATTCCATATGTCTCTCCATGTTTTATCCACCTATCTCTCAGATCCAGAAATCTAAAAATGGTGGGGGGTATTAGGTTGCTTAGAGACTTCCCTCCAAAAGTCATGTGGGAAAAAAAATTCTACCTGTTCTGTTAATTTTAGCGTTAGGATACTGTCAATGGGGCTGTTATACATGGAAGGGTGAAGAAAATAGTGGGAACAGAAATATCACATTTGCTTATTTCTAGGTTGAGAGAGAGAGAGAGAGAGAGAGAGAGAGAGAGAGAGAGAGAGAGAGAGACTTAAAACTAAGAAAAATATTTAAGCAATTTGTAAGTATAGGTTTTAAGTATAAACTATGAAATTTTACAAAACTCTCTAAAAAATACAACTTGTCTGGAAGAGCAGAGTTGGTGTTTGTTGTGCAAACTGTGAAATAACATATTCTAAGATTTTAATATCAGTTGCTTTTTCACTAGAAAATTGAAGAAAACAATCAAGCTGAAAGCCAGGTGTGGTAGTACATGCCTGTAGGCCCCACTACTTAGGAAGCTGAGGCAGGTGGATCACCTAAATTCAGGAGCCTGAGACCAACTTCAGCAACACAGCAAGACCCTTCCTCAAAAAAAAAATTCAAGTTAGAAAAAAAGAAATGGTAATGTTATTTTTTAGTGAGACTTGGATGGATTTTGGAAGTCATATAATCTAAAGTTGTGAACAGTGCCAGTATATCTCCTATGAGTTATTTTGCTTTTGCTTAGAGCACACAATTATATTTCTAGTATTAACTTTATATTTCCCTGTTTTGAGACTTACTTAATAATCTTTGCCAAATATTAACTTGAGGTCCCATGCACTGCATTTAGTTTTCTTGTTCTTTGTGTTAATATTGGTGCATTTACCTATCTTTTATTTAATTTTCCCTTGGGATCTATTACATTTAGTTAGGACAGAGTGTCTGAAAGTAGATGAATTGATTTACATTGGTTTGCCCTCAGACTCATACTACACTTAACACATGTCTATGATAGTTCAGAAGGTTTGCCCCCCTTTCTGAATAACTACAAAACAGAGGTGGACAGTGTCTGAGTAATGTAGTTTTAATAACTCCCTTGGGCATTGCTTTGTTATGAATGATGCTACAAACAATGCATCTATAATTTGTTTCCCTGTGTGTGTGTGTGTGTGCATGCGCATTTGGAGCAAGAGCTAGAATGTCCCCATTGCCATATAGTTTTTTTATTTTATTTTGCCTTTTTATGAACAAAGTAGAATAATTTATTTAAATACAGAAATTAAAACAAAGTTATAATGTCCACTCTGTGTTTCCTGTGTCCCAGGCCCCATGCAGAGTATTTTATACTCATTTGACTCATAACCTTGTAAGCTAGATTTTAAATACTCACGTTTTATAAATAAGAAATCTTAGGCTCAGGGAGATTTAAATAATTTGCTTAAATTCACATGGCTGGAAAATTATAAGTAATTTGATCTTCTTTAACCACTTTTTCAAGACTTAAAGATTTACACTTTGGGTCTCCACTGACTTCTCTAGAAACAGTCTCTCTGGCCTCAACTTTCCCTCTTTAACCCAATTGCATAACTCTTCCTTGTCTTCATGTAAACACACTTCACACACTCCTTCCCACTGCCAGCTCTCTTCTCTCCTCCCAATCAGCTCTCATTTCTCAGCACTCTCTCTCTTTTATCTCTCAGACCTTCCTAACTGGATGATGTGCTGCCAAATGAAATCACAGGAGGAAAAGATAAAGCATCTCGGCTTTCTCTTAAGCCTTTGCTCTCTTCAACTTCCTTGTCAGTGAGTGTTCAAGTTCTCCAGTTTCCCCAGGCAGGCCCAGCTCTAAAAATAGCCCACCATGTGTACAGCACTGGGTGGCATTTCCTGGGATACCAGAATCTGAGCAAGAACAACTGGTAAGAAGAGACGGCCAAATTCTGCAAGTGAGCGTGGGGACGCCCTATACCTCTCCCACTACTGATGCTCAGACTTCCGCAGGAATTTATTCATAGTCACTCCCAGACACATATCAGAAGAAACTAGTGCATTCGTTTTCTCAGATGAGAGTGGCATGACTTATCATTGCTTCAAGGGCAAAAAAAAAAAAGAGTTGTCATTGAGGTAGAAATGTCATTTCAGGTTGGTGGGCCAACCATTCATTGTTCTAACAAAGCAGAGATGTTTGATGAGGAGTAATGTTAATTGAACATCTTAAGAACTACATGTATAAAAAATATATGTTTAGGGGGACTGGGGCTGTGGCTCAGTGGTAGAGCATTTGCCTAGCATGTGTGAGGCACTGGGTTTGATTCTCAGCACCACATATAAATAAATGAGTAAAATAAAGTCCATCAACAACTAAATATATATATATATATATATATATATATATATATATAGAGAGAGAGAGAGAGAGAGAGAGAGAGAGAGAGAGAGAGCTGGGGATATAGCTCATTTGGTAGAGTCCTTTCATAAGGCCCTGGATTCAATCCCCAGCACCAAACACACACACACACACACACACACACACACACACACACACACACATATATGTGTATATATATACACATATATACACACACATACATATATATTTAAATAACTATAGCTATTTATTTACCTTATACTTAGCTTTTTAAGTTATAATTATTTACCTCATGATTATTTGTGATTATTAAAATGTTAAAAATATAACAATCCATTGCATGTTATTGCAAGAAAATGTTCCCTCATACATAATATTTTGGGAGCCATTTTAAAAAGAACATTACATTAAAAAAAAGACTTCCTGCCAGGTTATAGGTGAAAAATAAAACAATAAAGAGATACATAAGTCCACACTGTTCCCAGCTCACTCTTAGAATAAAATGACTTTTTCCACAATGAGCACTACTAATTTGTCATTTTCCTAATAATAGAAAAATACATTTTTTTTCCTAAAAATTCCATTTAATACAAGGGGAAAAGTAAAATATTACACAAAATCTTCCACACTAAGAAAATCAAATTTCATGACAATCCTTTTATGCATACTCTCAAGTCTAAGCCAATCAATTCATTTCCCTTGTTCTAGGAATTCTGATATGCAGCCAGTTGGGTCCAATGAAATGTGAGAAGAAACTAGCTGAAAGCTTCTTTTCTCAGGCTTAAGAACAGGAAGATGGAGGAAATTAGCTCCTTTTCTCCTGGCCATTGTCTTTGTAGGTGCCACTGTCAGAAAAATGGGTATAATCATCTTGCTACCAACCTTAGGAGAAAACAATTCAAAAAACTGAATAAAAGAAAATGAATAAAAGAAAATGAACTGAATAAATACACTGAGGTGAGACTACCTTAACTTTGGAATTCCAAGGTGGGAATCCATAAACTCTCTGGTTGTTTAAGAATTGTAGGAGTCAGATTTCTTGGTACTTTTAGTTGAATGCATCCTAACTAACACAGATGGGGTTTTTGTTGTTGTTTTTTATTTGCATAAAAAATTTGCTTAACATCTGTGTAGGATTAATCATGCATTTTTAGAAATAACTTTTGGGTTTACAACTTGCTTTAAAAACTATCCCCAATAAAGAAATGATAAATGAGGAGATAGGTATATTTACCCTGATTGAAAAACATTACACAAAATATACATGTCTCAACGTCACATGGTACCCGATAAATACCTATATTTTTTGTTATGTTTCTATGTATCAGCTAAAAACTAAATTTAAATTTTGAAAAAATATCCCCTACATATAGATTACATTTATGGATTTCTAAATTTTATCTTTATGAAATTTTAGTATTTATTTTTTTAATTTTAAGACTAACACAATATTTTTATAGATGCTATGAGGTAATGTTCCAACCAATTTTACCCAAATGAATAATTAATTGATCTACTTACTAATATGTAAATTAAATGTGCTAATTCCCCAAATAAACTATTCTCTTCCCTTTGACATGAAATACCATTCTTGTCCTGCACTAAATTCCTCTTTATTCTGCAATGTTTTTCAGTCTATTAATCAGTCTATTCCAAAGATAATACCCAATCATTTTTATTATGCTGACTTTATAGCATTTTAATGTCTGGCAAGAATTATTATCATTTTTTTCATATTCCTATATTTCTTAGTAGGATAATCCAATTTTCTAAGACCATAGGTGTTTTAATTGGAATTTCATTAAATATATATAACAATTTAGGCAGAATTGATATATTTGTAATTTTAAGATTTCTCATTCAAGAACTGGGGTATGCGTTTCTGTATTTTTACCTAACGACGTAGCCCTTTGATAAGATTTTATCATTCTCTTCCTACAGATCCTGCAAACTTTTTATTACATTTATTTAAAAATATTTAAGTTCTTTGTACTACTATACATATATGTGTGTATACAAATATATGTATATCTACACATACATATATATACATATATATTTATATATATATATAGTTTTTTCTATTTTTTTTAAATTTTTATTGGTTGTTCACAACATTACAAAGCTCTTGACATATCATACTTCATACATTAGATTGAAGTGGGTTATGAACCCCCAATTTTACCCCAAATGCAGATTGCAGAATCACGTCAGTTACACATCCACAATTTTACATAATGCCCTATTAGTAATTGTTGTATTCTGCTACCTTTCCTATCCCCTACTATCCCCCCATCCCCTCCCCTCCCTTCTTCTCTCTCTACCCCATCTACTGTAATTCATTTCTCTCCTTGTTTATTTTCCCATTCCCCTCAAAACCTCTTATATGTAATTTTGTATAGCAATGAGGGTCTCCCTCCATTTCCATGCAATTTTCCTCATCTCTCCCTTTCCCTCCCATCTCATGTCACCGATTAATGTTACTCTTTTCTTCCCCCTATTCCTCCCTGATCTGTTCATATTTGCTCTCATTATATCAAAGAAGACATTTGGTATTTGTTTTTTAGGGATTGGCTAGCTTCACTAAGCATAATCTGCTCTAGTGCCGTCCATTTCCCTGCAAATTCTATGATTTTGTCATTTTTTATTGCTGCATAGTACTCCATTGTGTATAGATGCCACATTTTTTTTATCCATTCATCTATTGAAGGGCATCTGGGTTGGTTCCACAGTCTAGCTATTGTGAATTGTGCTGCTATGAACATCGATGTGGCAGTATCCCTGTAGCATGCTCTTTTAAGGTCTTCAGGGAATAGTCCGAGAAGGGCAATAGCTGGGTCAAATGGTGGTTCCATTCCCAGCTTTCCCAGGAATCTCCAAACTGCTTTCCAAATTGGCCGCACCAATTTGCAGTCCCACCAGCAATGTACAAGTGTACCCTTTTCTCCACATCCTCGCCAGCACTTGTTGTTGTTTGACTTCATAGTGGCTGCCAATCTTACTGGAGTGAGATGGTATCTTAGGGTGGTTTTGATTTGCATTTCTCTGACTGCTAGAGATGGTGAGCATTTTTTCATGTACTTGTTGATTGATTGTATGTCCTCCTCTGAGAAGTGTCTGTTCAGGTCCTTGGCCCATTTGTTGATTGGGTTATTTGTTATCTTATTGTCTAATTTTTTGAGTTCTTTGTATACTCTGGATATTAGGGCTCTATCTGAAGTGTGAGGAGTAAAAATTTGTTCCCAGGATGTGGGCTCCCTATTTACCTCTCTTATTGTTTCTCTTGCTGAGAAAAAACTTTTAAGTTTAATTAAGTCCCATTTGTTGATTCTTGTTATTAACTCTTGTGCTATGGATGTCCTATTAAGGAATTTGGAGCCCGACCCCACAATCTGTAGATCGGAGCCAACTTTTTCTTCTATCAGACGCAGAGTCTCTGGTTTGATATCAAGCTCCTTGATCCATTTTGAGTTAACTTTTGTGCATGGCGAGAGAAAGGGATTCAGTTTCATTTTGTTGCATATGGATTTCCAGTTTTCCCAACACCATTTATTGAAGATGCTATCCTTCCTCCATTGCATGCTTTTAGCCCCTTTATCAAAT
This sequence comes from Spermophilus citellus, assembly GCF_964194105.1. Lineage (NCBI taxonomy): Eukaryota > Metazoa > Chordata > Mammalia > Rodentia > Sciuridae > Spermophilus > Spermophilus citellus. The sequence continues at coordinate 89,142,593 of NC_138186.1, read as the reverse complement.
ATAAGATAGTTGTAACTTTGTGGATTAGTCTCTATGTCCTCTATTCTAAACCATTGATCCACCCGCCTGTTTTGGTACCAGTACCATGCTGTTTTTGTCACTATTGCTCTGTAATATTGTTTGAAATCTGGTATCGCTATACCACCTGATTCACACTTCCTGTTTAGAATTGCTTTTGCTATTCTGGGTCTTTTATTTTTCCATATGAATTTCATGATTGCTTTATCAATTTCTACAAGATATGCCGTTGGGATTTTGATTGGCATTGCATTAAACCTATAGAGAACTTTTGGTAATATCGCCATTTTGATGATGTTAGTTCTGCCTATCCATGAACAGGGTATTTTTTTCCATCTTCTAAGATCTTCATCAACTTCTCTCTTTAGGGTTCTGTAGTTTTCATTATATAAATCTTTCACCTCTTAGGTTAATTCCCAAGTATTTTTTTTTTTGAGGATATTGTGAATGGAGTGTTTTTCCTCATTTCCGTTTCAGAAGTTTTGTCGCTGATATACAGAAATGCCTTTGATTTATGCGTGTTGATTTTATATCCTGCCACTTTGCTGAATTCATTTATTGGTTCTAGTAGTTTCTTTGTAGACCGTTTTGGGTCTTCTAGGTATAGAATCATGTCATCTGCAAATAGTGATAATTTAAGTTCTTCTTTTCCAATTTTTATGCCTTTAATTTCTTTTGTCTGTCTAATTGCTCTGGCCAGTGTTTTGAGAACTATATTGAATAGAAGTGGAAATAGAGGGCATCCCTGTCTTGTTCTGGATTTTAGAGGGAATGCCTTCAACTTTTGTCCATTCAGAATGATGCTAGCCTGAGGCTTAGCATAGATAGCTTTTACAATGTCAAGGTAAGTTCCTGTTATCCCTAATTTTTCTAATGTTTTGAACATAAAGGGATGCTGTACTTTGTCAAATGCTTTCTCTGCATCAATCGAGATGATCATATGGTTCTTATCTTTAAGCATATTGATGTGGTGAATCACATTTATTGATTTCCGTATGTTGAACCATTCTTGCATCCCAGGGATGAATCCTACTTGATCATGGTGCACAATTTTTTTTTCTTTTTTTTTTTTATTGGATGTTCACAACATTACAAAGCTCATGACAAATCATATTTCATAGATTAGAATCAATTGGGTTATGAACTCCCATTTTTACCCCAAATACAGATTGCAGAATCACATCGGCTACACATCACATTTTTACATACTGCCATATTAGTGACTGTTGTATTCTGCTACCTTTACTATCCTCTAATATCCCCCCTCCCCTTCCCTCCCATCTTCTCTCTCTACCCCATCTATTGAAATTCATTTCCCTCCATGTTTGTTATCCCATTCCCCTCGTAAACTCTTATATATAATTTTGTATAACAATGAGGGTCTCCCTCCTTTTCCATGTGATTTCCCCTTTTTTTTTCTCCCTTTCCCTCCCGTCTCATGTCTCTGTTTAATGCTATTCTTTTCTTCCTGCTCAGCCTCACTGTTCTGCTCTTAGTTGCTCTCATTATATCAAAGAAGACATTTGATATTTGTTTTTTAGGGATTGGCTAGCTTCACTAAGCATAATCTGCTCTAGTGCCATCCATTTCCCTGCAAATTCCGTGATTTTGTCATTTTTTAGTGCTGCGTAATACTCCATGGTATATAAATGCCACATTTTTTTTATCCATTCATCTATTGAAGGGCATCTGGGTTGATTCCACAGTCTAGCAATTGTGAATTGTGCTGCTATGAACATCGATGTGGCAGTATCCCTGTAGTGTGCTCTTTTAAGGTCTTCAGGAAATAGTCCGAGTAGGGCAATAGCTGGGTCAAATGGTGGTTCCATTCCCAGCTTTCCCAGGAATCTCCATACTGCTTTCCAAATTGGCCGCACCCGTTTGCAGTCCCACCAGCAGTGTACAAGAGTACCCTTTTCCCCACATCCTCGCCAGCACTCATTGTTGTTTGACTTCATCATGGCTGCCAATCTTACTGGGGTGAGGTGGTATCTTAGGGTGGTTTTGATTTGCATTTCCTTGACTGCTAGAGATGTTGAGCATTTTTTCATGTACTTGTTGATTGATTGTATGTCCTCCTCTGTGAAGTGTTTGTTCATGTACTTGGCCCATTTGTTGATTGGGTTGTTTGTTTTCTTATTGTCTAATTTTTTGAGTTCTTTGTATACTCTGGATATTAGGGCTCTATCTGAAGTGTGAGGAGTAAAAATTTGTTCCCAGGATGTAGGCTCCCTATTTACCTCTCTTATTGTTTCTCTTCCTGAGAAAAAACTTTTCAGTTTAAGAAAGTCCCATTTGTTGACTCTTGTTGTTAACTCTTGTGCTATGGGTGTCCTATTAAGGAATTTTGAGCCCGTCCCCACAATCTGTAGATCGGAGCCAACTTTTTCTTCTATCAGACGGAGAGTCTCTGATTTGATATCTAGCTCCTTTATCCACTTTGAGTTGACTTTTGTGCGTGGCGAGAGGAGGGGATTTAGTTTCATTTTGTTGCATATGGATTTCCAGTTTTCCCAACACCATTTGTTGAAGATGCTATCCTTTCTCCATTGCATGTTTTTAGCTCCTTTATCAAATATAAGATAGTTGTAGCTTTGTGGATTAGTCTCTGTGTCCTCTATTCTGTACCATTGGTCCACCTGCCTTTTCTGGTACCAGTACCATGCTGTTTTTATTACTATTGCTCTGTAATATAGTTTGAAGTCTGGTATCGCTATACCACCTGATTCACACTTCCTGCTTAGCATTGTTTTTGCTATTCTGGGTCTTTTGTTTTTCCATATGAATTTCATGATTGCTTTATCTATTTCTACAAGAAATGCCATTGGGATTTTTATTGGCATTGCATTGAACCTATAGAGAACTTTTGGTAATATCGCCATTTTGATGATGTTAGTTCTGCCTATCCATGAACAGGGTATATTTTTCCATCTTCTAAGATCCTCTTCTATTTCTTTCTTTAGGGTTCTGTAGTTTTCATTGTATAGGTCCTTCACCTCTTTTGTTAGGTTGATTCCCAAGTACTTTATTTTTTTTGAGGATATTGTGAATGGAGTGTTTTTCCTCATTTCCGTTTCAGAAGTTTTGTCGCTGATATACAGAAATGCCTTTGATTTATGTGTGTTGATTTTATATCCTGCCACTTTGCTGAATTCATTTATTAGTTCTAGTAGTTTTTTTGTAGACCCTTTAGGGTCTTCTAGGTATAGAATCATGTCATCCGCAAATAGTGATAATTTAAGTTCTACTTTTCCTATTTTTATGCCTTTAATTTCTTTCTTTTGTCTAATTGCTCTGGCCAGTGTTTCAAGAACTATGTTGAATAGAAGTGGTGATAGTGGGCATCCCTGTCTTGTTCCAGATTTTAGAGGGAATGCCTTCAATTTTTCTCCATTCAGAATGATGCTAGCCTGAGGCTTGGCATAGATAGCTTTTACAATGTCGAGGTAAGTTCCTGTTATCCCTATTTTTTCTAACGTTTTGAACATAAAGGGATGCTGTACTTTGTCAAATGCTTTTTCTGCGTCTATTGAGATGATCATATGGTTCTTCTCTTTAAGCCTATTGATGTGGTGAATAACATTTATTGATTTCCGTATATTGAACCATCCTTGCATCCCAGGGATGAATCCTACTTGATCATGGTGCACAATTTTTTTGATATGCCTTTGTATCCGATTCGCCACAATTTTATTGAGGATTTTTGCATCTAGGTTCATTAGAGATATTGGTCTGTAGTTTTCTTTCTTTGAGGCGTCTTTGTCTGGTTTCGGAATCAGGATGATGTTGGCCTCATAGAATGAATTTGGAAGAGCTCCCTCTTTTTCTATTTCCTGAAATAACTTGAAAAGTATTGGTATTAATTCTTCTTTAAAGGTTTTGTAGAACTCCGCTGTATATCCATCCGGTCCTGGGCTTTTCTTGGTTGGAAGTTTTTTAATTGCTTCTTCTATTTCATCTATTGATATTGGTCTGTTTAGGTTGTGAGTTTCCTCCTGGCTCAGTCTGGGCAAATCATATGACTTAAGGAATTTATCGATGTCTTCACTTTCTTCTATTTTATTGGAATATAGGTTTTCAAAATAATTTCTAATTGTTTTCTGTATTTCTGAAGCGTCTGTTGTAATATTGCCTTTTTCATCCCGTATGTTAGTGATTTGAGTTCTCTCTCTTCTTCTCTTCGTTAGTATGGCTAGGGGTCTGTCGATCTTGTTTATTTTTTCAAAAAACCAGCTTTTTGTTTTGTTAATTTTTTCAATAGTTTCTTTTGTTTCAATTTCATTGATTTCTGCTCTGATTTTAATTAGTTCTTGCCTTCTGCTACATTTGTTATTGTTTTGCTCTTCCTTTTCTAGGGCTTTGAGATGAAGTGTGAGCTCATTTATTTGTTGGTTTTTCCTTTTTTTGAGGAATGACCTCCAGGCGATGAATTTCCCTCTTAAAACTGCTTTCATTGTGTCCCATAGATTCCGATATGTTGTGTCTGTATTTTCATTTATCTCTAAGAATTTTTTGATTTCCTCCTTTATGTCTTCTATAACCCATTGATCATTTAGTAACGTATTGTTCATTGTCCATGTGATGTAGGATTTTTCCTTCCTTCTTTTATCATTGATTTTCAGTTTCATTCCATTATGATCTGATAAAGTGCATGGTATTATCTCAACCCCTTTATATTTACTGAGGGTTGCCCTATGGCATAATATATGGTCTATTTTTGAGAAGGTTCCATGTGCTGCTGAGAAAAAAGTATATCCACTTGATGATGGTTGATATATTCTATATATGTCAGTTAAGTCTAGGTTATTGATTGTGATATTGAGGTCAATAGTTTCTTTATTCAACTTTTGTTTGGAGGATCTGTCCAATGGTGAAAGAGGAGTGTTGAAGTCACCCATAATTATTGTGTTGTGGTCTATTTGATTCTTGAACTTGAGGAGAGTTTGTTTTATGAATGTCGCAGCACCATTATTTGGTGCATAAATATTAATAATTGTTATGTCTTGTTGGTGAATGGTTCCTTTTAACAGTATATAATGTCCTTCCTTATCCCTTTTGATTAACTTAGTCTTGAAGTCGATTTTATTCGATATGAGAATGGCCACCCCTGCTTGCTTACGAGGACCGTGTGCTTGGTATATTTTTTCCCAACCTTTTACCTTGAGCCTGTGTATGTCTTTTCCAGTCAGATGTGTCTCCTGGAGGCAGCATATTGTTGGATTTGTTTTTTAAATCCATGTTACCAGCCTATGTCTCTTTATTGGCGAGTTTAAGCCATTAACGTTTAGAGTTACTATTGATATATGGTTTGTACTTCCTGCCATGTTTGATTATTTATCTCTTTTTTTTTCCCTAATTTAGTTTGTTTCTCCATGATTAGCTTTCCTCCCATCCTCTGTCTTTACTGAGGCACTTCCCGCTGATGGTTTTGGTTATTGTTTTCCATTTCTTCCTCGTGTAGAGTTTTGTTCAAGACGCTTTGCAATGCTGGTTTTCTGGCTACAAATTCTTTTAGCTTTTGTTTATCATGGAAGATTTTTATTTCGTTGTCGTATCTGAAGCTTAATTTTGCTGGATACAGGATTCTTGGTTGGCATCCATTGTCTTTCAGTGTTTGAAATACATTGTTCCAGGATGGTCTCGCTTTCAGCGTCTGTGATGAAAAATCCGTTGTCAACCTTATTGGTTTACCCCTAAATGTAATCTGCCTCTTTTCTCTTGTAGCTTTTAATATTTTCTCTTTGTTCTGTATATTGGATAGCTTCATAACAATGTGTCTTGGCGTTGGTCTATTGTGATTTTGTGTGCCTGGTGTCCTGTATGCATCTACAATTTGTATATCTGTTTCCTTTTTTATTTCTGGAAAGTTTTCTGTAATTATTTCCTTCAGTACGTTACCCATTCCCTTGGCATGAATCTCTGTGCCCTCCTCAATCCCGATGACTCGTAAGTTTGGTTTTTTTATGTTATCCCAAATCTCTTGGATGTTTTTCTCGTGATTTTTTACCAGCCTATCTGAGTTGGCTAGACTCTTTTCAAGGTGATATATTTTGTCTTCATTATCTGATGTTCTGGCTTCTACTTGCTCCACTCTGTTAGTGATACTCTCGATTGAGTTTTTTATTTGGTTTATCGTTTCCTTCATTTCTAGAATTATTGTTTGATTTTTTTTTATAATCTGTATCTCCTGATAAAGATGCTTAACTTCTTCTTTTATCTGTTCTTGTAATTCATTTTCAATGTGCTCTTTAAGGTTCCTTTCCATCTGTCTAAGATGTTCCTTGAGTTCTTTATATGGCCATTTTTCTGATGACTCCAGGTCCTCCTGAATATTTAGGCTGTCTTTCATTGTTTGTACTCCTTTTCTTCCTTTCTTTTTTATGCTCATGATACTTCTTGTTCTGTTTGACTGTTGAGTTACTGTTTACTCTTATAAGTTTATTTGATGCTTGGGGGGAGAGGTATTATAAGGGAAGGGAAGAAGTCACTAAAGAGAGTAAGTGTAGGCAGGTGGAGTTCAAGAGATGGGGAATAAGAAAGTTGAAAAGAAATGAAAAGACAAAAGGAAAAAAAGTGAGAAGAGAGAGAGAAAAAACGAAAAAATAAAAATTTAAAACAAACGAAAAAATTAAAATGGTAATAAAAAATGGAAATTGAAGTTTAAAAAAATAATAGTAATATTAATAGAATAAGAAAAATTAACAAAAAAATTGAAACCATTAGTAAGAAAGTTAAAGAACACAACAACGTCAACTACAAAAAGTGAGAATAAAAAAAAATTAAAAAAAAAATACTAGTAATAATCATTAAAAAAAAATACTAATAATAAATGCAGTCATAAAGCTCGATTGACTTCTCTTCCAATGGGTGGAGCTATGCCCACTGGGCCAGGCTTCTCCTCTTGATAGGTGGGAGCCAATCACTGTGTCTCAGCTCTTCTTCCCAGACTGTGCGGGTCTCCAGTCCTGGATGCCTGGGTCCTTCTCTTGTGGTTCCTCAATCCAGGCCCCATTCGCCTGTGATGCTTACCACATTACTGTCTACACGTTGGGTCTGCTGCTCCTGGGAGCCCTGTTTTCATGGATGTCTGGGCACACCCTTTCTGTTTGCCTCCCTCAGGCCCTAAGTTTGTAGGGTTTGGGGCTGAGGACCCCCAGCGAATTTGTTTGCCCTCAGGTAGCAACTCCCCTGGTAGGTGGTGCAAGGGACCTCTGTTGTCAGCCCTGTTGGGGGCGATAGCTGGGATTTCTGTGCCGCTAAACCCACGTCACTCCTGATTTCCTGGGTCTGGCTATGTTGCTCTGTTTTTTTTTTTTTTTTTTTTTTTTTTTTACCTCTGTGAGATCAGGTGGGCCGACTAGTTATTTCAGCTGGGTCGTTAGTGCTGAGTCACGTGAAGCAGGCGATCTGGGGCTTAAACGCAGCAGATACGTGCTCAGTGTGTGTTTTCTGAGGGGCCCAAAGTGTACGCCCTAGCTCCACGTCAGCTCAGCATTGCCTAGTGATCCTGAGCAAATAGGCTTTAGATAGCAGCGCCGCCGTGGCCTCCGCTGTTCCTCGGCCCGGTGCCTAGCTCCCGGGGCCCGAGCAGCTGCCGCCGCGGCTCTCCAACCGCCTCCTCCGGAGCACGGGTCCTCTCGCAGGGGGATGCCGAACGACCCAGCCTTTGGAAGACAGGGCTCAGCACGCAGCCCAGTTCTAGTCTCTAGATGCGGCAGCTAGACCGTGTAGACAGGGCCCTCAAGACAGCATGCCGAAAGCAAATGGCGGCTCCCGCGGAGTGGATTTTCAGCCCCGAAACCCCAGCCCAGCCAACAATTTCAGTCCACTAATTCTCCCTGTATAGACAATATTAAAAAAAAAAAAAAGGGAAAAAAAAGGAAAAAAGAAAAAGGGCGGGGGTGTACTGAGCTTTCTTAGCCTCAGGTACTTAGGATCCACTGCTGATTACCCATTCAGCTTCTCTGCGGGGAGCGAAGTGGAAGAGGAAGCAGATGAGCGCAAAGCGCCCGTGGCTCTGAGCAAAAAAGCGTCCGGGGGCCGAGCGTCTCTTTTTGAATCTCTTTGTTTTTACTGCTGTTTGGCCGAGTGTTCCACTACAGACTAATGGTGAAAGGAGCTCTAACAAGCTGCACAAAGACTCTATCAAAGCCTCTACTTTGAGCTCCAGGCTCAGCACTTCAGCCACCCCCGTACGCAGCCCAGTTCGCTATTTCATAGAGGCTTGGTTAGATTCCCTTCACGTCGCCTCCTGGGCTGGGCGGGCAGGGGGCTGTTTTATGTGCGGGCGGAGGACCCTTCTCGCTGCGCCAGGTCCCGCAGCCGGGGGCCGTTTGCAGAAGCGGGCGGGCGGCGCCGGCCGCCGTTTGGCGGCGGCTTGCAGCGGGACTGGTCCTCTGCCCCGCGTGGCCAAGATTCCCTCGTCTGGGACAAACTGTCACCTCTAATTAACTTACTAATTTCCGGCAGGTCTCTTTTCAGCGGAATTTTGCTCGAAGTTCATCGGTAGGTAGAATCTGGGTGTATTAATGGATCTTTTGATCCCGTTGCTTTGGTGATACTGAACGTGCTGCTTCCTCGCCGGCCGCCATCTTCTGCCTTGGTGCACAATTTTTTTGATGTGTTTTTGTATTCAATTTGCCAGAATTTTATTGAGGATTTTTGCATCTAGGTTCATTAGAGATATTGGTCTGTAGCTTTCTTTCTTTGAGGTGTCTTTGTCTGGTTTCTGAATCAGGGTGATGTTGGCCTCATAGAATGAATTTGGAAGAACTCCCTCTTTTTCTATTTCCTGAAATAACTTGAAAAGTATTGGTATTAATTCTTCTTTAAAGGTTTTGTGAAACTCTGCTGTATACCCATCCGGTCCTGGGCTTTTCTTGGTTGGTAGTCTTTTGATGGCTTCTTCAATTTCATGCATTGATATTGGTCTGTTCAAATTGTGTGTATCCTCCTGACTCAGTCTGGGTAAATCATATGACTTAAGAAATTTATCGATGTCTTCACTATCTTCTATTTTGTTGGAATATAGGTTTTCAAAATAATTTCTAATTGTCTTCTGTATTTCTGTAGCATCTGTTGTGATATTGCCTTTTTCATCCCGTATGTTAGTAATTTGAGTCCTCTCTCTTCTTCTCTTCGTTAGCATGGCTAAAGGTCTGTCGATCTTATTTATTTTTTCGAAGAACCAACTTTTAGTTTTGTTAATTTTTTCAATAGTTTCTTTTGTTTCAATTTCATTGATTTCCGCTCTGATTTTAATTATTTCTAGCCTTCTGCTACATATGCTGTTGTTTTGCTCTTCCTTTTCTAGGGCTTTGAGATGAAGTGTGAGCTCATTTATTTGTTGTTTTTTTCTTTTTTTTGAGGAATGACCACCAGGCGATGAATTTTCCTCTTAAAACTGCTTTCATTGTGTCCCATAGATTCCGATATGTTGTGTCTGTATTTTCATTTATCTCTAAGAATTTTTTGATTTCCTCCTTTATGTCTTCTGTAACCCATTGATCATTCAGTAACATATTGTTCATTTTCTATGTGATGTAGGATTTTTCCTTCCTTCTTTTATCATTGATTTCCAGTTTCATTCCATTATGATCAGATAAAATGCATGGTATTATCTCCACCCCTTTATATTTACTGAGGGTTGCCCTATGGCATAATATATGGTCTATTTTTGAGAAGGATCCATGTGCTGCTGAGAAAAAAGTATATCCATTTGATGATGGTTGATATATTCTATATATGTCAGTTAAGTCTAGGTTATTGATTGTGATATTGAGTTCTATAGTTTCTTTATTCAATTTTTGTTTGGAGGATCTGTCCAATGGTGAGAGAGGTGTGTTGAAGTCACCCATAATTATTGTGTTGTGGTCTATTTGATTCTTGAACTTGAGGAGAATTTGTTTTATGAATGTCGCAGCACCATTGTTTGGTGCATAGATATTGATAATTGTTATGTCTTGTTGGTGAATGGTTCCTTTTAACAGTATATAATGACCTTCTTTATCCCTTTTGATTAACTTAGTCTTGAAGTCGATTTTATTCGATATGAGGATGGCCACCCCTGCTTGCTTACAAGAACTGTGTGTGTGGTATATTTTTTCCCATCCTTTCACCTTCAGCCTGTGTATGTCTTTTCCAATCAGATGTGTCTCCTGGAGGCAGCATATTGTTGGGTTTGTTTTTTTAATCCATGATACCAGCCTATGTCGCTTTATTGGAGAGTTTAAGCCATTAACATTCAGAGTTACTATTGATATATGGTTTGAACTTCCATCCATGTTTGATTGTTTATCCTTTTTTTTAAAAAAAATTTAGTTTGTTTCTCCATGATTATCTTTCCCGTCGCCCTCTGTCTTTACCGAGGCACTTCCCACTGATGGTTTTGGTTATTGTTTTTCATTTCTTCCTCGTGTAGTGTTTTGCTCAAAATGCTTTGCAATGCTGGTTTTCTGGCTGCAAATTCTTTTAACTTTTGTTTATCATGAAAGATCTTTATTTCGTTGTCATACCTGAAGCTTCATTTTGCTAGATACAGAATTCTTGGTTGGCATCCATTGTCTTTCAGAGTTTGAAATACATTGTTCCATGACCTTCTTGCTTTCAGTGTCTGTGATGAAAAATCCGTTGTTAACCGTATTGGTTTACCCCTAAATGTAATCTGTCTCCTTTCTCTTGTAGCTTTTAATATTTTCTCTTTGTTCTGTATATTGGATATCTTCATAACAATGTGTCTTGGCGTTGGTCTACTGTGATTTTGTGTGCTTGGTGTCCTGTATGCATCTTCAATTTGTATATCTGTTTCCTTTTTTATTTCTGGAAAGTTTTCTGTAATTATTTCATTCAGCAGGTTTCTCATTCCCTTGGTTTGAATCTCTGTACCTTCTTCTATCCCGATGACTCATAAGTTTGGTTTCTTCATGTTATCCCATAACTCTTGGATGTTTTTCTCGTGATTTTTTACCAGCCTTTCTGAGTTGGCTAGACTCTTTTCAAGATGGTATATTTTGTCTTCATTATCTGACGTTCTGGCTTCTACTTGCTCCACTCTGTTAGTGATACTCTCAATTGAGTTTTTAATTTGGTTTATCGTTTCCTTCATTTCTAGAATTATTGTTTGATTATTTTTTATAATCTCTATCTCCTGATAGATGCCTAACTTCTTCTTTTAGCTGTTTATATAATTCATTCTCAATGTGTTCTTTCGCTGCTTGAATTTGCTGTCTTGTATCCTCTTTAAGGTTCCATTCCATCTGTCTAAGGTGTTCCTTGAGGTCTTTATATGACCATTTTTCTGATGACTCTAGGTCCTCCTGAATATTTAGGCTGTCCTGCATTGTTTGTACTCCTTTTCTTCCTTGTTTCTTGAAGCTGCTCATGTTGCTTCTTGTTCTGTTTGACTGCTGAGTTACTGTTTACTCCTATAAATTTATTTGATGCTTGGGAGGAAAGGTATTAGAAGGGAAGGGAAGAAGTCACTAAAGCGAATGAGAGTAGGCAGATAGAATTCAAGGAAGGGGGGATAAGAAAAATGAAAAGACAAAAGAAAGAAATAGGAACTAAAAAAAGAAAAAAATTTAAAAAAATAATAATAATAATTAAAATTAAAATTAGAAGAGAAAGAAGAAGAAGAAGAAGAAAAAACTAATAAATGCCGTCTTAGAGTTTGATTAACTTCTCTTCCACTAGGTGGCGCTGTGCCCACCAGGTCAAGTCTCTCCTGTCCGTACGCGGGAACCAATCACTGTGCAGCAGCTCCTCCCAGACTGGGTGAGTCTCCAATCCTGAGTGCCTAGGGCCTCCTCTTGTGTCCAATCACTTCTACTTTTCCTCTAGCCAGGCCCCCTCACCACAATACTGGCTACATGCCGGGTCTGCTGCTCCCGGGAGCCCTGTTTTCATGAACGACTGGGCTCACTCCTCCAGTTTGCCATTCCCTCAGACCCTAAGTTTGTAGAGCTTGGGGCTGAGAATCCTCAGCGAATTTTACTTGCCCTCCGGTAGCCACTCCCCCGTAGCTGGTGCAAGAGACCTCAGCAGTCAGCCCTGGTGGGAGCGGCAGTTCCACACTGTGGGTTCCGCCCCACCTCTGACTCCCTCGGGCTGACTGTAGCACTCACAGGAGAGCTGGGAGGGGCCCTTAAGGTTTCCCTGATGCGTGGAGAGGGAAAGCTCGGGGGTTACACACCTGTAGCAGCAGGCTTCAATGAAGTTATCTTCTTCGCCGCAGTCCTGCGACGCCAGCCCTCTGCCACAGTGGTGATCCCCGCAAACGGCGACAGTTCGCCTCCCCCTGCTGGGCGACCAATGCAACGGGCGGGTCCCCACTGTCTCTCCCAAGCCCCGCCTGGAACCTGCGGCCACTACCCACGAAGGCTGACCAGCCGCCTCAGCTAGATGGATTAATGCAGAGTCACAGCTGTCTGTCTCAGCTTTTCAGACGCTGTGGCGCGGGGCACGGAGCACAGAGAGGCTTACTCACTTCCCGCCGCCATCTTCCTCTTCTCGCTATCTCGGGATGATGGCGGGGCTCTCCCTCCGCTCCCTCTGGTGTGTCTCAGCCTCGGGCTCCCGTGCCTCTCTCTGCCGGCCTCCACTGCCAGCGCTGCCCCGGTCGCTCTCTCCGCCCCCGGCGTTCCCGGCTTCTGGCCGCACCGCAGCCGTGTCTCTCCGGCTCGCGGCTCCGGCGGCGTCCGGGGCCGGGGAGGCGACAGCCCCTCTCCGGCAAGTACCGCAGTCCCCCGGCCCCGAGTCCCGGCGGCCACAAACTGACACTTTTAATAAACCTACCAATTCCCGGCAGGACCCCCTTCACGGAATTTTGCTAGAAGTTCCTCAGTAGGTAGACTGCCGCTGTTCCAAAGGGTCTTTTTGATCCCGTTACTGTGGAGACATTAGAATCACTGCTTCCTCGTCGGCAGCCATGTTGGATCCCCCAGTTTTTTCTATTTTTAATTCTATCTGATTAATTCTAGTAGAGAACCACATATTTCTTAAGTGGGAATTACATATACAGGTATATTACTAAATTCTGATACAATAGTTCTAAAACAGAGTCTCCAGTGATGTTTGTTCTTGGTTTTTGCCTAAGTAGCATTTATTGTATTTAGGTGATTTCCTCCTATTCCTATTATTTATTAGGGTTTTGGTAGGAATGACTGCTGAATTTAACCAAATGCCTTTTCAGCATCTATTAATATGATTTTAAGCCATTACTAAACTGTTGTAATAGATTATGGTTGTTGAAAGGAGTCTTGACATGAGGCCATCTTTACATCTTGGCTCTCTCTCTCTCTCTCTCTCTCTCTCTCTCTCTCTCTATATATATATATATATATATATATATATATATATATATATATCAGGTCATTGCTGATACACTGTCAAGTTTTATTTTCTAATTTTTATTAAGAATTTTGCATATATGTTTGTAAGAAAAACTGGCTGTTACTTTCTTTTCCTATTATTAGTATCTAACTTTAGTGTTAATATTATGCCAGATTTGTAAAGTGTATTCACAAGCTCAACAATGTGTATGATTTGTAATAATTTTAAATAGCATTGGAATTATTTCTCAATAACCTTATATGTGATTAAATGTACTTATTTTTGTTTACATGATGAAAGAGCTCCATAGTCAGCTCTTTTTAAAATTAATTAATTTATTTATTTGTTCAATTTTTTTATACATGACAGCAGAATGCATTTTAATTCATAGTACATATATGGAGCACAATTTTTCATTTCTCTGGTTGTACACAAAGTAGAGTCACACCTTTCATGTCTTCATACATGTACCTAGGGTAATGATGTCCATCTCATTCCACCATCTTTTCTACCCCCCATGCCACCTCCCTTCCTTTCCCTCCCCTTTGCCCTACCCAGTTCTCCCATGCTGTCCCACACCCCAATTATGAATCAGCATCCACTTATCAGAGAAAACATTTGGCCTTTGGTTTTTCGCAATTGACTAACTTCACTTAGAATGATATTCTCCATCTCCATCCATTTACCTGCAAATGCCATAATTTTATTCTCATTTATTGCTGAGTAATATTTCATCGTGAATATATACCACAGTTTCTTTATCCATTCTTCTGTTGATGGGCATCTAGGTTGGTTTCACAATTTAGCTATTGTGAATTGTGCTGCTATAAACATTGATGTGGCTGCGTTATTGTAGTATGCTGATTTTAAGTCCTTTGGGTATAGACCAAGGAGTGGGAGTGGGATAGCTAGGTCAAATGGTGGTTCTATTCCAAATTTCTAGGGACTCTCCATACTGCTTTCCACGTTGGCTGCACCAATTTGCAGTCCCTCAAGCAATGTAAGTGTGTGCCTTTTTCCCAACATCCTCATCAACACTTATTGTTGCTTATATTCTTTTTTTATTGATTATTTAAAGCATTACATAGCTCATGATATATCATCTTTCATACATTTGACTCAAATTGTGTTTTGAACTCCCATTTTCACCCCAAATACAGATTGCAGAATCACATCTGTTACATATTCACATTTTTACATAATGCCATATTAGTGACTGTTGTATCCTGCTACCTTTCCTATCCCCTACTATCCCCCCTCCCCTCCCCTCCCCTCCCATCTTCCCTCTCTACCTCCCCTGCTGTTGTTCAATTCTCTCTCTTTTTTTCCCTCCCCCTTGCCCCTCATAACCTCTTATAATTTTATGTATCATTGAAGGTCTCCTACTATTTCCATGTGCTTTCCCTTCTCTCTCCGTTTCTCTCCCCCCATTCGTCTGCTTATATTCTTAATAACTGCCATTATGACTGGAGTGAGATGAAATCTTAGTTTTGATTTGCATTTCTCTAATTGCTAGAGATGTTGAACATTATTTCATATATTTATTGATCGATTGTATGCCATCTTCTGAGAAGTGTCTGTTCAGTTTCTTAACCCATTTATTGATTGGGTTATTTGCTTTTTTTTTTTTTGGTGTTAAGTTTTTTGAGTTCTTTATATCCTGGAGATTAGTGCTCTATCTGATGTGTATGTGGTAAAAATTTCCTCCCATTCTGAAGGCTCTCTCTTCACTTTACTGATTGTTTCTTTTGCTGATAAGAAGATTTTTGGTTGGAATCCATCCCATTTATTGATTCTTGATTTTATTTCTTGTGCTAAAGGAGTCTTATTAAGGAAGTTGGGGTCTAATCCAACATGATGAAAATTTGGGCCTACTTTTTCTTCTATTGGGCACAGAGTCTCTGGTCTATTTCCTAAGTCCTTAGACCTTAGAGTTGAGTTTTGTGCATAGTGAGTGGAGATAGGGGCTTAATTTCGTTTAACTGCATATGGATTTCCAGTTTTCCCAGCACTATTTATTGAAGAGGCCATTATAGTCAGCTCTTGATTGAAACTTAGAATATATGTATTTTAAAAATTTATATACTATAAATGGTCAATGTAGAAACAAAAATGAACGTGTGAAGTTGTGATAAACAAAAATTAAAAGCAAATCAAGGGGCTGGGGTTGTGGCTCAGTGGTAGAGTGCTTGCCTAACATGTGTGAGGCACTGGATTTAATTCTCAGCACCACGTATAAATAAATGAATAAAGTAAAGGTCCATCAATGTCTAAAACAAATTTTTTTAAAAAGCAAATCAATTCCTCATCTCCTATTCCATGATGATGGCTCAGGTATGTGCTCTTCCACTTCCTTTTAGGAAACATACTTTCTTCTACTCTCATCTGCCCTTACTCGTTCTTCCTTTTTCACAAGATGTCTTGGCCAAAGTGCCTGTGGAGTGATTCACTCACACATAGCCATAGATTTTACTTAATTGCATCTTCTTTCTTTTTCATCTCTGGGCACTGACTAACCTGAGGTTTTTCTTGATACAAAGTTCCTAAAACTCTTGAGAGGAGAGGTTGTTCATTTTCTCATGCCCTCTGAGTCTCAGTGACAAGTTGTGGGGGTATAAAAACGTTCTGTATGCCTAAATTACATCCTGAAGCTCATGCCATACATCTGCCACTCTTTCACCTACCCTCATGGTCATTCCTTCATGATCTCACTGCAGCAACTGAGCAGGTCCTACTGGCTCAGAATATTCTCTCTGGCTCACTTTAGTAGCTTTGAGAATATGCAGTGCCCCATCAATCATCTGCCAAGTACCCACCTTAGAATTCCTTAACTTTTTTCCATCTCCATTACACCTCACCAACCATCCCCATGGATATATAAATCCTATCACTATAATGACTTACCCTTGAGCACTTCATGCCAGACACTATGTTAAGAACTTTATGTGTTATAATTCATTTAGGTCATCACAAAGACCCTTTGGTGTAGGTTAAAATTGTGACTAATTTGTTTGATGCTACATAGCTAGTAAGGGACAGAGTACTCTTAACCACTACATTATATTACTGTCTTTATATGAATTGCTCCTGTTTTTAGCCATTTACATACTCATACTCCTGATAAACTTGTCCTTCGATGCCACCAAAACACCCATTTCTTATAGAATCCTTTGTTCTCCCATCCTCCTGGCTTCACTTTCCTTCTCCGCATTCCAGTCACTTCAACTACCCTTTCCCAAATTTTCTTAATTATCTAGAGTTCACCTCCTCATACAGTAACTTATTTCCTGAACTCTACCATATACACAACTATTCATGTTCAACCCCTTTCAGGATGGCAATCACTGCTACAGAAAATGACTGACTCTGTTCTAAATTCATGAGCTACAGACCCAGCTGGGCAGGTACCACTGCTTTGCAGTTTTTTTTCTATGTAACAGGCTCTTTTCCATTCTGTTCAGTAACGATTGCTCTATAATTCTATTTCCTTCAACAATTGTTCTATAATTCCACCTTCTTCATTCTTCCCACTCATCTTCTCAGCAGAAGTCTTAATGTCTAATATCATAGAACATCATGAATAAACTTCAACTTCCTCCTTTTCTGTCTCCAAATTTTCCTATATTTTTCCTCCGTGAGGAAAAAGTGTCTCCATTTTTCTCTAGGCCTCTTAACTTATGACCTTGAATTCATTTTCGGTCTCTTTTGACTTATATGCTCATTACAAATTGACACATCAATTTATGTTTTAGTTAATATCAGCTATGCTATGCTGAAGTAACAACAACAACCACCACCAAATGCAGTGGCTTAATTAAAAAAAAATAGTTTTAAACTTGATTCCCTCTACCAAATCCATTATGGATCTAGCTAACTCTTGAAGAAAACTATCTTTGTTGTTACTCATAAATTTTCGCAGCTATGATCTTGTAGTTCCCCATGTCAGCAAGAAGTCCATTTGGTTCCCAGGACAGAAAAATGGAGGCTCTGGGAAATCACACTGGAGCTCTTCATGCCTCAGCCCAAAAGTTAACACATTAAATATCTGCCCACAATTTATTAGCCTGAACTATTCATTTTATTTGCTTAACGTTGTCAGGGGGCTAGAAATGGAGATTTCTTTGTACATGAGAAGGAAGAACATGAAACAAATTTGAAGATCACGTAGAATAGTTTCTTTTACCTTAGGTATCTCTCTCTCTTTCCTCTCCTTCCCCAGTGTCTATTTGTCTGTCTGTCTCTTTCTCCCTCCTGAACTTTTTGCCTCTATCACCAATTCTGCTGAGTTTAGAATATCTTGAAAAGTGCCTTTCATAGAACCTGGCTGCATTCCACTTGCCTTTTTGCCCTCCCTTTTATACAAAATTGTCAAATCACCACAATCTTATTTCTACTCTCAGACCAAGTGTGTTCCCAGACCCTTGAAAAAAATGACTTAGGCATTTTCTCCCCTTCCTCAACATTTCATCTGTGTACCTTCTCTAACATTCCCCACATTCCAGCCACATTGCTCTGCTTGATGATACCCATGTGCCCCATCATTTCTTCTCAAATAGAAATATTTCTTCCTATAGTGTGCTTTCTATATCCCTGACCTCTGTAGCATCTCTGGTCACTTTTTTAATCCAGCCCAAATTTTATTTTCTTTCTGTACTTTCCATAAGTATTCCAGACAGAAAGAAAGCAATTTGTAAATAACTATTTTAACATATATCAATTTGTATCATCATTATTTGCGTGATTACTTCCACCTAAACTATGAGATTATTAAAAGAATAATTTTATCTTATTTATTATGTACTCAGCACCTTCCATCATAGTGCCTGATACATAGAAGGCTTTCAGTAAAATGTTTGTTAGATAGATGACTGAATAAGCCAACGAACAGTAAAAGTTCTGAAAACTGATAGTGGAGGGTGTGTGCTACAATATTTAGGTATTAACATATTATTATATGTTAGAGTACTGGGGTTTTAAAACAAAATTTTCAAGGGGGCTGGGGATGTGGCTCAAGGGGTAGCGCGCTCGCCTGGCATGCGTGCGGCCCAGGTTGGATCCTCAGCACCACATACAAACAAAGATGTTGTATCTGCCAAAAACTAAAAACTAAATATTAAAAATTCTCTCTCTCTCTCTCTCTCTCTCTCTCTCTCTCTCTCTCTCAAAAAAAAAATCAAATTTGTTTTGATTAGTTATATATGATGGTAGAATGTACTTTGATACATCATATATAATGGAATATAATTTCTCATTCTTCTGGTTGTACATGATGTAGAATCACACCAGTTGTATAGTTATATATGTACATAGGGTGATAATGTCTGATTCATTCTACTATCTTTCCTACCCCCAGGCCCCTTCTCCTCCCTTCACTCCCCTTTACCTAATCTAAAGTAACTTTATTCTTCCCTAACAGGCCCAATTGTGAATTAGCATCTGCATATCAGAGAAAACATTCTGCTTTTGGTTTTTTGGGATTGGCTTATTTTGCTTAGCATGATATTCTCCAGCTCTATCCATTTACTGGAAAATGCCATAATTTCATTCTTCCTTAAGGTTGAATAATATTCTGTCCTATATATGAATATAGCACATTTTTTATCCATTCATCTGTTGAAGGGCACCTAGGTTGGTTCCATAGTTTAGCTATTGTGAATTTAGCTGCTATAAACATTGATGTGGCTTCATCAATGTAATATGCTGATTTTAAGTCCTTTGGGTATAAACTGAGAAGTGGGATAGTGGGGTAAAATGATACTGGGTTTTTTTAAAAGAGAAAACTATATATAATTATTAACATTTAAAGCTGGTGGCAGAGTAGCATGAAAGAAACAATTACTAATACTATTATAATGAGTTATTTATTTAACATTGAATACAAGATGGCACAAAACACATGCTAAACAAACTACCATGCAAGGAGCTGAAATATGTTTCAATATTTGTAATACAGTGTCTTACAATAAAGGCCATTTAGCTCTGTCAAATCTGTGAAAGGTAAAAATTTATAGCATCCATAACATAGAAGTGAATTTTAATAAGCATGCGTGAGATGCTTTGAGTGAATTCCCTCAAATATATAATATTAATGCTGGAAAATAGTTAGCTAACTAATAATAATAAAGTTAATCAAATGTTTAAAAATGGTCATTTTAAATAAGCTGAGGAAGTTTTTAATTATTCATCAAAGTTCTGTAATTTAAATGTGAATAGATAAGAAGGCTTGGGTTATGAATAAAGCTAAAATACTTAAACATTATTTCAACCTTTAATGATGGGTGTTTCTATAATGCTTTTTCACATGATAGTTCATTCTATCATTTGCATTAAATTGCAAGACAAAAATTATTATCTTCTAAATCTTTCTTTCACTCTAAAATATATTGAAATAGACAAGGGGAACTTGGACAAAGGCAATTGGGAGCCTAATAGACAGTCATTGAGGGGGAAACAAGAGAAACAAGAGGAGTCCAGATAGCAAAGGTTGGTAACAAAAAAAAAAAAAAACAAAAACAAAACAAAACAAGGAAAGCAAACACCCTGTTTGCAATGGATTTGTGCCAAAGGAGCTATTCAGATAGCAATAGTGCCTGTTCAGAATTCTGCTGGACATTTAATTCTGCTTCTACTTTAGTTTATGTGTAATCTTTCCATCTCAGTGTGTTGATCCCAGGCCTTGAAAGCACAAAAAATGGCTTTTGACATTTTAACTTTTACAAACATTTTCTTTCTCTTTAAGAAAAGGTGCAAAGGTCTTAACATTTCAAAATCTAAAGGTAAAAATATGCAACTGAGATTCTTTTTAATGAGGAATTCTTTAAAAAAATCCATAGAGCCTTTTTTCTGTATATGTTGTTTCATATTCCTTTCTACATTGTATGTATTTCTCCCACAGAGACTGTAGCCATAGGCTGTTTGGTCATTCTTTATGCACTATTCCCTCTCATTATTAGTTAATTCATCTTTTACTAGTAGAAAAACATGGAAAGTATTCAAATCAACTTTTTGCCATTTTGTTTATTTTGTAAAAGATTTTGGTACATCAGGAGAACTCACATATAAATCTATACAACTAATGGTCATATCTTATAGATACTGATCTCGACAAACTGAAACTTCATATTTGTTTCCAGGAGGAAACTAGTACCAAGGAGTCTTCCATTGTAGAGATAAGCTTCAAGAGAATTCCCTCCCTAGATAAAAAAGAAAAAAATCGGATTCCAAAATGGCGGCGGGCGCGGAGAGATCAAGTCTCTGACCTCTTCAGCTGTGCGGGCATAGGGAGTCGTAAACAACCTAAATCTGTTTGCTCAGGATCACTAGGCAATGCTGAGCTGACGTGGATCTGGGGCGAACAGTCTGGGCCTCTCAGAACACACACTGAGCCCGGATCGGCTGAATTCAAGCTCCCGTTCGCCTGCTTCCCGCAGACAAACAGCTGTGACTCAGCACTAATCCATCCGGCTGAAACAACTGGTCAGCCCTTCTGATCCTACGGAGGTAAATGCCTACTGAGCCTTCATAGGTAGTGGCCACAGGTTTGAAACGGGGCTTGGGAGAGACAGTAAGGACCCACCCGTTGCATTGGTCGCCCGGCAAAGGAAAACGAACTGTCGCCATTTGCAAGAGACACCACCATGGCAGAGAACTGACGTCATCAGACTGCGGCGGAGGAGATAACTTCATTGAAACCTGCGGCAATAGGTGTGTAATTCCCTAGCCTTCCCTCTCCACACATCGGGGAAACCTTAAGGGCCCATCCCAGCTCTCCCGTGAGCGTGATAGCCAGCCCGAGGGAATCAGAGGTTGTGCAGGACCCGCGGTGCGGAACTACCGCTCCCACCAGTGCTGACAACTGAGGTCTCTTGCACCAGCTACTGGGGGCGTGGCTACCGGAGGGCAAGTAAAATTCGCTGAGGATTCTCAGCCCC
Source organism: Spermophilus citellus (assembly GCF_964194105.1). Lineage (NCBI taxonomy): Eukaryota > Metazoa > Chordata > Mammalia > Rodentia > Sciuridae > Spermophilus > Spermophilus citellus. The sequence goes on along the minus strand of NC_138186.1, from coordinate 89,121,315 downwards.
AAGCTCTACAAACTTAGGGTCTGAGGGAATGGCAACTGGAAGAGTGTGCCCAGTCGTTCATGAAAACAGGGCTCCCGGGAGCAGGAGACCTGGCGTGTAGCCAGTATTGTGGTGAGCGGCACCCATGAGAGGGGCCTGGCTAGAGGAAAAGTGGGAAGTGACTAGACACAAGAGGAGGCCCTAGGCACTCAGGATTGGAGACTCGCCCAGTCTGGGAGGAGGAGCTGCACAGTGATTGGTTCCCGCGTATTGACAGGAGAAACTTGGCCTGGTGGGCACAGCGCCACCTACTGGAAGAGAAGTTAATCAAACTCTAAGACGGCATTTATTAGTTTTTTTTTTCCTTTTTTTCTTTTCTCTTTTTTTTGATTTGAGTTATTCATTCATTTTCATTTTTCTTTCTTGTTGTTTTAAAATTTTTTTTACAATTTTTTTAAAAATTTTTTTCTTCTAATTTTAATTTTAATTTTTTTTATTATTTTTTTTAAATTTTTTTCTTTTTTTATTTCCTATTTATTTCTTCTTTAGTCTTTTCATTTCTTTTCAATTATCTTATCCCCCTTCCTTGAATTATACCTGCTTACTCTCATTCTCTTTAGTGACTTCTTCCCTTCCCTTCTAATACCTTTCCTCCCAAGCATCAAATTAATTTATAGGAGTAAACAGTAACTCAGCAGTCAAACAGAACAAGAAGTAACATGAGCAGCTTCAAAAAGCAAGAAAGAAAAGGAGTACAAACAATGCATGACAGCCTAAATATTCAGGAGGACCTAGAGTCATCAGAAAAATGGTCATATAAAGAACTCAAGGAACACCTTAGACAGATGGAATGGAACCTTAAAGAGGATACAAGACAGCAAATTCAAGCAGCGAAAGAACACATTGAGAATGAATTACATAAACAGATAAAAGAAAAAGTTATGCATCTTTATCAGGAGATAGAGATTATAAAAAATAATCAAACAATAATTCTAGAAATGAAGGAAATGATAAACCAAATTAAAAACTCAATTGAGAGTATCACTAACAGAGTGGAGCAAGTAGAAGCCAGAACGTCAGTTAATGAAGACAAAATATATCATCTTGAAAAGAGTCTAGCCAACTCAGAAAGGCTGGTAAAAAATCACGAGAAAAACATCCAAGAGTTATGGGATAACATGAAGAAACCAAACTTACGAGTCATCGGGATAGAAGAAGGTACAGAGATTCAAACCAAGGGAATGAGAAACCTGCTGAATGAAATAATTACAGAAAACTTTCCAGAAATAAAAAAGGAAACAGATATACAAATTGAAGATGCATACAGGACACCAAGCACACAAAATCACAGTAGACCAACGCCAAGAAACATTGTTATGAAGATATCCAATATACAGAACAAAGAGAAAATATTAAAAGCTACAAGAGAAAGGAGACAGATTACATTTAGGGGTAAACCAATACGGTTAACAACGGATTTTTCATCACAGACACTGAAAGCAAGAAGGTCATGGAACAATGTATTTCAAACTCTGAAAGACAATGGATGCCAACCAAGAATTCTGTATCCAGCAAAATGAAGCTTCAGGTATGACAACGAAATAAAGATCTTTCATGATAAACAAAAGTTAAAAGAATTTGCAGCCAGAAAACCAGCATTGCAAACCATTTTGAGCAAAACACTACCCGAGAAAGAAATGAAAAACAATAACCAAAACCATCAGTGGGAAGTGCCTCAGTAAACACAGAGGGTGAGGGAAAAGATAATCATGGAGAAACAAACTAATTTTTTTTAAAAAAAAAGGATAAATAATCAAACATGGATGGAAGTACAAACCATATATCAATAGTAACTCTGAATGTTAATGGCTTAAACTCTCCAATAAAGTGACATAGGCTGGTATCATGGATTAAAAAAACAAATCCAACAATATGCTGCCTCCAGGAGACACATCTGATTGGAAAAGACATACACAGGCTGAAGGTGAAAGGATGGGAAAAAATATACCACGCACACGGTCCTCATAAGCAAGCAGGGGTGGCCATCCTCATATCGAATAAAATCGACTTCAAGACTAAGTTAATCAAAAGGGATAAAGAAGGTCATTATATACTGTTAAAAGGAACCATTCACCAACAAGACATAACAATTATCAATATTTATGCACCAAATAATGGTGCTGCGACATTCATAAAACAAATTCTCCTCAAGTTCAAGAATCAAATAGACCACAACACAATAATTATGGGTGACTTCAACACCCCTCTCTCACCATTGGACAGATCCTCCAAACAAAAGTTGAATAAAGAAACTATAGAACTCAATATCACAATCAATAACCTAGACTTAACTGACATATATAGAATATATCAACCATCATCAAATGGATATACTTTTTTCTCAGCAGCACATGGATCCTTCTCAAAAACAGACCATATATTATGCCATAGGGCAACCCTCAGTAAATATAAAGGGGTGGAGATAATACCATGCATTTTATCTGATCATAATAGAATGAAACTGGAAATCAATGATAAAAGAAGGAAGGAAAAATCCTACATCACATAGAAAATGAACAATATGTTACTGAATGATCCATGGGTTACAGAAGACATAAAGGAGGAAATCAAAAATTCTTAGAGATAAATGAAAATACAGACACAACATATCGGAATCTATGGGACACAATGAAAGCAGTTTTAAGAGGAAAATTCATCGCCTGGTGGTCATTCCTCAAAAAAAGAAAAAACCAACAAATAAATGAGCTCACACTTCATCTCAAAGCCCTAGAAAAGGAAGAGCGAAACAACAGCAAATGTAGCAGAAGGCAAGAAATAATTAAAATCAGAGCGGAAATCAATGAAATTGAAACAAAAGAAACTATTGAAAAAATTAACAAAACTAAAAGTTGGTTCTTTGAAAAAATAAATAAGATTGACAGACCTTTAGCCATGCTAACGAAGAGAAGAAGAGAGAGAACTCAAATTACTAACATACGGGATGAAAAAGGCAATATCACAACAGATGCTACAGAAATACAGAAGACAATTAGAAATTATTTTGAAAACCTATATTCCAATAAAATAGAAGATAGTGAAGACATCGATAAATTTCTTAAGTCATATGATTTGCCCAGACTGAGTCAGGAGGATACACACAATTTGAACAGACCAATATCAACGGATGAAATTGAAGAAGCCATCAAAAGACTATCAACCAAGAAAAGCCCAGGACCGGATGGGTATACAGCAGAGTTTTACAAAACCTTTAAAGAAGAATTAATACCAATACTTTTCAAGTTATTTCAGGAAATAGAAAAAGAGAGAGCTCTTCCAAATTCATTCTATGAGGCCAATGTCACCCTGATTCCAAAACCAGACAAAGACACCTCAAAGAAAGAAAACTACAGACCAATATCTCTAATGAACCTAGATGCAAAAATCCTCAATAAAATTCTGGCGAATCGAATACAAAAACACATCAAAAAATTGTGCACCATGATCAAGTAGGATTCATCCCTGGGATGCAAGGATGGTTCAATATACGGAAATCAATAAATGTTATTCACCACATCAATAGACTTAAAGATAAGAACCATATGATCATCTCCATAGATGCAGAGAAAGCATTCGCCAAAGTACAGCATCCCTTTATGTTCAAAACATTAGAAAAACTAGGGATAACAGGAACTTACCTTGACATTGTAAAAGCTATCTATGCTAAGCCTCAGGCTAGCATCATTCTGAATGGACAAAAGTTAAAGGCATTCCCTCTAAAATCCAGAACAAGACAGGGATGCCCTCTATCACCACTTCTATTCAATATAGTTCTTCAAACACTGGCCAGAGCAATTAGACGAAAGAAATTAAAGGCATAAAAATTGGAAAAGAAGAACTTAAATTATCACTATTTGCAGATGACATGATTCTATACCTAGAAGACCCAAAAGGGTCTACAAAGAAATTACTAGAACTAATAAATGAATTCAGCAAAGTGGCAGGATATAAAATCAACACGCATAAATCAAAGGCATTTCTGTATATCAGGGACAAAACTTCTGAAACGGAAATGAGGAAAAACACTCCATTCACAATATCCTCAAAAAAAAAAAAATAACATACTTGGGAATCAACCTAACAAAAGACGTGAAAGATTTATACAATGAAAACTGCAGAACCCTAAAGAGAGAAGTAGAATAAGATCTTAGAAGATGGAAAAATATACCCTGTTGTTGGATAGGCAGAACTAACATCATCAAAATGGCGATATTACCAAAAGTTCTCTATAGGTTTAATGCAATGCCAATCAAAATCCCAACGGCATTTCTTGTAGAAATAGATAAAGCAATCATGAAATTCATATGGAAAAATAAAAGACCCAGAATAGCAAAAGCAATTCTAAGCAGGAAGTGTGAATCAGGCGGTATAGCGATACCAGATTTCAAACTATATTACAGAGCAATAGTGACAAATACAGCATGGTACTGGTACCAAAACAGGTGGATGGACCAATGGTATAGAATAGAGGACACAGAGACTAATCCTCAAAGTTATAACTATCTTATATTTGATAAAGGGGCTAAAAGCATGCAATGGAGGAAGGATAGCATCTTCAACAAATGGTGTTGGGAAAACTGGAAATCCATATGCAACAAAATGAAACTGAATCCCTTTCTCTCGCCATGCACAAAAGTTAACTCAAAATGGATCAAGGAGCTTGATATCAAACCAGAGACTCTGCGCCTGATAGAAGAAAAAGTTGGCTCCGATCTACATATTGTGGGGTCAGGCTCCAAATTCCTTAATAGGACACTCATAGCACAAGAGTTAATAACAAGAATCAACAAATGGGCCTTAATTAAACTTAAAAGTTTTTTCTCAGCAAGAGAAACAATAAGAGAGGTAAATAGGGAGCCCACATCCTGGGAACAAATTTTTACTCCTCACACTTCAGATAGAGCCCTAATATCCAGAGTATACAAAGAACTCAAAAAATTAGACAATAAGATAGCACATAACCCATTCAACAAATGGGCCAAGGACCTGAACAGACACTTCTCAGAGGAGGATATACAATCAATCAACAAGTACATGAAAAAATGCTCACCATCTCTAGCAGTCAGAGAAATGCAAATCAAAACCACCCTAAGATACCATCTCACTCCAGTAAGATTGGCAGCCACTATGAAGTCAAACAACAACAAGTGCTGGCGAGGATGTGGAGAAAAGGGTACACTTGTACATTGCTGGTGGGACTGCAAATTGGTGCGGCCAATTTGGAAAGCAGTTTGGAGATTCCTGGGAAAGCTGGGAATGGAACCACCATTTGACCCAGCTATTGCCCTTCTCGGACTATTCCCTGAAGACCTTAAAAGAGCATGCTACAGGGATACTGCCACATCGATGTTCATAGCAGCACAATTCACAATAGCTAGACTGTGGAACCAACCCAGATGCCCTTCAATAGATGAATGGATAAAAAATGTGGCATCTATACACAATGGAGTACTATGCAGCAATAAAAAATGACAAAATCATAGAATTTGCAGGGAAATGGATGGCACTAGAGCAGATTATGCTTGGTGAAGCTAGCCAATCCCTAAAAAACAAATACCAAATGTCTTCTTTGATATAATGAGAGCATCTATGAACAGAGCAGGGAGGAAGAGCAGGAAGAAAAGATTAATATTAAACCGAGACCTGAGATGGTAGGGAAAGGGAGAGAAAAGGGAAATTGCATGGAAATGAAGGGAGACCCTCATTGCTATACAAAATTACATATAAGAGGTTGTGAGGGGAATGGGAAAATAAACAAGGAGAGAAATGAATTACAGTAGATGGGGTAGAGAGAGAAGATGGGAGGGGAGGGGAGGGGGGATAGTAGGGGATAGGAAAGGTAGCAGAATACAACAATTACTAATAGGGCATTATGTAAAATTGTGGATGTGTAACCGACATGATTCTGCAATCTGCATTTGGGGTAAAATTTGGAGTTCATTACCCACTTCAATCTAATGTATGAAATATGATATGTCAAGAGCTTTGTAATGTTGTGAACAACCAATAAAAAAAAATAAAAGAAAAGAAAAAAATCCCAGGTGAGAACTATAAATGTTTGGAGAGAAGTGCTTATCAGCTTTTCTGGGTGAAGTTGTCAAACTGAAGTTTTGATGAGAGATACCTTCATTGGGCATCTATTCTGTACTAGGAACTGTACTTGAACTCTTGTTTTAATGATCACCATAGGATTCTGATAATTAGGATTCTATCATTTACTACCAGTATGATTAAAAAAAAAAAACAGAAGCTTGGGAAAATTTAAAAGTTTATCAAAGGAAAAAATTTCATGGAATTTTTTATTATAGTAAGTGATTATAGTAAGGTTGCAGAACATAAGATTAATATACAAAAATCAATTGCTTTCCTATATACCAATAGTGAAAAACTAGAATTTGAAATTAAAAACACAATACCATTTACATTAGTACTGCCCCCGTAATGCTTGATTAAATCTAACAAAGTATGAACTTAAAATGCTTGATTAAATCTAATAAAGTATGTACAAGATTTATATGAGGAAAACTATCAAACTTGGCTGAAAGAAATTTAAGAAGAGATAAATAATGAGATATATTCTTTGTTCCTGGTTATGATCTCAATATTGTCAAAATGTCAGCTCTCCCCATTCAATCTATATATTCAAGTCAATCTCAGACAAAATTTCAGAAGTTCATTTGTGGATGTTGATAAACTGATTCTAAAGTTTATATGGAGAATCACAATACAATTTTGAAGAACAAAGTTGGGATACTGAGACTACCAGACTCCAAAACTCACTATAGTATTCAAGATAGTATAGTACTAGTAAAAGATTGAACAAATAGATCAATGGACCAGAATAGAGAGCCTAGATATAAACTCATATAAATATGATCTTTGGTAAAGATGCAAAAGAAATGACAGCATTTTCAACAAATGGTACTGGATAAAGTACACATAATTATATAAAATAAATAATCTAGGCAGAGAATCTACACTCCTAACAAATACTCGTTCAAAAATGGATTGTAGACAAAAATGTAAAATGCAAAACTATAAAACTCTTAGACTACAACATAAGAGAAAATCTAAATTTCCTCAGGATTTGGCAATGAGATTTTAGATATAACCCCAAAAGCACACACCATGAAAGACAGAATTGATAAGCTGAACTTCATCAGAACTAAACTTTCTGCTCTGCAAAAGACACTTGTCAAGAGAATTTTAAAAATGTACACAGGGAAAATATATTTGCAAAAGGCTAAAAACGGATTGTTATCTAATATATATAAAGAACTCCTAAAATGAACAATAAGAAAATAACCTGATTAAAAATGAGCCAAAGCTTTTAACAAACACCTCACAAAGAAAGTCATACAGCTAGCAAATAAGCATATGAAGAGATGCTCTGCATTGTATGTCATCAGGGAAGTATAAATTAAAGCTGCAATGAATATTGATGCACACATATTAGAATGGGCAAAATGCAGACTACCAATAATACCAATTGCTGGTGAGGATGTGCAGCAGCTGTAACTCTCATTCATTACAAAGGGGAATGCAAAATGATAGACACTTTAGAGAACAATTTGGGTATTTCTTATAAAACTAAATACACTCTTCTAAAGCACATTTCTTCATATATACCAAAGAGAATTGAAAACCATGTCTACTTAAAAACCCACATGCAAGTGTTTAAAGCAGCTCTATTTGTAATTGCCAAAATCTGGGAGCAACCAAAATGTCTATGAATAGGTAAATGGATAAATAAACTGTGAGAGATCATTAAAATGGAATATTGCTCAGCATTAAAAAAGAAATGCACTATCAAGCCATGAAGAGACATGGAATAACCTTAAATGCATATTGGTGAGGTAAAGAAGCCATCTTAAAAGACTGCATAATGTATGCTTCTAACTATATGACATTCTAGAAAAGGCAGCATTCCATAGACTGTAAAAAGATCAGTGGTTGCCAGGGACTGGGAGGGAGGAAGGGATGAATAGGAGGAGCAAAGACAATTCTTAGAACAGTGAAACTACTCTATATAATACTATAATGGTGGATACCTGTCATTATTCATTTGTCCAAACCCATAGAATGCACAACACCAAGACTGAATCACAATATAAACTATAGACTTTGAGTGGTAATAATGTGTCAATATAGATTCATCAATTGTAACAAATTTACCACTCTGGTAGGGGATGCTGATAATGTGGAAGACTAACACATGTGGTGGGGATTTGTACTCCTGCTCAGCATTGCTGTGAACCTAAAACTGCTCTAAAAATAAAGTTTATAGTTAAAAAAATGTTTAACAAAGGTACTGATGCTAGTGAATAGAGAAAACAGAAGTTAAACTTTGGCTCTAAAAGTCAGTTCTCATATTGGGCAAGGTAGACATTTACTCTAAGCTTCAGTTTTTTCAACAGTCAAGAAAAATAGAAATACTTGGTTATTAATTGAATGCAGATCTTGGCACATCCATACAGATTGAGTGTGAAATAACAGAAAATACCAGACAGCCTTTTCCAAAAGTAGAAAGTGCAGTGAACTCCAACCAATCTTCAGACAGTGGCACTATTTCTCTAAGAAGCATTAAGAAGTACTGGTTAGCCAGGTGTGATGGTACATACTTGTAATCCCAGCAGCCCAGGAGACTGAAGCAGGAAAATGGTGAGTTCAAAGCCAGCCTCAGCAAAAGCTAAGTACTAAGCAACTCAGTGAGATCTGTCTCTAAATAAAATACAAAATAGGGTGGGGGATGTGGGTCAGTGGTTGACTGTCCCTGAGTTTAATCCCTGAGAGAGAGAGAGAGAGAGAGAGAGAGAGAGAAAAGTATTGGTTAAAGGCATAAAGCATCCATTTTCTCATCCGTAATGTGGAAGACTCAAAAGGTTCTTGTGAGGAGTAAATGAGATGATGTGAGGGAAGTAGTCCGCTCAGAGTTTACACATAACAGTCACTCAAATGTGTTATACATTATCAACACCATTATTATTCTCCTCAGCCCTTCTCCATTATATCAACTCTTGATTACAATCATAAGAGTCAATATAGCAGTTAAGGAAAGCACCAACAAAGAACTAGGATATTTTATTTATTGTTTTAGTTTCATTTTTAATCACTTGTGGAAACCTTCACGAATCTCAGTTTCACAGATGAGAAATTGTACACTGGTTCTTTCAGTAAAGAGCTATGCAGCTTAAATGGCACATCTCTCTGAAAATAGGTTTTAAAAATATAAAACTATTAGGTAACTGTAAAAGTTTCTCTTTAAAAATAATGGTTTGCTTATCCCCAATTACCTGGAGTATTTTACTTTGTAGGATCCACTTCTAAGTAGAGGCCACTGCAGATGAACGATGATTCTTAAAAATTGTGTCCAAAAAAAATTGTGTTCAAGTTTCTTAGATCTGAAAACATGATTGGCCAGATTTTTGAGGATCAACTCTTTGTTTAAAGGAGTAGGACTACCTCCATCCAGGCTGAACACCGGAACTGAGAGTGTCCTATTTGGCTCCAATTCCCATTTTTAAACCTCATTGAACTGTGAATATCACAGAGTCTAAGAACACACATTTTTCATTTTTGAATAATTTGGGCCACATAAATTTCCCTAATAAAAACTGAAAACAAAAAGCTCAGTGACAATTCATCTCAGAAAGACTTTCTCTCTCTCTCTCTCTCTCTCTCTCTCTCTCTCTCTCTCTCTCTCTCTCATTAAAACAAGCTAAAGAGAAATAATAGGCAAATGATTTGTCTGAAATATATTCAGACGCAATCTAGGCTTTGATTTTATAATTTGAATTGAGTCAATATGCCCAAAGTAAAACTAGAAAGAAGAGCATGAGGTATAATTCTAACATTGCTAGTACCATGGACCTCTGTATGTAAATCAAGCTATTGTTGAATTAAATGATCCATTGTTCAGGATTGTATGACCTGAAGTGAGAGTCCAGGTCATACTGTATATGTACAATCAATATTGAAATTTTATGGCTTTAATGAATAAGAAAAAGTGAAATATTTTACTATCTTCATCAAACTTTCAAAAGATCATACTTCTACTCATATTATTTATTATGATGATGATGCTTTTTATAAAGATCGAGTATGAATAATCTAAAAAAAGAAAGAAAAAGTAAGCTGTTCCAAAGGGCATAACATTTAGAAACAACATATGGTTCCTGTAGTCGAGAATAAGTTCCATACATCAGCCAAAGACATTCACAGAGAGATGAGAGATGAGGAAATAGAATCATGGGCAGGAGGGAAAAGCTTGCCATCTCTCTTTCCTCTGCTCTTCATCTTCTTTTCCTGGGTGAATATAATTTTCACTTTATACCAATTCTAGATGTAAAAAACAGACAATGTTGCCTCAAAATGCAAGGTCTTCTAATGTATTCATTTTATTTAATATTACACTAAATTTTATTAAAATGGAAGGGTACATCATATCATAAAATGTAAATACTGCCTTAATTCATTCAATAGGCATACATTGGGTGTCTTTCTGCCAGGGCAAAGCCCTAAGTGACAGTACCTATTCTCTAATTCATTATCACAATCTAGTTTCGGGGGAGATGACAGACTGAACCCGGGTCCATTTTTAGTCTTGCTCCCCCTAATCTTTTTAGTAGCCAAAATATTTAAAAGATCACATTATATACCTGCTAAAAGTCCTTTAACAGCTTCCCTGTTAGTAAAATAAACTCCAGACTGATTTCTTTGATACAGTCCTATATGATTGTGGCCCCTACCTTTCCATGTTAGCTCTTGCCAGCAGGGTCCACTGACCTTCTTTCAGACTCTCACATCTGCCTAACTTCTTCCTATCTCAGGGATTTGCACATGTCTCTGCCCTGGAACAACACACACACATCTTTCTTATTTGTCAGTTTTTGACCTTCACATCACCTTCTGGAGAGACTTTCCCTAAAACTCACATGTAAAATACGTCACTGCACATTTTTTTAAAATCCCTATTGTTTTCTTCATTGTGTTTACTGCAGTTTGTAGTCATGTCATTTACTTCTCCATTTTTATGTTTCTCCCACTAAATTATATGTTCTATGAGGGCAGTAATGATAAACAGTATGATATTTGTCTTAATAGATATGCAATAAGTGTTGTTGAATAAACAAAAAAGTAAGAGCTGCAAGTCAGCATTTACACAAGCTCATGAAGGCTTAGTAATCAATCTAGATATAGATTCTAGGAAAGGTTTGATGAGATCTTCCAACCGATGTGAAATAATCTGGCTTGGTAGGCCCTATGTTCCCAGGAGAATTTTCTTCACTGAGTTCAATGAAATGAAATTTTAAAAGAAGATACTTTGTGACTTCCATCCTATACCCTCTGAATGCCTATAGAAGAAGCTGTGGCTTGTGCAAGGAGTTTCAGATAGGCAGGGTGCATTTTATAGGAGGAGTAAATTGAAACGTTTTATAACTAAGACCTAAAATCCAGGTTTCCTTCCAATTCCTTCCTGTCCCACTCCTACTACACTACTTCCAGAGAGTAGCAAATCATAGACAATTCATATTTTCCTAAGGACTTTCTCACAATATGTTCTTTGATTTTCAGGTAGGGCATCTTATGTATATCTAAGCAGGAGGAGGTATGGTATTTGCTTTTAAATTGTACGTGTTCTTTTTAAGCACTTGGAATTGTATTAATTTTTATCAGCAAGATTATCTGTTTTAAAATCTCAGTGTCATTGTCAAGGACTGAATACACTGACCTCGAACCTCATATACATTCCTCTCACATGTTGGTAAGAGTTATAGAAGTATCTGTCCACTTACCTTCACATCCTTAAATCTCTATGAAACCATTATTTACAGATGAAACATACCTATAAACTACACAAAACCACATATTATTTGTCCTATGTGCTAACAAAATTATTTTGTCATGGTTAGATTTCCAGTAATCATTTTTAATTATAATTCCTAGAAGTAAGTAGGTAACAGAATTATAATACTTTCAAAGAGAATCAGTTGAATTAACTAAGTAAGGCACTTGCTTCCCACAAGATTGAATTAGGCCATATGAAAATTTACTTTACATAATCTTTTCATGACTTTGCATTTAATTTCAAAGCTAATACAGCTAACCTCTAATTTTAAAGGAATGTAGACATGAATTTATTATTTTCTCTTTGGAATATATATATATATATATATATATATATATATATATATATATATATATATATATATATGTCTTTACTATTTAAATCTTATTTTAGCAGTGGTGGGAAGTTCCAATAACAGCTTTCTCCAAGGATTTGAGGTTTGGCATTAACCTTAGTAGGTGTTGATTTACTTTTTAATTAGTTCCCATGTAAGAGATTTGGGGATCATTCTCATCACAAACCTAATAATTATCTAGGCACAATGCCACTCCATATATATATATATATATATATATATATATATATATATATCATATGGTTGGTGAGAAAAAAAATTATTTAACAAATATTTATTAAGGGTTAGTTGTGTGACCATTATTATAATAGGTGTGGAAGAGGCAGAATTAACTAAGAAGGGAAAACAAGCATAGGAATCTCATTATAATAAAGAGATAGCTATAAAACATGCATGTAGAAGATATAAAGTTGGTGCAAAGCTCTGGAGCCATAGAAGTTTTCTAAAAAAGACAATTAAGTTGGGGTTGGAAGTTAAGTAAGAATTTGCCTAGTGGTATAAAGCTGGAAGGTGGATAGAACAAAATTAGGGGAACTAGCATCCCAAGCAGAAGAGTCAAATAAAAGTCCCAGGCTAAATAACAAATGGCACATTGCTCAGTTTGAATATGTTTGGATGAATGACATGATAAGAGAGCTAGTTAGTCAACAGTTGTTTATTGAGAGGTGACTAAGAGCACCCTGCTTGATTTTAAGCATTCCAGAAGTGAAGATGGCAGACCCTCAAAGAGATTGCAAGTAACCCCAGGAGACAGACATTACACGAAGACTTCCATGTGTGATGTGCTTTGAAGAAGAAACAAAGGGCACTATCAGAAAACTTTAGTAAGTCTGGAAGAATAATAATTTTGAAATATCAATAAAGGTTCCATTCTCGCATGTTTGCCCCTTTCCTTTATAAATGCCTCCGTTTCCTTTCTCCATTCCCAAACTCAGGTAAAGTAGCTGATCTCATTACCTAAGAAGAACTCTTTGACAGTATGAAGAAAAGAAAGTCTTTAAGGCTTTCCCTGGCTTCATCATAATTGGGCTAATAATTGAAAACATGGAAATGGATGATTGACCTAGAAAGAACAAAGGGTGCAAAGTGAAAAGAGTGCAGGACCCAGTACAAAGCTGATAGAAAGGGAAGAGTAAAAGAGGGTGTGGGGGGCTGTGGCTGTGGCTCAGTGGTAGAGTGCTTGCCTAGCACATGTGAAGCACTGGGTTCAATCCTCAGCACCACATATAAATAAATAAAGGCAATAAAGTCATGCTGTCCATCTACAACTAAATATATATATATATGTGTGTGTATACATACATATATATATATATTTTTTTTTTTTAAATTTTTTTAAAGCAGAGTATGAGAAGGAGGGTGGGCAAGTGATAAGGAGAGGTGGGCAAGGCCCAGCTTATGAAGGACCACATGGAGTTTATTCTAAATGACTCTTCATCCTCAATGGTTCCTTGGTTACCCCTTGTTTATTGTCAAAACAAATTCATTCCTCTTACCACTCTTCTATGGACACTTCAGAAAGTCCCGTATTTTCTTTGTCAACCCTTTCTCTGCCCACACTCAGATAACTGATATGACTTAGCAAACTTAACTATGGGTCATGTAGAGTCATACTGAAAGGGTTTTCATCCCCTAGTCTGCTTTTTAAATCTACTTTTCTCATTAAACATTTTTGTCAGTTTTATAGAAGTATAGTTTACATAAATGCAACTAGTGAAGTGCAAGAGTCTATGTCAAAGAGTCTAGACAATTGGATACAGGGTGAAACCACCACCACAAACACAGTGTAGAACTTTAGTCACCATGAAGTTACTGCACAACCCCACTACAGTTAGTTCTTTCCCTCTATTCCCTGGAAAACATTGATTCATTTGCTGACAATAAAGTTTAGCCATTTCTAGAATTTCTTAGAATGAAATAGTACTATATGTAGTCTTTTGTGTGTAACTTCTTTCACTAGTCATAAAGCTTTTTTAAAAATTTATTTATTTTTTAAAAATTTTTGTAGTTGTAGATAGACAGCATGCCTTTATTTTATTTGTTTATTTTCACGTGGTGCTGAGGATCGAACCCAGTGCCTCACATGTGCAAGGCACACTCTCTGCCACTGAGCTACAGCCCTAGTCATAAAGCTTTATAGAACCATCAGTGTTGTATGTATCAGTAGTTTGTTTCTCTATTGTTGAGTAGTAGGCCAACATATGGATATATTTCAACCTGTTAACTCATTTGCAACAGTGATGGTATTTTTATTATTTCCAGTTTAAGACTATTTTGAATAAAGCTCTATAAAACATTCCTGTACAAGTCCTTATGAAGACAAGTTTTCATTTCTCTTAGGTAAATGCTGTGAACAGAACTGTTGATTCATTGGAAACTGTTATGAGAAACTGCAAATTCTTTTCCAAAGTAATTATATCCCTTTTCCCATTCAACAGTGTGTGAGAGTTCCAGTTGTTCAACATTCTCAACAATACTTGTCAGTCTTTAATTTGAGCCATTCAAGCAGATGTGTAGTGGTAGCTCATTGTGGTTTAATTTTCATTTTTCTAATGACTAATGATGTGTAACATTTTATGTGCTTTATGTATTTCTTCTTAGATGAAGCATTTTTCAAATCTTTTGCTTCATTTTTAATTGAGTTTTTTGTCTTATTACTAAGCGATAAGAGCTTTATATATTTTGGATATAAGTCCTTTCTCAGATTGTGATTTCTCTTTTTATTTACTTAATAGTGTTTTGAAGAGCAAAGTTTTTAATTCTGATGAAATCCAATTTATTTTTTTGTTTGTTTGTTTGTTTTATGTTTGGTGCTTTTCATATCCTAGTTAAGACATCCTTGCCAAATCCAAGGACAATAAAAATTTGTCTTAAATTTTCATCCAGAAATTTTATAGTTTTAGCTCTTACACAGATGTACATGATCAAATTAAAATTAATTTTTATATATGCTGTGAGCTGATGACCAAAATTAATTCTCAGATGAATATGCTATATTTGTTTAATGCTTATCCTTTCTCCATTGTATTACCTTGACCACTCCACTGAAAATTAATCAATCACTCATTTGTAGGTCTATTTCCTCACTCTTTGTTGTGTTCCATTAATCTCATATTCCATTACCTCTTGATAATTGGGAAATAGAGATCTATAAGTCCTTCTATTAAAAATAGCATACTACAGTGATACAGCCATATCAATGTTTATAAAGCACAATTCACAATAGCCAAATTGTGGAACCAACCTAGATGCCCTTCAGTAGATGAATGAATAAAGAAACTGTGGTATGTATACACAATGATATATTTCTCAGTAATAAAAGAGAATAAAATTATGGCATTTGCAGGTACATAGATAGAAATAGAGAATATCATGCTAAGTGAAGCAAGCCAATCCCCAAAAACCAAAGGCTGAAGGCTGGGGCTGTAGCTCAGTGGTAGAGTGCTTGCCTAGCACATGTGAGGTTCTGGGTTCTACCCTCAGCACCACATAAAAATGAATACATAAAGGGAAAAAAAATCTTAAAAAACAAAAACAAACAAACAAAAAAACCACCAAAGGCCAAATGTTTTTTCTGATAAGTGGATGCTAATCCACAATGGGAGGAGGATCATGGGATGAGTGGAGGAACTTTGGATGGGGCAAAACGGGGAGAGGGGTACGGGGGGGGGGGAGGGGGCCGGTGGTAGGAAAGGTGGTACATCATTACCCTAGGTTCATGTATGATTACACGAATGGTGTGACTCTACTTTGGGTACAACAAGAGAAATCAAAAATTGTGCTCCATTTGTATACAGTGAGTCAAAGAGCATTCTGCTGTCATATAAAACTAGAACAATAAATAAATTTTTTAAAAAGATGTTTAAGTCTTTCTACTTTCTAATCCTTTTTTCAAGATTGTTTTGACTTGGTTTTTAATTTTTTTTTTAGTTGTTGGTAGACTTTTATTGTATTTATTTGTATGCAGTGCTGAGAATCTAACTCAGTGCCTCACACATGCCAGGCAAGTGCGCTATCACTGAGCCACAGCCACAGCCCTGTTTTGACTGTTTTATATGTTTACATTTCTAAATAAATTTTAGAATAATCTTTATGAATTTCTACAAAAAATATGCTGGATTTCAATTGCAAATATACTAAATCTATAGATTGATTTGGAGAGAATATACATCTTAACATCCAACCCATATAATTTTTAGTTTCCAATTACTCATTGATAATGTATAGAAATTAAAGACATGCTTTAAAATGTTAACTTTTTTACCCTGCATCCTTCCTAAATTCATTTATTAGTTCTTATAGCTTACTTATAGATTCTACTGGATTTGTTATCTACATGATGGTAAATCTGCAATTAACACTTTTCTTTATAATCTATATGACTTTTACCCATGCTTATTGCTTTATTGCATTTATTTAAACCTCTGATACAATGTTTAATAGGAGTGGTGAGAGTGGATATCCTCACCTTATTCCCAGTCTTAGAAGAAAAGGATGCAAATCTGTCACCATGAAGAATTAAGTTTGCTACAGTTTTTTGTAGTACTCTTTAGCAGATTTAGTATGTTTTCTTTACTCCTTTGTTTTCTGGGAATTTTTATAATGACTGGGTTGTTTATGTCAAATATTTTCTTCTGTTTCTAATTTTAAAACTCCTAACATTTTTCTGTTTCTTAATATGATGAATTGCACTAAATTTTCTTTCTCTGCTGAACCAATCTTGTATTCCCAAGATAAATACCACTTGGTCTTGGCACATTGCCCTTTTTTAGTATATGTATTGCTAAATGCAATTTATTGACATTGTGATGAGGATTTTTTTGCACCTATATCTTTAAGAGATACTGGTCTATAAAGAGTTCCTGACCCCTTGTAATGTCTGTGTCATATTTTGTTACCAGGGTAATGAGGGCCTTATAAAATTAGTAATGTTCTGCCCACTCCTACTTTTTGGTTGGGTTTGTATATAATTAAGTCATCTGGGCCTGGAGTTTTAGGTGTAATTTTTAACTATAAATTCATTTTCTTAAATAAATAATAGTTATTCCAGTTATTTATTTTTTTCTTGAGTAAGTTTTGAAATTCCTTTAAGGAATTTGTCAATTTCATCTAAGTTCCTAATTGAAACAGGCATTAATCTGTCCATATGTTCTTATTATACCTTAATATTGGTATGATCTGGACTGAGGCTATTTTCTATTCCCGATATTATTACTTTGTGTTTTCTTTCTTCTTCATCAACCTGACTAGAGGTTATTTAATTGTATTCATTTTCTGAAAGATTCAGCTTTTAGAGTCATTGATCAAAAAACATTTTTTTTAAATTTTCCATATTTCTGTTTATCTTAGCTTTATTATTTCCTTTCTTTACATCACTCCTCTTAAGAACCCTTTGTTTCTTAAGGTGAAGGCTAGATCATTGATTTAAGAATTTTTCTCATTTCTAATTTGAGAATTTAAATTTTCCTTTAAATATTACTTTGACTGTGTTGCACAAATGTTGATGTATGTTCATTTTTACTCAGTTCAAAATATTTACTAATTGCCTGAATGACTTTCTCTTTAATCCACCTTTTATTTATAATTATGTTGTTGAAGTTCCAGGTATTTGAGGGTTTTCCATATATCTTTATTACTCCATTGTGGTTAGAGAACATAGTTTGCATGACCTCAATTATTTTTAATTTGCAAGGGTTTGCTTTCTGGTCTAAAATATGGTATATGTTGGTAAACATTTCATGGGCACTTTAAAAGAACAAGCATTTTGCTGTTCAGGGGTAGAGTACTCTAAGTCAAGTTAGTTGATAGTGCTGTTCAAGTCTTTCATACTGATTCAATTCCTAATTTTTCCATCACCAAGAAAAGAGTGTTAACACATCTAAATATAATTGTTGTTTTGTCTATTTCACTTTTAAGTTCCACCACTTTGTTTTAGATTTTTCAAGATCCATTATCAGATACATGCATATTATGTTGTCTTTATAGTAAACTGGACTTTATATATCTTATCTTTTATGGTATATAATTTTTCTTTTTCTTATTCTGAAGTCTTTGTCTGAATTTAATATATCTGATCTTTCTGGTGATTAGCATTTTCACAGTACTGTGTTTTCCCATCAGTTTAGATTTTTTTTCTGCTTTTACTTTTGACTTGTCTGTGTCTTTGGATTTAAAGAGGATTTCTTGTAAATAACATTTAGGAAAAAAAAGTCTCTGGCATGTAATTTCAGTGGTTAGAACTGCACTGAGCAATAAGGTAGCCCCTAACAACATGTGACTCTAGAAACTTGAAATAAGGATGATCTGAATTGAGATGTGTTGTAAGTGTAAAATACACATAGAATTTTGATGAGTTTATATAAAACAGAATGTTAACTGTCTCATTAATAACTTTATGTTGATTATATGTTAAATAGTATTTTTGCATAGTTTTTGTCAAATAAAATATGCTATTAATTTTATTTCTTTCCTTTCTTATTTCCTTCTTTCCTTCCTTCCTTCCTACCTTCCTGGGATTTAACTCAAGGGTGCTTAACCACTGAACCATATCCCCAGCCCTTTTTAATTTTTTTTTTTAATTTTGAGATAGAGTCTCCTTAAATTGCTTAGAACCTTGAGGCTGTCCTAGGACTTGTTATCCTCTTGCCTCAGCCTCCCACGCCTGGAATTACCAGGGTGTGCCACCATGCCTGGCTTATCTGTTTATTTTTTAATGTGGCTACTAGAGTTTTAAATCACTGCTTGGTGTGGTAGAGCATTCCTATAATCCCAGAGACTGAACTGCCTTTAATATTTTTTATAACACAAGTCTTCTACAATACTTTTAGCTTTTATTTTTCTGAGGAAAAAAAAGTGTTTATTTTGTTTTTCTACTTTTCAAAGATATTTTTTCTGGGTATAAAACCCAAGTGAATTTTTTTCCCTTAAACAATCTAAAGATGTCACACCATTGTATTATTATTTGCATAATTTTTTATGTAGTCAGATTTAATTATCATCTCAATTCTTACATATGTGATAGATTTTTCCCCCCTTGAGGACTTCAAGATTGTTTCTTTTTGGTTTTACACATTTCGAAATTCCTCATGTGACCTCCAATGTTGTTCTTCTTTTCAAATAGAACCTTAACACTTTATTCACTCTTATGTTCTCTGCCTGATTTCTAACCTTTAAAAGTCATCTGAGTCTGATTTTGTAAATTACTTATTTTTTTTACAACAGACTGCTTTTTTTATGTTTTTTTTTTGTGTCTTTTAAAATTTTTATTGAGTACTAGATACTTTGTAGAAAGCAGCCAGAATTGAGATAAATGTTATTTATGCATGTAAATAAACATAACTCTTCTTCAGCTGGGCCATGAATGCTGGGGTTGATTCAACCTAGTCAGAAGTTGAACTGGATTTTGGTTTCGTTGTTATGAGTAGTCTTCACCAGTTTCAATTTCCTCTAGCCTTACATTGTGGTTAGGGTTTGGGATACTATATTGAATGGTTGTTCTGTTTGTTTTTCAATGTTCCTGATCTTCCTTCAACATTAAGCTTTTCCTGTGCAAGTACCCTCCATTGAAGATCATTCTCCAAAATCTTGACTCTTTTCCAGTGGTAGCCTACTATTGCTTGTTGTTCAGAGCTTTCTGTCTGGGAAGGGGCAGAAAGATTCTCTGTTGTGCTGATACAGCTCAGGTTTGGTCATAGCCTGGGAGCCTTTGTCTTTTGGGTAGGGCTTTTTCTTGATCCTGTCCTTATGTCATGACATCTAAACTCTGCCTTGTGTTGTTAATGAGATTTGTTCAGCAGTTTCCTGAAACTCTCTTGTGAGTAAGGGTGTTTTTTTTTTTTTTTGTATTTTTTTTTTTAACCTGTGTAGCAGCCACAATAGTACTTTATCTGAGAACTGGGAGAATCATGGTTTGCTCCTTCCATCCTTAAGTGGCTTAAGACTTTTATTCCATGGGGGTAAAGGATCCAGGATGTGCTCATTTCTTTTCTAGTATCACCTAATCCTCTTCAGTGAACCTGCACCACTGAAGGAAGTTCTTTCTGGTCTTGTGTCCTGCCCCTGATGTTTGCAAGTTTGTGGCTCCCAGGGATCTACACTGTCGTGCTAGCCCACACTCAGCATTCTTACAAATTTCTTAAAATTTTAAGTGTTCATCTTTTCCCTATGCTGTGCCACAGATGAACCAGTGTTTATACATCTTCTCTCTCCTTAAGTGGCTAATCTCTTTTTGGCTTTCAAGCCTCTTGGTTGTCCTGTAATTTTAGCTCTCTAATGAGGTCAAGATAATTTGTGAGTTTGTAACTTATTGTTTTTCATTGTCATAGTAAAAACAGCACTCTTTCCAGCTTACTATATCCTAAAAGAATGCAAAACTTCATCTTCACTATTGAGAGACACTTTTCTTGGTATGTTAATAAATTAAACATTTGCATGTTCTTTTGGTGTTTTGATGAATTTCTTTTGTTATCTTCTGACTTGCATGGTTTCTGATTAGAAGTCTGCTAACAATTTAATCTTCATTCCTCTGAACATAATACTTTTTTCTGAGTGATTTTTTTCTCTATTTTTTATTGCTATATTCAAATTATCCATAGTAGTGGGATTCATTGTTATGTATTTGTACATGCACAAAACAGAACAATAAAATTGATCAATATTGTTCCCCATTCCCTCTCCTTTTCTTCTTTTCTCTCTCCTATTGGTTCCTTCCCAGTATTCTACTGGTTCTTTGTATGCTGATTATTTTCTAAAATATTTTTTATGCCTTGCTCTCCCCTTCAAATATTAAAGCTATGCATATATTATGGTTTGATGTCATTTTACAGTTCATTAATTCTATATATTTTTCACTGTTTTCTATTTGATTTTGAATTGCTTCTGTTACTGTGTCAGCAAGTGTGCTAATCTTTTTATTCTGCAGTGTAATATGCTATTAATCTCATTTAGTTTCTTTGTATCAAATTACATATTTTTCATATGTGGTTCAATTTTAAAAATATCTTCCATTTACTCCATCATCAAGATCATATTTCTCTCTAACTACTTGAACATATACATTACATTTATGTTATATACATTTATAAATATGTCAAAATGAAACCCATTATTACATATAAATACAATGCATTAATTAATACATTTGTAAAAGGCATTTTACCATACTTGCCTACTAGTTATATCATCTCTCTCATCTTTGGGTCTGTACCTGTTCATTGATTTTTCTCCTAATTATGGGTTGTATTTTCTTGCTTTGTGCATGCTTGCTTTTGAGTGGATGGTGACATTGTTAATTTTATATTATTAGATGCTGGATTTTGTTGTATTCATTTAAATATCGGGCTTCATCACTTGGAATCAGTTTGATCCTTTTAAGATTTGTTTTTAAGCTTAGTTAGGCAGATGTAGAATAGCATTTAGCCTAGGGCCAATTTGTTCTCATTATTGAAGCACTGTCCTTCTGAAACTCCAGTTAATGCCCAGGTATGAGAAGATTGTTACACTCTGGCTAGCTGAAACACAAATTATTGCTTGCCTGTGTGAGCTGGAGGACTATTTGGTCTATTCCTTCCCAAGGGTGTTTCAATCCAGCATTAGTTAGTTCCTTCTATGCATTTACAGACCAGTACTCAGCCTCAGAACTTGTGAAGAATCCTTGGAAGACCTCTAAAGCACTCTTTCTCTCACTCTAAACTTTCATCTCTTCAGTATTTGTTTCACAAATTCTAGTCTTCATCTCTCTTAACTCCAAGCTCTGTCTCTTTAACTGAGTGAGACTGCCAGAATTTGTTTTATTTTCGCCTTACTATAGCCTGGAAACTCTTTAAAGGCAGTGATGTGGCACAGTCAAAAGGCTCATTTATTAGTCTCTCTTCTCTCAGGGATCAATGTCCTGTACTGCCTTTTGTCTAAGTGTCTGAAAAGGTTTTCTTTCCCATTTTCTAATTGTTTAAAGAAAGTGATTAAATATACTCACTTTTACTCTGTCATTTGCAGAACTAGATGTAGCCTATTTAAAGGTTTTAAAGTAGATAGAAAATAGTAAATTTAGTGGTTAAATCATTCTGAGGGGGAAATGAAGTATTAATTGGAAGAGATCGAAACTAGAGACCCAAATCGAGTTAAGGTACTAATAGTTCCAGCAACAAATAGCAAGAGCATGAATTCTTGGCAGTAGACATTGCATGGATAAGAAGTCATGAATATAATAAATATTTACAGCAACAGAATCAAGTGACTGATTGAATCTGGGAAAATCAAATGAGATAATGAACACAAGCTCATTTTCAAACATTCATTTAATAACTATCGTGTGCCCAGTCTGGTAGGTTAGCAGACTACAAATATATATAAGACATAGTAACTGGACTGAGAGAATTAACAGATTTATAAATATAATCATAACCCAGTGCAGGGATTTCCCTAATAAAAGTATAAACAAGGTTCTATATCATACCAACAATAGAGCAATAGCAATTGAGGGAAACCAAGGAAACCTGAAAGAAGAAGTCATATTTAAGATAGCTCTGGGAGCTTTTCAGGTAGGTAAGAAGGAAAGAAACAACATTTTGGGGGAAAAAAAAGCAATAATTTGAGAATAGGGATTTCTAAGAACTAAGAATTTTACTGTGAATAAAGATTAGAATAAGTTGTATGATCAAGATGTGTAAATATAAAAGCATAATATTTTAAAAGCAAGATAAAATTATTATACTTCCAGGGATTACGTCTATATGCATGTGCATGTATCATGAGAAATGTGGAAATAAGTTTTGCTTATGCCATATACTCAAAGTAGACTCTGTCATCAATTACATAGCACAGAAGAAATCAATATTTATACCTACTTCCAATTCAGGCTACAACAAATGCAATTACTTTAAAATGTCTGCATTCATGTACCAAGACAATGTTCAAACAATCCACGTACTTTAAAACAAGTAGAAATAAATATTTGAAATGCTATAAGAAATTAAAAAAATGTTATATAGCATTCATTATTTTAAAGTTCCCTGTATGTGGGTGAATTCCATTGGCAATCATTGCTACACATCAAAATAATGTGTTTTGCTATTGTTGTTATTTGCTTCATATCCCTTAGAAACATATATAGGTCCTTCTTGATATTTTGGTTTCAAACAATATGATATTGATTTTGACTTAATCTACCTGTTTTTCATTTGTAATTTATTTCCTCATATTCCTGACATCCTTTAGTTCACACCTCCTGCTTAACTCTTTCAGGAAAATAAACCTCTGGTCCGTTGTGTTGTGGTAGGTGTTTAGTCACCTGGCAGAGCAGAGGGGTAGAAGTGTCTGCAGGTGTCACTGATTCTCAAAAAACGTTCAGCCAAATCTGTCATGGCCCCATATTACCTCCACCAGCAGAGATGCCAAACAATAATGCCTGAGCCTTGGAGGTTGGGGTGAGTAGGAAATGGATGTGGGATTCTGCATTGTCAAGCAGGTTTCGTCTCTGCTCTTCCCAGTGCAACCCCAGTTTCCCTAGGTCTAGTGAGTCAGCTGCCATCTATCTTTATTCTTTGTAGAGTCCTTTGTTCTGATGGTATTGTTTGGCTCTTGTTCTTTTTGTCCTTGAGGTTTTATACTTTGTTTTTAAAAATCCATTTACCATTTCTGGAGTGGTCCTTCAGGAGGGACCTTAAAAATGCATGTGTTCAATACTTTCTCTTTAACTGGAAGACTTTCAGCTCATTCTTTTTTAATATCTATGTCTGTGTATTTCATAATGTACATAATATATTTATACAGTGATACATGTGTATAATTTATAAATCAATAAATACCTACATATTACATTGCTCAGTTTAAATTATTTTTTCTTCTTCTTACAGTTAATAGTATGATTATAAAGGGTTGAAAAACACTGTTCTGTCTGACCTCTAAATGATGTTGTTTACCAGGGCTCAGAAGTTGGCATTTTTCTCTCTTTATGTTCATATTCTTCCAAGGTGGTCTCATTTAGTTAAAATGCTATTGACTTCAAAATTGATATATTGAGCCCTAATCTCTAATCTCTTCATTTAGCTCCAGGTGTCCAGATTTACACTTGATATCATTACTAGGATAGGTGTAGTAATTTGATATCTCAAATTAGCATTCAAAACCAAATTCTTAATGTCTGTACCCACATATCCATCACAAATTGTATCTCACCCAAGCCTCATTCAGCCTAAAGTTTGTATCAAATTTGATTCCCTTTGATTCTAAAAACCTTAGAATACTATAGTAAATAAAACCTGAAAAGACTACTGTCATACAGCTTACATATGTAAAAAAGAGCAAAGAGACAACAAACTGAAAAAAGAATATCTTATGGTCACATTTATTTATATTTATCTAGGTTAAGTGCTATTGAGAAAAATAAAGCTAGGAAAGAAGAACAGATAGTCACAGGGTGGAATGTGTGCACACATGTGAGTGGATGTGTGTGTGTGGGTGTGTGTGTGTGTGTGTGTGTGTGTGTTGTCTTCTTTCCAGCTTCTAAAATTGTGTCATTAGTGTGCTCTCTTTTGTGCTCTTTGTCTTTGTGAGTTAATGAATATTAATTACCACTTATTGGAATCTGAGGAAGGTGTTGAGGGAAAGGTATGTGTTCAGCTCTCCATCTTTACCTGGAAGTTGAAGAGTGTTAAGGAAAGGTCTTTATAATAAGATGATAAACAAGTGAAACCAGAAAGAAGTGAAGAAATAAGCCATGTAAATATCCTAAAGAAGGGAATTCCAGACAGAGGGAGTATAAGAGACCCTAAATGAGGAGTCTGCTTGCTGTGTTCAAGGAACAAGTCTAATGTTGCTGAAATGGAGTTAAGAAGTGAGTTGGAAAGGAGGTTGGAGCAGTGGCAAGGGGCCAGATCATTTATTGGAGTAGACAATGGAACTTAGAATTTTATTCAAAGTGAAATGGGAGACTCTTAGAAGATTTTAAATAGACATTATTAAAAATACATTTTAAATAAATAACTCTTCTATGATATCCTATTGAGAGACAAAATCAGAAACAGGCACATAAATTAGAAGCATATAGGCAAGAGATGATGATGAACTAGAATGGTGGCAACGGATGGCACATACCTGCATTTCTATGAGGCAGGAGGATTTCAAGTTCAAGGCCAGCCTCAGAAACTTAGTGAGAACCTCAGCAACTTAGTGAGATCTTGCTTCAAAATACAAAATAAAAAGGACTGGGGATATAGCTCAATGATAAAGCACCCCTAGGTTTAATCCCCAGTATAAAAAAATAGATGTGTTGAGAAGTGATGGGATACTGCATATACTTTGAAATTAGAGCCAATAAGATTTTATTGTTGGATTGAACAACAGTAGAGTCAAGCATATTCCAAGATTTTGACTTGAGCAAAATGTAGTTATATTGTTGTTGAGACATACACACTGAAGCTGGAACAGATGTGTTTGGGGCAGGGAAGCACAGGAACTCAGTTGGATGCTAGGTTTGAGATAGCTATAAAGCAGCTAGTCACGTGGTTGTTGAATATGAGTCTGATGTTTGAAGGGAAAGTAGGTGGAAGATGCTAATGGGAACTCATCAGTGTGTATATAGTACTTACACTCACAAGATTTGATTGAATAACCTGCAAACACTTTTTGTCTCAGACTGAATAATTTCTTTCTCCATCTAATCTAGACTGGTCTCCCTGTAGCTCTTTACTGGACCACTTTTACTCATTGTTCATGTCTCAGGTCTAGTTGTAACTGCCACAGAGAAGACTTCACTGAGCACGGTATTTAGAGGTGCTCCTCTGTACGCACACTCTACATCCCATCACCTCAATTCTTTTAGCATTCCTAAATAACCTGATCTTACCTTTATTTATCTCTTCATCTGTATATGCCAACTAGAAAGAGAACAGAAACTTTATTTCTTTTTTTTAGTACTTATTTTTCAGAAACTTTATTTCTTTCATTCTTATTTCTATTCCTAGAGTACAGGTTCTCAAAGTTAATCATGTCAGGGAGTTCACACTCTTAAAAATCACGCAGCCCAGCAGCTCAGGAGGCTGAGGCAGGAGGGTAACAAGTTCAAAGCCAGCTTAACGAAGCCCTAACCAACTTAGTGAGATTCTGTCTCAAAATTAAAAAAAAAAAAGAAAGAAAGAAAGAAAGAAAGAAAAGAAAAAGGCTTGGGATGTAGCTTAGTGGTTAAGTGCCACTGTGTTCAACCCCTGTTTAAAAAAAAATCACTCAGAACCCAAAGAGGTTTTTGTTTATGTCTACTATTGTTTGATATTAGCAATTAAAATAAATTTCAAAATATTTATGCATTCCTTCATTTAAAAACAACAATAATAAGCCAATTACTTATTAACATAAATAACATCTTTATGAAGAATATTTTGATTTCTAAAACAAAAAATATAAGAGTGGTATTATTCTTCATTTTACAAATCTCTTTAATGTCTGGTTTGGTGCTTAGCTTTTTGAGTTCTTTATATACCTTAGAGATTAGTGCTCTATCTGATGTGTGAGGGGTAAAAATTTGCTCCCAGGATGTAGAATCTCTGTTCACCTCACAGATTGTTTCTTTTGCTGAGAAGAAACATTTTAGTTTGATTCCATTCCATTTATTGATTCTTGGTTTTAATTCTTGCACTATAGGAATCTTATTAAGGAAGTTGGGGCCTAATCTAACATGATGAAGATTAGGGCCTACTTTTTCTTTTTTAGATGCAGAGTCTCTGGTTTAATTCCTAGGTCCTTGATCCATTTTGAGTTGAGTTTTGTGTATGGTGAGAGATAGGGGTTTAATTTAATTTTGTTGCATATGAATTTCCAGTTTCCCCAGCACCATTTGTTGAAGATGCTATTTCTCCAATACATGTTTTTGGCACCTTTGTCTAATATAAGATAATTTATAATTTTGTGGGTTAGTCTGTGTTCTGTATTCTATACCATTGGTCAACCAGTCTGTTTTGATGCCAATAATGCTGTTTTTGTTTCTATTGCTCTGTAGTATCGTTTAAGTTCTGGTAGAGTGATGCCACCTGCTTTACTCTTCCTGATAAGGATTGCTCTAGCTATTCTGAGTCTCTTATTTTTCCAGATGAATTTCATGACTTTTTTTCTATTTCTATGAGGAATGCCATTGGGATTTTGATCGGAATTGCATTAAATCTGTATAGCACTTTTGGTTGTATGGTCATTTTGATAAAATTAATTCTGCCTGCCCAAAAGTAAGGTAGATCTTTCCATATTCTGAGGTCTTCTGTGATTTTTTTATTTAGGGTTTTGTAGTTTTCATTATATAGATCTTTCACCTCTTTTGTTGATTCTTGTTCTTATTATTTATTGTGAGTGCATATCCATGAAGGATATAATCATCATTAGTACAGCTAGGTGCCACTTCCTTAATTTATGCTAAAATACCAGCATCTTGACCACTATTGCTTTTGCACAATCAGTGCAAATGCTAACACAGAGGAAAAAGAAAAAAAAATCTTAGAATTGTTATGAATGTTGTTCTTATCTCTCAGATGCCTTGAAAAAGTCTCAGGATCCTAGGTATCCCTCGAATATGCATGGTAGCCTGGCACATGGTAGGAAGTCATAAAACTTCTGTAATATAAATAAGGGACCAGATTATTTTACTACTAATGCCTATTATTAT
Source organism: Spermophilus citellus (assembly GCF_964194105.1). Lineage (NCBI taxonomy): Eukaryota > Metazoa > Chordata > Mammalia > Rodentia > Sciuridae > Spermophilus > Spermophilus citellus. The sequence continues at coordinate 89,093,433 of NC_138186.1, read as the reverse complement.
TGCTAAGACAAGTTCTTATTCTAGAAGTAACTAACTCTTAGCTTTTATCATTTGGTGAGAAGCATTTCACAAGAGAAAAATAAGGAATCATTTAATCAAAAGTACATATCAATATCCACCTTTACATGAAGCTGTGTAGACACTGCACAGGTTAAATCAAACAGATTTTTTTTTCTCTTGAGAACTTATAAACACTACAGACAGAAAGGGCCTAAACATGGCTAATATTGAACATATGCTTTAAATTACTAAATAATGTCAACTTGTAGAGTGATAGACCTGGGTTAGATATCATTAGTGTCTCTTTGGAGAAAACTTAAAACCTTACTAAATGACATTAAAGAAGATTTGAATAACTGGAAAACTGCATTTAGATAGAATGACTTAATGTTGAAGATATCAACTATCCCTAAATCACTCTATAAATTCACTGCAGTCCCAATCTAAATGTCAATTGTAATAGACAAATAGATGAATGGAATAGACATAGAAATAAATAGTTGTTCTATAGAGGAAACTCCTCAAATCAACAAGACTAAAAACCCTAGAAAGATGGGAAAAATACAAAATTTGTGAGTTAATAACAATTGTATTATCTTCAGTAAATATAGAAGAAAATCAGTAATGAGATACTACTTTATACAAACCTGATGTAGAAAATTTTCCCAGGTTGATAACACAAAATGCCTATGGGGAAACAAGAATTCCTTCCTACTTGGCTGCTGCCGTTTTGGAGAATAACCTGGCAAAGTAATTGCCCATATCCTGTATGAATATCTGATCCCACTTCTAAAAAGAAAGGGAGAGAAAGAAGCCTTACAAAAAGTAGCATGTAAAATAATACATTTTTTCACAACATAGTTTATGGAAGTGAAGAATTTGAAACCATTCTTATTGTCTGCCACTAGAGGAACATGTAAGGAATCTGTGGAACATACCATGAATACTACACAAAAATTAGTAGCAACACAGATCTTAAAAACATAATGCTGGTGAGAGATCAAGATGGCAGATTAGAGGCAGGCAGCACTTTCCAGCTTCTCTGAAGCTCAGTATCAAAACAGCTGGAGAAAGCTTCTCAGTGAAGTGGGTGACTAAGGGAAAGCATTAAAGTTTAATATAGGACAGTCAGACACTGGGAAACACTCAGAGATTCTGATTATTGGAACAGAGGGCCAGAAAGAGTGCATAAGTGCCAAACCTATGCCAATGGTACTAAAGCCTCATGGGGAGAGAGATGACACAAAAGGAGAGAGAGACACAGAAAACAAAACTGGCAGAAAAACAGCTATGGCACAAAGCAGCAATCTGAACTTATCTGATGCTGGAAGTACATAGCAGCCAATGCTTGAGAATTGCTCTGCATTTCTCAGTTCATAAGCAAGGTGCTACATCTGGGAATCATCTTGTGAAGGTCTCCCTTGAGCCACTTTGTGTAACATAAATCCCTACATTTTTCATTTCTCTGGTAATTACAGTAAATACTGCCACACTGTCCTGGCCAGCATTTACCTTGTGGCTCACTGTGGCCACAACAGAACATCACTGATGAAGGCCCATAGAAGAATACAAACAGTGAGGTCCCTTCCATTGCCAGGCATGTGGCACTCCTCCTACACCAAGGACTCCTCTGGTACACACAGAGCCACTATCTTCACCAGGGAGGAACCTGGCCACTGGGTCAGGGACACCTCAATGCCACCTGGTAGGTGCTCTCAGAGGGCCATTGGCTCTGAGGCATGCTGCATAGATACCAGAGCTACTTTGATGTGCCAGAGAAGGGCTGGGAAAGGACCATAGCGGGGCACTGGAGCCTGAGCTCCTCAGGTTTTGTAAAGGAGCAGGATACTGATCCAAATGTTGGAAAAAATTAAATATACAGCAACTCCCTCTTCCATGTGGATCATGTTGGCTCAGTCACTTATTCCATACTTAGAGGCATTCAGCAGATGTGCCACCACAGTTTGAATATTTGCCCCGCCTCCATATCTCACAGATTCCCAAACTGGAAGTTCCAGAAAGAAGGTTCTTAGCAAGCAGGAAGCTTAATCTTTTTTCATTTGTTTTGCTTTCACTCATATTGTGTTCTGTGTTTTTATTTTTTTCCTTATTGATTGTTTTTTCACACTTTAATTTTATGTATTTTAAAAATTCTTTATAATTTTTAATTGATTTTTAAAAAATAAATAACAATGGAATGCATTGCAATTCTTAATACACAAATACAGCATGTCTCTGGTTGTACATAAAGTATGTTCACACCAATTCATGTCTTCATACATGTACTTTGGATAATGATGTCCATCACATTCCACCATCCTTGCTAACCCCCTGCCCCCTCCTTTTCCCTCCCACCCCTCTGCCCTATCTAGAGTTCCTCTATTCCTTCCATGCTCCCTATCCCTACTCTACTATGAATCAGCCTCCTTATATCAAAGAAAACAATTGGCATGTCTGAAAATCTATTACGAAACAGAAATATTGGAAATGAAAGCTCAGTAGCTGGACATAGTGGAGCATACCTGTAATCCCACTGGCTCAGGAGCCTGAGGCAGAGGATTGCAAATTCAAAACGGCCTCAGAAACTTAGTAGGAAACTAAGCAACTTATTGAGACCTTCTCTCAAAATAAGAAATTAAAAAGAGCTGGGGATGTGGTTCAGTTGTTAAGTTCCCCTGGTACCAAAAAGAAAAAGAAAAAAAGTTAAATAAATAAAAAAGAAAGCTTATGGGGCTGGGGATGTGGCTAAAGCGGTAGCACGCTCACCTGGCATGCATGCGGCCCAGGTTCGATTCTCAGCACCACATACCAACAAAGATGTTGTGTCCGCCAATAACTAAAAAATAAATATTAAAATTCTCTCTCTCTCTTTCTCTCTCTCCCTCTCTCACTCTCTCTTTAAAAAAAAAAAAGAAAGCTTAGTAAAATCAAATCTTAAAAACTCAATTGAAAGTCTTTCCAATCTACTAGATCAAGCAGAAAAAAGAATTTCAGGGATCAAAGGCAAGATGGATGAACTGAAATATTCAGAGAGTAATAGAGAAAAGAAAATAAGAATATAGCATGTAAGATCTGCGAGACTTTAAAAGATCAAACTTAACATATTGAGAAAGGAGTAGAGATAGAGGTTAATGGCATAGAAAACATATTCAGTGAAATAAGGACAGATAATTTACCTAATCTCGCTGATGAAATGGACATTTAGATGAGATGGACATTTAGATACTGGAGGCATTTTGAACCCTAAATAGATATCAGCAAAAAGAAACTCTCAACAACACATTTTAGTTAAAATAAAATAAAATAAAAAATAAAAAACAAACAAACAAAAAACAAGGAAAAATATTAAAAACTGTGAAAGGCACCAACTCATAACAATAAACCCATCAGAACATCAGCAGATTTCTCAGAATATACTCTAAAATCCAGGAGGGCATGGAATGATGTATTTCAAGCCCTGAAAGAAAACAACTGTCGGTCTAGATTATTATATACAGCAAAGTTATCCTTCAGAATCAAAGAAGAAATAAAGCTGGGTTCAGTGGTGCATGCCTATATTCCCAGCAACTCTGGAGGCTGAGGCAGGAGGATCGCAAGTTCAAAGTCAGCTTCAGCAACTTAGAGATGTCTAAGTAAATTAGTAAGATCCTTTCTCAAATTAAAAAATAAAAAGGGCAGAGGATGTAATTCAGTGTTGCATGCCCCTGGGTTCAATCCCTAGTAACAAAAAACAAAGGCAAAATAAAGACTTTCCAAGTTAGCATAAACTAAAGGAATTTATGACCACAAGGCCAACTTTACAATAAATCCATAAAGAAATCCTATGCACAGAAAAGGAAGATAAACACAACTAGGAGAGCACAAGAAAGGACAAATCTCATTATAAAAGTGAATAAGCAAAGAATTAGAAATGAATCAAACATTAGAAAAACTACAAAATGATTAAAAATCTACAACAGAACAATAGAGTTAAACTACGCTATAGATCAAATGGACTTAACAGTGATCTATAGAATATTTTCTTCTGAAAAAAGCAGAATGCACACTCTTTTCAATAGTTCATGGAATTTTCTCCAAAAATAGATAAAAAAAAATTAAGCCATAAGCCAAGTCTTAACAAATACAAAAGTAAATGGAACAATTTCTTACATTTTATCAGATTATTATGAATTTAGAAATCAACAGCAACAGAAACTATACAAACACATAGATATTGAACAATATGCTTTTGAACAACCAGTGGATAATTGAATAAATCAGGAGTGAAATTTAAAATTTTCTAGAATTAAATTAAAATGGAAATACAACATACTAGAATTTGTGGAATGAAGGGTAGACAGTTCTAAGAGAAAAGTTTATAGCTATGAGTGTTTTAAAAAATCAGAGATCTCAAATAATAATAATAATAATAATAATAATAATAACTTAATGATGCATCTCAAGGTCTTAGAAAAGCAAGAACAAACCAAACCCAAAAGCAGTTAAAGAAAAGAAATAATAAGTATTAGAGCTAAAATTATTGAAAGAGAAACTAAAAGAACAATACAAAGGATCATGAAATAAAGAGTTGGTTCTCTGAAAAGATAAAGAAGATTGATAAATACTTCATCAAACTAATCAAAAGAAATAAAGAAAAGACCCAAAATAATAAAATTAAAGATGAAAGAAGGGATATTGTAACAGATCCCATTGAAATCCAGAGGACCATTGAATAGTATTTCTGAACATTTATATTTCAGTAAATTGAAAAAGTTAGAAGAAATGGAGAATTTCCAGACAAAAATCTACCAAAACTGAATCGTGCAGATAAGGGGGAAAAACCTTTTAAAATCAATGAAAAACAATGAGATTGAAGCAGTAACAAAAGCCTCCCAACAACGAAAAGACCAGGACTAGACATATTCATGGTTGAATTTGGAAAGAACTTTAAAGAACACCAATGCTCCTCAAACTATTCCATGAAATAGAAAGGGAAGGAATGTTTTCAAACTCATCCTACAAAGCCAGTATTTACATGATTTTAGAACTGGAGAGGAAGACAACAACAACAAGGAAACTATAAATCAATATCCTTCCTAAACACAAATTTATAAAATTCTCAGTAAAATACTTGTAAACTGAATCAATATTGAAAGTGTCATACATTACGATGAAGTTAGTTTCACCCTAGGAATACAAGAATGGTTCAACATACGCTAATTGATAAGTATAATACAGTACATAAGTAGAATTGAGGATAAAATCTCATGATAATCTCAATAGATGCAGGAAAAAATTTTGACAAAATTCAAGATCCATTCATGATAAAAGCCCTGACGAAATCAGTTGTAAAAAGACATTACCTAGATACAATAAAAGCTATGTACAATAAATCCAAAGCCAATATCATACTAAATGGGAGGAAACTAAAAGTATTTCCTCTAAAACCCTGAACAAAACAAGGATGTCCACTCTCACAACTCCTACTCACTATGGTGCTTGAAATTTCAGTCAGAGCAATTAGTCCAGAGAAAGAAATATAAGAAACGCAAGTAGGAAAGAAAGAAGCCTAATTATCACTACTTGAAGATGATAAGATGATAGAAGACCCTATAAACTCCATTAGAAGACTTTTAGATCTAATACCAAATTCAACAAAGTAGCAATATACAAAATCAACATGCAAAATGGATAGCTTTTTTCTGCACTGATAATGAACCATGAAGGTGAAAGACCTCTACAGTGAAAATTAGGGTGGAAAAGGAAATTAAAGAAGACACAAGAAGATTGAAAGACTTCCCTTGTTCGTGGATTGGCAGAATTATATCTTGTCAAAATAGCCATATTACCAAAACTGATCTATAGATTCAATGCATTCCCCTGTCAATAGACATTCTTCACAGAACTAGAATAAATAATCCTAAAATTCACATGGAAGAACAAAATACCAGAGTAGCTAAACCAATCCTGAGTGAAAAGAGCAATGATGGAGGTATCACATTACCTGATTTCAAAATATACTACAGACTCATAGTAACCGAAACAGAATGGTATTGGCCTAAGAACAGACACATACACCAATGGATTAAAACAGAGGACAGAGAAATAAACCTGTGCAGCTATAGCCATCTGATTCTTGAGAAAGGTGTCAAAAACGAATGTTGGGAAAAAAATAATAAACTTTAACAAATGGTGCTAAAAAAACTGGATAGCCCCATGTGGAAGATTGGAACTAGATCCCTATTTTTCACCCTGAACAAAAATCACTTCGAAATTGATAAAACCTCAGCATAAATTCTGAAACTTTGAAAATGCTAGAAGACAACATAGGGGAAACACTTCAAGATAAGCATAGGCAATGTGAACTTCATGAATAGGACTTAGGAAATAATAGCTAGAATCAACAAAAAGATGGCACAAAATTAAAAGCATCTACACAGCTAAAAAAAAACATTAATAGAGTGAAGAGAGCCTATAGAATGGAAGGAAATTTCTGCCAATTACTCTTATCACAAAGAATTAATAGACGGAATATACAAATAAGTAAAAAATGTAACACCAAAATAACAATTAACCTAATCATCAAGTGGGCAAATAAATTGAACAGATGGTTCTCAGAAGAAGTACAAATGATCAACAATTATTTGAAAAACTATTCAACATCTTTTTCCATCAAGGAAATGCAGGTCAAAACTACATTGAGAGTCTATCAAAATGGCAATCAGTAAGAATACAAATAATAATAAGTGCTGGTAAGGATGCAGGGAAAAAGGAACCCTTAGACACTGTTGGTGGAAATATAAATCAGTACAGCCACTATGGAAATCAGTCTGGAGATTCTTCAAAAACTATGAATAAAAGTACCATATGATCTAGCTGTACCATTTCTTAGTATATACCCAAAGGAATTAAAGTCAGTATACTACAGAGATACCCGCATACCCATGTTTATCACAGCATAATTCATAGCCACATTATGGAATCAGCCTAAGTGCCTGTCAACAGATGAATGGATAAATAAAATGTGGTACATATACACAATGGAGAATTATTCAGTCATAAAGAAGAATGAAGTCATGTCATTTGCAAGAAAATGAACAGAATTAAAGATAATCACATTGGGCTGGGGATATGGCTCAAGCGGTAGCGTGCTTGCCTGGCATGCATGCGGCCCGGGTTCGATCCTCAGCACCACATACAAACAAAAGATGTTGTGTCTGCCGAAAACTAAAAAATAAATAGTAAAAAATTAAAAAAAAAAAAGATAATCACATTAAGTGAAACAAGCCAGATTCGGAAAATAAGTATTGCACGTTTTCTCTCATATGTGAAATCCATAAAAACACACACACACACACACATAAAAGTAGAAGGGAGACTATAAGTGAGAATAAAGGAGTAATGTAGGTGGTGGAAATTATGAAAATATGTTATACATATGTAGGAATACAACACAATGAGATTCACTATTCTATATAATAAATATGTACTAATTTTTAAAAATGCTTTGTGAAAGTGGAAAAAAATGTTTTATCTATGTAATTTGAAAATATACACATATGAAATGACACTACATATTTCCAAAGATGCATATAAATTTAAGAATGTACATAAACACACTAGAATAGTTATTTGGGGAGGAGTTTTAATAGAAAGACATCAATTTATTTATTTGTTTATTTTTTCTTCACTGGGAATTGAACCCAGGGGTTCTTTACCACTGAGCTACATCTCCAGCCCTTCCCGCCCACCCCACCTTTTCATGCTAAGTTTGAGACTAGTTTTAAGGTTGTAATCCTCCTGCTTTGGCCTCTTAAATCTCAAGGACTGCAGGCATGTGACACCATGCCTCGCTAGGAAGAAACCAATTCAAAATTTCTTTTTTGCCTCACTCATTCAAAAATACTATACCATAAACCAAAGAGTCTACATATATCGCACCTTACAGAAGGAAGGAGCATCACATACATCATAGAATGGTAACATACAAAATATTATTCATGTAGTGTGCATATTTAAACAAGGATAATTAGGGAATTTTGCTACTTACCTCAGGGGATTTAGAGAACTGTAGAGTTCTTGAGATATGAAAGATCACAATCATTTAGATTTCCTAGTTCCCCGATTGAAACTGCTCCCTGACTATACCAAATTGATTTGTGTCAATTTTTTATTTGTTTTTTAAAGGTAAGGAGAGAAGGAGGAAGGAAAAGGGAAAGGAAAGATATTTATTTATATATGAATGTATGTATGTATGTTGCTGGGGATTCAAACCCAGGGCCTTGTGCATGCAAGACAAGCACTCTGCCAACTGAGTTATATCTCCAGGCCTGTGCCAATTTTTCTTTAAAAGTCATTAGCAAATTTCTGGTCTAATTCCTAAGTCTTTGATTCACTTCAATTCCCTTTTGTGCAGAGTGAGAGATAAGGTTCTAGTTTCATTCTTCTACCTATGGATATCCAGTTTTCCTAGTACCATTTGTTTTTAAAAAGCTATCTTTTCTTTAACATACATTTTTGGCACCTTTGTCAAGTAAGTCTGTGGATTTGACTCTGTCTTCTATTCCGTTGGTCTTCATGTCTATTTTGGTGCCTGTACCATGATGTTTTTGTTACTATATCTCTGAAGTGTAATTTCAGATCAAGTATTGTGATGCCTCTTACTTCGTTTTTCTTGCTTAGTATTGCTTTTGCTATTCTGGGTCTCTTCTTATTACAAATGAATTTTAGGACTATTTTTTCTAGTTCTATGAAGAATGTCATTAAAAGATTACATTGAATTTATAGACTGCTTTTGGTAGTATGGCCATTTTGACAATATTAATTCTGCCTATACAACAAGATGGGAGGTCTTTCCATCTTCTAAGGTCTTTTTCAATTCTCCTTTTTCAGTGTTCTATAATTTTCATTGTAGAGATCTTTTACCTGCTGGTTAGATTAATTCCCAAGTAATTTTTTTTGAGGTTATTTTGAATGGGATAGTTTTTCTGATTTCTTTCTCAGAATCACAATTAGAGTACAAGAAATCTCTTGATTTATTAATGTTGATTTTGTATCCTACTAGTTTGCTGAATTCATTTATCAGTTCTAGAAGTCTCCTGGAGGAGTTTTTTAAGTCTTCTAATTATAGGATCATTTCATCAGAAAGAGATATTTTTAGTTTTTCTTTCTATTTTCATTCCTTTAATTTTCTTTTCTTAACTGATTGCTCTGGCTAGAGTTTCAAAAACTATGTTGAACAGATATGGTGAGAGTATACATCCTTGTCTGTTCCTGATTTTAGAGAAAATGCTGTCAATTTTTCTCCATTCAGTATGATGTTGACTCTGGGTATGCATTTATAGTCCTCATAATGTTGAGGTAAGTTTCTTCTATCCCTAGTTTCTCCAGTATTTTTAACATGAATGGGTGCTAGATTTTATGAAAGACCTTTTCTACATCTATTGAGATGATCATATTATTTTTCTCTTAATTCTTTTCATGTGATGGATTAACAAGAAACTTTGCAACTGCTAGAAGGAAAGACAGATAGGGTCAACACTTCAACATGTTGGGGTAGGCAGTGACTTCCGTAACAAGACTCTTAAAGCTTGAGAAATAAAACCAATAATCAATAAATGGAATGACATCAAAATTAAAAGCTTCTGCATAGCGAAGAAAACAATTCAGAACATGAAGGGAGATCCTAGAAAATGTGAGAAAATATTTGCTAGCTACTTCTCTGACAGGGAATTAATATCCAGTGTATACAAAGAACTCAAAAAGCTTAACATCAAAAATTCCAATAAACCGTTCAAAAAGTGGGCAAAGGAATTAAACAGATATTTCTCAAAAGAAGAAACACAAATGACTAACAAATATATAAAAAATGTTCAACTTCCATAGCATTTAGGGAATTTAAATCCAAACTACAATGAAACTTCATCTCACTCTAGTCAGAATGGCACTTATCAGGAATACAATAAATGCTGTTGAGATGTGTGTGTATGCAAGGAAGGGACACTCACATATTTTTGGTTGGAATGCAAATTAGTATAACCACTCTGGAAAGCAATATGGAGATTCCCAAAAATACTAGGAATGGAGCCACTATACTATCCAGATATCTCATGCCTCAGTACTTACCCAAAAGAGAAATAAAATCAGCATATTATTATGTTACAGTCACATCAACATTTTTAGCACTGCAACTCACAATAGCCAAGTCATGGAACCAGCCCAGATGTCCATCAGTAGATGAATGGATTAAGAAAATGTGACATATATACACAAGGGAGATTTATTCAGCCATAAAGAAAACTGAAATTATGACATTTGCTAATAAATGAATGGATCTAGAGAATATCATGCTAAGTGAAATAAGACATACTCAAAAAATCAAGAGTCAAAGTTTTTTCTTTCATATGTATAAACTCAAAATAAGTGGGGAAAGGAGGAGATCAGGTATCACAAGGATATAGGGAAGATTAGTGGAGTAGAAGAGGGAGGAGAGATGGGAAAGGAGAGGAAATACAGAATAAATTTGACAAAAATTATGCTATGTGTCAGAATAAATTACAGCAGTGAATTCCAACTTTATGTATATCTATAAAAGCACCAATTAAAAATAAATAAATGGATGAAACGAAAACTAGTATAGTAGAGAAAGTGGATGGGGGAACATGGAGGGGAGGAAAGTGGGGGATTGGAGAATGAAATGGAATAAATTAATTCCATGCAGGTATGACTATGTAAAAATAAACTCTACTATTATGTATAACTATAATGCACTAATAAAAGCATTTTTAAAAAGTCATCAGCAAAGGAAATGCCACCTCTTCTTTTAACAGACTCTTTTAATATTTAACTAACAACCCTATCAGTAAATTCTTTCTTATGTCCTTAATGTATTTCTAGTTGTTTTCAAGCCTTTTCTCAGAGGAAATGAATAAAAGTTGGTCTACCTCTTTCTTATGGTAATGTTTCAAGTATTAAGAGACAATTATTGTTTCCAAACTAATTAATTCCAACTGCTTCCATCTTTTCTCATGGGCCTGATTTATTCATCAAGGTGAGGAGACATAAACTAGGTGAAATAATAGCTCCATGATGCACCAATGTCTGCCTAATTGAAAGAGAAATTATTTCCAATTACTGTTGCAATGAATCCTCAAAAATAACAACTAGTGACTGAGCAATACAGTTTTGATATGAAGTGTTTCCCAAAGACTCATGTGTTGAAGGCTGTGTCCCCAACACAACAATGTTCAGAGGTGGAGATTTTAGGAAATCTCCTAGAACTATCAAGGTTCTAACTTCATCAGCGGATTAATCCATTTGATGGATTAATAATTTGAATGGGGGACTGGGAATGTGGCTCAAGCGGTAGCGCTCGTCTGGCATGCGTGCGGCCCGGGTTGGATCCTCAGCACCACATACCAACAAAGATGTTGTGTCCGCCGAGAACTAAAAATAAATATTAAAAATTCTCATTCTCTCTCTCTCTCTCTCTCTCTCTCTCTCTCTCTCTCTCTCTCTCTCCCTCTCTCTCTCTCTCTCTCTCTCTCCTCTCTCCTCTCTCTCACTCTCTCTTTAAAAAAAAAAAGAATTAAAAAAAAATAATAATAATAATTTGAATGGAGGGCTGGGGATGTGGCTCAAGCCGTAGCGCGCTCGCCTGGCATGCGTGCGGCCCGGTTGGATCCTCAGCACCACATACCAACAAAGATGTTGTGTCCGCGGAGAACTAAAAAATAAATATTAAAAAAAAATTCTCTCTCTCTCTCTCTCTCTCTCTCTCTCCCTCTCTCTCTCTCTCTCTCTCTCTCTCTCTCTCTCTCTCTCTCCCCTCTCTCACTCTCTCTTTAAAAAAAATAATAATAATTTGAACGGATTACTGGGATATGGTGGAAACTGTAGGAGGTAGGACCTAGTTGGAGGAAGTGGGTCACTGGGGACATGCCCTGGAGGGGTATTTCTTGCCTTCTCCCACCCCCAGCTTTTTGGCTGACATAAACTGAGCAGATTTTCCTGTCCTCTGCTACATTCCTCTGCTATCATGGTCTCAGACCCAAATGATGGAGCCCACCCACTGTCTACCAAAATCTCTGAAAGCATGAGACAAAATAAATCCCTTTCCTTCATACTGTTCTTGTCAGATATTTTGGTCACAATGACAAAAAGCTGACTAACACATTCACCAACACTTTTCTTTGTGAATTTTAATAGCAATCCTTTATGTGTATAAAGGTTACTATTACAAAGTGCTGTCTTATGTAATCTTCCTACAACTCAATAATGACAGGAAGGTTGTCATCATTCTCTTTGCATAAGTGAGTAATGTGAAGTTCAAAGAGGTTAAGAAAACTTGGCTATGGTCATTGAGTTAACAAGTGCAATAGGTAGGGCTTCCCCATCTAAGCCTGTAGGAGGCAGGTAAAGAGCCTGAATGGGAAGCTATGTAGAATAAGAGCAAGAGCATAATTTGTGGCTAAAGAACTTTGATTTAGACTCTAGCTCTGCCACTGGTCTCAATGTGACCATACCAGGCAAATAATAGCCTTTATATGAGATTGTAGTGAAGGTGTAATGAACTCCATAAACTTTGATTTTTATGTTTTTTTTATTCTAATGAGTTGCACATGTCTGACTTTAAAATTTATTCTAAAATAATTTTTCCTTTTCTTTCGTGTTCCCACATGACCACTTTATTCTTCTTGATATTATATTCCTTGTTATTGTTGTTAGTTGTTTGGTTTTTCTTTCTGTTTCTCCCAGAGCAATATTTATTATACACTCTAGTTTTTTAGATATCATTAACACAATAAAAAAATGGAACCATCATATGGCCCAGCTTTCCCAACTGAAATCAGCGTACCATCATGATATATGCATATATTTATAGCAGTGCAATTCACAAAAGCCAAGTATGGAACTAGCCTGGGTGCCCATTAACCAATGAATAGATTTTTTTAAGTGTTGCATGTAAATACAATGAAGTTTTACTCAGCCATAAAGAGAATGAAATTATGGCATTTGCTGGTAAATGGATGGAACTGGAGAACATTGTGCTAAGTGAAATAAGTCAGACTCCAAAGGTCAAGGATCAAATGTTTTCTCTCATATGCAGAAACTAAAGAGGCAGGGGAAGGAATAAAAAAGGGGATCTCACAAAAACAGAAGGGAAACTAACAGCATAGAGGAAGGTGATGAGAGAGATAGAGGAAGGTGATGAGAGAGATAGAGGAAAGTGATGAGAGAGATGGAGGAAGGCAGGGCATGGAGAAGTACTTGGAAATGAAATGTACCAAATTATGCTATGCCTGTGTACAAATACACCACAATGAATCCTGCTCCTGTATACGATTATAATGCACTAATTAATAATAATTATAATAGATGAGAGATCAGAAGAATTCACAGTCTAGGAAAGGAAGGAGACCAGGGGAAGAGAAGTTACTGTGGGAATGAGATTGCTCAAATTATGTTATGTGTTCATACAAATATGATACAATGAATCCCACTACTGTGTATAATTATAATATACCAATAAAAACACAAAATAATACAAATAAGTAATAAGTAATAAAAAACAGGATATTCACTCTGACACCTTCATCCTTCCTTTTACCATATGATTAATCTAGTTTCAAAATATTTATAATTGAACCAAAAAATTAAAAGTATAGATTTTTTTACTCTCTTATATTTGTGGTTTTGAAGCAGTGATAGATGGGGCAAATGACCAGAGACCCAGAAAGAAATATTTTAATATAAATGTAATTTTTGCAAGTCTATTGACTTTTTGAACCTTTAAAAGTTAATGTTAGCAAATTTTCAGAATGTGTCAGTGAACCACTATTATGATATCTTCCTCGATTGAACATAATCATTGTACTTATATCCCAGATTTTTCCACCTGGAATGCCATAAATCTTCATAGATGATAAACAATGCATAAACTTTGTTTTTGCTATGTAGGGAACATATGGAAGTCTCTGCCGAACACTCCTCTTCTAGAATATTCCCTATTTCCATCCACATAACTAGCTTGGGTCCAGGGCCTCTTTCCACATTTCCAAAGTTCCCTGTGACTTAACTAGATTCCTGACTTATGATTCTGTTGTGGTTCAGTATTTCCTTGGGTTACATGAACCTACTTAATTCTCCTGTTGTCTGAATGTGGTAAAATTGATATCTTTTCTTACCCATCCAACTAATATCTGTTAGAACCAAGGTTTGCATGGGTGAGGTGATGTCTGTCAGTTGGGCTGCTGAACTGAGTAGGTCAAGTGGGAAAGCCTAGAGCAGGCATTAATGGCCTGGTAAAACTAACATTAAGCTGGCATAACAAATATCTCTCATCATTGAAAGATATAACAAATTTACCTAGTGAGTGTAACAGAGTGCATGGGTAAGGCATTAGCAATGTAGTACTGAAAGAACAACCAAGGGAGCTTTCTCCTAGCTGCCTCTGCTTTATAGATGCTGTGACATATTATTATACAGTTGGAGTTGATTATATTGCAATTATTCAGTGTTTCTTCAAGTCTTTAACCCCTTCCCTGTGCTGCCTTAGTTGTAACATTCAAATTGTGTCAGGAATATAAAAGACTGATATACAAAAGAAGAAAAAAAATATTGAGACATATTGTATTTTCTCAATTCTAGGTCATTTCTCTTCAGTTAATGTGTGTAGGTTAGAATATATTTTATGGTGATATTTTCTCAAAAATTCATCTGCCATCAAGGAAAATAAGAGTCAGTTGTCACTGTCTATGCATGTGTGAACCTGTGTATAAAAGGAGTCTGTTCAACTTGGTTATATGCTGTTTGAATTTTAAGTTAAATTGGGATCTTGTTTGTGTAAAGTGAAAGCCTTTCACTAAAGCATCGAACATCTATCCATCAAAGCTTCCAGTTGGCTTTTTAGAAAAGCAAGTTTTAATTTACAAAAAGGGAAAATAAAAATCTCAAATAGGATGTGCAGGAGTGATAGTCTTCAATATGCCTAGAAATTCTTTTGTTAGGACTAACATACTAAGGAGGTCAAAGTTTGAGCCTGGTTTATTAAATATAGTGAGTTATCATGGTATTATCTATAATTGACAGTAACCTAACATAATTCTAAAAAATTCTTAAATTTCAGACAAAAGATTTAGTCTCAAGTTATGATTGCTGAAAGAAAAAAATCTATGTAACTATATGGATAAAATAATAATATTGTTAGATTTCCCCTTCAAAATCTACTGTAAAGTGAATGAAGTATGTCAAAACTGCTAGCAACTCATAATTGAGGGATTCATGTATTCTGATTGTGTGCTTCTATCAGATCACTAGTTGAAACTAGAGTATCTGTTTTTCAAATACATGGGTCTAAAAAACATAGTGTTGGATTAACTACACCCAGGACTAATTGAATTGTTTATCAAATATTATTATCCTCTTCATCCTCAAAACATTCTGGGACATGATTAGGTTATACACAGTTTTGATTGAAGGCTCTGTAAGTTTCTACTGCATATTTTTTAAGTATCTTTTTTAGAAAAAGTATTAAAAGTTTTTATGAGAGGTTTCCACCAGGAAGTCTATTAAGAATAATTGATGGCATTAAATTAGTTTCATTGATATTTTAGGGGCTCTTTTAAAATTCTCCTGCAGATTGGGAATTGATTAAGATCAAAATGAGCAGAATTCTCCACCTTTAATACATTTGAAATGATCCAGTTCTGTAAAACTGGAAAACATTTTTTTTTGAGGCTACTGATAACTAAGATGGTAAGAATGTCAGTAAGTCAATAGAAAGTTTATCTAGGTATGAACTGGCCCTTATATATCCTTGCTTTTCTTCCAGTATCAATTGACATGACTGAGAATATTTAGGTGATCTTTAGTTCAGTGTTACAACGGTGTTTAAACTTTTTATTTTAGAATCTATAATTTTATCTGATTCCATAGGCTATCTAGAATTTGTGTTCTATGTTGAATACATAGCTCTTGTATCTTTCATATTTTTGTTTTTACAAATAATTGTGTCATGATATGCTAATGTTAATATGATCTTTTGTAAAGCAAAGTTTCACCATGTAAAAATATTTAATTTTTAAAAAGCAATTGAATATTTTTGTTTATCCAGACCCTAGTAAGAAGCAGTGTAGAGTATTTTAGGTCAATACTAACAGAGCAGTTGCAATTTCTTTGATCTGCTTAAGTTTCAGAGATGGATCTTAAGATAGTAGTCATATCATGCTAAGATACTGCAACTTGTTATTACCACCTGTGCCACAAGCTGCCTGCCATTGTTCAAGGGAAGCTACACGGAAGTACGATCCCCCTGCTTCATCTTATAATTATTATTGTGGCCCACAAATTAATAGAACACATTTAAAGCATTTCCTACAATCATATACTACTTTTTAGATTTTAATTGCTGGTATTAAATTTAGCTTCATTTAGCTACTCAGAAGTTTGAGGTAATAGGATCACAAGTCAGAGATCAGCTTGGGAAACTTAGCAAGACCTTGTATTAAAATCAAAATGAAAAGGGCTGAAGATGTAGCTAGAACACTTTCCTAGCAAGCTCAAAGTCCTGAGTCTGATCTCCAGTACCCCCACCAAAACAAAACAACAACAACAAAGTATTTCCTTTAGTATCCTGACATTTTATATCAATATTGCATAGATATATTTTCTCCTTTCAGGGAGAAAATCCTTCAGTCAACACAAATAATTAATTAAGTTCATAAAATAAGTTAAATAGGTTTATAAAAAACAAAAAGAGAAAATTTTCACCAAAAGTTATGTTAGAAAAACGCAGGATCTGTAACTTGTATTGCATAATTAACATGTCAAATAGTCCCCAAATATTAATAATGTAGTAAAATGCTTCAGTGATCAAAGAAAATACCTTCTATTGAAATAATTTTTTTGTATTTTGGTATATTACTGACTTCCTCTCATGAGAGAACAATTTTCTTTGTGTATTATTTAATTCTTGCATTGAAGAAACTGAAATAAGAAATTGCCAAATGGAAAACAGTGTAATTTTAATCAGAGATATGGCATGAAAAAGAAAGGATATGAAGGGATGATGAAAGTTTTTAAAAGAATGACTTTTATTGCTATTCTTTTTACCAAAGAAAGATCTCCAGGAATAAAAAATGATACTAAAGGAAACCTCAAATAAAAAGTGCTTACCAGAAATTAACCCATATATACATAGTCAAATAATTTTCACAAAGGCACCAAGAATACACAACAAGAAAAGAATAATCTCTTTTCTAAATTGTTGGAAAAATTATCTACATGCAATAAATAAATAAATAAATAGATAAAACACAAACAAAACAAATGCAATTGAACTCCTGTATTATACCATACACAAAAAAACTCCAAGGGCTGGAGATGTGGCTCATGGTTAAATGCCCCTAGGGTTCAACCCTGGTCCAATAAAAAAAAATCAACTCAAACTAGATTAAAGATTTATACATAAGACCTGAAACCATAAAATTCTCAAAAGAAAAGAGAAGGGAGATATGTATGTGCATATGAAGGTAGGAAGAAAGGAAGGGAAGAAAACCCAAAAGAAAGGCTCCATGACTTGCAATGATTTTTTGTTTAATATGATACCAAAAGTACAGGCAAAAAAAGCCAAAATAACCAAATGGGATTATATAAAACTAGAAAAATTTCTGCACAGTAAAGAAAAGTATTTTAAATCTGAAAAGGCACCCCACAGAGTGGAAGAAAACATCTGAAATCATACACTCAATAAGGTATTAGTATCCAACATATGTATGGGACTCATATAACTCAATAACAATAACCTAATTAATGGGCAAAGGATGTGAAAAGACATTTTTCTAAGGAAGATGTACAAATGGTCAGTAGATATACAGGGAGGGACCAAACACCACTAATTTTCAGGAAAAATGTAAATTGAAACCACAAAAAGATATTGCCTTACTTATATTAGGATACAAAAGTCGAAAAAGTCAAAAGATAGGGGATAAGGATGTGACTCAGTAGTAAAGTGCTAGCTAACCTAGCATGTGTGAGGCCCTGGGTTTGATTCCCAACACCATTAAAAAAAAGGTCAAAAGTTAAGAAGCATTGGCCAGGATGTAGAGAAAAGGGAAACATTCATCTGTATATTGCTTATGAGATAATAAATTAGTATAGCCATTATGGAGAACAGTATAGAGGCTCCTCAAAAAAAAAAAAAAAATAGAACTCCTATATGATCCACCAATCTCACTTCTGGGTATGTAAAAGGGAAATAAAATTACTGTCTCAGATGTAAAATTATTACCTCAAAAGTATATTCATTGCAGAACTATTCATAATAGTTAAGATATGGAAACAATCTGCAAATATGTCACAGATGAATGAATAAAGAAAATGTCTCACACACAGGAATATTATTTAGCCATAAAAGAAGAAAATCCTGACATTTGCAATCACCTAGATAAAACTAGTACATATGCTAAGTAAAATAAGCAAGACATAGAAAGACAAATACTGCATCATCTTATTTTTACATGGATTCTAAAAAGTGAATTCACAGAAACAGAAAGTACAGGAGTTATTACCAGGGGATCAGGAGTAGGAGAAATAGGAGCTATTAGATAAGGGGTACAAACTTGCATCTATCTGGAGATTTAATGTACAACATGGTGACTATGGTTAATAATAATGCATATTTGAAGTTGGCTAAGGGAGTAGATCATAAGTATGCTCACTTCAAAAAACAAGTAAGTATGTGAGGTCATGTATATATTAATTAGCCTTATTTTGATAATCATTTCATAATACAAAAAGCATCACAGTTTATAACTTGAATGTATGTAAATTTTATTAGTAAATTATACATTAAAAAGTGCTTAATAAGAACTCTTCAAAAATAAGAAAGTGGACTTTATCATGAACATAATCTCTTTTAGAGGTTCTGATTTGTTAAAAATGACAGAAATAATGACACTCCCCCATATGAATCATGATAGAGTGAGTTATTATAGAATAGTTTAAATGACTAGCCTACATTCTGAGATATGATACTATTATCCAGAAAGAAAAATCGCAAAGAAACAGTCTACTGGGAGAAAGAGTAATGTAAATTTAAAAAAAAATCATTCAAGTTCTGATATAGAGTACAATTGATCTTATCAACTTGGCTCCGTGATTTAGCATAAATAGCTAGTAAACTAAAACCCAGAGGCTTGCACTTGAATAGCTGATCTTGTGAATGGGCAACTTTGTCTTTTAAAAATAAAATGCCTGGGGTTGGGGTTGGGGTTCAGTAGTACAGCACTTACCTAGCACATGTGAGGCACTGGGTTCAATCCCCAGCACCACATTAAAACAAAACAAAACAAACAGACAAAAAAACACCTAAATAAACAATTAGCTTTAAAAATGCCCATTTCCTAGAAATGTTTTATAGCCTTAAACAAAAGTTTCACTTGAGTATGTTTTTATTTTTTAATAGGAAAAAAAGAAATAAAAACCAAATTTAAGATAGTTAGATTTTTAAGCCACCAAAAGAGTTTATTATTCTGGGGGTAAATTATTAGCTATAATTCGGAATACGGCAGGAGATCATTGAGTCAAAAATGTTCATTCTGAGACCTGGATGAACTGGATTTACCCTCATAATATAACTGTCTAGGGGTGCCATTCTATAGTATTTTGACAATTAGCCTGGTTGTTCTGTTTCACTACTCTGAAAAGGGATTACTATAGCCATAAAAAAATAGTTTTGAGTATTATCAGTTTGAATCCTGCATATTCCACAAAGGCCCACATGTTCAATATCTGATCTCCAAGGTGGCACTATTGGGAGGTGGTGAAACTTCTATGAGGTAGGACTTTCTAAGAGGTCCTTAGTTCATTGGGATATATTGTTGAAGGGGATGGAGAACCTCTGGTCTCCTCTCTGTTCTCTTGGGCTTTCTGGCTAATGAGTGATTTTGCTCATTTGTGTGCTCCTATCTTGATGTACTGCCTTGCTGCAGGCCCAAAACAATGAGGCCAGTGGATCATAGACTGGAACCTCCAATGCTCTGGGCCAGAATAAACCCTTTCTCTTTATCAGTTAATTATCTCAGTTATTTTGTTAGAGTGATAAGAAACTGATTAATTTGACTAATATCAAATAAAAGCTGTGGATTTCAGTACAGGAAAAAATAACATGTATAGAAACATTTGTGTATAATTTCAAGATGTTTGCAGCCTGTCCAAAGTTCCTGTGTACCTGGTTCTGGGTTAACAAACTATTTTACAGTGTCACTATGCACCTGCCGTGAGCTACTAACATTTGTATAACTTCTACAATATGATATTCTTACCTGCCAGCAGGTAAGATCTTGCTGATGGATAGAACAGCAGACAGGAGCTTTGCCAGTCTGAGCAAACCCCAGTTGGAACATATCATTCCACAAAAGGAATTAGGTATTAGAGGGTATGTCTCACTGACAGCCCCTAAAGGAGTCAAACCTAAAATTTGTCTAATGTTCAAATTTTGTTACTTGATTTTATACTACTTTTGATAAATATATGCTTTATACAAGTAAATGTAGAAGAATTTCTATGTTTTCTCTTTTAAATGGTTAAAAACATCTTTATGACATTCCAACTCACTCTTGTGGGGGAACAAAAAGAACACAAAAGAAAATATGAAAAGAGGAAGAGAATATGGCTGGTTTCCAAGCTTTTCTGCAAAGAATAGTACAGTGGTGAAGAAGAATTAGGCACAACAGTTAAATCTTTTGCTTAGTTTTTTTTTTTTTTAACAATTAAGGAATGCATTCATCACAGAAAATCTGTCAAACTGATCCCAATAGCTTACACTGAAGATCTTTTATGAAGCTGATGGGTGAAAATTATGAGTCAAGCATTGAGCTGAATAAAACAGTAGAAAGCTTCCTTCCTACCCCTCCCAGAGGAAAGCTGTATTGTTTTAGAGTGTCAAAGTCTTAAAGAATTACTAAGAAAAAATAAGCATAATATAAGAGTCATTCAATTTTGGGTAAGATAAGTATTTTAAAAGTTGAAGAATGGACTGGTGTTTCTAGCCAAGACAAAATGATAAGGACTGAATTTCCTTTCTTTCCTGAAACAAACAAACAAAAACAAATAAAATGTATAAAGGATAGGTTTTCTAGAAATTGGACATCAGGCAAGGAATTAACAGTGATTCTAAGAGACCAGAAATAAATGAAATGAGCACCAAAATTGCCCTAATTTATTGCCTACAAAAGTTTCCAGACTGTTGTGCAGAATTGAGGAGTCTTAATGGAGACTGGCATTGTCCCCAAGTTCAAAATGGTAGTTGGGAGTTCAGAGAGACCAAAACTATTATAGTCTGAAGGCATGGAACTATAAAAAAAATGCATAAACTAACAAAGCTCACTCAAGAAGAAATATCTTTTTTTTTTCTTGGTGGTACTGGGGATTAAACCCAGGAGTACTATACCACTGAGCTACATCCCTAGTCCTTTTTATTCATTTCAAGACACTAAGTTGCCTAGGCTGGCTTTGAACTCATGATTTTTCTGCCTCAGTCTCTGGAGTGGCATCTGTCACCCTTTGCAGCTAAAAAGATTTTATTTTTCTTACTGGTGGTGCTGGGGATTGAACCCAGGATCTTCTGCTTGTTAGGCAAGTGCTATAATGTAGAGATACACCCTTAGCCCAGAAATAGATCATATCTATTAAATAGATTGATTTTTTTTTTTGCTAAAAATATTTTCACATAGGAAATACCCAGTTAGATACCTTTACAGGTGAATTCTACCCAAACATTTAAGGGAGATAACAATCTTTTTTAAAAAACTGCCAGAAAATTAAAAAGAATGAAATACTTACCAATTCATTCTATGAGGCCAGCTTTACTCAGTTATAATATCCACCGAGAGGCTCTATAGGAACAAAACTACACACTAATATTTTTGATAAACATATATGGAAAAGTTCTTATAACAAAATTGTGGCAATTTGAACCAAAAAAATGGATTTCAATGGATTTTTCAGAAATGTAAGATTGGTGTAACAGTCAAAAATCCTTCAAGGTAATTCACCATATTAATAGACTAAAAAGAAAACCATGTGATCATCTTCAAAGGTACAAAAAAAAAGGCAATGAACAAAATCCATACCCATTCTGATAAAAATTCTCAAACTAGGGACTGGGGATATGGCTCAGTGGTAAAGTGGTTGGTTGCCTAGCATGTGTGTGGCCCTGAGTTTTATCCCCAGCACCTCAAAAAAAAAAATCAAACTAGGAAAAGAAGAGAATGCTCTTAACCTGGGAAAGAGCCTCTATGAGAGTCTTGTTACTTGATTTTATACTACTTTTTGATTTTTTTTCCACAAGAAAAATTGAAGTTTGTTTCCCTGATATCCACAAAAAGGAGAGTGTGTGCTCTCAGGATTTTACTCTATATTTTTATGGAGCTTAGAGTAAGGAAAATAAATAAAAGCCATGCAGATCAGAAATAAAGAAGTGATCCTGCTTTTATTAACTTGTTTCTCCTATATGGAACATTTTTTTACATCACAAAAAGCCTGTTAGAACTACTATAGTTTAGCACGTTTGTAGCATATACAATCAGTATACAAAACTTAATTACTTTTCTATATGCTAGTAATTAAGAGCAAAAAATTTATTTTTATTGCGTTTCTTAGAAAAAAGCAAAAGAAATCTACTGGCCTGAGAATGGATGGATCCATGGATACTATTCACTATAAGCCATTCTCAGGTAAGAAAATTCCATGCTTAAATTGGGCACAGTGGCACATGCCTATAATCCCAGCAGCTCAGGAGGCCGAGGTAGGAGGATCACGAATTCAAAGCCAGCCTCAGCAAAAGCGAGGTGCTGAACAACTCAGCAAGACCCTGTCTCTAAATAAAATACAAAATGGGGCTGGGGATGTGATTGAGTGTTCCTGAGTTCAATCCTCCATACCTCCCCACCAAAAAAAGAAAAGCCTATGCTTATGCTAGGATGACATGAAGAATGCTCACCTATACTATTGGGTAAATAAGAGTACCCACTTTTGGCCATTCAATTTTGGGCTTTCATAACAAGGTGAATTCTGAAAAGGAAGTATCCCTGGAGCGAGCTTTTCAAAAGAATAATATATGACCTAACCTCAAAAGTTATGTACCACCACTTCTATTATTTGGAGCAGCCAGAGTCTACCTAGATTCAAAGGGAAAGAATGCAAATTCCTGCTTCAATGGGGGAGTAGCAAGGTCACATTGTAGAAAAATATGTGGAATGAAGATCTTGGCAGCTGATCTACATTTCTTTGGAAATGCAACTTGTTACTAAGAACAACAAATAAGTTGTTTTTAAATCAGATATAATAAGAAGTAAAGGATAAATTAATAGAAATGGTGTCTGGTTTCCACTAATTTGCTAGTGGGAAATGAGGCATTTGTGTTTTAAAGCTGATTTTTCCCAAACATGAGATATTTAATCATGCCATACCTTACTTGGAAGCTATCGCACTCATTCTGGCTCATTATTAGCCACAGGCATAGAGTAGAATTCAAATTGCAAGACAGATAGTAATGATCACCAGTTCCACTGGGGGTAGAGTAGAAGCCCTTAGTTTGCAGTGTTTCTATTGACAAGTTTCTTGAGATAACCTGTGCATTGTTTAAAATGCTAAAGTAATTTCACTTTTAAATACACAGTGCATCAAATTCTTATTCCTATTAAACTAAAGTGTTTAATCTGGTTTATTTTATTCTTAGATTATTTGCTATCCCATAGTGGCTTGATTATTCTTCTTCGTCTATATGCAGGTCTTTTTTTTTTACCTTCCTATATTTAAAAAAATGTATGATGTATTTAACTATGAATTAAGTACTTTGCTTATGCTACAGGCATGGCTGACTGTCATACTTTCATTCCTTGTGGAAGACAGGTATCAAACAAATAGTTAGTCACAATGTGGTAGAGGCTATGAGGAACTAGAAGATGTGTGCCAAGAGGGGTTGTAATGGGAGGTGCAATCTAGTCTTTGAAGTAGTTTGTGATAATGGGGGAGAACAATGTGTTAGGGAGAGAAGGTACATGTGTAGGAAAGATCGTAGTACGTTTAAAGAACATTGAATGAGTGGGCAGGGGTTGTGACTCAGCAGTAGAGTGCTTGCCTAGCATGTGTGAGGCCCTGGTTTCGATCCTCATCACCACATATAAATAAATAAAATAAATGTATTTTGTCCAACTACAACTAACAAAATAAATATTTTAAAAAAAGAACAGAGAATGATATTCAGCACCTTTTATATGCTTATTGGCCATATGAATAGTGTCTTGTGAAATTATGTTCAAGTATTTTATCCTTTTTTAAATTAGGTTATTTAGTTTTGTTAAAAATTAATTTTTGGGGCTCGGGATGTGGCTCAAGCGGTAGCGTGCTCGCCTGGCATGCGTGTGGCCCGGGTTCGATCCTCAGCACCACATACCAACAAAGATGTTGTGTCCGCCGAGAACTAAAAATAAATATTAAAAATTCTCTCTCTCTCCTCTCTCACTCTCTCTTTTAAAAAAAATGCAGCTTTGACTTCCTATTAAAAAAATTAATTTATAAGAGTTCTTTAATATTATATTCTGGAGCTGGGTGCAGTGGTACATGCCAGTAATCCCAGCAGCTCGGGGGGCTGAGGCAGGAGGATCACAAGTTCAAAGCCAGCCTCAGCAATTTAGCAAGGCCCTAAGCAACTTAGTGAGACCCTATCTCTAAATAAAATATAAAGAGGGCTGGGATATGGCTCAGCAATTAAGCATCCCTGGGTTTAATCCCTGGTACCCCTCCCCCCCCCAAAATATATATGTATATATATATTTTTTTTTCATATTCTGGAGCCAGGTGTGGTGTCGCATGCCTTTAATCCCAATGGCTCAAAATGCTTACAAAGGAGGTTCACAAATTTGAGGCCAGCTTTGTGACTTAGGGAAACCCTATCTAAAAATAAAAAATTTAAAAGGGCTAGGATGTAGCTCAGTGGTAGATCACCCCTCAGTTCAATCTCTAGTACCACAAAAATAAAATAATAAAAACATATTCTGGATACAAGTCCTTATCAGATGAAGGACTGATGAGTATGTTGCAAATACATTCTCCCAGCCTGTGTCTTACTTTTTTTTTTTTTTACTGTTTCATTTTGTTTTGTTGATGAACAAAAGTTCTTAAGTTCAGTCAGTAATATAATTTATCTCTTTTATGGCTGGTGCTCTTTGTGTTCTGTTTTCTCACCTACCTCAAAATCATAAAGATATCTCTCTTTTCAAAGAAGCCTTGTGATTTTAGACTTACCATTTAGATCTAACACTCTATTAAATTAATGTTTAATATGAAGACACAGTAATATCAGAACCATTTTTTTAAATTGTTCTAGTTATACCAGAGCCATTTCTCCATTTTATTGTATAATGGGCAAAATATTGAAAATTGAGCAGCTGCATTTGTTTTTTTTATTTCTTTTATTGGTTGTTCACAACATTACAAAGCTCTTGATATATCATATTTCATACATTAGATTGAAGTGGGTTATGAACCCCCAATTTTACCCCAAATGCAGATTGCAGAATCACGTCGGTTACACATCCACAATTTTACATAATGCCCTATTAGTAATTGTTGTTGCATTTGTATAGGTCTACTCTCTGGTCTCTGTTCCTCACTTTGTTCATACTAGTAATTTTATGGTTGGTCTTGAAATCTAGTAGTACAAGTCTTCCAATTTTCATTTTCAGTATCATCACAAATATTCTAGGTCTTTTGTACTTTCACATAAATTTAGAATTGCCACATGAATTTGTCACTAGGGAAATGCAAATTAGAGCTACAATGAAATTCCACTATCTACTAATATTGTTAAAATTAAAGAATGAAACTAGTAAGTGTTGGTAAGAATATGAAACAATTGGAACTTATAAATTGTTGGTAGCAGGGCAAAAAGGTATATAACCACTTTGAAAATATTTGGGATTATCTACTAATGCTGTCCCCCAAAAGTACTACCTTCTAATTCATCAATTCTATCCCTATGCATCCAAGAGAAAAAAAGCACGTATTTCCACAAAAGACTTGTACATAATAATCTTTCATATAATTATTGTTATTTATAATAGCCATCTTTTTCATAGTAGCTACCAACTAGAAGCAAACCAAATGTCCCTCTATAGGCAAATGTATAAATAAATTATGGTATATTCATACAATGAAATACCATACAGTGAAATAAAAGCATAAACTATGAATACATGCAGTAACATGAATGAATCTCTGAACAATATGGGGAAAGAAACTAGGCACAAAGGAATACAATACTGTATGATTCATTTACATAAAATCAAGAACAGGCAAAATTAAGATAGTGGTTTCCTTGTAAATGGTATTAAGGGTATCTATGTGTGATGTAAATTTGTTATATTTTATTTGGGTGGTATACATTGATAAAGATTCAGTGAAGTATAGCATTAATAATTCTGTATTTCACTTTATATGTATTTCTTATATGTTATTCCTTAACATAAAAATAGGGGAAATTGCAATAAGAATGGAGAGAAGTCAAAATGGGAGAGTGGAATGAAAATAAACTAGAAAACAATATCAAATCACATAGAGCCTTGTGAGTATTCCACCTTCTGATGTGAGAATGATAATGAAAACATCAACCTGATTGTTAGAGGAATTATTAGTACTAGTTGACCATCCTTGATATTAACCAAGATGGGCACTTATAACCTGATGCTAAATGGTGTGTTAATTTTTTTTTTTTTTTTTTTGCTTATAGGTGGCAAAAACTAAACATAATCTTTCTTAAGCAAATAGGTCCACCATGCGGCCTGCGCAATGGTTTCATTAATGAGGTTCTAGGCATAAAGTTACCTAGATGAGATCGAAATAAAACACACAGACTCAGTTACCTTATTTCTATTGCCAGGTCCGAGACGGCTCCCCTCTCTGGTTCCCTCCTCTAACCGCCCAGCAGGGCAGCAAGGATTACTCAGGGCTAGCAGGAGAGAGAGAGTTTGAACACGCCTGGGAGCTTTTTATTGGGGAACAAGAGATTCAGGGGAGAATTCCATCCAATGAAGATTGAGGGGGGACTGCACTCCAAGGTCAGGGTCAGTGATTGGGCCCCCGGGGTCAGTGGTCAGGCACACTCCCACACGGATGGGCTCTCTCATCAGGAAAGGGCCGGGAAAGTTCCTGACACAGCCAGAGCGCCTCAGACCCTTAACGGGAGCCACCCAATCACGTGTCAGAATGGCTTCCCACAAATAGGATAATTTATCATACAGATATTGGATTGTTTCACACAACCTAAGGTTGGGAACTTGTGGCAAATAGAATAAGAGACTTGAAGAATGTTTGGTCTGGCACTTTTCACTTGGAGAAAAATTTAATAAGTAGCAAACATAATCAAGTAACTGATTAATTTATACAGAAGGTAGGGTTTGATTGTCCAAGTGAACTGTGCTGTTCTTAGGTCAAATCAAAGATTTTTTTCTCTCCCATAATTATAAAACCAATACTTTTAAGAATTTTTCAGTACTCATAATAATACTGAAAGGTAAATGTTATCATTTCCATTTTACAAATGTGGAAAAAATAACTTACAGGAGTTAAATTACTCAAATATAGGTGAGTATCTGGACAGTAGCAATGTTGGGGTTTAAATTCTTTTTGCATCCAAAATCCATATTAATTTTATTATACTTCATTGTCATGAAACAGTAGCAAAAGTAAATTTCAGTTTGGAAATTTTGGAAAAATTAGTGATTTTCTCTATACTCTGTGCATTTATATCTGCCCAAGTTTTAAGGACTTTCAATTGTTATGTTAAAGAACTATACACTGGGGCTGGGGTTGTAGCTCAGTGGTAGAGCACTTACCTAGCATGTGCGAGGCACTGGGTTCGATCCTCACAACCATATAAAAATAAATTGTTTAAAAAAAGATATAAAAAATACTTAAAAAAAGAACTATACACTCAAGGTCATTAAGAATATAAAATTTAGGATAGCCTGTTTTGATATATAAGTCCTCTCAAAGATTTTAAAGTCTTTCCAAATGTATTCTGCAAATACATTTAGAATCAATATTGCAAATGCCTAGCAGAGTGGGATTTGATTTTGTGTTGAGATAGACATTAGAAAATGCCATTTTTAGGCAAGCTAAAATGAAAAAAAAAAAAAACACACCATTTAGTGTCAGGTTATAAAAGTCAGCATTCTGTTCTTGACAGTAATGTCAAGAGATCTGTGGAAAGGCATACTCGCCCCTACATGTCGCCTGCAAATAGTTAAAAACATTTTAAAGCATTCCTTGATTTCTTAACAAATTTAACTTTTATGGATTAAGGCCTCCCAGTTTAAGTCTTTTGAATGAATGAAAATACTTCCTTTGACTTCTCTGAAGATACAGTAGGACTTCAACAGTTCTAAATCTCTCCTATTTTAAGTTTTAAGAAGTGCTTGAAGAAAAGGTACACTCATGAATTGATGGTGGGACTGCAAATTAGTACAACCACTCTGGAAAGCAGGATGGAGATTTCTCAAAAAATTAGAAATGAACCATATGACTCAGCTCTCCTAGCCCCTGGTATTTTTCCAAAAGAATCAAAGCAGCATACTATAGTTATATAGACACATCAATGTTTATAGCAACACAATTCATAATGGCCAAATTATGGAATCAATCCAGATGCTTGTCAATTAATGAATGGATTAAGAAAATGTGGCATATATACACAATGGAGTTTTACTCAGCCATGAAGGATAAAATTATGGCATTTGCTGGTAAATGGGTGGAACTGGAGAACAAAAATCAAGGGTTGAATGTTTTCTCTCATATGTGAAAGTTGAAATTTAAAAAAAGGGGGAGTAAGTGGGAATTGAATATCATAAAGATACAGGGAAGATCAGTGGAGTAGAAGAGGGAGGAGAGGAGAGACGGGAAAGGGGAGGAAATGCAGAATGAATTTAACAAAATCACATTATGAGCATCTATACATATACTACAGGAAATTTCACCTTTATGTACATGCAGAAAGCACCAATAAAAAATTAACAAATAAATAAATGAAAGGAAGACCAATAGAGGGAGGAGGATGGGGGAGGGAGGAGAATAAGGGAAGATGGGGACTGAAATAGAGTAAATCAAATTCCATGCATGTTATCATGTTGTCAAAATGAAACCAACTACTATGTATAATGCCCTAATTTTTTAAAAAGTGCTTGGAGGGTACAATACCTACATAGTATTCTTGCCAAAAATCTTTAACGTTAATTGAATCATGAAGACACAATTTAGTGAAACTCAAACTGAGCAACATTCTGAAAAATACTTTCCCTGGATTCTTAAAAAAAGACTACCAATGTCATGAAAGATGAAAAAGGCAGGACAACTGTTCCAGACTAAGGGGAAATCAAGTTATATCAAGTAAATGTGGTGTGAGATAATTCTTCAGTCAATATTAGGTATTCCTTTCTTCTTCCATATGAGAAAGTATAAAAATAGTAAGAGCTAACATTTATTAAGCCTTTATTATGTACTTAGTTCTGCACATGGAAAAGGGTTTGTGCATATTAATAATTAGCCCAAGAGTCAGGAGATTGACTGGCTAAGTGAGGGCTCTGGAGCAAGCACTCCTAGGTTTGGTTCCTGTATTTACAAATTACTAGCTCCATGACACAGGATAAGTTACTTTACCATTCTATGCCTCAGTTCTCTCATCTCTCAGTTCTCTCATCTTTAAAGTGAGGGGATAATAATGTCTTGGGGGGGGGTTGTGAGGGTTGAATGAGACTATTAAACACTTAGAAAAGTGTATGCCATGTACTAAGTACCCAATCTATGTCAGCTTTTATTATGAATAATACTATCTCATTCAGACCTTACACCAGCCCTATGACTTAGGTCAAAATACTTTTTTTTTTTTTAAGTGGTACGGGGGACTTAACCAGGGTGTTGAGGGCCACAGCCAAGTTGGGATGACACATGGCATTCTGCCAGAAGGGAGTGGTTGAGAGGTGATGCCAGCCAGCCATTGAGATGATGATGCTTATGTTAAGCTGTGTATCCAGTTGTATATGGACCCCTGCTGTCTGGCAATAGGGTGGCTCCAAGAATAGGGCGGCTCAGGGAAGAGGGTGGTTCCTGCTGCCTCGGGTGCCCGCTACTTTGCTACTTTGGAGTTCCCATTGAGTTCTTGCGGGATCCGGGATCCCAGGGGGGGAGGCGAGGAGCCCGGGGGAGAGCTGAGAGAGTTCCCAGGGAGTGTGCGTGGAGTGCTGGTGGAGTTCGGGCAATAAAGTTTCCTGTTTGAACATACAAGTGCTTTGTGGTGGCTTGGTGATTTGTGCCTAGCCAGACTGTGGCACCAGGGGTGTTGTACAAACATATTACTTAAATTATTTGTGGAAAAATGATAAAAGCAAGTTGAAATAATTTCCCCCCAAGGCCACTAAGAGACAGAATTAGGACTTGATTCTTATCTATTTTATTAACTAGTCAAATTTCCCCCTATTTCTCTCCAAGCTGATTTCTTATGGAGATTGTTTAAATAATCTCTGATATGGAACCTGTCAAAAAGCTTTTTGAAAGCTTAAATATAAACTTGCTCTCCAGAATTACTTAGTCATGCTTATTTATCCCCTGAAACAACTTGAGTGAAACCAACAAACATCATTTCTCATGCAGAAATCATGTTGACCTCCTTCATGAAAAATTATTCTCTTTTGATGATTTGGCTCTGCCATTTATACAATAATCTTGGAAAGATTGTAGAGGCTGTGAGCTTGGACAAATCATCTAACTTATTTGAAAGGGGATTTGGACTAGACAATCTCTAGGTTTGTTTCCAGCTCTATTTAGTGGTCCTATGTGTGGAATTGCTCCAGTGGTAAGCATAATGACCCAGACACTTTTTCCCACTTGCTACACAGGGCCATGCTGAAGCACAATGCTGTATTTGGTATCCTATTTACAGTGTATTTGTTTACCTCCGATTTTTTAAAAATTTTTTTGTAGTTGTAGATGGACAGAATGCCTTTATTTTATTTGTTTATTTTTATGTGGTGTTGAGGATCAAACCCAGTACCTCACACATGCTAGGCAAGTGCTCTGCCACTAAACTACAGCCCCAGCCCTCTCTTTTTGTTGTTGTTTTTAATACTTTAGTTGTAGATGGACACAATACTTTTATTTTGTTTAGTTTTTTATGTGGTGCTGGAGAATGAACCAAGTGCCTCATGTGTACTAGGCAAGTGCTCTACACTGTGTCACAACTCCAGCCCTTACCTCTGATTCTTAAGAGTTCAAAATATAAGGTGGAGATATAAGATATGTAAGAACATTGTACTAAATATTTAGGCAAAGGGGAATTTGAGGTGGGTGCAGGAGAAGTGATGTCCATTACTTTAACTTAGGACCACAAATTTGCCATTATTAGGATGATAGTATGCTATTATTTTGTATTCAGTGACCTTCTTTCATCAATCATAGCATCTCTTTATTTTTATATTCAAATAATAACATTATAAAGACCAAAAGGGTAAATCTAATATCCAAATGTCACATGACTTTCTGTTGCTTCTTTTAAATACAATGCTTTCTTTGTTTCCTTCATTTCAATGAAAAAACTATTAGTGGTTCCATGTGCCATATTAGGAAGCACCCTAATATAACTCCAGAAATGACCATGGAGTTATATTCTGAGGAAAAAATATTCCTCTTATATTAAATGCCTGTTGTATTCTGAATTGTTCCATATCATGGGGATACAGCATTCCAAAATTCAGGAATTGTCCTAAAAATCTCTTAGTTTAGTGAGTCAGAAAAATATAAAGCTAAAATATATCCAAATTCTGTGCTACTGTAGAGACATATAGAAGGTTCTTTGGAAGTATAAAGGATGAATACCTAATTGTTAGCTCTCTGGGAAGAGAGGGGTAAAGTCAGGTTTTCCAAAGAGGTGATGATTACCTGGTTTGGAGGTAAAGATCCCAGAAAGAGAGACCAGTATGGGCAAAAAATAAAACAGACATTTGGAATACTAAATATGTTCATGTAGAAGGACTGTGAAGTGATTGTGGTCCAGTAGATAGAATTGAGAGTTTGATGGGGGCAGTTAACTATGGATCTCACAAGTCATACTAAAGATTGTCTGGGAGTCATGAAGCATCATGGATTGCTTAAACCCATTTAGTAGTTAGTAATATAATTCCATTGTTAGCAGTTTACATTTCCAATCACCAGAGAACTTCTTAAAAAGGGTTCCAATGACATGACCAAACAATTTTCATGGCTTTAATGCAGGGTCTAGAATATGATACTACACTCAACAAGTGTTTAATATGAGACAGTAAATAAATAACTCCATCAATCAATAAAGGAACTAAATTAGGAATTTGCTTCTGGAGTACACATCAAACTTTTTATAGAGGTAACAATGAGATTTACTTTAAACTTTCAATCAAAAAGGGGGCTGGTTGGGGTAAATAGATAAAATCATATTGTCAAAATGTGGGTAATTATGAGTACTAGGTATTGGGTGCCTGGGGGTAGGGGTTGTTATCTTTCTAGTCTATTTTTTTAAATGTTTGAACTTTTTCCACAATAAAGAGTTTTAAGGGCTGGGGTTGTGGCTCAGTTGTAGAGTGCTCAACTAGCATGCATGAGGCACTGGGTTTGATCCTCAGAACCACATACACGTAAAATAAAGATATTGTGTCCACCTAAAACTAAGAGATAAAATAAATATTTTTTAAAAAGAGTTTTAAAAATTTCTCCTGATTTAATGTAACTTGATTTCTAGAAAGATAAATATCTCAATAAAAGAGAAGTAAACTTTTTTTTTTCTTTTGTAGTGTTGAGGATTGAAATTGGGGCCTCGACCATAAAGCAAATGCTCTACTATTGAGCTACATCCCTAGACCAAGATTAAATTTTTTTTTAAAGAGAGAGTGAGAGAGGGAGAGAGAGAGAATTTTAATATTTATTTTTTAGTTATTGGCGGACACAACATCTTTGTTTTTTTGTATGTGGTGCTGGGGATCGAACCCGGGCCGCACGCATGCCAGGCGAGCGCGCTACCACTTGAGCCACATCCCCAGCCCCAAGATTAAATTTTTAAACAATATATGTTTGTAACTTTTTAAAAGCTAAAAGGAAAGGAAAAAACTCTGTACATCTCACAATTTTCTGAGTCAATGCAACTCAACTCTACTTTGTAAGTTTTAATATAATTGTGGCTTAGAGGACTTCTTATTGTATGACTGACTCTTTAAGTTCATACAACAAAAGCTAACTTGTTGGAAATTAGTTGTTAATTTTGAAAATATGAAAATCATACCCTCATTCCAAAGTGTTTTGAAAAAACTGCATAAATCTATATTACACTCAAGTGATTATTTGACAAATTTTATGTTAATTTGCTGTAACTTGGTAGACTTTGTATCAAAATCAATTAACATACAAAAACAAAGTCTATATGTAATGAGTACATTCATTGTTTCTATGTTAGGCATGGGAATTCTTTCTAGTTAAATTGAATACTATGTACAGCAATTGACTCATCTCTTGCAGTGCATTCAATAAATTGAGTTATTGTTCCTAAATAAAGTCAGATTTTAATAATTGATTGTTTCTGGAGACTGGCCAGACTATCACTGAAACCTCTGCTTTCCAGGTGTACCTGAAACAATCTGGGAACAATGCTGTCTCAGATTAGCTCTCATACCCTGGATCAACTTTGGGTGGGTTATCTCTCTCTCTATGTGGAATAAAGTGCATAATGGAGGTCAAACTTCCGCTGACACACAGACAGAAAATAAGAATATTGCCATGAAGATACCATAATATTAAGAATGGTATATGGGCACAGTGACAGATTTTAGAGATTGACTTGATGTTTCTGTCAACTCAGTTTTGCCCATGCAAAAGAAAGGACTTCATAGAAATAATGCAGGTCATTTGAACTGTAATAGGTGTTCTTATTTATTTTTAACATTTAGAAAACAATTTATATTAAAATATTTTAGTATTAAAAAGGGAAACAGGAAGATAAAATAATGAGAAAGAAAATAAATGGGGTGATTGAAAGAGGAAATGACCTTTGTAATTATTATTCTAATAGAAGAATGACTTTTAATAGACATTAGGGGAAAATATCTACACTATTGAGCCATGAAAATTTGCCATCAAGTGTAAAACACAAATTGCTTTTTCATTTTTTTTTTTTTAGGTATAATGGGATCTAGTCCTGAAAATTGAGTCAGTTTCCCAATCTGAATATATTAAAGAAGTGAAATTAAGCCATATTAACCACAAAGAGGCTTTAGTCAATATAAGTCCTATAAACTTCACAAATTAGAGTCTGAGAGATGCAAAATAATTTTTTACAAATTCAGTATATTCTTTGAGTAAAATCTAACATCTGAAGAGGCCATGTTTACCTTGACCTTAGCAAAGGTGTTGAAATAAGAAAAAATTAGTAATATAAAAATGCATATACACATTGCACATACACATTGCATATATACATTGTTTAGTACTTCATTTGTTTTTCCTTACTGAAAAGTAGAGGAAAAAAGGAAGACTTTTCCTCCTTTTGACACCAATTGAATAAATTGTTTCTTATCTTTTGTATAGTAGCCAGGACATCTGAAAATAAGAAATGTTGAAGATTTTAACGTGTGACAGTCCCAACTGTAAGAAGCAAAGAATAAATTCACCTTTGCATTTTTAGAGTTCTTAATATAAAATGGAAACGTTTTAAAGTTAATGACATCTTATTTTTCACATTTGGTTTACCATTAGAAACTCAAGTTTCAGTGATGAAAGAGAATGAAATTTTATAGACACTTTGAGAAAACTGAAAATGTGGGAATATCAAAGGAAATATGGAGATCTTATATATGCATTTACCAAAAAAACCTAAAATATTGAATGATAAAAATAAGTATAAAGTATAACATGGAAATCACAGAGGTGAGGATGGTAGAATACAAACATTTCTTCCTTCTTGTATGATACCACTTATTCAACATTGTTAAGAAACACATTCCCTAATGGTGGCCAGTAACATTACTTCTGAGGACTGTTGAGAGGAAATAGCACATATATTCTTATTACAGTATCCCACTTAAAGGCTATCTTAGTTTGTCTGTAAACCATAGTCATTTGGTAAGTTTTGATGAGGCTTTAAAAATCCATTATAATCATTTTTATCTGTACCTATATTTTCATGCACTCAAAAGTAAGCATAAAATTATGAGTGCCATGGGATTTTACCTGTAATTTCAAAATGAAATTATAAGCTTTTCTTAAAATTTATCACACATCTCAGCTGAAAGATCTACTTGCTACCAATATTATTTTAAATTCTATAACTCTAAGATAGAACTCATTCTTTGTGTTAGTTAGCTAATCATTATTTCAATAAATGTGTATGCGCATATCCATCAAAGGGACTATAACTGGCTGGGGTTGTGGCTCAGCAGTAGAGCGCTCGCCTAGCAAATGCGGGGCACTGGGTTCAATCCTCAGCACCACATAAATACAAAATAAAATAAAGGTATTGAGTCCAACTACAACTAAAACAAATTTTTTTTTTTAAAGGGACTATAATGACAGTCAAGGTGATCTTTACCAAGTGTGTGCAAGCTCACACGTGCGTACTGATATATATGGGGAGGGAGCAATTTATAAATAAGGTTGTATAATTAGGCATCTTATAAGACTTCTAAAACTGAAAAGAACATTTTTTTTTTAATTACAAAGTCAGTTAAATCTAACTTCATTCTCA
Organism: Spermophilus citellus; assembly: GCF_964194105.1. NCBI lineage: Eukaryota > Metazoa > Chordata > Mammalia > Rodentia > Sciuridae > Spermophilus > Spermophilus citellus. The sequence continues at coordinate 89,057,642 of NC_138186.1, read as the reverse complement.
ATTTTGAGTTGGACCTTACCAGTCAGTGAACACTGGTTCAGATATTTTTCTTTCAAACCATTCTCCATTTTCACCAATAGTATTTTAACTTTGGTGTCCTTGGTTCCTAGTATCTTTTATTATGCATAGATTCCTCATGACTTGTCAGATAAGTTTCTACCTTATTTTTCCATAACTAAAATTATTTTCCTTTTTTTGGATTCTTGAAGGTTATGAATTCAAGCATAAGTAAAGGCAAAAGACTGTTTAAATCAAATCTTATCTTAATATCACTTTTATAATAGTATGATTTATTTGAAACATAATCACCAGCAACTTTACAGAGCCTCTGCATTCTCCCTCCCCACATGTCTACCTTCTCTTCTTCCACTGTTCTTTCAGGCTAGCCCACTCCCTGCCCATCAGCCATCCTCCTATGATAGAATAAGCCTGCAGACTTCTCCTTTGTTTCCTGTCATCTGGAACAGCTTTTTCTACTTTATCCACGGTGTTGCTCCAAATCTAGGGGAAATATGTTCTAAAATTGTTTTTCTCCTTTAATCTTTGTAATTGTACTGTTAAATTCATGAAGTAAGTTAGAAAAAAAAAACATAAATTAATCCATGAAGATGTGTATTTCTTTTGCAGATTAAAATTTATAAAAAATCTAAACTACTAGGATTATTTAATTTGGAGGAGGAAAAGGTTGAGTGAATTACTAACAACATGTAAATACAGAAGGGATTATATAATCTTTGGGGACCAGATAATCTTTGTTACAGATTAAAAGAAAATGTGCTCTAATTTAAAAGGTTTCTCAGTGAGATGTCAGGGAAAAATGTTAAATAATGTTAAATAACAACAACAAAAGTTAAATAATGGCTTTTTAAAAGTGGTTACCCTTGTTCTTTCTGTAGGAGTCAAATATTATATCTACTCATGTGCTTCAAATTTGATAAATATTCATACTTTGTGAAGGAAGAGGGATGGTGCATATGCTGAGAAAAAGGCAAGCATGGACAGAAACACACAATATTGGGGAGCGATTCACAGGAAGAAGTGTGGTCTATTAAACAAGATTGTATTGACAGCAGTTTTACAGGTATTTTGTGGAAAAGGGTGTCTTCTATTTCTGTATTTCATAGGGTAAAACTTTTGCTAGAGAAAGCAGTATAATATTAAGACAGAAATAAGATTTAACATATATTTAACAAGTTTTATTTGTAGAGATTTTTTTGTTATGTATTATTTCCCATACTATATTTCATAAATGTAATGGAATTTTTCAAATTAAAAAATTCCATCTCATCTTATTCTAGAAAGGATAGAACTAGCAAAATTGTACTGGAATAATGGCTTATCAAGATCAAGACAAAAGTTTTTATTAAATGTTTACCTTGTTTCATATGATGCCAAATGAAATGTAGTGATGAACTTCACAGAAACTTTCTCATTTTAAAAAAGTTTATAATTCTCTTAAAAAGACAGTATCATATAAAAATATTAGTTGCTGGTTTTCCAAATTTGAACTATTTTTTTTGCCTTCATATTTAAAATGTATGAAGATCTTTTTAAGCTGACATTTTATTTTTGAAGTACAGAAAAAGTTAAGATAAATAAACAAAAAGGGTTATTGATGGAATCTGAATTATCCTTATATGCAAAAGAGTTAGTTAAATAAAGGACTGTAAAGGTCATTACTTTGGGATCTACAATGTAGGAATTCCAAATAAGATTTTCTTTCTATTTGATATGTATAAACTTTTTGTGTACATACACATAATAATAGCTTAATAAACTTTATAGTTAATCTATGATACTAGAATTCAGAAAAGTGTTTTATGTTTAAAGAAATTGAAATATTGTGTGAATTTTTTTTTTAAATTACATCTGAAGGACTAGCTAAAGTTCAACTTAATATCTGCTGCTAAAAACAATTAGTTTATTTGGCTGTAGAGAAGTTTTTGTCAGGAAATCTACATTTTCTTATAACAAACTTATAGCAATTAGTTCAAAGGCAGTGTTACAACTGTTTTCAAATATAATATTTTAAAAAGAAACTAAAAATATTGTAAAAGATTAGTAAAATTGACAGGAATATCATTAAAAAAGGAAACTTTTCATGAAAATTTTTTTTAGAAGCTACATACTAGTAGCATATTTAGGAAAAAGCTTTCATGGCTTCTCAAATGAAAAACATACATGAGGCAATCATAACAGCTTTTCATATTTATATCACTCCCATAAGATATATATTGAAACTTTACTCAGAGTAATTTTATATTCCTTGTCATACTTTGGTTTATTTTCCTTTACAAGGATAAAATATCTATTGGTAAGAATCAAACTAATATCATTTCATATTAATATCAAAATAATAGCATTTCAAAACCAGAAATTCCCAATTAGAATTTTTAGTTCCTAAAATTGTTAATTTGAAGAACATCACAATAATGTAAGATACCATGATTATTTGAAAAACACACTTTTTAAAAAGTTAAGACAGCATCAGAGAATAAGTACAACTGCAAAAAAAAAAAAAGCAGGTAAAATATCTCTATTTTTTTTGGCTAACCATCTACAAGTAGGTTACTTTGCCTATAACAATTAGAATAGAATCAAATGTTTTTAAAGATGCAAATATTTTCAGAAATCTAAGATAGATGTGTCAAGAAATAAGAGTTATTCTGATAACTAGCCTGCAATAGGACAAATCATGGTAACTTCCCATTTTTATTTTGTTAAGATAGAGTTGCAAAAGGTAATTTTACATCCTATTATTCCAAAGGGGTTGAGGCTTTTCTCCCTCTTCTTTCCATGTATGATGATTTTTGGATGTTTTAGTACAGGGCATTACAACAGTGCTGTCTTGTAGTGCACAGCCCAAGGCAACAGCAGCAAGTATTTCCCACAAGGAATGTAAGGAGCTAGGAGGGTACAAGGCTTGAGGAAACAATCTAGAATATCACAATACAGCTTGTTGGTCCTTTCCTCACAAATAACCTTTTAAAACCAAATCCATAATATGCATTTTATCGTCTAAAAATTTTAAGGAGAATCTTTTGTTAAATGTTAACAAAAGAATGACTACCCTAGTTTCCTTTAAAATGCAAACCTTAAAAAGAATTGAACTCTCAAGTCGTTTTGGAAAGTGCTTAAATCATCCGGAGATAAATATCTTTGGTGTCCTTGTTTTCTAACAAATGTTTTTTTCTATTGTTTCCATTAATTTCACCCATATTCGTTTTTTAAAAAAAACAAGGCCCTTATCCTCATCAGCAATACACAGATGTATGATTTAGCATATAAAACCGGTAATTACATACTGATTTACGAAAGATTATTTTTTTTCTCTTTTCGTCAGTTTTCAAGAAGTCTTTCCGTGATTAACTGTAAACAGGAATGGTTTACACCTCAAATTAGAAGCCATTAATTAGCATGACGAAGTCAACGGCAAGATACACAGATAATTTAAATTATTTAATCACTAATCACCTTGGCTAAACTGTGGTATACTCTTTCACTATCCTTCGGGTAGGTTATCGATCTGTCACTAAATTACCTCTAGATCAGTAAAAGATAAATATTAGCGTCTCTTCCTTTCACTCACGTTAACATTATCCCTTCCTGTAAACATTTTAAAAAGCTTTAAGGTTTTTAAATCCCAAATCCCTAATTAGCCATCACTAGCCTTTTTTTGTAATCAGGAAAGAGTATCTGAAGTACAAATCAGGAGTTCGCTTTGCCGTGGTTTAACAATAAAAAAAAAATCTTTTAAAAAACGTACGCTTAAGGCAATGGTAGTAATAAAAGAAATATGCAGAAGTGGCTTCAGCAAATAACGGGTTTCCAAAACGCCAAGTGCTTAACAAAAAGCAGCCCGAACCTCAATTTCAATATACAGCACTCCAATAAATTACACAACACTTGCATAGGCTGCAGAAATAACGCAGGACAAGACTTACACAGATGCCAATCCGCAGCATTTATACACATGCACATGGCAAGAGACAGAAACCAAACACTATCATTCAACTCGGGCAAGACAGTGCGATCCCGAGTTTGCCCAGCGTGAGAGTGCTCTCTGCGTGTATCTGTATGAGCGCGTGAGAGTGCGACCCATCCTCGGGGCATTTCCCCTCTTTGGGCAGTTTTGCTTCATTTGTTTCCTATTTCTGCTACAGAGAAACTAACTTCCATCTCAGCCCCAGCCAGCGCCGCTGAATAGACCCAGTGCTGCGGCACCGTGTGCGTCAGATCCCTCCGCGAATCCTTCCCGGCCCCCTCCCTCCCGCTATCGGCCTCCACAGAGAAAGCGCCTTCCAGCCAACCGGCGGCTTCGGCTCCGACATCTTCTCCGATTGGAAATAAATAAATAAATCGCGCTCCGGGCCAGGAGGAGGGGCGAGGGTCACGCCGTGGCGGGTGCCGGGCGCTGGGGGCGAGGGGTCGGAGGCACTCTTTTTTTTTGTCCCCCGGGTGGGGGGACGGGGACGCGGGCCGAGGACCCCAGAGAACCCCGGGCCAAGGCGGCGGACTCCTTTCTGCGGCGGAGGGATCCACGGCGGAGGCGGCTACGGCCGTAGCCGCTGCCTGAGAGTTGTTGTTTCCTCCTCCTCCTCCTCCGCCTCCGCCGCCGTTGCTTGAATGGTGGAGCCGAGGCTCGGCTCGTGAACACACACTGACAGCTATAGGGCAGGCGGCGGCACCATCCCCGCTTCCCCTCGGCGGCGGGGTGTCCCGCCGGCGGCCCCGAAGTGACCCATAAACATGTCTTGTGAGAGGAAAGGCCTCTCGGAGCTGCGATCGGGTAAGTCGGGGGGCTGCGGAGCCGCTGGCAGCGGGCGATTCCGCCCGCGGTCCCCCGCCCCCCGCCGCCCGGCCGCTCAGTCTGTGTCTCCCCGTCCCTCTCTCCCGCGCAGAGCTCTACTTCCTCATCGCCCGGTTCTTGGAAGATGGACCTTGTCAGCAGGCGGCTCAGGTACGGCGGCGCGCGGCGCGGGCCGGGCCGGCGCTCGCCGCTCTCCGCTCGCGGGCGTGGGGGAGGGAGGCGGCGGCGGCGACGGGGCCGCGGCCCGGGGCGCGGGGCTTAGCTCTCCCCGCTTTGTTGTTGCAGGTGCTGATCCGCGAGGTGGCCGAGAAGGAGGTAAGGGCGGCGGCGGCCCGGCGCGTCCCGCCGCCGCACGTCTGCCCCTGGGCCGCTGCGCCGCCGCCGCCGCCGCCGCCGCCGCCGGGGCGCGGGGCGCGGGGCGCGGGGTCCCTGGCGGGGCGCGGGGCGGGCGGGGGAGGGGATCGGGCGGGCCGGGGCCGGGGGCCGGGCTCACGGGGCGTCTTCTCCCCGCAGCTGCTGCCCCGGCGCACCGACTGGACCGGGAAGGAGCATCCCAGGACCTACCAGAATCTGGTGAGGCATTCACGTCGCAGAGCAAAGAAACTTTTCCCTGAGTCGAATAAAAATTGAATTTCCCGCAATTTTTTACAGAGACAAAAACTTGGCCCCAGAACGTGAAAGCTCCAAAGGCCACGGGGAGGGTTGGTAGGCCGGCATGGGAGGTTCGGGGGGCAATGGCTGGGGGTCCCGCACCCCCGGGCCGCAGGGGCTGCGGACAATTTATTTGTGATATTTTGTTAATGTGCTAGAAATAAAGATACGTCATGAGTGTTGTGCAGTGCAAGGCCGGAGGAGGAGGGGCCGGCGCGCGCGTCCGTGCGGTCGCGGCGGCGCGCTCAAGGCGGCGGCGGCGGCGGCAGCGAGAGCAGCGCGAGCTGCGCGAGGAGGGAGGGCGCGCAAGCTCGCTCGCTTTGCACGCGCGGCCGGCTCGGCTTTCTCCTGCCCTACACAATAGCTGGTGACTAACTGCTTCGAAGTGGCATTAGCATTTCACAAGCAGGCTATTCAGCCGCTGCGGAACCTTGGCAAGACTTTTCTTTTTCTTTCTTTCTTTCTTTCTTTTCTTTTTTTCTTTTTTCTTTTTTTTAGATGTGGTCGTTCCTTTCTTTTTCTTAAATTCAGAACTGGGTGTTTTTTTTGTTTTTGTTTTTTTTTGTTTTTTTTTTTAATCCGAGGAGTTCGGGTATGTGATGATAGTTGGCTAGCGGCGCGTTTTTGCCAGAACATATTTGCCTAAGTGTAAAACCAGAAGTTTTAACAGGCTTTCTCTAATTTTTTAATTCTCTTGGTATGCCCCCCCCCCTTTTAGTTAAAAACTATTATTGAAGGACATTGGGGAGTTATCAAATATCTACTGTAGGATGGAACTTATTGATAAGTTTTTTGTGTTTATATTGCGATATATTTTGTTTAATAGATTGGAAAATACCTGTTTTTCTAGTTTTGTGGGTTTTCAACGTTAATATTTTAGTAATTTCTAAAAATTGCTTCCCAAAAGTGACCTTCCGTTTTTAGTATTGTGAATAGAAAAGTAGTTATTGTAAAGTTTAGTTTAAAAGGAGCTATGCTTTCCATTGTATTTTCTTTGCCTAAACTGATTTAAGTTGTTTATATGAATGTGTGTGTAAGACAATTAAAGCAATCACACCAAGGCATACCAAGCTTTTGAAATTTAGGCAGTGCACTGAGTTTATGAGATTTGAGATACTTATAATTACTAATGTTACCTCATCAGGGCCACTGTAATGATCAGGAAGTTTCACCTAATTCAGAATGAATGTCTTATGTGAAGTGAAGTCATGAGCATAATTTTGAAAGCTTTTATTTTATTTTGGGTATAGTACATCTCCTAGCTTTTGTGTGCTTAAGTCTCTTATTTAATGTCAGTTATAGATGATTGCTCACAGCTGTTAAATACTAAGGGTACTTTAGTTTAATAAATCTAATGGAGACTTAGCAGTGTATTCATTTCCACACTTAAGTTGTGTCATTTTTCAAGTAGTGATTTAGGGTAGTTTTATATTCAATACTTAGTTAAAATGAATTGAGTTTGAAGTAGTTCAAGATTTACTAACCAGTATTTGAAAATTTTATTGTTATAAATATTTGACAAAAATTGTAAGTGGATTTCTATGTCTTCCATGCTATTTGAGAAAATTATCACAAGGGTGATAATATTCCATTTTAAAGATGGGGGGTAGGTTTTACAAAATATCTTTTAAGTGCAAGTCACTGAGAATTGCTGTTTTCTTGAGACCTTCAGTAATGTTACTTTTTTTTTTTTCCAATGAAGCAGCTAATTGTGATTCCTTCTAGGAATCATTTAAAATTTTTGACTGTGATTTAATTGGGGAAGGGGAGAAGTGTTTCTCATCTTCCACATGTTAGAATTTATATTCCTAGTCTGTTTTTCAGATTTAAAGTACAGTAAGAATTGTCTGTGTGTTACTTATCAAAATCAGCCTGTTTTGCATGCAAGTGTTTTTTCTTGCTTTCAGAGTTTTCAGCTTACTAGAACAGTCTTGTTGGCATACTCATAAGGCAGTTAAAAGTTATTATTAAACTCGGGAGTTTGATTCATTTTCTCTCTTTCATTCAGCATATTGCTTACTGTGTATACTGGATGCAAGGCACCATGGTTTAAGGTGCTTTCATATCCCTCCAAATATATATCTATGTATGTGGCTACATGGGTTAACTTCATTTTTTTTTTTTTTTTTTTTGAGACTTAGTTTTAAAAATGTTCTGGATTACCAGGTTTTTGAGCACATTTTGTTTTGTTGTTTGATCCTGAAATTTTGTGTCTAAGTGAGCACATGCTCATTTCTTTTGCAGTTTTATTGTTTTAATTTACTCTTATGACTTAAAACAAGTTTTACTTTGTTGTGTATCAAGTTGAATTTATTCAATAATGGTTGAAGACCATTAGGTGAGTAAAACTAATTTATGTAGCTTCTATTTCTGCCTGGGAATGATTGATATATTAACTGATAAACTGAGCACTATTTTAAATGGGGAAAATTCAAATGTCAAATTGCAAGTTCTAGAAAAATTAGAAAATCTTAGCAAGTTAGGAAAGGGTGTATATTTGTACTTATGAGTTAAAAAATGGGCACTGATCAGCATTTTTAGTTAGCCTGCAGATAGAATCACAATGATTGGATTTCAGTTAAGAATATGGAGTTTAAAGAGCAGTATTAAAGTTGATAGTTAAAAAAATAAAATAAAACCAGTGCATTTATTTCAGGTGTGATTGAAATAGGAAATATTCATAATCCAAGCATTATTTTTGCTTTTGGTATTATAAAATATGACTAATTGTTACCATCTATGTTGAGTTTTAAAACATTCTTAACAAAGTGAATGAAATTTGATAGGATATTAAAGTTTGTTTTGGCACTGATATAATTTTATTCAGATTATATAAATTTTTAAAAACATTAATTTTAAAGCAGAAGGGCATTTTTCAAATATTTGTCAGAATCTTATTTTTTAAATGGAACCAAGTATATAGGTGAACTTTTTATAGAATAAGAAAAAAACATTTTTTTGGACAAAGGAAAACTGTTGTCATTTGTTTCTTAGTTTGAGTAATTGAACTAGTTGGTTTATTAAGTGTGCTTTCTAGTTGTCACTTTAGAGATGTCTGCATATTTCTAACATCTTATGGGAGAAATTTTTAGTAGACCCTTTAGTAGGTTGAGAGTCAGGAGATGTGTATTGTATCTTAAACACTGCTGACAGCTTGCAGGTAATCTTGGGAAAATCTTGGCATTTCTCTTTTCCCTAGTTATCTTATTTGTGAAAGAGTGGATTGAAATTTTTCTAATCTGAAATTCTGTGATTTTGAACTAGAAGTAGTAGTGTTGTTTTTAAGTGCTCAATTGTTTCATTCTTGGAGTTTAATTTTCCAAAATTGAAAAGTAGATCTGGAGAAACCTTGCACGTTAGAAAATTAAATAAACACTTTTCATAATGTTATTTTTTGGTTGCAGTATGTTTTGTAAAGATGAAGATTTTTGAGGCACTTAACCTTGTTGTAGAATACATCTTTGTTGCTCCGTAATTATGTTTTCCACATGGTTTAAGTACTGGTTTTCATAGATTATTGGTAGTCTCAAATTCACAGTTGAATAGGAACCCTGAATAGGATTTACTTAAGTATATATCTTAGGTATGCATTTATTTAGAGGATGCTGATTAATGTGGAAGTTAACATATAAAACCTAGGAGATAAGTTTTAGAAAAATAGGTAACATATGACACGTTTTTAAAAAATATTTTTTATAGTAGATGGACCAAATACCTTTATTTTGTAAGTTCCTTACATGTGCCATGCGAGCGCTCTACCAACTGAAGCTATAATCCCAGCCCCATGTGACAGATTTTTGAGTCAGGAATTCCCACCCTCTATTGAGGTACTTTCAGGACTTAGCCTATGTCTGTCTCTTTTGGAAGGGATGGAGCAGCATATGATGAGTTACATGTGGGGTTTTTTGGCTTGTTTTTAAATTATCAGTGAAATAGAAACTTAGACTAAAATAGGGCTTTAATATCTCACAAACATAATGAATAAAATGTTATGTGGGAGTAGTATATGGGGAGGTGCTGAAGGAACAGAACTAAATAATTTCTTACACATTTAATTATTCTGTTAGTACTTGTACCTTTGAAAAATTTTTGAGGCATTTACAAAAATTTTAAGTGAAATAAGTACATTAGATTCTTAATATTTTGACTCCCATTGCAAAATGGCGTGAACATAAAGGGGAGTTGAATTGTTCTTACCTAAACACCGTGTTTTATATAATTTTTAGGAGACAACATAGTATTGAAAGGGTCCACTTTTCTGATCTGTAAAATGGGTTAATAGTTCCTACCTTTTAAAGATTCTGAGTAGTAATTGATGGGCATGAATCATGTGCTATGTAAGGGTTGGGGTTTGCTTTATAGAATTTTAGTAATAGTTTTACAGAACTTTAGTAATGGTAGTAAAGATTGTTCTAATTATAGCTTTAGGGTGTTAAGTTTTCTTTTAAAGCATTTTTATTTCAGAAACAATTATGTATAATTTTTCAAATATAGCAGTTATAGTATCAATAACACCATTTTAAGAACATCAGAAGGTACTATTAGTATATTTTTTAGGATCAGGGATGAAATGATTAAGCCTCAGAAATAAATAAAAAAAATTGGTAAATATAAAAAATAAATTACTTTTTGGATAATAGACCTTTAGAAAAAATATGTTGCTAATTCTAAATGTAACTTTTGGTGTGGAACAATGAACAATAAGGAATATTTGGGTGATTGAAATATCCTGAATTGATGAAGCTTTTTTCTGTTGGTAGTGATCACAAGACAAAAGTAAGGGAGCTTGGCTCTTTCATCTGGCTCCTTCTATGTATAAATTTGTGGAATTCAAAACCACAATAGCTTGTAATCTTCTTAGAAATTATCAGAGAGGTATTTTGTCAGTCTTTTGTTTAAAGAGAAACAATTTAATAGAGACTTTGGAATTAATTCTTTAAGTTAGTTTTAGGGTAAATAAATCCAGAGTCAATTTTTGTTTAATTCAGAGTTTTTTGAAAGATGGACCCCAAGTTTTTGATTTTGTTATACTTGTTTTGATTTTGTTATACTTGTTTTGGAAATTCCTCTCACCTACTGAAGTCATTTTTTTTCTTACCCCAATTTCGTGATTATATATTATATGTCACTGTGCAATTGTGACAAAATTGTATCCTTTGCAACTTAGGTTGGACAAGTAATACCAAGCAGGTTAATTTCATTCTTACTAGTATTCTAGAAGTCATAGAAAAATAACTGTAATATTAAGCCAGCTATCCTTTATTTAGCAGAGAGTACTATACCATGTCTATTTTACTTTCTGTTTCAGTGAACTTTTTATTGACTTCAGGAAAATCATGTATTATATAAGAATATTAGAAAAAAAATAGAAAACTAGTTATTCTAGGATTTTAAGTTACTCTTCTAATTATATCTAAAAACAATAAAGAAAATTAAATAATAGGAGTCAAATTTACCATTTTAGAAATAAAATTTAAATTTGTGAAGATTTTTAGTTTTGTGAGAGGCTCTTTTGGTGAAATTATGAATAATTTGGTGAAAGTTAATTACTTTGGAATTAATGAATTATTGAGTGTATGGGATACAAAGCAGTGTCAGTCAGTATTCCATAGCAAATTGGTGAAAATTATAATTTTTTTATCTGAATGGAATTTGAGAACACAGTACTGAAAAATCAACAGTTATAATATTGGAAGCTTTATATACATATAAAATTGAGCATCTTTGGTTACCACAGAGAAGGTAGTCATCAGTTGCTTACCATCCATACTAAAAGCAGTCTTGGAGCTTCAACATTACAGATGGAAAAGGATGATTGAATCAAAAATTTTGATATTAAGGAAATTTAGGTGGTTGTATAGTCTGGCATAACTTATGCTTAAACTGAATTGTAATGAGACTTGTATTATAGACCCTAGGTTATCTATGGCAGTGCAGATGTTGGTAGTACTAGAGAATCCATGGATTTTGAATGTTAGCTGGCCTGGCCTGTGGTCATATTGGTTTGACCTATTTGATCTCTTTCACTGATACAAAACAGGCACACACTTGTCTGGGCAGGAAGTATGATATAAAAATGCAAAAAAAAAATTAATGGGTATCACTTAATTTTGGTTTATTTCTGGGGTGTGGAAATACCAAATTTTAGGCAATTTGGTGAAACATGCTTGTCTGAAACAATTTCAGTGTCATTGTACATGAAGTAATAGTTATTTTGAGTGCTGAAACTGAAACATTACTAAAAAACGAAACTGGTTGTATTCTTAATATTTTAAGAATTGAAGGATTTTTCCATCTTTAAATTAGTAGACAGTGATTTTTTCACCTGATTTAATACTAGTGTTAAATCAAAATGTAATGTACATGATGTCTTAAAAAGGATTTCTTATTGCACAAATTTTGCTTAGCAAATTTGACTTGACTTAAAAATGAAACTTCAAATGTTTTGTCACGCATGTGTGTGTGTTTATATGTGTTTTAAGTGAGTTTTAGTAGAGTATTCCTAATTTGGTTTATGGAAACCTTGATTCTAAATAGGTTTTGGTTTTGTTTTATAAGCAAGATGCAATCAGATTGTAATGAATAAAATATGTAAGAGTGTGTTTTGCATTCTGTTCAAATGACAAATTTTTATTGGTATTTGTATTGATAATTTGAACTGAATTACTAAATGAGTTCTTCATGGTTGAGTAAATTGTGGAAATAAGACTTTCAAGCTGTTTTTTTTTTTTTTAAATTCACAATTACTTAAGAGTAAATAGACCGCCAAGTTTAATTATGATACTTTAATAAGGTTCTATATTAATTCTCATACATTTCTAGTTATAAAGAAATTATAGGCATTTAAGAGTTCTGAAAATAGTTAACTTAAAGGATTTGACTTGACATGTAGGCTCTAATAACTTTTTAGTGATCAAGCTTGTGTGATGATGAGGGGAGATTAAAGTTCTGAGGAGGAATTAGTAATGTAATAAAAATTATAAACTTGTAATTAGGAAACGTGGGCTTGATTCACTTTTTAATTTTTTAAATGTATGTCCTTCAACAAATTGTGTTACTTTTGAACTTCAGCTTTCTTTACTTATGAGATAGGGAATCCTTCAGTTTATTTGATAATGATGTTTAAACAAGTTTCAAAACAGTGACACAAATTAAGTATCACTCTGTGGAGAAGCTATTACAGCAAAAAAAAAAAAGTCAGAAATATGTATTTAGCTATAAAGATTATAGATAAAAATTAACCCATACTTTGTTATAATAGTAACAGATTTATAATTGTTGAAGTTTGGAAATTTCGAGAATATTAGGTGCTGTCTTATAGAGTAATTAAATAGTAAATAGTTTGTAATTTTATCATAGACTAGAATAGTCATAAAAATAAGAATTGTATTCCATTATACTAGTGTTAAATCAAAATGTAATGAACAACAGAGGTCTTTAGGTTGGACAGAATTGTGAAAAGAAAGTGAAATGCTGGGCTGGGGATTTAGCCCAGTGGTAGATTGCTTGTTTAGTATGTGTGAGTCCCTGAGTTTGAACTAGCAGTGAAAACAACAACAAAAAAATGGGAAAAAAATATCCAAAAAACTGACATTTTATGAGTATTGAAGACATAAGGATGAAGTGAATAGCCAAGACAAGACAGATTATACTGGTGCCAAACATTAGTTGGATCTTATTTTCATAAAGTCTTAATTGGTCTAACCTTATTTTAAACAATTTGTTGAAAAGATATTCAAAACTTTTCTCCCTATTTGAGGGGTTTTTCCCCCCCAACATAAAGGGTCAACATGTAGTTCATGATATGGAGTATAGCTGATTCTCATGGTCAGGTTCTATGCTAAGAACATCATATGTTGAAAATAATTTAATAAATTATGACTACCTTCTGATGTGATGGCTGTTGCATGCCAATTCATATAGATGAGGGGACACTGAAGTTTAAAAATATTTTCTCCAGCTGGTTATGTCTGTAATCCCAGTAACTAGGGAGGCTGAGGCAGGAAGATTGAGAGTTCAAACCCAGCCTCAGCAACTTATTGAGGCACTTAGCAACTCAGTGAGACCTCCCCCCCCCCCTAAATAAAATACAAAAAAGACTGGACATGTGGCTCAGTAGTTAAGCGCCCCTAGGTTCAATATCTGGTAACAAAAGAGTGTTTTCTCCATGCTCCTGGTTAGCAAGTTTAAACCCAGGATGTTTGTATCATATTTCCTTCAAAATTACTAATTTTTCTTTAAAAATTACTAAGGAAAGTTCTTAATGATGTCTGGTGGAAAGCAGTGTCTTTCAGATCCTTTATATTGTATTAAGTTTTAACAGTACCTTATGATAATGGCAAACTTTTCTTGGCTAGAAAGGATAGCTGTTTATATAAAATAACATACTAAGCCAGAAGGAGTTTGTTTAGATAAAGATGCAGGATAATAAGCCGTTCAGCTCAGTTTCTTTCCATTTTCCTTCTAGGCTTCACAGTTCACATCCTCAAAAGATGATCGTAGTATTCAAATTCCACTTGAAATTCTAGAAATAGTTTTATGTAAAATGTGAGAGAGGAATGATAAGGGTCTATGATTTGGGACAAGATGGACAAGGGATGAAGAGAGTTGCCTCTGTTTCACAGAGTTCTGTAATCTTTGCTCTTAGAAACATAGCTAGAACTGTGGATTATTCTTCAGAGGAATAGTTGGTATACTATAGCTGTTTTGGATAAATTGTGTAAGAAACTTGTTTTGTAAGACCTGAGATAAGAATGACTTTTTAAAAATTTTTAAAGTTTTTTTTTTTTTTAATGTAAATAGTAGGTAGCTCCTGAAACCTAAAATCTGACCCATGCTTGCTGATCTGTACTTTGGATAATGTAGCATGATATTTTAAAAAAGAATACCTTTGTTTAATTCATATTTTAACCATTAATTATAGACAGGTAACCAAAGATTTCTTTTACCATAGCAAGTAATTCTCAATTGAGAATGGAGTTGGAAGGTATATAAGAAGTTTGAAAAAGCTTCCATGAGCCTCTGGTTAAGCCTGTAGAGTAGTGAATCTCAATGGGGTAGCATCAGGGGTAGCATCCATAAAGCAGGCTCTTCATGGAGGGAAGAGATAAACGGGTGTTTGTTCATCAAAAGGGGCATGTGTTAAATTTGAGCACAACTAATAAGTGGTCATTTGAAAATTTTTTATAGTAATCAAATTTTAAGGGATTAGTAACTTTAATCCATTTATAACAAATTTCAAATTAAAAAATAATCTTAAAAATGTTAGGTTTGTCACATTGAATTCTTACGGCCATTTTAGGAGGCTTTTTAGGATTGTCAACATATCACTGTAGTTGTATCTTCTACTTTTACCCTTAGATTTTAAAAGAGAGTATTCCCTTTAGCCTATAAGCATTTGTGCTTTTATTCTATTTTTTTTTTTTTTTTTTTTTTAGTAGTGAAAGTGAATGGTAAAATATTTTTTTTTTCTGGCTTAGTTGACAACTATTCAAAATATCACTTGTTTTTCTCTTGCCCATTAGTACATAAATACATTTTGAAGCATTAGGTAATTCATGAGGCAGTATGAATGTAAGTTCTAATGCTAGAATATCTTAATTTGACTACCTCTACTATACAGTTATTGTGTGTAACCACAGAATGGTTGCTGTATTTTTTGGGAAATAATTTCTTTATGGAATAGGAATAGTAACAGTACGTAACCACATTTACCGTAGGGCCTTGCATTTATAGTGTGGGATCAATATGTTAGTTATGTTAGTGGGTTATTAATCATATATTTATGTATATATATTTAATCAAATATATTTATGCATAATCATTTTTTTCATACTTAGTTTTATAATTTGGTCATACCTTTATGTGTTGAATATCTTAAAAGTTTGAAAACAGCTACTATGGTTACAGAAAGCACTGAGTCTTACTAAATAATAGTGTACAACAGATACTGAGAATCCAAATATAGTCATGTATTAAGGATTTTATTACAATGTGACTTAATGTCTTCCTTTTAATAATTTTCTAATAAAATAAAAAGCTAATTTAAACTAAAAGCCTTAAGTTAAAATTAAAGATGAGGTTCCTACTAACTTGGAAATTAAAAGTCATTTGTAGGGCTGGGGCTGTAGATCAGTGGTAGAGTGCTTGCCTTGCATGTGTGGGGCACTGGGTTCAATCCTCAGCATCACATAAAAAAAAATAAAGATATTTAAAAAAAGGTCATGTGTAACAATAAACAGTTTTAACTGTTAAAAGTTGTTTTACATTTTAAATGGTCATAGTGACATGGCTTAATATTTATGAAGAACATGAGTATAATTCATGTGTTTATAAAGAAGGTTTAGAACAAGGCAGTAGAAAAGTATACTTTTATTTTTTAAAAAGTTTGCTTGCTATATGTGTGTGTACATAAAGTAGTTGAGAGCAAAAAAATTCAGGGCCCCTGTTTTTTTTTTTTTATAGTTTCTGGTAAAATAGAGAAGAAAAGCCTCAGATATATAATCTTAAACTCTAAATGCATAATCACAAACTGATGTGAATTAAAAAGGAATCATGGAAAGTGCAACAGAGAAAAGAGTCTTTGTAAAGAACAAAGGAAGTTACATTGGAGGGACTATCTGAAGCATATAGAAGAGTTGTTTGGACAAGAGGGGTGTCAGAAATGCAGAAAGTGTGCCACATGGGAAAAGCCTGACAGGAAAGAGTATAGGTAAAGAACCTGAAAGAAGTCCATTGTATCTGAATTGTGGAGTGAGAGCTAGAGTGGGGAATGGGAATGTGCCAGATAAGTAGACCATTTTAGGAATTTGGATCAGTATCTAAAAAGAGCAAGGAAAGCTTCTGTAGTGTTTTAAGTTTAGAGGTGACTTGATCAAATGTGTGTTTCGGAAAGAATTTTATGTGCAATATAGAAAATAGAGTTGGATAAGGTGGAAGGCATGAGTAAGTATGGGAAAGATAGAGTTTGTTGCGAAGATGATTTGAACTTTTGGGCAGGCTGTTATTATGGAGATAGAGGTAGATAGGTTTAAGAATAAGAAGAAAAAGTCAGGTGGATTTGGTGACAGATTGGATACTGGGGGTGGGGTAGGTGGGAGGCCCAAGCAGTGAGAAAAGTTATGACTCCTTGTTCCAGTTTTAAGTTTGGAAAGATAGTGTTGATGTTCATCAAGGTAGTGAACGTTTTGGGGTCAGTGTTGAATTTTGGGAGGAAAAGAGGGTCTGGATTTGGGTTCTGGGACCTAGAACTTTAAGGAACTTCATTTAATGGCTAGGTAGAAGAGGATAAGCCTATAAAGGACAAAGAGAAGGAATGGTTAAAGAGATAGGAGGAAAACCAAGGAGTATGTCAGATGTTAAGAGAACATAGGGTTTGCAAAGGAGTGAATGAAAGTTCAACTGGGTTAGAGATACTGAGATAGTATAGATTTGTCAACAATTAAGTAAGGTGAACTTTTACTAAGAGCCCTTCTAATGTCAGGAGGATGAAAGCTTGTATGGAGTAGGTTGAAGTGAGAGTGAGAGATGAGACGAGACTGACCATAGACTATTTTTTAAAAACCATGTTTCTAAAGAGGAAAAGAAAGGGAAAGTGATAGCTGGGGTATTAATGTTGAGAAGGGATGGGTTAGAGAAGTCAAGTCAGGATTTTTGGTTTTTGCCCAAGTTGAAAGCAGAGTGAGCATGTTTAAATGTAGGTGGAGATGTTAAGGAAGGGGGAAACATAAGGATTGTGGAGGACTGATTTATAGTTTAGGATTTCCATTAAGTTAGAGAATTTGGTTGTTGGGATAGTTCATTTAGGTGTTGGTATAAAATACTTTTGAGTTAGGATTCAAAGCATTAGGGGGATTAGATCTTAGATATTAATAGGGGCAATTATGTTAATAAGATGTAGGATAAATACAGATGCTGGTGGCCTTATAGATTTTATGAGAAAACAGCTTCAGCTTTGCCCTCTTGGATAACATATCTTGAAAAAAATCAGGGTTGGGGAAGAGAACTGACTCAAAACAGTTATTTCTTGGGAGAGCAATGATAATACAGAACGTTTTTAGTCTGTTTTCAGCATTCTTTCCAGAGATCCATTTGTGATCCTCTTGTGGCAAATACCCCAGAGAGTGCTAAGAGGAACCAAGTGTAGAGTCAGGCATTGAGATTTGTATCCCTGATGCTTAAGTAAGAATGCTTTGTAACTTTGTTTTGTCTAAAATTTTGTTTGAAAATGTGTTTTGTGGCTTTAAAAAGTGACTAAAACCATTAGAATCATTAGACTATGTAAATATAAAATATTTTTTGCTTTATTTTTATGTACTAGGATAGGTGTTGAAAATGTTTTGGTTTTTTAGCAGTGAAGTAGTAATTTTTACATTTTCTTTTTTAAAAAATATTTTTATTAGTTATTGATGGACCTTTAATTATTTGTTTATATGTGGTGCTGAGAATTGAACCCAGTGCCTCACACATGCTAGGCAAGTGCTGTACCACTGAGCCACAACCCCAGCCCCAATTTTTACATTTTCTCATGTGTTTATTTATCTAATAGTTTATTAAGCACTTAACTTCAAGTACTACATTAGATACCATGTAGACAGATAAACAAGGTTTAATCCTATATCTTTTATATAGGATATGAACAAGTTAACCAGCAGTTTTAGTATTAGTGAAAGAGTCTCTTGAATCCCCAGATTGGGCAAGGACCTGTGTGTTTCTGTGAATGAGAATCATAGATATTAGATTTCCACTGAAGGTTAAGTATCAAGTTTATTAAGAACAATTAATTTGATAAATACTACAGAATGCCAGGAGATGAAGGAACATTTGAAAAGGAATATAATGTCCTACAGGAACACAAAGAATGTACATAAAGAAGGGGCAGAGTTGTGAATAGGTCATGGAAGTCAGTGAGGCATATAGATTAAAACATGAAAGAGATTGAGGTGTGGAAGTGGGTGTGTAAAAAGAAGATTGCCAGCATAGGAATCAGCTTCTATAAAGTCTCAAAAGCTGGAGAAAAAATCAGGAGTTTAAGAACTGAAGTGAAAGTTGATTTTTGAAAAATCAAAATATATTATCAAAGAAAGCTTTAGACAAAGTGACTCATAAAAAAGATAGAATTCTGAAGTACAGATTTTCAGGTTCTGTACCTGAAAAGATATTTTTGCCAGCAGCCTATCAACAGGATCATCACAGAACTGAAGTTAGTAAGTAATGAACTTTATTTTTTTGAAGTATAATTTTGGTGGGTGGTGTGGGTACCAGAGATTGAACTCAGGGGTACTCAACCACTGAGCCACAGCCTCAGCCCTATTTTGTATTTTTATATTTTATTTAGAGACAGGGTCTCACTGAATTGCTTAGTGCCTTGCTTTTGCTGAGGCTGGCTTTGAACTCTGGATCCTGCTGCCTCAGCCTCTTGAGCCACTGGGATTACAGGTGTGTGCCACCACACACAGCTGAAGTATAAATTTTTAAAGGAATTTTGAGCATTTAAGAAATTACATTGAAATAATTATCACATATAAGTTTAGAACTGAAAGGGACCTTAAAAATATTCTAGACTTTTTCATTTAAATTTTATCTTTTACAACTTTTAAATTTTGTTTTTAATTGACATATAAATGTTTCTACATATTTATGAGGTTACAGTGTATGTTTTTTTGTTTTTTTGTTTTTGTACTAGGGATTGAACCCAGGGTACTTTACCACGGAGCTATATCCCCAGTCTTTTTATTTTGAGGCAGAATTTGCTGAGTTGCTGAGACTGGCAACTCCTCCTCCTTTAATCCTTCGTATTGCTGGGTTCACAGGCATGCACAACCCACCCGGCCACTGTGTTATTTTGATACATATATACCTTATGTGGTGATCAAATTAGGGTATTTAGCATATCTATCACCTCATAAATTTATCATTTCTTTATGGCTAAGAACATTTAAAGTCTTCCCTCTAGCTATTTTGAAATATTTTGGTAACCATAGTCACCTTACTATGTAGTAGAGTTGAAGAACCTACTGGAAAAGATCAGAAAAAAGTGTAAATATAGTTTTAAGTTCTCATATTTTGTTACATTTTCTTCTAAATACTTTTTAATGTCAGGTTTTTAAATTTTTTTTTTTTAGTTGTTGATAGACCTTTATTTTATTCATTTATTTATATGTGGTGCTGAGAATCGAACCCAGTGCCTCACATTGGTCAGGCAAGCGCTCTACCTCTGAGCCACAATATCAGCCCAAATGTCAGTTTTATTTAATCATACTAGCAGTTTCTGGAAAATGTTCTAAGTGAATATGATATTATGGAAAAAAGGGGTGTTGTAGCTAAAGTTTAGAAAATTGTGGTTGAAATAAAATTAAATAGATGTATCTGAAGATTTCTTAATGTCAGTGGACTTTTAAAATCTCCAACTAGGTATGTAGTGTGAAAATTTGCATTATGCATGTTTTATTAGAACCCATTTTTGTAAAGTTTTTGATTCTGCCAAGACTTTTTAACTACCTACTATGTGCCGGACTCTGCAGTTTAAAATGATCAAAGTGTGACAGTATGACTCCATCTTATCCACAACAGCAGGATGTTATGATGAAGAGTAAGATGGGTTTCCCTTTTTGGCTCCAGCTTAGTAGGAAGTGTAATAACCAACTTTTAAAGAATATCACTCATGGTCTTGTGCAGTGGTGTGTTACAGATAATACAGGATGGAATGAAATGGTTTAATTCCTTATCTACTCCTCATTAGTCTTATCATAAAAAATTGATCTTAAAAACTCATGAATTGGAGAGCAGTTTTGAAACTGCTTGGTCTCAGAACCCCTTTACACTAAATATTATTGAGGTCCCTTTATGTGGGTTATAATTTATTGGTATTTACCATAATAGTGACTTAACCACTTAACACATTAGAAGCCTAGTGAATACTTTCATGTTAATACAAATAATAGTATAAATTTTATAAAAACTTCTGTGAGGAGAGGTGTTGTTTTACATTTTTGTCGATCTTTCGTGTCTAGATTAATACAGGACTGTTAGAATTCCATATCAGTTTATACATTCAATCTTTGTGATATCTGAAGTCATATATGTAGTAAAAAAGGAAATGCAGTATCAGTGGTATTCATTTTTTTTAATCTGTAACACCTCCAGGGGTTTCTAGAACATGCTTTTGAAAACACCTTTTATGGTGCAGTTAGGTACTTAACTGACATAATGGCTGGGGATGTGGCTCAAGCGGTAGCGCGCTCGCCTGGCATGCATGCAGCCGGGGTTCGATCCTCAGCACCACATACAAAGGAAGATGTTGTGTCCGCCAAAAACTGAAAAATAAATATTAAAAAAAAGAGTATAAAAATATCAGCATTTCATAATTGGTTTCAAATGCTAACAGAAATTAATCAGTGTTTTGGAGTTGTTCCTAAAGTTTTTATGGTAGTTAGGTTTATTTTATATTTGAAACTTGACTAAAGCAAGAGTTGGAATTTTGCCTTTAATAAAAGATTTTTGGTAAGTTATAAAATTCGGTGTAGATATTAAGTGTTCTTAAATTTTGTAATGAGAATATAAACTTGTCAATTATTTAATTCTTTTTTTTTTTTTTTTAGAGAGAGAGAGAATTTTAATATTTATTTTTTAGTTATCGGCGGACACAACATCCTTTGTATGTGGTGCTGAGGATCGAACCCGGGCTGCATGAATGCCATGCGAGAGCGCTACGGCTTGAACCACATCCCCACCCCCAATTATTTAATTCTTAATTATTCTGGAGATTTTCTTCATAATATCAGGGTCTCAAAAACATTTATTGTCTTTTATAGTTGGATGATTTTTTTCTTTGGTTGTTTCTTAAAGTTCTTGAAAAATCCAAGTGATAAACTGAAATATATAGTGCTATGTTTTTTAGCATTGGCATTGATTAGCATCTGTTAATTCATATATTGCTACATTTAGATTAGTTTTTAGCTTTTTTTTTTTTTTTTTTTTTTTTTGGTCTTCAGCGGACTAAGTGATGGTTAATGCGGCTATTTTTTATGAAACAAGTGGTTTTACATTCCACTTGAGTAAAACAAAATATTGACTAGCCAAAGTGTATTTTATTTAATGTAAAGAATTATATAATTTTACGTAACAAATATTTTTGTTTGTCTTTCACATAATAGGTGAAATATTACAGACATCTAGCACCTGATCACTTGCTGCAAATATGTCATCGACTAGGACCACTTCTTGAACAAGAAATTCCTCAAAGTGTTCCTGGAGTACAAACTTTATTAGGAGCTGGAAGACAGTCCTTGCTACGTACAAATAAAAGTAAGAAAATTTTCCAGTATAATTTAGACATTCTTTTTCTCACTTTGTTTTTGTGTCCTATCTTTGTATTCACAAAAATATGTGTGTTTAATAGGCTGCAAGCATGTTGTATGGAAAGGATCTGCTCTGGCTGCATTGCATTGTGGAAGACCACCTGAGTCACCAATTAACTATGGTAGCCCACCCAGCATTGGTGAGTTGAGTTCGTTTTGTAATTGACATCCTCTTGGTAAATAGTATTTGAAAATAAAAAGTTTTTTTATTTACTGTGCTGTCACAGAACCTCATATTATATGCATCAGCATTCAAAGAGGAAAGAACTATCAGATTTTTTCTTACATTAATAGTGTTAATAACAAAGTCATAATAATGTGTAATTATGGAACCATATACATTGTTCCTTGTGTAAGCTAATTAGCTCTTTAGTGATTTATTTTTACAAAACTTTTTTACTAAACTGGATGTTATTAGATTGAGTTTAGTATGTCAGTATCACAATTCAGATTTGTTACTGTAGAAAACAAAAGCAGTTTGATTATCTGTAAGTCCTGTGCATATTTTTGTCTATAAAATTTCAAAGAACTGTTGCAGATAGGTCTTCCTCTTGAGTTCAATATTTCTTTCACTTCAACTATTTCTAGATCCTTGTTTTACCTGGGATTGATATAGCATTTTCTGAACTAGACTTAATTGCTTCCATTTTCCACCTTTCTTCCTTCCAGCATACTATGTGACACTGTGATAGTAATCTTATTCTGTTCTCCCTTTATTGTGTCTTTCTTTTACTCAAGAACGTATGAACAAGTTGATTATAAATTTTTTTTTCAGTTTTTAAAAATTTTTTATTTCTTTTTCTTTTTTTTATTATTAGTTGTTCAAAACATTACAAAGCTCTTGACATATCATATTTCATACATTTGATTCAAGTGGATTATGAACTCCCATTTTCACCCCGTATACAAATTGCAGAATCACATCGGTTACACATCCACGTCTTACATACTGCCATACTAGTGTCTGTTGTATTCTGCTGCCCTTCCTATCCCCCCTCCTCTCCCCTTTCTCTACCCCATCTATCATAACTCATTTCTCTCTCATGTATTTTTTTCCCTTTCCCCTCACTTCCTCTTATATGTAATTTTGTATAACAATGAGGGTCTCCTTCCATTTCCATGCAATTTCCCTTCTCTCTCCCTTTCCCCCTACTCGTCCCTGTTTAATGATAATCTTCTTCTCATGCTCTTCCTACCTGCTCTATTCTTAGTTGCCCTCCTTATATCAAAGAAGACATTTGGCATTTGTTTTTTAGGGATTGGCTAGCTTCACTTAGCATAATCTGCTCTAATGCCATTCATTTCCCTGCAAATGCCATGATTTTGTCATTTTTTAGTGCTGAGTAATACTCCATTTGTATAAATGCCACATTTTTTTTTATCCATTCATCTATTGAAGGGCTTCTAGGTTGGTTCCACAGTCTAGCTATTATGAATTGTGCTGCTATGAACATCGATGTAGCTGTATTCCTATAATACCCTCTTTTAAGGTCTTTGGGGAATAGTCCGAGAAGGGGAATAGCTGGGTCAAATGGTGGTTCCATTCCTAGCTTTCCGAGGAATCTTCATACTGTTTTCCAAATTGGCCGCACCAATTTGCAGTTCCACCAGCAATGTACAAGTGTACCCTTTTCCCCACATCCTCGCCAGCACTTGTTGTTTGACTTCATAATGGCTGCCATTCTTACTGGAGTGAGATGGTATCTTAGGGTAGTTTTGATTTGCATTTCTCTGATTGCTAGAGATGGTGAGCATTTTTTCATGTACTTGTTGATTGTTTGTATGTCCTCCTCTGAGAAGTGTCTGTTCAGGTCCTTGGCCCATTTGTTGATTGGGTTATTTATTTTCTTATTGTTTAATTTTTTGAGTTCTTTGTATACTCTGGATATTAGGGCTCTATCTGAAGTGTGAATAGTAAAAATTTGTTCCCAGGATGTAGGCTCCCTATTTACCTCTCTTATTGTTTCTCTTGCTGAGAAAAAACTTTTTAGTTTGAGTGAGTCCCATTTATTGATTCTTGTTTTTAACTCTTGTGCTATGGGTGTACTATTAAGGAATTTGGAGTCAGACCCCACAGTATGTAGATTGAAGCGAACTTTTTCTTCTATCAGACGCAGAGTCTCTGTTTTGATATCAAGCTCCTTGATCCATTTTGAGTTAACTTTTGTGCATGGCGAGAGAGAGGGATTCAGATTCATTTTGTTGCATATGGATTTCCAGGTTTCCCAGCACCATTTGTTGAAGATGCTATCCTTTCTCCATTGCATGCTTTTAACACCTTTGTCAAATATAAGATAGTTGTAATTTTGTGGATTGGTCTCTGTGTCCTCTATTCTGTACCATTGGTTCCCCCGCCTGTTTTGGTACCAGTACCATGCTGTTTTTGTTACTATTGCTCTGTAGAATAGTTTGAAGTCTGGTATCGCTATACCGCCTGTTTCACTCTTCCTGCTTAGAATTGCTTTTGCTATTCTGGGTCTTTTGTTTTTAAAAATATGGAACGCTTCATGAATTTGTGTGTCGTCCTTGCGCAGGGGCCATGCTAATCTTCTCTGTATTGTTCCAATTTTAGTATATGTGCTGCCGAAGCGAGCACGATTATAATATTTTTTTAAAAATATTTTGTTGAAGTTGGACATAATACCTTTATTTTATCTTTATGTGGTGCTAAGGATCGAACCCAGGGTCTTGCCCGTGCTAGGCGTGCACTCTATCGCTGAGCCACAATCCAGTCCCATAATATTTTTAATAATATTGTATTACATCTACCACTAAGTCAATTCCTGACTTTCAGAGACCTTCATATTTTAATTATATCCTTTCCCTGCACCTCCACCCTCCTGTTATGTTCCATCTTTGTTCCTATCCAACTCTTATTTCTTTTTCTCCTGGATAATTATTTACTGATAATCATTAATACAGTTTCACGTTTGATCTTTATATATGTCGTTTTCCATTGTTTTACTTTTTTTAAATCTTATTTTCCTTATCTCTTAAAAATGGCATTAAGAAATGGCTTTAAAAATATGACAATCTTTGTACTTTGGAACATTTAGTCCTTTTCGTGTAATTATATATTTGTATTTAAATCTTCTGTTATTACTTTGGAAGTGATACTCTGGTTGCTTTAAATAAAAGATTTTTATTTTCCTTGATTTTCTGCAATTTGACTACAGTATGTTTTGGTGTCAGTATCTTTTATGTATCTTGTTTGAACTTATTAGTCTTTTTGAATTTGTAATGTCTTTTATTGAAACTGGAACATTCTCAGCCATTATCTTTTAAAATAATAGGCTCCATTTTTCCTTCTCTTAAGACTTCAGTTGAACAAATACAAAACTTTCTCATTTTAGCCTCTCTTGTCCTCTTTTATGTGTTTTATATCAGTTTGTTTTTCTGTGATGTGTAAAAACATTAAATACCAAGCTGATCATTGATGTACCTTTATGAATCCTATTTGATTGTTATAATTTAAGTTAAAAATATTTTTCTCTTCCATTCATATTTTAAGAAAATCTTACCTCTTTATATTAAGAAATTCCTTGACTAGAATATCAGTTTTGCCAACTTTTAAAAAAATTTCTTTTCACATATTTCTTTGAAATTGCTTAAGAGACGCTGGACTTGTCAAAATGACTATATAGTCATAAATTATTGTTATGTCTTATCACAGTTCACCTGATGTACAGTTTGACAATCATTGTTATGAGTTTTGAACAGGAAAGTGATAGAAAAAGTCATTGATTTTTTTTTTTTTTTAAGTTTTTTAAAATTTTGGCTGAGTAGTTTTCCTGCATAGTGATGCAGTAATCATTTCAAGCTGTCCGAGTATAGCTCAAAAGAATTTGTTATAGAAATATGAGTGTTTGTCATATTGACTTATTTCTTTGGTTGATTTCGATTTGCCATTTTCTGGCTACCTTTTAAAAGTTTTCTTTGCTCTTTCTTCATTCATAGAAACTTAGCATTTTAGCTTTTCTTATGGTACAGATTTAATTGTTTAATATAGATCCCTGATATGAACTTTTGACACATTTGGGATAGTTGGGTTTTTGGGATAGTTGGGTTTTATTCTAATTTTGGAATAGGATATTATTTATTGAAAAGCTGCATAGGTATTTCAAAGAGTTCTTGTATTCCCCTCATACACTTTCCCCTAATGTTATAATTTTACATTATCTGGTATATTTTTCAAAACTACTAAACCGACTTTGGTATATTGCTGTTAACTGAACAACAGGCCTTACTCATATTTCACCAAGTTTTTTTTCACTAAATTTATTTTCTTGGGTATCATTCTGTACTTAAGGTTTGTTAATTTTTTATTGAACATTTTGTTATATTGCAAGGGCATTATTTAAGATGGCTAAATTGGAGTTTCTGAAATGTTTTTAAACTATATGCTAATTATTGGACCTCCTTATTTGAATATCACACATAAACTAAATAGAATTTTGCCTGTCTGGTATTCCAAAGTAGAACACTGGAAATCATTTTATTTTTAGACTTGTTGCCTGCATCACTCATTTATTCAACAACTAAATGTTGATTCCTTATGTTATACCTGGTTCTAGACTAGGATGAGGAGTTGCTGGCTAATAAGAACATAATTCTTGCTCTCTTAGAATTGATATGCTATTTGATCCCCTGTGCTTAATCTAATTATATCCTTGAATTTATCTCTAATCAAGGTTTTTTAACCTTGGAAGTGGTGACTATTTGGGGGTGAGTTAAATTTTTGTAATAGGCTGATGACCTTTGCACTGTAGAATGTATTATTAGCATCTCTAACTCCACCCACTAAATGTTGGTAGCACCCTCTCTGGATGGTAGCATCCAGACAATGCTAGTACCTCTAGGACAAGTTACCATTTCTCTAAACTTTTTGAAATGCAAATATGATCATGCCTTGCCTCCACTTCTCTCTTCAGTGACTTTAAATAGTCTCAGTTGTTTTAATGGGGCACAGAAAATTGACCTTTTCTCACCTGTACCTTGTGCTCTCCAGCATTATGCAACTGTTTGGCAATTCTTAGAGTCAGACATGTTTTGTTTTGTTATCCCTTTGTCTCTTCACATCTTGTATTTCTCTGTGAATTATCCCTTATTTTTTGTAAATTTTAAATGAGCATCTTTTAAATCTTAGATGCCATTGTTTAGGATTAAGTGATTTTAGGTAATTCTTTATTATAGTTTTTGACACATGCTTGCATCTATTTATTTACCTTTCTTTTCTTTAATGTATTATTAGGCTTTACAAAATGAGTAAGTTGTTTTTTACTCTTTCTAGGCTCAACTCCTCAGCATTAGTAAATATTAAATTAAAGGCTATAGGTAATTGGTGTAATTGATGCATTGGAGTGGCACAATCAAAGGTCAGAGGTAGGTATGGGGTTTTAAAAAAAATGATATAATTGGTAGTAAGAAGAAAGACAGTCCAAGGATAGCTTTACAGTAGGGGGGGGAACCCTGATTTTTAAGATATTAAGGTTTATGAGTGAATTAGGTTGTCAGTTTATTACACTTGGAATATTAAAACTATACTAATACAATTTAAGTACTATACTTGTCTCAGTGTTTTATGTCACTTTATTTTATAATCAGCTTATAAATCCTGACTGCTTTATATCTCCTGGTCCTTGATTTAAATTATTAACATCAAACTAGAGTTCAGTCTAAGTGTAGGACCTCCAAAGTGGTCAGCTGTTTCTAACACTCTAGAATTAATATTAATATTATTAATTAATATTAATATTATTAATTAATATTAATATCATTTTCATAATTAACAAAAACCATAACAACAACAAAAAACAGCCAAAAGATCCCATCAATCTGTTTTTTATTTTTTACTAACTTTTTATTCATTTACTGTAGAAGAGAGAACATGAGTATGTACTTGGCATAGCAGCATTTACTTTCAAAATATTAATGAATTGCCAATAGTACCTTTTCTGCTTTCTTATCTACATTATGCCTATTTTTAGCTATAGTTTATTCCATATATATAATTTTACTTCAGTAATAAAGGAACCATGGGTAGAGAGAAATCATGAAAGAAAAACCTTAAAATTTATATAGATTTTAAAGTTAAATTTGTAGTCATTTAATGCATATTTATTTTAAGAAAAAGATTATAATACATTAAAACAATCTTTTTTAATGATTTCATTGCATTTCTCTTAAATTTATCATATTAGTAAAATAAACTTTTACCTTTAGATCTTCCATTTCTCATCTTTTTTTTTTTTTTTTTTTTTTTTTGGCATGTTTACCTATATACTTACTTTTGTTTTACTTACTTTTCTGTGCAAGATTGCTGTTAAGTTCTCTAATCTTAGTGGGTGAGAATAATGAGTTTTGGGTAATCTGTTTGTTAGAAATGTTGTAAGGAAACAATAAGGAAATAACTTTGCCCTCAATAATATCATTATTGCCCAGATATCTAATAAGTCTGAAATCCTATCTATGTTTAAAATCCTGAGATTCTCTAATGAAACTAATTTGAACAAAGGCAGCAAGGGAGTCACTTAAAACTATATGCAAATCTTTGAAGAGAAAGTTTCTTCTACTTTCTCATTTTGAGTTCTGTATTTTGCCATGTTTCCAAAACTGTCTTTAAATTATTCCGCAGTTTGTAGTTTAACATTTATTCAGTCAGGAAGGTTTTTTCCCTAGACCCTTAGATTTAATTTTTTTGTTATGTATTTCTTATTTGTTGGATCGTTTCATCTATAAATCTATAAGGTTTAACATGCAGGATGTAATTTGACATTATTTAACATATCAATAAATTATAAGATTTTAAATGTCTGTGGGTTTTTATTCCTTTATCACTTGTTCTTTTCCTAATATTCTCTATTTATTCTTTTCTTTTATTCAGTTCATACTTAGTTCATACCTAGTTAGATTATCTACTCATTACTTATTTAAATGCATTATTGTTTTTTCAGTATTTTTTCTTTCAAAACATTTTCTTCTGCATTCCTAGTCATAATCCTAGTATAACGGTTCTATAATTTGTGCTTTTTATGTAATTATTTCTGATACAGATATTTTGTTTTATTGTCTTGGTCTTTTAATTATTTCCCTAAATGGTCTTCATATTTCCATTTGGCATGGTTTTAGTTTTCTTAACTTTCTTCTCCCTGCCTTTCTTCTGTAGTCTATTTCTTTTCTTCTTTTCCTTTCAAAAACAGACTTCCAAGATGTATTTGTATTTTTGTTTGGGAGGGGGGAGTTTATTTCAGGGAAATAAAGTGAATGTTTATTATGACAAAGTACCAAATATATGAAAGAGATTTTACTTTTATTTTGCTTAGATTTCTTTTCAAATTATGGTTGACCAAAAGGGTGAAACTTTTGAAGAATGACAGTTTCCCTAAGTGAGTTGAAATTACTACTCTTATAACTGTGTGTTAATTTTTTTGATAAATAATAAAATCAAATTTGCTTTTAGATTATAGATATGATGAGGAACATTCCATCCCTTGTGATTTATCTGGCTAGCAATTTCAGTAGTAATTAGGAAACACTTGCCATTTCTCCCCCATCATATATTTCCCAGAATGATTAAGTTTTATGTTCAATTTTATATCTTCGTAAATGAAACAAAGTATTCAGATACAGTCTCTTACTTCAGGGATTCTTTGAATTAAAGGATTTGAACATTTTTCTAGATATCTTTTGAAACTAGGAAGTTTGTAATCAGTTGTAGATATTTATATAATAGTGCAACAATTTTCAGCTCTTTAAGGAAGCCAGAGGGGGAAAATAGTATCTCTCAAGGCCCCAACTTCCTTAATAAGACGCCTGTAGCACAAGAATTAAAACCAAGAATCAACAAATGGGATGGATTCAAACTAAAAAGTTTTTTTCTCAGCAAAAGAGATAATATGTGAGGTGAATAGGGAGCCTACATCCTGGGAACAAATTTTTACCTCTCACACATCAGATAGAGCTCTAATCTCTAGGGTGTATAAAGAGCTCAACAAGATAAGCACCAAAGAAACAAATAATTCAATCAATAAATGGGCCAAGAACCTGAAAAGACACTTCTCAGAAAAGGATATACAGTCAATCAACAAATATATGAAAAAATGCTCATTATCTCTAGCAATCAGAGAAATGCAAATCAAAACTACTCTAAGATAGCATCTCACTCCAGTAAGACTGGCAGCCATTATGAAGACAAATAACAAGTGCTGGCGAGGATGCGGGAGGAAAAAGGTACACTCATACACTGCTGGTGGGACTGCAAATTTGTGCAGCCAATTTGGAAAGCAATATGAAGATTCCTTGGAAAGCTGGGAATGGAACCACCATTTGACCCAGCTATTCCTCTTCTTGGACTATACCCAAACAACCTAAAAACAGCATATTACAGGGACACAGCCGCATCAATGTTTATAGCAACACAGTTCACAATAGCTAAACTGGAGCCAACCTAGATGTCTTTCAGTGGATGAATGGATTAAAAAATGTGGCATTTATACACAATGGAATATTACTCGGCACTAAAAAAGAATAAGATCATGGCATTTGCAGGAAAATGGATGGCATTAGAGAAGATTATGCTAAGTGAAGTTAGCCAATACCAAAAAATAAATGCCGATCCCCAAAAACAAATGCCGAATGTCTTCTCTGTTATAAACGGGGGAGGGTGGGTGACGGGGAGGGGGGGTGACTCAAAATGGGGTTGGGTGAGAGAGCAAGGGAGGAAGATTACCTCTGGACAGAGAATAGGGGTGGGAGGGAATGGGAGAGAGAAGGGAAATAGCATGGATGGTGAAAGGAGACCCTCATCATTATACAAACTACATGTATGAAGATATGTGAATTTGGTGTCAACATACCTTATATATAATCAGAGATATGATAAATTATGGTATAATGGTGTATTAAGAATTGTAATGTAAAAAAAAAAAAACAAACCCTAATCAGTTGTTTTCAAACGTGTCCACATCATAAAAGTCAGGAAACTTAAAGAAACTGTCACAGAATTGAGAGGCTAATGACGAATTTGAAAGTTGTATCCTGGATTAGATTCAGTAAAAGAAGAAAAAAAGACATTGATAGGAAATGTGAAATTCAGATCAAATTTGTAGTTGATTATTATAACAATAATTTCTTAGCTTTAATATATGTACTACAGTTATAATATGTTAACATCAGAAGAATCTAACTGAAAGCTTATGGAAACACTATTCCACATTTCTAAATCTAAAATCATTTCATAAAGTGATAGTTAATAATCATAGAATACATTAATAAATAACAGATTTTCAATGAAAAAAAATCTCTTTTTTTTTTTTTTTGTTACCAGGAATTGAACTCAGGGGCACTCAACATCTGAGCCACAACCCCAGCCCTTTTTCTTTTTTTTTTGAGATAGGGTCTCACTGATTTGTTTAAGGCCTCCAATTGCTGAGGCTGGCTTTGACCTGCTTCAGCCTCCCAAATAACTGGAATATAGGCATGGGCCACCATGTCCAGCATGAAAGTCTTTAAGATTAGAAGAGAAACTGTAATCGGGTAGATTTACTTTTATAATACCTAATGATTTGGTTGTTGAGGGTCAGTACTTATAGAATGTTTGTATAAAAATATTGAGTTTGGAAAACATTTTTGTACCGTTTATTTTCATAGCAACTCTGTACCGTACCCCTACTTTATTAATGAGAAAAAACAAAGCTTAGAGAGAGAGTACTTACTTCAGTTAGTTCTTTCGTTATTTTGCTTTAGATCTTACACGTTTAGCTATATCACATTTATATAGCCCCTTTTCCTTTTTCGAATTTCTTCTTTTAAATATTTTATTAGTTGTCAATAGACTTTATTATTTATATGTGGTGCTAAAAATTGAACCCAGTGCCTCACACATGCTACTGCAAATACTCTACCACTAAGTTAGGACTCCAGCCTCCTTTGTGAATTTCTTTATATGTTAATGTTGAACTAGCTGTATCCTATTGATTTGGGTACAGCAGTCTTTTGAATTGTGCCTCAGTATATGAACTCTAAAAACAATAAATCAAGTATATATTGCCAGATAAATCAAGTATATATTGCCAGATAAATCCTTAAATTTAAGAAGAGAGATTTGATTTCTTGAGAGAATTGTAAGAATCTTGGTATCAAACCAATTAATTTTTTTTCTGAAATGAAATTTTATTTTTTGAACCCTTTGGTTTCTTTTACTGAATTGGCTTTTTTTTTTTTTTTAATAGTTATATCCTTTCTGATCCTTTCTCATTGTGGTCAAGAAAGAAAACTGCAATTAATTATCCCAAAGCAATCTTATATTATCCTATTCTTTTCTCCCAAAAACTCTTCAACATATTATTACTAGAATTTAGTCAAATGTGTCACATAGCTTAGAAGGCATCTACATTTTTCCCTACCTTCTCAGTCTCTTCAACACTTGACTTCTTTATGTGCTTTAGTACTATTCTGTTTCCAGCCTGAGGTCATCCATTGTACATGCTGTTTTTCAACCTCAGATCTTAGTTTAAATGTCTGCTTTTTAGAGACATTTGCCTGGACTTTCTGATAAACTGCCTCCCACATGTTTAGAACTCTTTTATTTATATTTCAAGATTTTCCTTCAAATAGAAGATAGTACTTAATCATTGTTGTAAGTCTGTTTCATGCCTTTCTTGCCTGATAGACTGCAGTCTCCATGGGGGTAAATACCCATGTTTTTTTTTGTACCCCGGTTGCACTCTTTAGCCTGTAGTTGGCTCATAGGTGCTCTATAAATATTTGTTGACTCCACATTGAATGATTAAAATGTTTGACATAAAACTACATAACTTAAAATACTTTTTTATTTAAAAGCAAAACATGGTTTGTTAGGTTTACCTCAGTGAGAGCCTATGTTTAACATACATATGAGGCCCTGGGTTTAGTCCTTAGCACCACCAAACTAAAAGGAAATTTAAAAAATGTTGAAGGAAATAACTGCAAAAAAAGGTATAATATTGAAAATATTGTACCACTGTAGTATTTTGAGATGGCAACAGACTGGTTTCTAGGAAATAAAATAAAAGGGGAAGATGAATAATATTCCTAGTAATTTAATGTCTGCTTTTTATTTATTTATTTTGTGCGAGGGGATTGAACTCAGGGACACTCAACCACTGAGCCACATCCTCAGCCCTATTTTGTATTAGAGACAGCATCTCACTGAGTTGCTTAGTGCCTTGCTTTTGCTGAGGCTGGCTTTGAACTCCCAGTCCTGCGCCGCTGGGATTACAAGCATGCGCCATTTCGCCCAGCCTGTCTGCCCTTTTTTGATGTGCTTGTTATATACTTGGTTCATGAAATTTTTGGTTTAATTCTTGAGATCATGATGTCATTACTTTCTGTATTTTACTAGATAGTATTTCAGTTTACCTTTTTATACATTATTCATCTTTAATGGTAGCTGCTAAATCTTAAAAATCTGATATTTTTGAAACGGGTACAAGTAAACATTAAAACTGAAAATATTGGGGCTGGGATTATGGCTCAGGTAGAGGGCTCGCCTCACATGTGCAAGTCCCTGGGTTCGATTCTCAGCACCACATAAAAATAAATAAAAGTTATTATACAACTACAAAAAATATTTTAAAAAACTGAAAATATGAATATGAATTATTTGGAAAGTAGTTACTTTGTGTGCAAATTTTTTTAGTGTAATAAAGAAGAGAGAAACATTTAGTGGGTATTGTGTTGCCTGGGTTTCCTTTATTCTTCTATTCCCCATTACTTGTTTCTCCATTTTATGAACAAAAACTAATTAGAGGATTATCCTTTTAATGTTGCTCTCCCTTCCTACTTTGACTGAAGATGTTATTTTGTCTTGTTCCTTTGTTGGTCAGTTGCTAGTTGCTGAAGAAGAGACTGGATGACTCGTAGAAATAGACCAATATGTGTTGAATTATTTTATAGATTATCTCTGACTCTTGAAATATTATTATTTGGTTGTCATTTCTTGCTAATATATATTAGTAACCTCAAAACTTCTGTGGCAAGCCTTTCCATTGTGGCTCTACAGTGAATTATATGTTGTTCCTTATATAGTTTCCTCCTAAATTATCTTTAACATTTTTCTCTTTTTTACTTCAAAGTATCACTAAGCTAAAAGTAGCTTTGTGATAGCTTACTTGCCTAGCATTTATTAGGCCCTGTATTCAGTTCCCAGTACTTCAATAACAAAACCAAAAAAACCTCAAAGGGAGAGATTTTTAGTGTGTGCATGGTACTAGGGATTAAACCTAGAGGTACAACAAAACTTTAAAACAAAATTGATTATCTTATGGCTTTCTAATCAAAACGTGAATTCTTTCTTTAAAGCATCTCGTTTTTCAAGCCAGTGTCAAATTGGCGATGGTCATTTTTTATAGTATAATACATAGTTACATTTTGTCCAGTTTTTAATTTTTTAAAAATATTGTTTAATTTTCACATCATTATCCCTACGTCTGTTTTTATTAGTCTTTAAATTTAAGTTAATCTCTTCAGACATTTTAGATTTTTCTTTACTGCCTTTTTAAATTCCTTGAAGTAGATTGATCTGTATTTTATTTAATAATGAATTAGAATGAATACATGTCCAATGAAGAAAGCTTAGAAAACAGAAGAGCTCCAAAATTGTTCTCACTGGTTATCTTCTATTAATACTTTGGAATGTTCCCTTTCAATCTTTCCCCCTAATATTTGTGTCCATTGCCACACTGTAATAGTTATTGGTAAGAATAGTCCCATAGTGGGGATAATAGTTCTTATCTCCAAGGTTGGTTGAGGATTAAATGAGAATATAGGTAAAAGTGGTTTGAATAATGTCTGGTGTGTAATACAGCATTCAGAAAATATTAGCCATTATTTTGCAAATCAGTTGCATACAAGAATGTATCATTGAAGGTCTCCTACCATTTCCATATGCTTTCCCTTCTCTCTCCCTTTCTCTCCCCCCATTCGTCTTTGTTTACTATTAGTCTTTTCCTCATGCTCTTCCTTCCTGTTCTGTTCTTAGTTGCTCTCTTTATATCAAAGAAGACATTTGGCATTTGTTTTTTAGGGCTTGGCTAGCTTCACTTAGCATAATCTGCTCTAATGCCATCCATTTCCCTGCAAATTCTATGATTTTGTCATTTTTTAATGCTGCGTAGTATTCCATTGTGTATAGATGCCACATTTTTTTTATCCATTCATCTATTGAAGGGCATCTAGGTTGGTTCCAGTATAGCTATTGTGAATTGTGCCGCTATAATCATTGATGCAGCTAGACTGTGGAACCAACCCAGATGCCCTTCAATAGATGAATGGATAAAAAATGTGGCATTTATACACCATGGAGTATTACGCAGCACTAAAAAATGATATCTAGCTCCTTGATCCATTTTGAGTTAACTTTTGTGGATGGCGAGAGAAAGGGATTAAATTTCATTTTGTTGCATATGGATTTCCAATTTTTCCAGCACCATTTGTTGAAGATGCTATCCTTCCTCCATTGCATGTTTTTAGCTCCTTTATCAAATATAAGATAGTTGTAACTTTGTGGATTAGTCTCTGTGTCCTCTATTCTGTACCATTGGTGTACTCTTGTTTTTAATTACTATTTTTGTAGTTCATTCAAGTTTAGTTTTAGTTTTATCAATTTCTTTGTCTTATAGTAATGTATTATTAGTCTTATTTAGAAAATCTTTATTAATGCAGATTGTGGAAATTAAAATGAAGCCTAGGTACTGATTATCCAGAATTTACTCTTGTGTATTTAAATTGAGGAACATTTTCTGTGTTTGTATATTATACATCATAATTTCATAGTTACTTTTACATTTTACTCAGAGAAACCTTGGGAGCCTTTATTCCAACTGTTTTCTTTAACCAGAAGCACAGATGGAATAAAATTAGTCAAAATGGTATTTTTAAAAATGACTTTAATAAAAATTGTTTCAAACAACCTTCTGGTGAAATGTCCTAATGTTTCTTATTTGAACACCCATATTTTCTATATCAAACGATGCCCAAGTGGTACTGAGATACTTTCTGACTTTAAATATTCTGTCTCCGTATTGCTTTCTCATCTAATTTTTCTGTTACAAAAATTGTTACTCCAGGTTTTGGAATCTAATGCTACATGCTTCTTGAATTCATTCATTAGGTTACTGTCAAGGCTGTTTTCATAAGTTGATAGAAGTTATAGTGACTAGTTCTTCTTGGGTCCTCTAATTCTACTATATAGCTTGTTATTGTCCTTAACAGTCACAAAATAACAATAACAAAATAGTAAACTCTGCATTTTTGTTATTTGATAGTGATTTTAATTTTTCCAAATTATCTTTTAATTTTGATCTTGAATAAGTTGTTTTGGTTTTGTGTGCTTTACAGTACTTGCAAAAGGAGGAAAAGTCTGCATATTTTGATGATGGTATTTCTGCATTAGTACTTATTCTTATCATGTACTTTTCTAGTATCCTCAAAAAGGTAATTGCTAAGGTTATTATAGATGCTTTTTTATAGTAACTTCTTTCCTTTTTTATGAACTTGTTTTAATAGTACATAGTTGTAGTGAGAGAAACTAGGGCAGCTTTGATTATGTTAATCTTTTTATAAAATCATCTGCATTGAAAACTTGGACCCAGCCTATAGAAAGAAAGCATGACCATGTTCCTGGACTTAAAAAAATGTCAGTTCTGTGGCTGGAGTTGTGACTCAGTGGCAGAGTGCTTGCCTAGCATGAGTGAGGTACTGGGTTTGATCCTTAGCACCACATAAAAATAAATATATAAAATAAAGGTATTGTGTCCATCTACAACTAAAAAGTAAAAAATACATATTTCAAAAAAAGGCAGTTCTTTGCCAACAAATGATTTTAGACTTAAATTTCCAACAAGTTTTAAAAAAAACTTGCACTTATCTGCAAAATTAATTAATCAATAATCAAGAATAAGATGTTTTTTTAAAAAATATTTTTAGTTGTAGATGGATACAATACCTTTGTTTTATTTATGTATTTTTATGTGGTGCTGAGGATTGAATCAAGGACCTCACATGTGCGAGGCAAGTTTTCTATCACTGACCTACAACCCCAGCCCTGAGAATAGATATTTTTAAATGGAATCATAATGAAGAGGAATACCCAGATATTAAAACATTATATAAGTATAAAATTGAAATTTTGGTAGTGGCATATTTAAGGCATGTCATTGGCCTAGTGTGTGTGTATGTATGTGTGTGGGTGTGTATAAATATTATATATTGTGTATATGTGTACATATATATACATATGTATATAAACATAGACACATACACATATACACACACACACACACACATATATATATATGTAATCACAATATAACAGAAAATAGGATTAGTAAATGGGAAGGCAGGAACCAAATGATCGATTATTTGGGGGGAGGAAAAATACCCTTAGAGACTCAGTAGTGTGTACTAAAATTGCAGATGTATTAAAAAAATTAAATGAGGGGCTGGGATTGTAGGTCAGTGGTCAAGCACTTGCCTCAGCACTACATATAAATAAAAATACATCTACAATTAAAACAATTTTTAAAAAGTTAAATGAGAACTTTAAACCACAAAAAACATTAAGTGGCTATTTATTGTACTGTTTTCTAGTAGGAAGACTTTTCATATTAAAACTAAAGTAGAAATCAAAGGAAAGGAAAAATATGGATTAAAATGACTGTGTAAAACTGTGGGATGTCAGATAACAACAGAATATGAAAACCAAGTGTATTGTGGAAAATGGAAATGTTTCCCTAGTAATATAACTGGAGAAATTGAGGTTTAGAAGAGTAACTTGCATAAAGTCTCCACAGTGTCAGATTATAACAAAAATCTTTCAAACTTAAAACCTCTTTCTCATTAAGGAATATGGCATAGCTATTAAGATGCTGTTCATGAGGAAACAGTTTTTAAAATTTATAAAGTGATTGTTTTAGGTAGTAGAATTAAGGATTCTTTCATTTATGCTGTTATTTTCTAAATTGAGTATGAATTAGTATTGTGATTAGAGAAATAAATCAATTCTTAAAAACCACTAGATGTGGATTAATAAGAAGTGACTTGGGAGTTTGATTTATCATCTTACTACCTAGAGAAGAAATAGATAAGAAGCCACTGTCTGGATATACTTATCATTATAGCTAATTATGTTTAAGAAATTGCGGGTCTCTTGTTTATCTCTAGTGAGTATATAGAGTTGTATATATAGACTTCATTTTAAAGATTGCTCTGAATGATTTCCTACAAATGACATTTTTCACTATTTTGTTCCTTTTTTACTTTAGACTTTAAACGGACTGATAATTCAAATGAATAACAGTGATTTCTGAAATTTTTATTTCATTTTCTGATCTATTTTCAGAAAATTGAGTAAATGTGTTGTTTTATGTTTTAGTCAGCTTTTGAAACAGTTGGCTCCATTCCTCTATTCTCCAGGTGAGGCTGAATGAACATGCCATTGCAAGAGAGTGTAGTGGAGGGAAGCAGCTCACATCATGATCAGAAAGCAGAGAGAGAGAGAGAGATATCGATCGATCTATTCTCCAGATACAAAATATATACCCAAAAGCCATGCCCCAAGTCCCACCAACACCACCCATATCCTACCACTTCATTTACCACTGAAGGGGATTAGTTCAATGATTGGGTTAAGACTCTTATAACCCAATTATATCTCCTGAATCTTCTGGCATTGTCTTATATGTGACCTTTGGGGGACACCTCACATCCAAACCATAACATGTATTCTGCCCTCCTTTGCAAGTTTATATATATGTAGCAGTTGAAATGAAACACTAGTTAGAGACATTTTGGAGTTTTTACTCTATCAGATAAAGAAATTCTCCGTTTTTGTTTTATTCCTAAACCTAATTGTTTTAGTGCTATGTAATTTATCAATTTGCCTGATACACATGGATCATCTATTAAACAGCAGCCATAATTTTCATCTCTTATTCTAGTTGAAATAGAAAACAAAACAAGAAAATACTGCCCATGTGTAGTTTGTTATGTTGTAGTGGGAGGAGGTTGGAAACAAGAAAGGTACATAATAAGCAAATAAACTTATAGTATCAGGTGACTAATGATAAAAAACAAATACAGAACTACAGAAAGGTGGGTCAAGGAAGGTGTTAAGGAGTAGGCTGTAATTTCCAGTGGGCTGAGTTTAGGCTTAATTGAGAAAGTAATAAACATCTGAGAGAAGACTTAAAAGTGGTTGGCATTGTAGACCGAGGGAAAAAGCCAGTTTCTAAGTTAGTAGCTTGTCTGATGTGTTGGAAGAATGGGGGAGGTTAGAATGGATAGGGCAGACCATGGGGAGAAGTAGTAGAGGAGGTCAGAGAGTAATAGGAGATAAGTTGGTGCAGGGTCATATTAAGTTAATGGATAAGGACATTTGCTCTTATTCTGAATAAAATGAAATGAAGAACACTGCATTTTTGAGAGAGAAGTGATGTTAGAAGGCACCAAGTTAGGATGCATTTGAAATTTATCACAGTCTTATTGCAGGAGGTATCTTCCTGACACTTGAGGATAAGAAAGAATTTGCCAAGTGAAAAGGATTTAGAGGTGCTTTGGCAAGCTTTAAGAATATTTCCAAGGAACTGAACAGACACTTCATAGAAGAAGAAATACAATTGATCAACAAATATATGAAAAAGTATTCAACATTT
This sequence comes from Spermophilus citellus, assembly GCF_964194105.1. Lineage (NCBI taxonomy): Eukaryota > Metazoa > Chordata > Mammalia > Rodentia > Sciuridae > Spermophilus > Spermophilus citellus. The sequence continues at coordinate 89,018,133 of NC_138186.1, read as the reverse complement.
CTAGCAATTAGAGAAATGCAAATCAAAACTACTCTAATATTTCATCTCACACCTGTCAGAATGGCAATTATCAAGAATATAGGCAACAATAAATGTTGGTGAGGGTGTGGTGAAAAGGGTATACTCGCACATTGCTGGTGGGACTGCAAATTGGTGAAACCACTATGGAAAGCAGTATGGAAATTCCTCAGAAAACTGGGAATGGAACCACCATTTTACCCAGCTATCCCACTCTTTGGTTTATACCCAAAGGACTTAAAATCGGCATACTATAGTAACATAGCCACATGAATGTTCATAGCAGCTCAATTCACAATAGCTAGATTATTGAACCATTAGGTGTCCCTCAATGGTTGAATTGATAAGGAAAATGTGGTGTAAATACTCAATGGAAGATTGCTCAGCCTTAAAGAAGAGTGAAATTATGGCATTTGCCAATAAATGGTTGGGAGTTGGAGAATGTTTATGCTAAGCAAAATAAGCCAATCCCACAAAACCAAAGGCTGGATGTTCTAATATGTGGATGCTAGTTCACAATAAGGTGGGGGGATACTAGGGAAGAATAGTGTTACCTTAGATTGGGTAGAGGAAAGTGATGGGAGGGGAGGGGAGAGGAGAGGATGTAGGGATTGGAAAGATAGCAGAATGAAACAGATATTATTACTTTATGTGTATATGTGACTACATGAACAATATGATTCTGCAATATATACACTTTATGTATCTATTTTTATGTGGTGTTGAGGATTGAGCCCAGAACCTCACATCTGTGAGGCAAGTGTTCTACCGCTGAGTCACCACCCCAGCCTCAGTATATGTACTTCCTTTTTAATATTTATTTTTTAGTTATATGGACACAATATCTTTTTATTTTTATGTGGTGCTGAGGATGGAACCCAGTGCCTCACGCATGCGAGGCGAGCGCTCTACCTCTGAGCCACAACCCTAGCCCCCCCAGTATATGTACTTTTAAATCAAAGTCATGTGCTACTCAATTTAAGTTTAAGTTTAAAACTAAATAATGTCATGTAAAGAACTTAATTCTTTGTGTCCTCTTATATGTTTAATCGTGCTCATTTTAAAAATTAACATTCTAGTTCAATAAAATTTAAATTCCTATAATCTGAGACTTTTTTTTTTACTCAAAAATCCAATTGTTACACTTTTATTAGAAAGTGAATAATCACCATTTGCTTTTGTGCCATGCAGCTATAAATTAAATTGAACTATTTTGTGTATCTTAATTAAGATTCATTTATATACATTCTTTGAAAGGTTCTTTACTCAGTTGTGAGAAATACAAGAGAATTTTAGTTCATTATTAAAGTAAAGATCTAAGTAGGGAAGATTGACATTGGTATACATACCTTTGTAAAAATTATTTACTTATTTGGTTTGGTCAGGTCTTCCTCAAATTTAGCATTATTCAGTTGTACTTCAGGTACTGAACAATACATAACATTTCTTCTTATCTAACACCAATAGTTATAGTTTGAACCACCAACTAATTACCTTGGAACTTTTATATATTTTTCTGTCTGTCTGGCATATATTTTAGTGCTGTTGCACAAGTTTGTAAAGTGGTTTAATACAAGGACTCTGCTAGTTACAGTCTTTAGGACATGTTCATAGTGTAGCTACTAAGTAGCTCAATAGTTAACTGGTTAACTAAGCATTATGAAGGGTAGTGTACAATATAGTTTAAATTATGTTGCACTTATTTGTTTGGTACTGCAGATTGAACCCAGGAGTGCTTAGGCACTGAGCCACATGAACCACATCCCCAGCTCTTTGTGTGTGTGTGTATGTGTGTGTATGTATTTTTGAGACAGGGTCTCAATGTTGAAGCTGGTTTTGAACTAGTAATCCTCCTGCCCAAGTCTTCCACAACATAGGGATTATCGGTGTGTTCCACAGCAGCTGGTCTGTTTCACTTTTAATGGGTTTCTGGAAGGTTTTACTTGAACACTTAACTGTAAAGTGATTTTTTTGAAAGGGATATTCTTTTTTCAATTGACTCCCAAAATAGAAATAGTTAATTTTACCTCAGCTCAAATATTTAGTAAAAAAGTTTAGGACAGTAGTAACATTTTCTTACGTGTAAAGGAAGTGTGTTTTTTTTTTTTTAAACCTAGACAATACTTTGTTAGCTCTGATTTTTAGATTATTTATATAAAATTTTAATATGCATACTAGTGCTTGATCATTGCAAAATGGTAGTTTTAATTATCTCCAGCATCTTCATACCTTCAGAATCGTGCTAAATATTTTCATAAAATTTGACATTTTGAGAATTTTATAAGTTTTTAATAGAATTAAACCACATCTTGAAACATGGTCAATGCTTGTATGGTATGTCATCACTTATTTTCTTACAGAAGAGACAAGTGAGTCTGAGATGTCAGTAGTTCTTGGTATTTGAATAAGATGATTTGAGTTTTCTTAAGGCAGAACAATTGATGTCTGTGGTATTATGTGATTCTTACATGAAATCAGTTTGGAGTCCAAGTATTGGAGGATGTATTTTACCAATTCATTTCTGTGCAAAAGGAAAATGTGTCAGAGGCCAAACTGTGATGGAAACTTTCTAAGTCTTTGTAAATTAACTTTCTAAATCTCTGTATAACCAGCTTAACCATAAACATGCCAGTTAGCAACTGTCAAACCTTGTCTTAGACATTCCCAGTTGTTAGAATAGATTGTTATATAGAATTTATATGCTAACAGAAAGAGAAATACTCTTCAAATATAAAGTGATTGCTTTAGCTAAAGAACATTTAAGCATGATATAAGTTTATTTCTTTGAGATATTCTTGCTTTAGAATGTAATATTTAGCATCCATCTTCATCTCTCTTTACTAGGTCCCAAGATTTTTTTTTTTCTTTCCTCTTTTGGCTTGCAAATACAGTGTGAGTCAAAAATGTACTGGATATGGGGGGGGCCGGGGTGCTGAGACTCTTTTTAATACACCTGAGATATTTATGTTTCATCAGCTTTTAGGGCACAATTGTTAGGTCTAAATCTAGGTTAAGTAGTATTTTGTGTATATATTTTTCTTTGGGACCAAATTCAAGTGAGAAAATATAGTGCTAAATATTCAGTGTAGGTGGTATGTCAGGCATGATACCTTCTGTTAAAAGATAATCTATAGGTTTTTGATGTGGCTGCAGATCAGTCAACACATATTTATTGAGCACCTTCTTTGTCCATAAGTTAACATTATAACAAATAAGTACATTAGTAATTTAGATAAAAGAGATCATTTTGTGCTAGAGTCAACATATATAGCTTTGAGGAGGAAAATGAGCTTCAGTCAGATCTTGAAAGATGGTTAGAATGAATAAATTCTAATTTATTCATTAGAGTAAATGAGCCAATGTATTCCAAAAAAAGAATCATCATACAAGTGTTTAACAAGTCCCTAATTTAATTATTATTTTTTTAATAATGCAAGTGATTTATTTGTGTCTGGTTTCAGAGTTTTCTTAAATATTCTGTGTGGCATATTTAGAATGTTCAAATGTTGGTTGATCCAAAAAAAAAAAAAATCTCTAATTTGCAGTGTTAACTGCTTTTAAAAGAAAAACTATATCTTGGGGATCTTTCTAAAGAAATAATATAACACTGCTTTTTGTTCTTAAAGAGCTCTAGAAAAAGTAAAGAAGTCTGGGTTTTAATCTTACCTCATACCTTAGTGTGTGACTTTGGAGAAGCCATTTAATTGTTTGCTAATTTACAAAATGAGAAGATGCCTGGCTAAACTTATTTCAGGTCAAATAATTTGTTTTTATTGACTATTTTTGAGACTCTTAATAAGGAGCCACATATATTGGAAAGCATTTTATTTTTGCAAACATGCAAATTGAAATATGTGAACTCTGAAAACTTGATAATATAAGAAAATTTAATTCTGTTTTATATTAATTTCTCTCTGTTTTCTTGGTAGCGGATACACTGTTTTCAAGGAAGCTGAATGGGAAATATAGACTTGAACGACTTGTTCCAACTGCAGTATATCAGCACATGAAGATGCATAAACGAATTCTTGGACACTTGTCATCTGTGTACTGTGTAACTTTTGACCGTACTGGCAGACGTATATTTACTGTAAGTAATTTTTAAAATATTATTTTTACTCATATACGATATTTAAGAAATGTTGCTTATACCAGGCGTGGTGGTGCATGCCCATAATCCCAGCAGCTTGGAAGGTTGAGATAGAAGGATTGAAGATTCAAGGCCAGCCTCAGCAACCTTAGTAAGACCCTATCTCAAAATAAAAAAATAGATAAAAAGGTATGAGAATGTGGCTCAATGGTTAAGTACCCCTAGGTTGAATTCCTGGTACTAAAAACATCAAAAAACAAAACAAAAAAACCCCAAACATTGCTTATAGGTGAATGTAAAAATAACAACTAATGGGAAACTGTAAATCCAGTTAAACTATAACTCAATGTGCAATATACAGACTTTTCTTAAATTTGGACTTCAAGTTTGGAGATTTCCTGAAAGACATGTTGTAGCAGTCACAGTTATATTATGGGCCCACATGATGAATAAATGTAGCTCTTAACATTATATCAAATATGTAGTTTGACATTTTATAAAATGTCATGCAATAATTTTAATTCTAAACGAAGGGCATTTCCCAAGTATGTTAAGCAAATTGTAGGAGATTATTAAATATACCATTTTATATTATCCATAGAAAACCATATGCTAGTCTGGGAAAATTCCCTTTAAATAGTGATAGAAAAATTTCTGAGCATATCTAATACTCTTTGCTTATGATCTTCTTATCTTTAACACCTCATTTTTAAAAAAATATCTAATTTTTTTTTTTTAAAGTTCTTTGGATTTGTTATTGTTTCGTTTGAATCCCCTCACTCATTCCCTGGTGCTAGAGACCCACATGCTAGGCACGTACTTTATCACTGAGCCAAACCCAGCCCTCTCTTTTAACTCGTTGAATGTACAAAAGTAAAGTTCTATAGCTTTAAGTGAGAAAATTACTTTTGAATATTTTAATTTATTTTCAGATGCCTTAACTATTAAATCCATTAAAGGTAATACTTACTATTAACCACTACTGTGGTTATACTTAATATTAAACACTACCCTGTGGGCTGAAAATATGCATTCATTCATTCACAAAGTCCTTAATTGCCTTTGAAATAAGAAAATGGGAAATACAAGGTAAAATGGTAATTCCCATTTCTGTCTTTGAAGAGAGCAGCTGTAAACTTTGTAGTCATGATAATTTGCTTGTAAACTGAATATATATACCTACTTTTTCTCTTCTATCTGTACACACAGTGTGTTTCAGTAAAACAGCTAAACAACAGGATGCCGGAAAATTTTTTCACATACTTCTTTATTGTTGACTTTAGTCCATTAGGTATTTGTAGATCACTTTCTCCATCAGTATTTTCCCTATTCACTTTCACTTCCCCATTGTTCTCTGAAACAAAAGTGAAATTTTCTAAACTTTCTGACAAGTTTTTTTTTCAGAGTAGAGAGTAGGTATCTCTGTGTTCTGCTTGATACAGTAATTTGTTCTCATAGTAAATGAAAATAAGTCATTCAAGTTGAATTCTTTCAAAAGCAGTAATCATGAGAAAGAAGCGTTATATTGTTTCCACTTTATTTTGGTGACTATTAAAGTTATGTGACTGCAGTTATGTGCTTGTTACTATCATGAGTTATAAAAAATACATAACTTCTTCAGTTCTTTTGTATTTTTAGCTGTAGATGGACACAATACCTTTATTTTATTTATTAATTTTTATGTGATGCTGAGGATTGAATCCAGTGCCTCACAGTGCAAGGCAAGTTGCTCTATTAATTACTGAGCCACAGCCGCTGTTGAACTTCTTCAGTTTTGATGTTGGTGGCATACCTTGTAGGAATTCTTTATGTTAGAGCCATGCACAGTGGTGCATGCCTGTAAAACCAGCAACTGGGGAGGCCGAGGCAGGAGCATTGGAAGTTCAAAGTCAGCCTCAACAACTTAGCAAGGTCCTAAGCAACTTAGCAAGACCCTGTCTCAAAATTGAAAATAATTTTTTAAAAGGCTGGGGATGTTGCTCAGTGGTTAAGTGTATCTGGGTTCAATCCCTAGTAGAAAAATAAAAGGGATTCCAAGCATTTATCCTACTTCATGAAGCATTGTGTTTTGAGATGAATCTGATACATAATCTCCAGAATTTTGGGAAGGAAAATGCAATGAAATAATGTGCTTGTTACTATCTTATGAGTCAGTAGTAGGATGATAGGTACATAGTTGGAAGAGCAGTTTGAATCGGGGTTTAACAAACTACCGTCTGTGGGTCATTCTAGCCCATCACCTCTTACAATAAAGTTTTATTGATATATGCACACTCAGCTCATTATGTATTGAGAAGGGGGTGCTTTTGCACTACCATAGCAGAGTTAAGTAGTTGTGACAGAGACTGTATGGCATGCAAAGCCTAAACTGTTTATTATCTGGTCCTGTACAGAAATTTTCAATCCTTTTCTAGATATTTAATTCCTACTTTGAATTTGGGAAACAGGAATAATATGTGAAGAGGAAGCTGCTTTCTGGTTGCTTTCTTTAGTTGAAGGCACATAAATAAAGGGAAGAAAAATAAGTAACAAACACTGTACTTTTCTTGATACTGAGGATTGAATCCAGGAGTGCTTAACCACTGAGCCAATCCCCAGTCCTTTTAAAATATTTTATTTAGAGACAGGGTCTCACTGAGTTACTTAGGGCTTCAGCTTTCTAAGCTGCTGGGATTACAGGCATTTGCCAATGTGTTTAGCCACTGTACTGTTCTATATGGTTTTACCAAGATTCTGAAAAAATTTTTTATTTTAAGAGTGTGATATTATTTGCTGATTGTGCCAAAATCATAAATCTCATTTAGAATTTTTTACTAGTAATTTGCAGTTATAGGTTCTAAAACAGTACTTTAAACATTACTTAAAAACTTTCTTCCTATTTTTATAATTATCACTATAAATGGCAGTAGATTAGATATGTGCTCATTGTTTATATTTTCTCATAAAATGAAATGGATACTGGGTTTCTCATTCAATTAGAAGCACATGAGATAGAGCTTAGTGCTCTGAAAAATCTTAAAAACTAGTAGTATAAAGCTTTAGAATAATGGATCTTGATTAATCAGTGAAAGATTCATGTGAGAGAACACTATTATTATTTATTGAAATAACGATTCAGTAATGGACTAACTAGTATTTCCTTTTGAAGTCTTTAGTACTTTAAGACTTTACAGATTTATTTCTAAGTTACCTGTATAGATGTATTTGGAAGCGTCTTTGAAAGGATTAATTCTCTTGAGTCTTCTGAATAGTCACAACTAGAAACAGTATAATACTATGATTAAGAGCATCAGATTTGGCATTGGAGGACTCTTAGTCACTTAATTTTTAGTAGTGACACTTTGGCAGTTTACCCCTTTAATCTCTATTTTTCTCTTAGAGGGGAGTAGATAATAATAGTGCCAACTTATCAGAATTTTTGTGGATGTACATGAAATATATTATGCGTATAATTAGTGCTGATTAAGGTATATAGAAAGCAGTCATTAAATCTTACCTGTTGCTGCTGTTAATTTTATGGATAGATTTAAGTAAATTTTATCTATTTTTCACCCAATTAAGCCTTTATTTGTAGGTGCGCACTGCATAAGGCTTAACAGGAATCATTGTAATCGATAAGTGAAATTATATATTTAAAAATTTATCATCATTTTGTGTTAATATTAAAATTATTAATATTTTAATAAAAATGAATGTTTTCCCAGAAGAATAATGAGAAAAACCTAAGGAGGGAGATAGCATAATTATAATCTCATACTTTACTCCCTAATTCTCTCTCAACCTTTTAATTTTTACTTAGTTTCAGAATCATTGCCCCCAATTATGTTTACCAAAGAACAAAGTTAATGAATTCTTAGGACTAAGGGAATAATATAAAAGTTCGCTGAGTACAATATAAAAGACAGAGGTTTCCCGCCCCCTTTTATCAGAATTTAAAAGGGATCTTTTTCCCATTTAGATTAAGGTGAAGGAGCATAAAATTTTTCCATCAAGATAATGAATTTATAGTGGACAATATGAGTTCATGTACTCTTTTAGTGAACTTAGGAGTTGTTCTTGGGCCAGTAACTCTTCCAGGCATTGGAATTACAGAATTGAAAGACTTATTCTCTGTCCTTGAAGAGTTCACAAATGTTAAACAGAAAGTATTAATATCATGTGATAAGAACCTTGATAGAAGGTACAAGATACTGTGTTTAGATCTGTAGTGTCTTGTAGAATATCTGGTGCATATGATAGGCAAACAACAATAAAATGAATAAACATAAAGACATCTATAAGATAAGTTTTTCCCTCTGTTGTACTTCATTTACATTTACACTGTTCATCCCGTCTCTGCTCCATACTTCCAACTTGCAAAACCTGTTATTGGCTAAAGCCTTTCTGCTAGTTATTTCCTTTGCTTGGGATTATCTTCTTCAAAATGTTCATCTAGCTGATTCCTTTATTAGCAGGTATAAGATTGGTAAAAAAGGGCTGGGGATGTGGCTCAAGCGGTAGCACGCTCGCCTGGCATGCGTACGGCCCGGGTTCGATCCTCAGCACCGCATACCAACAAAGATGTTGTGTCCACCGAGAACTAAAAAATAAATATTAAAAATTCTCTCTCTCTCTCTCTCTCTCTCTCTCTATCTCTCTCTCTCCCCCCCCCTCACTCTCTCTTTAAAAAAAAAAAATTGGTAAAAAAGTCTTGCAGTGGCATGTTTTCCCACAAGATACCAATTAGTTAAAAGGAAAAATTGAAGGGGAGAAAAATGGGAGAAAGTTTGGAAATAAACTTCACTTTCTCTGATGTGGTACACTGAGAAAAATACAATATCTTACCTATGGCATTTGTGCAAAGAAAGTATAAGCTGGATCTGGTCCTGAAAAAGCATTGTATAGATCCAGATTCTGGGTCTTTATACAGACTGTAAATTCTGTATTCTTGGTGTGAGACTGGGGGTAGAGAGGATACTGAGAATTAAACCCAGAACCTCATTCATGCTAGACAAGCGCTCTGTCAACTACCGAGCCCCATCCTTAGTCATACTTCTATATTCTTTGTAGACTAGTAAGGACATGAATGAGAAAGTGTTCCAGATTCAAGAAGTGTGAAGAGACAGAACAGTTAAATGTAACATGTTGCTGTATGGAGTCATGTCCCAAAAGGAAAAAAAAATATTATCTGGAAAGTTGACAGGCAAAATTTGAATGGGCTCTGTGGATTGAATGATAGTGTTATCTAATAGTAGTTTCCTAACTTAGTAGGCAGTTGTCTTTGCTTTAAAGAAATATACACTGGGATATTTAAAGGTGATGGTCATCTAATCTACAGTCTTGTTCTTAATTGATTTAGAAAAAGTCTAATGGTAGTGTGTGTGCTACATTGAGATGGGACAGAAGGAGGTGGTGATGGAAGCAAATGCAGTGAGTGAATTGTTAAGAGTTGATTCCTAGATGATGGGAGGCATTTATATGACACTTGAAACTTTTGTAAGTTTGGAATTTAAAATTATTTTTTTTTTAAAGAACATAAGTTGTGTTTAAGAATCATAATCTCTTCAGTATTTTTTTTTTTTTTGTAGTAATGGTAAGGAGAGTCGGGTAATTTAGAGGAAGATAAGTTGTGAAGAAATTGTGTAGGTTAAGGAGAAGGGACTTGAAAAAACTTGAAGATATAAGAGGAGATTATTGATATGCAGTAGTTTTTAAGGAGGATGGATAGATGAGTAAGATGAAGGTGAGATGTATAAAAATGTACTTTATTTGGACTGTTAATTAGATTCATAAGTAACATTCTATTTTACAATGTAAAATATTTCATCTGGTGAGTCCTGGTTAGTGATGGGAATGGGTTTTAAAAGTGAGTGATAAAGCCTCACAATAGGAAACACTATTGAGTAGAAACCAGTTAGGGAAAAGGATTGCTGGTTAGGCTTAGCCTCCCAAATAAATAGGGAATTTATGAGTTAGCATGCTTATTAGATTCTTTACCACGATGGTACTTGGCTTCCTAGCTTTGTAACAGTAGGATCAGAGCTAGTGATGGTTGTTAAATTGATAGAGCATAAGTCATTTTTTGGTATAGATGGACATTAATTTGTGAGGGCAATGAATAGGATGATGATAGATTGCTAAGAAAGAAAACAATGACCTCTTCTTAAAAAGTTGAACTAAATTTAAATTATAAGCAGTTTTTAGTGCTACCTGAGAATAAACTGCTTTTTAGCTTGAGTACAAAAATTAAGTTATATGCATGTTGATATGCACGATGTTTTTTACTTTCTTCTAATAATAGTAATTGATGAAATCTCTGACTTATAAAATATTTGATAATAGCAAGAGAGATTAGAATTCTTTGTGGACTCTGCAAGATAACAGTAGGCTTTCAAGAAACATCAAATTTTCTAAGATGTTTTAAGTTAAAAACCACATAATTACTTTGTTTTCATGTCACAATAGTAATCTTTGATTGATCTAAAGATTGAAGCTTTTCTTAGCAGACCTACATTTCAATTTTAAGATCATCTGGGTGAGCAAAAGAAAGCTATATCTAAATGTATGCAGTCTTCTGTTTGAAAAAAGTGAACCATTCTTTGTCATTTATTGTTACATCCTGTAGTGTATATTTTTATTTAACATTTCACATAACTGTCACCTTTAGTCATCTCGCCCTGTTTTTTAACAATATTTGTAGTTGACTTGAAAATGTACATTATTTATATAGTAGAGTGTCTGCCAAATAAGCTGTAGCAAAAAGAACTCTACCAAGTTGTTCTGAAACTTAATTGAACAACTCATTATTTATTTAAAATAAAGTTTTTTAAAACTTAACCATCCAGAAACCAAGTTTTACTGAATTTGGGGAAAATCTACTAGAATCTGTTTTGTTTTCTCTGTCAAATTTGTGGGACTCATGGCCCTGTATCTAAAGTTGTTTCATGAAATTTTTGTGTCAGTAGATAGGCCATTTTTTTTTCTAGATTCTGAGGAGAGTTGGAATATCCAGTGCATGACAAAACATAAAGCCTCATCCTTCTGTGGTATGTATCTTCATCAGAACAGCAAGGTCAGATGTGTTACCAGACCTTGCCTAGGCTTTAAGTAAGACTTTTATTTTGAAGAAACATTGCTATTTCCAAAGGAATTCACAAAATTTGAATTTTTTTTGAATAGACAAAAAAAAAAATTCTATTCAGTAAGAGATCTACTTGTATGTTAGAAGGAAAGGTCATTGATACTACTACCTACATACTGTATTTAAAAGTATTAGAAGAAATAACATTGATTCCACAGCAATATCTGGTTTTCTTCCTCTGTCCTAAACTTCAAGAGCCTATTGACTATTTAAAAGTCTAATTTCTTTATTATAGTATGTGTAGCTTCTTTATGTTATAGCATCAGAATCAGCAAACTTATAGGGTACTTCAAACCAAATTAAAGATGTATTCTTTTATTTTTGTGGTTTTATCCTTTATTGACAAGATACTTTGACATTTAAAAAACACTATAAATATGGTGTCTTATTTGGGGGGTGATTTAAGTAAGCCAAAAGCTGTATAAACTATATTTTTGTTATTTTTCTAGGATATGCTAGGTTTTATGTCAACAGAGAAATGATAACATCTCAGTCAGCACTCTTTGACAATGATTACATCAATTTAACATTATTGGGGCTGGGGTTGTAGCTCAGTGGTAGAATACTTGCCTAGCATGCGTGAGGCCCAGGGTTTGATCCTCAGTACCATATAAAAACAAATAAATAAAATAAACGTTAAATTTTTTTTTTTTTTTAAGATATACCTCCTTAAGAATCATTAAGACTCATGTTATTTTCTTTTTTTTTCTTTTTTTTTTATTGGTTGTTCACAACTTTACATAGCTCTTGACATATCATACTTCATACATTAGATTGAAGTGGGTTATGAACCCCCAATTTTACCCCAAGTGCAGATTGCAGAATCATGTCAGTTACACATCCACAATTTTACATAATGCCCAATTAGTAATTGTTGTATTCTGCTACCTTTCCTATCCCCTACTATCCCCCCTCCCTTCCCCTCCCTTCTTCTCTCTCTACCCCATCTACTGTAATTCATTTCTCACCTTGTTTATTTTCCCATTCCCCTCCCAACCTCTTATATGTAATTTTGTATAGCAATGAGGGTCTCCCTTCATTTCCATGCAATTTTCCTCATCTCTCCCTTTCCCTCCCATCTCATGTCACTGATTAATGTTACTCTTTTCTTCCTACTCTTCCTCCCTGCTCTGTTCATATTTGCTCTCATTATATCAAAGAAGACATTTGACATTTGTTTTTTAGGGATTGGCTAGCTTCACTAAGCATAATCTGCTCTAGTGCCGTCCATTTCCCTGCAAATTCTATGATTTTGTCATTTTTTATTGCTGCATAGTACTCCATTGTGTATAGATGCCACATTTTTTTTTATCCATTCATCTACTGAGGGGCATCTGGGTTGGTTCCACAGTCTAGCAATTGTGAATTGTGCTGCTATGAACATCGATGTGGCAGTATCCCTGTAGCATGCTCTTTTAAGGTCTTCAGGGAATAGTCCAAGAAGGGCAATAGCAGGGTCAAATGGTGGTTCCATTCCCAGCTTTCCCAGGAATCTCCAAACTGCTTTCCAAATTGGCCGCACCAATTTGCAGTCCCACCAGCAATGTACAAGTGTACCCTTTTCTCCACAACCTCTCCAGCACTTGTTGTTGTTTGACTTCATAGTGGCTGCCAATCTTACTGGAGTGAGATGGTATCTTAGGGTGGTTTTGATTTGCATTTCTCTGACTGCTAGAGATGGTGAGCATTTTTTCATGTACTTGTTGATTGATTGTATGTCCTCCTCTGAGAAGTGTCTGTTCAGGTCCTTGGCCCATTTGTTGATTGGGTTATTTGTTATCTTATTGTCTAATTTTTTGAGTTCTTTGTATACTCTGGATATTAGGGCTCTATCTGAAGTGTGAGGAGTAAAGATTTGTTCCCAGGATGTAGGCTCCCTATTTACCTCTCTTATTGTTTCTCTTGCTGAGAAAAAACTTTTAAGTTTAATTAAGTCCCATTTGTTGATTCTTGTTGTTAACTCTTGTGCTATGGGTGTCCTATTAAGGAATTTGGAGCCCGACCCCACAATCTGTAGATCGGAGCCAACTTTTTCTTCTATCAGACGCAGAGTCTCTGTTTTGATATCAAGTTCCTTGATCCATTTTGAGTTAACTTTTGTGCATGGCGAGAGAAAGGGATTCAGTTTCATTTTGTTGCATATGGATTTCCAGTTTTCCCAACACCATTTGTTGAAGATGCTATCCTTCCTCCATTGCATGCTTTTAGCCCCTTTATCAAATATAAGATAGTTGTAACTTTGTGGATTAGTCTCTATGTCCTCTATTCTAAACCATTGGTCCGCCTGCCTGTTTTGGTACCAGTACCATGCTGTTTTTGTCACTATTGCTTTGTAATATAGTTTGAAATCTGGTATCGCTATACCACCTGATTCACACTTCCTGTTTAGAATTGCTTTTGCTATTCTGGGTCTTTTATTTTTCCATATGAATTTCATGATTGCTTTGTCAATTTCTACAAGATATGCCGTTGGGATTTTGATTGGCATTGCATTAAACCTATAGAGAACTTTTGGTAATATCGCCATTTTGATGATGTTAGTTCTGCCTATCCATGAACAGGGTATGTTTTTCCATCTTCTAAGATCTTCATCAACTTCTCTCTTTAGGGTTCTGTAGTTTTCATTATATAAATCTTTCACCTCTTTTGTTAGGTTAATTCCCAAGTATTTTATTTTTTTTTGAGGATATCGTGAATGGAGTGTTTTTCCTCATTTCCGTTTCAGAAGTTTTGTCGCTGATATACAGAAATGCCTTTGATTTATGCGTGTTGATTTTATATCCTGCCACTTTGCTGAATTCATTTATTAGCTCTAGTAGTTTCTTTGTAGACCCTTTTGGGTCTTCTAGGTATAGGATCATGTCATCTGCAAATAGTGATAATTTAAGTTCTTCTTTTCCAATTTTTATGCCTTTAATTTCTTTCGTCTGTCTAATTGCTCTGGCCAGTGTTTCGAGAACTATATTGAATAGAAGTGGAGATAGAGGGCATCCCTGTCTTGTTCTGGATTTTAGAGGGAATGCCTTCAACTTTTGTCCATTCAGAATGATGCTAGCCTGAGGCTTAGCATAGATAGCTTTTACAATGTCAAGGTAAGTTCCTGTTATCCCTAATTTTTCTAATGTTTTGAACATAAAGGGATGCTGTACTTTGGCGAATGCTTTCTCTGCATCTATGGAGATGATCATATGGTTCTTATCTTTAAGTCTATTGATGTGGTGAATAACATTTATTGATTTCCGTATATTGAACCATCCTTGCATCCCAGGGATGAATCCTACTTGATCATGGTGCACAATTTTTTTGATGTGTTTTTGTATCCGATTCGCCAGAATTTTATTGAGGATTTTTGCATCTAGGTTCATTAGAGATATTGGTCTGTAGTTTTCTTTCTTTGAGGTGTCTTTGTCTGGTTTCGGAATCAGGGTGATGTTGGCCTCGTAGAATGAATTTGGAAGGGCTCCCTCTTTTTCTATTTCCTGAAATAACTTGAAGAGTATTGGTTTTAATTTTTCTTTAAAGGTTTTGTAAAACTCCGCTGTATACCCATCCGGTCCTGGGCTTTTCTTGGTTGGTAGTCTTTTGTTGGCTTCTTCAATTTCATCCATTGATACTGGTCTGTTCAAATTGTCTGTATCCTCCTGACTCAGTCTGGGTAAATCATATGACTTAAGAAATTTATCAATGTCTTCACTATCTTCTATTTTGTTGGAATATAGGTTTTCAAAATAATTTCTAATTGTCTTCTGTATTTCTGTAGCATCTGTTGTGATATTGCCTTTTTCATCCCGTATGTTGTAATTTGAGTTCTCTCTCTTCTTCTCTTCGTTAGCATGGCTAAAGGTCTGTCGATCTTATTTATTTTTTCGAAGAACCAACTTTTAGTTTTGTTAATTTTTTCAATAGTTTCTTTTGTTTCAATTTCATTGATTTCCGCTCTGATTTTAATTATTTCTAGCCTTCTGCTACATTTGCTGTTGTTTCGCTCTTCCTTTTCTAGGGCTTTGAGATGAAGTGTGAGCTCATTTATTTGTTGGTTTTTTCTTTTTTTGAGGAATGACCACCAGGCGATGAATTTTCCTCTTGAAACTGCTTTCATTGTGTCCCATAGATTCCGATATGTTGTGTCTGTATTTTCATTTATCTCTAAGAATTTTTTGATTTCCTCCTTTATGTCTTCTGTCACCCATTGATCATTCAGTAACATATTGTTCATTTTCCATGTGATGTAGGATTTTTCCTTCCTTCTTTTATCATTGATTTCCAGTTTCATTCTATTATGATCAGATAAAATGCATGGTATTATCTCCACCCCTTTATATTTACTGAGGGTTGCCCTATGGCATAATATATGGTCTGTTTTTGAGAAGGATCCATGTGCTGCTGAGAAAAAAGTATATCCATTTGATGATGGTTGATATATTCTATAGATGTCAGTTAAGTCTAGGTTATTGATTGTGATATTGAGTTCTATAGTTTCTTTATTCAATTTTTGTTTGGAGGATCTGTCCAGTGGTGAAAGAGGTGTGTTGAAGTCACCCATAATTATTGTGTTGTGGTCTATTTGATTCTTGAACTTGAGGAGAATTTGTTTTATGAATGTCACAGCACCATTGTTTGGTGCATAAATATTGATAATTGTTATGTCTTGTTGGTGAATGGTTCCTTTTAACAGTATATAATGACCTTCTTTATCCCTTTTGATTAACTTAGTCTTGAAGTCGATTTTATTCGATATGAGGATGGCCACTCCTGCTTGTTTACGAGAACTGTGTGAGTGGTATATTTTTTCCCATCCTTTCACCTTCAGCCTGTGTATGTCTTTTCCAATCAGATGTGTCTCCTTCCTGGAGGCAGCATATTGTTGGATTTGTTTTTTTAATCCATGATACCAGCCTATGTCGCTTTATTGGAGAGTTTAGGCCATTAACATTCAGAGTTACTATTGATATATGGTTTGAACTTCCATCCATGTTTGATTGTTTATCCCTTTTTTTTTTTTTTTAAATTTAGTTTGTTTCTCCGTGATTATCTTTCCCCTCGCCCTCTGTCTTTACTGAGGCACTTCCCACTGATGGTTTTGGTTATTGTTTTTCATTTCTTCCTCGTGTAGTGTTTTGCTCAAAATGCTTTGCAATGCAGGTTTTCTGGCTGCAAATTCTTTTAACTTTTGTTTATCATGAAAGATCTTTATTTCGTTGTCATACCTGAAGCTTAATTTTGCTGGATACAGAATTCTTGGTTGGCATCCATTGTCTTTCAGTGTTTGAAATACATTGTTCCATGATCTTCTTGCTTTCAGTGTCTGTGATGAAAAGTCCGTTGTTAACCGTATTGGTTTACCCCTAAATGTAATCTGTCTTCTTTCTCTTGTAGCTTTTAATATATTCTCTTTGTTCTGTATATTGGATATCTTCATAACAATGTGTCTTGGCGTTGGTCTACTGTGATTTTGTGTGCTCGGTGTCCTGTATGCATCTTCAATTTGTATATCTGTTTCCTTTTTTATTTCTGGAAAGTTTTCTGTAATTATTTCATTCAGCAGGTTTCTCATTCCCTTGGTTTGAATCTCTGTACCTTCTTCTATCCCGATGACTTGTAAGTTTGGTTTCTTCATGTTATCCCATAGCTCCTGGATGTTTTTCTCATGATTTTTTACCAGCCTTTCTGAGTTGGCTAGACTCTTTTCAAGATGGTATATTTTGTCTTCATTATCTGACGTTCTAGTTTCTACTTGCTCCACTCTGTTAGTGATACTCTCAATTGAGTTTTTAATTTGGCTTATCGTTTCCTTCATTTCTAGAATTATTGTTTGATTATTTTTTATAATCTCTATCTCCTGATAAAGGTGCTTAACTTCTTCTTTTAGCTGTTTATGTAATTCATTCTCAATGTGTTCTTTCGCTGCTTGAATTTGCTGTCTTGTATCCTCTTTAAGGTTCCATTCCATCTGTCTAAGGTGTTCCTTGAGGTCTTTATATGACCATTTTTCTGATGACTCTAGGTCCTCCTGAATATTTAGGCTGTCCTGCATTGTTTGTACTCCTTTTCTTCCTTGTTTCTTGAAGCTGCTCATGTTGCTTCTTGTTCTGTTTGACTGCTGAGTTACTGTTTATTCCTATAAATTTATTTGATGCTTGGGAGGAAAGGTATTAGAAGGGAAGGGAAGAAGTCACTAAGGAGAATGAGAGTAGGCAGGTAGAATTCAAGGAAGGGGGGATAAGAAAAATGAAAAGACAAAAGAAGAAAGAAATAGGAACTAAAAAAGAACAAAAATTTAAAAAAATAATAATAATAATTTAAAAAATTAAAATTAGAGTTAGAAGAGAAAGAAGGAAAAAAAAAACAAAAAAAAAAACAAGATAGAAAAATGAAGATGAAAGAAAAACCCCAATCAAAAACATAAACAAAAACAAAGACAAAAACAAAAAAAAAAAAAAAACAAAAGAAAAAAACGAAAACAAACAAAAAAAACTAATAAATGCCGTTTTAGAGTTTGATTAACTTCTCTTCCACTAGGTGGCGCTGTGCCCACCAGGTCAAGTCTTTCCTGTCAGTAAGCGGGAACCAATCACTGTGCAGCAGCTCCTCCCAGACTGGGCGAGTCTCCAATCCTGAGTGCCTAGGGCCTCCTCTTGTGTCCAATCACTTCCACTTTTCCTCTAGCCAGGCCCCTCTCACCACAATACTGGCTATAGGCCAGGTCTGCTGCTCCCGGGAGCCCTGTTTTCATGAACCACTGGGCTCACTCCTCCAGATTGCCATTCCCTCAGACCCTAAGATTGTAGAGCTTGGGGCTGAGAATTCTCAGCGAATTTTACTTGCCCTCCAGTAGCCACACCCCTGTAGCTGGTGCAAGAGACCTCAGCAGTCAGCGCTGGCGGGAGCGGCAGTCCCACACCACCTCTGACTCCCTCGGGCTGGCTGTAGCACTCACGGGAGAGCTGGAAGGGGCCCTTAAGGTTTCCCGATGCGTGGAGAGGGAAAGCCAGGGGTCCACACACCTGTAGCAGCAGGCTTCAATGAAGTTATCTCCTCTGCCGGTATGTCTTAGCCTCGGGCTCCCGCGCCTCTCTCTGCCTTGGCCTCCACAGCCAGCACTGCCCTGGTCGCTCTCTCCGCCCCTGACGTTCCTGGCTTCTAGCCGCACCACGGCCCAGTCCGTGTCTTTCTGGCTCGCGGCTCCAGCGGCGCCCGGGGCCGGGGAGGTGACGGCCCCTCTCCGGCAAGTACCGCAGTTCCCGGGCCCCGAGTCCCAGCGGCCACAAACCGACACTTCTAATAGACCTACCAGATCCCGGCAGGACCCCTCTTCATGGAATTTTGCTAGAGGTTCCTCAGTGTTACCTGCCGCTGTTCCAAAGGGTCTTTTTGAACCCGTTAATGTGGAGACATTAGAATCGCTGCTTCCTCCTCGGTGGCCATCTTCCCCCTGACAATTTCTTCCCGGGCACACATCACAGCATGATGATCAATGAATTTCAAGGTGGAAGAAAAGAACCAAGTACAGATCCGAAGAGTGGAGGCGAGTTATGCCTCCGAGCCAGCCATTTGCCTTGGGGTATGGGGTTAGGGGCAATCTCTCAGCGCTAGAGGAGCAGCTGGAGCGGGAGCAAAATCCATGACCAATTTCTCCCTCTCCCCCTCCTCCCCTCCTGGGCCCCGACTCTCTTAAATTGTTTTTTTTTAAAAAAATCACATTATTGAAAAGTATAACTAGTGATCCATTGTTCCTTTGCTTGTTTGGATTAAACACTAGTTTAACATTATAATTTGATTTAAAATTGAATTCCAAAAAAAAATTTTTTTTAATTTTCTACCCTGCCATATTTCTTAAAACCCATTTGTGGTTTCTCAGATAAAAATCTGCACTAAATGCTGTCTCTTTGCATTCTCATCTACTGTTACTGTTTCAACTACTACCTACAAGCTAACAATACCCAGCTTCCTATTTCTAGCCTAGACCTTCTTTTGTATCTTCAGATCTGTACTACACATAAACACTAGAAGGACCTGACTAAAATATTGTGACCTTGTCTTGTCCTCCTAAAACTCTCTAGTAACCGCCTCACCAGGTTAAATCTAAGCCCTTCAACAGGCTATCTTCCTCAGATAAAAACTGTCCAACTTAATTTATTGTTATTTTCATTTCCTTTGACTGAAAGACTTAAGCTTTGTACCTTCCACCTTTTCTTACTTTGCCAGTTCCCAGCCCTAGTGGTATGTAAATGGTACTGAAAAGAAATGAGTACTTTGTTTTCTCCTGGGCA
Organism: Spermophilus citellus; assembly: GCF_964194105.1. Classification (NCBI taxonomy): domain Eukaryota; kingdom Metazoa; phylum Chordata; class Mammalia; order Rodentia; family Sciuridae; genus Spermophilus; species Spermophilus citellus. The sequence continues at coordinate 88,998,635 of NC_138186.1, read as the reverse complement.
TTGGAACTTTGCTGAAAAAAACTATGCCAGTTGAGGTATTTCTAAAATCAGGCTATCTAAATTTAGCAGGTTTTTTACTGTTGCTTTCAGGAAAAAAAAAAAAAAAAAGGAATTTTTTTTTCTTTCTCACTGCTATTATTCTGCATTTGCAAACCTTTTTCACTTTTGGTTCATTCCTTTATTACCCTCGCATCCCCCTTTAAAGGAACTAATCCTCACATATTTGTTTTAGCTAAGGGTACAATTATATAATTTCTTTCTGATTTACTTTAAAATTTGTGTCTCTGCCCTACTTTTTTCCTCCTTCATACCTCTTTAGAAGAAATGTATCCCATATTGTTGATATAACACCTTTTCACCATTTCTGTAACATTGCTTTTAATATCTGTAATGCTGCTTTAACATTTTCATTTCCTTTGACTGAAAGACTATAATTACTTTTTAGTCTATTATTGAATTAGTAAAATTTATGGAACTGAGATTAGGCATATGGAAAGAAAGTTTGTTTTAAATCTGTTCAACATTTTGGTCTTTTTTTAAAGAATAATTTTTGCTAATTTTTAATTCATCCTACATTCATTTAAAACACATTTACAGTACTTTAAAAAATTTTTTTCTAGTAAATTTCTTTCAACTTAGTTAATTTTCTGCTTCGGTCATCTCTAGTTTCAGATTTCCTTAAAAATAAATAAAGTGATCATAACTAATAATGCATGAGGTAGAAATTGCTTAAGGATGCTTAGAGTTTTGTTTGAAAGTCTGCTAGGCATTCTGGAGTGTGATATTGAGGTTGGGGGCAGCAAACTATTCTATAGGTCATGAAAGAGGATAATATAGATTTCCCTGAAAGGGTAATGAAAAATTTCTCCTTTATAATTTGATAGATTAATTGGGATAATGCACATTGGAGGGAGAATATGCATTGCTTTTTGTTTTCAGCACTTTATTTGAAGAATTATAAAAATACTAAATTGGTAAGCCTACTAAATAATAAACACAGTGACAATATAGTGGGACTTGATTTGTGAAGAATTTCTGAAACAATTGCCTCTGTTCCTTTCATTAAAATTGACATTTTGGTCCAGTAGCTGGAATGATTTTTTTAAAATATTTTTTTTAGTTGTAGACGGACGCAATACCTTTATTTATTTATCTTTATGTGGGGCTGAGAATCAAACCCAGTGCCTCACACATGCTAGGTGAGCTCTCTACCACTGAGCCACAACCCCAGCTCCAGCTGGAATGATTTTTGTTGTTAACATGGAAAATGTGAAACACCTAGTAAATGTAAAGCAAACTCTTATTCACATTCATAGGAACAAAATGAGTTATATCATTTTGAAGCATAATTAGATAACATGATTTTTCTTTTGTCTACTGATGTTGGTATGCTTAAAATGTCATTTTTGTGCTGAATGCAAGTCAAAGTTAGTTTTTCATTGATATCTGTGGGAAATTGGTTCCAGAACACCTAGGGATACCAAAATCCATGGATGTTTAAATCACTTATATAAAATGGTGGGCTGGGGATGTAGCTCAAGCTGTAACGCGCTAGCCTGGCATGCGTGCGGCCTGGGTTGGATCCTCAGCACCACATACAAAGATGTTGTGTCCGCCAAAAACTAAAAAATAAATATTAAAGTTCTTTCTCTCTCTTAAAAAAAGATATATTATTTGCACACTCGCACATATCTTCCCATATACTTTAAATCATTTTACTTATAATATCTTATAAAATAGCTACACAAGTAGCTTTTATGCTTTGTTGTTTAGAGAATAATAACAAGAAAAAGGAATATGAACATATTTAATACAGGTGTGGGTTTCTTCCCCCCGCAAGAGTACTTGATTACTGAACCACAAATATGAAGGGTTGACTATATATGTATTGCCTTAAATTTTGGAAGATAAGTAAGTAAAGTGAATAAATTGATTTGGTTATGGAATTTTAGAGAACTTGATTTAAAGGAGTATTTTAAATAAAAGCCTTTTTATTGATCAAAAAATACTTAGAGTCCCTCCCACATGCCATGTTATGTTGTACACCATCTTTCTGGAAGTCATAGTATGCTACTGTTCTTTCTTTGATTTCCAGAGATAATCAGTGATACAATCTTCATTTTATTCCTTATAACCATCACTTCTGATTTTTCTCTTTTGCTGTAATAACTCAAAAAAAAATTTTAACCACTTATTCTTTCCCACTTGTATTTTAGCAACTTTGAATTGTTCTCCTACATTCCTAATTCACAGTGATGACAGGATGCTTTTTTGAAAACTCTGAATTTGATCGTGGTACTCAACTGCTTGTTATTCTTCATTGATCCTCATTGCATACCATATTCCTTCATCTTCATGCCTTGCTTCACACTGTGAATTAGCTGGCAGACTATTTGCAGTTCTTTGAACTACCCACCTTGTTTCACAGTTGCTTACTTTGATCATACTTTTTCCTCTAGTTGCTCCATACAATATTTGTACTTTAAAAAAAATTACTAAAATGAGAATATTACAGTCTGGGGATATGATTTATTGATAGAGCCCTTGCCTAACCTGTGCATGGCACTGGGTTTCATCCCCAGTAGCGAGGGGAAAAGAAGCAAAAACAAAGACTAAGAATACTATCAATAGCAAAATTGGTGATATTATTTCATATATATCTTTTACCATGTGCCAAGCATTGTTTTAGCTCTTCTTATTACTTGACTCATTTTGTTTTTACAACTCTATGAGAAAGGTACATATGTGAATATTAAGGCATAGAAAATGTGTATAACATGTCCAGGGTTGTACAAGTAGGCAGTGGTCATGCCAGATCATGAACTCGAGACATTTGACTCTGGAGTCTGATCTAAACCACTAGACTATATTGTTTCCATTCATAAGACTGTTGAAGCAGCATTGCTTCTGTGTTCTTTCCTAGGCCTCATCTCTTAGGAAAAGCTGACTTTTTCTTTGTTTGAATCTCTACTGATTCACAGAATAGCACTTAGAACTTGATATTGCTTATACACTTTTGCTTCTCTAAGGCAGGAATACTATGTCTTTGAATATCATCCTTCTGTTGCCAGTGTTGGCACGTTCTTAATCAAGAGGCAGATGGATAAATGATTGCATGAATCACCAAATTGTAAAGGTACAGGAAATCTTAGAAATCATTAATCTTTTTTTTATAGATGAAAAACTTGAGACTAAATATAAATATATGTAATGAGAATACCAGATTTTAATGTGAGTGGTTTAACAAAGTTAAGTTTCATTACTAGAATTTTAGTCGTTGGTAACCCACCAATTTGCTTGAAAGCTCAATCAGAAGAACTGATTTTATAGCTAATTGGAGAGTGTTTTGTAAGCAGTGTTGTCAGAGTCTAGTTTCATATACCTCATGTAAGATGTACTGTAAGAATTGTTTGTGATCATTTATATTTCATATCTGTGTCTTTTCAGTATGAAGCAGAAAACTTGTCTGGATCATTTGCCTTTGTAGGTTCTCTGAGCACTCATAAAGTTTTTTGTTTGTATGTTTGGTTTTGTTTTAGAATTAGATTGGAAAATCATACAGAATTTTTATGTAAAGCCAGTAAAACTGTTTCCTATAGAGCATTTGGTAATTTTACAAATGTCTGTGTTTTTTATTTTAACTTGATGTTAAGGACTAGAAAATGTAGAAATACTGATAAATTTTGAAACTGGGGGATTGTTACATGCAAATTAATGACACTATTCTTTCTACTTTTAAAAATATTAGAGCATACAATACATTTCCTTTTGTATAACAAAATAACATAGATTGTATTAGTTACCAGTGTATGTTACATTTGTTTTGTAATTATAACTTTGTGTTACTACTTCAGAGGTTCACATTTATTCATAAGATTCCAGGTAAAGTTTATCTTGGATTGATAGGTAGAGGACCATGGGTGAATGTCAATTATTGCCAACATCCTACTTCTCTAGTTTGCTGGTGGGCACACAGGGTGTTTTGTTGTTGTTGTTTTTGTTTTTTTAGTGATTTAATTTAATAAATAAATAACTTTATGATGAGGAAAATTTCTAACAAAAATATTTACAACTTGAAGTGCTTAAAATATAATTGTTGGAAAATGGGCATAACAGGATTTCTTTATCAGTGTTAAGAATTTGAATTAAAACTTACAGGGTTAATTATGCTAATATTCACTTGTATTTTAAGGGTTCTGATGATTGCCTTGTGAAAATCTGGGCAACAGATGATGGGAGATTATTAGCTACTTTAAGAGGACATGCTGCTGAAATATCAGACATGGCTGTAAACTATGAGAATACCATGATAGCAGCTGGAAGTTGTGATAAAATGATCCGAGTCTGGTGCCTTCGAACCTGTGCACCTTTGGCAGTTCTTCAGGGTCACAGTGCATCTATTACATCACTACAGGTAATTGTTTTAATCCCTTTTAAAAATTTTTTGTTGTAATTTAGAGTAAGCTTTTAGAAACTCAGATTTATAATCATATAAGTTTTACTAAAACTAAAAAAATATTTGTTTTCTTTAGAAAATTTTATGTATTTTGAATAACATAGTAGTCATGATCTTGTTCTGTTCTGGGTATTTTCTCTATTGTTAGTTATTAATGGTATGGTAAAAAGTGGTTATTTGTACTATATCACTCTGTAAATATTTTTATTTTTCTGTGATTGTTTTTCAGTTCTCACCATTGTGCAGTGGCTCAAAGAGATATCTATCTTCTACTGGAGCAGATGGCACTATTTGTTTTTGGCTCTGGGATGCTGGAACTCTTAAAATAAAGTCAGTTGCTATTTTATTTCATAAAATGTATTTAACGATTGAAATTGCAAAAGTCAACAATAGAAATCAGTATCTTTTTCTTCTTGAGGAAATAATAGAAATTCCTTTTGCTTGTTCAATGACCTGTTTTTTTAAGCCCCCCCCTTTTCTATGCTTCAAAGAAAGTTTTCTAATCATAAATATTTTTTTCCTCTCATATCTGTGTCCTAGTTCTTTCCTTCAGGATATACCTGTTCCTTTCTATGTGCCATATACTGGTGTCTCAGTATTTCTGTTTGGTGCTAAGAAATGTTAGAGTTACTAATGCTATTCTTCAGAATAATTTTAATTGTGTTACTAAATCTACACATACTAGATTTTATTATAGATCTAGGGAAAGTTTGGAAAACAAATTTTACTAGATAAATGTACACACATAATCACATTTCCATTTGTGCTTTCACCCATGTTAAAATCTTGGTTTGTCAAAACAAGTTGGCTGACAGTTATCTTTTGATTAAGGATACTGAGGTGAAGAAAGGTTAAATTATTTTCCCATATTTAAAACGAGTTTTTTGTTGTTGTTTGTTTTTGTTTTTTAATGGAAGACCAAAATTGGAACACTTCTTTACTCTTTAGTCCTATGCTTTATATTCCATTTCTTTTGAGTAGATGGACTGAAGAGAAGTGCGTGTATTTATTTGCTCCAGTGATTCCACATTGTCTAAAGTGGTCATTTTTGCCACTTTCAGAAAAGAAAATCATTCAGATTAGAAGGTATATTTCAGTAATTATCTGTTTATAAATTATCAACTTGAGTTGAGTAATTTAATAATTTATATATACATTCATTATTTTAAATGGTAGTATCACATAATTGTTTTCAGTTAGTATATTGACACAACGAAAGACTTGTCTTAAACCATGTGTATGAACATTCCTGTACAATGGTTGTTATAGGAGGGCATTAGAACATGCTAACATGAATAACATAATACAAGTGTACTTCATTTGAAGAGAAGATTGTGATACAAAAGATGTCTTTGGACAAAACAAGTTGATTTAACCTTAATTGTATTCTTTATATTTAATGTCTTTCTATAGACATTTAGATAAAGGTTGAACTATTTTACTTATTCAATTGGACAGTCATCAGTAGTTGTTACTATATTTTAACTTCCTGGTATCTGAATGCCCTTTGTTTATTACTGTCTTGTTAGAGAAGAAAAAAGTGATAAGCAGTTTTTAAATTAGGATACAAACAGAACATGTTTTACAAAATTTTTATAAAAGGTTTTTTTTTTTTTAGCATTACAATGCTAACTACAATAATAATTTAGGTTTCTGTATCCTTGAGAAGTGAGTTTTTTGTAATGTAGAATCACATGTAACTCACTACCTGAATGTAATTTTTTATGATTGATCTTATATAGGCAGAGGAATTATAATATTCTGTTGATTTTTTTTTTTTTAATCATAAACATTTCTGGTATTTTTTTATTTATTTTGGCAGATTTGTGTGAGAAATTGAACCCAGGGACCCTTTACCAAAGAGTTGCATCCCCAACCCTGTCTATTTTTAATTTTGAGATAGAGTGTGGCTAAGTTGCTGAAGTTGGCCTTGGACTTATTGTCCTCCTTACGTCAGCCTTTTGAATCACTGGGATTACAGGCATGTGGTACCATGCGTCACTCTGTTAATTTTAATAGCTGTGTTATGTTCTATTTAGTTGTTCCACAGTTTGCTTAGTGTTTTTTTTTTCTGTTTTTGAACATTAAAGTTTTTTCTAGCTATTTCTAAATAGTATGCTTTTCTGTTTGCTATTATAATTATCTCTTTAAAAATTTCAAGCCAGTCTCTCTCAGATATAAAAATAAGAGTAATCCCTTTCTCCTTGGCTATAGGCTTTGAGGCACTTCTTTTCTTTTTTGTATTTACATATCATTGATAATTGCCAAAAAATTTGGCAGGATATAGTTTTGTTACTGTAGTTATATTAGATTTTAATAATCAAAGGCAGCTGGGTAAGAAGGTGCAATCCTGTAATCCCAGCAGCTCGGGAGGCTGAGGCAGGAGGATCGGTAGTTCAAAGCGAGCCTCAGCAAGCCTCAGCAAAATCCAGGCCCTAAGCAACTCAGTGAGATTCTGTCTCTAAATAAAATACAAAATAGGGGGGTGCTGAGGTTGTGACTCAGTGGTAGAGTGTTTGCCTAGCATGTGTGAGGCATTGGGTTTGATCCTTAGCACTGCATATAAATTAAATGAACAAATATACAAAATAGGCCTGGGGGTGTACCTCTGTGGTTGAGTTCCCCTGAGTTCAATCCCTGGTACCAAATAATGATGATAATAATAAAGGCAAAAATTATATTGTGTGGTGATGTTTGTATAATCTAGAAAAGTAACTTCAGAAATTCATCTGTCTACAGTAATTGAAAAAAATCATTTGAACTTTGAAACCCAAATCTATTGATTGACTTTTATATAGGGTTTATGTGTATATTATCAACTCCCACCAGTAAAGATGCTGTTTCTTAAGATGGTTAAACTGAGTGTCTAGGTGACTTCAAAAGCTAGCTTAAGAGACTCTGGAGCAGGACACCACATCCCTATAATCTCAGTGATTCAGGAGACTGAGGCAGGAAGAATTCAAGTTCCAAGCCAACCTCAGCAACTTACTGAGGCCATAAGCAACTTAGTGAGACCCTGCCATAAATAAATAGATAGACAGACAGACAGACAGACAGACAGATAGATAGATAGGTAGGCAGGCTGGGGCTGGGGCTCAGTGGTAAAGAGCTCCTGGATTCAACCCACAATACCCTCGCCCGCCCCCCTCCCACCCAAAAAAAAAAAAAATCTCTGGGTAGAAGAAACCTGTCTTGAGTACATTTAGACTAGGTATAAGGAGAACAGATATATATATGAAATATGCAGATAACAATGATTACAGATTTCTATTAAGCTCTTAGTCTGCCCAGCTTGTACTAATCATTTTACTTTTGTTATCATGTTAGTTCTTATAACAGCCTTTTGGAGGAGGTAGGTTCAGTTATTATCCCTTCTGCAAAAAAGTGAAAAAACTGAGACATAGGCAGGTCACACAATTAGCCAATGGTGGTAGAACAGGATTTAAATACAAATACCATCAGGACCCCCTAAACAACAGTTATTTTTTGATCTAGACTATCTAGAAATGTTGAACAGAATTAAAATATTAATAATACTGACATTTATTGAGTTGTGTACTGTAGTAGTACTTTACATGGATTAAACTCATGTAAGTAATTACCCTGCAATTATGAGATAGCATCTATTGTTAGTCCCATTTTACAGATAAGGAGACTAAAGGTTTAGAAATGTTATCTTGCTTAATGTCACATACCTGATAAATGTCAGAGCTGGAAAGTTGAAAATGGGAATTCTTGAGTTCAAGACCCTCTTTTAAAATATTTCTTCAAATGTGCATTTAAAAATAAATTTTTGTATATGTTTATTTTTCCCCTTTAAAAATATAAAATCTGGTTTATAATGGCAGTATGTAGAATTTTTATTTGCATATTCTGGTTGTGTTTCAACTAAGTGGTTGCTTGGCACTTATATGAATAGTTGTACAAAACAAAAATGTAGAGCTAGGGAAGAGTGAAGCTACAATCCATAAGCTTGTATGAAAGTGGCACATTTAGTTGCTCTGAATAAAGTTTGATTTTTAAGGGTATTTTAATAGACATTTATTTCTTTATAAATGGTTTATCTATTTACAAATTTATTCCTGGAGTTTTTAGTAAGCACTTTTTGGTACATTCTATATCAGTCAGAAAAACTCTCCTCCTTGTTCAGTATATATGATTGATAAATCAGAAATATGTTATCTATACATCTTTTCCCTAAATGATCACAAAACTGAAATCATTTCATATTTTAATGCTATGGATTGTGAAAGTTAAGTAGTGTACTTAGGTTTAAGGACCTAATTATTTTTTGCATTTTCTCCCCTTATAGTCTGAGAAAAACTTGGTTAAAATGTTTACTAACTATATTTTCAAATATAATCAATGTATTGGCGCATCATATACACATTTGTTAAATATACTGGAGCTATTGTCATTACTTGACTTTATAATGTAATTTTAATATGGGAGATTATAGCATTTAATGTCAATAGTATTGATGTAAATACAGTGAAATGTAGTCTGTAGTGGACTAGATCCCTGTTTTGAACCAATTTTATAGTTCACATGACAGTCAGATAGCCTTCAGATTTTCATTAAGATAAGATTCTTGCTTTTTTAGAAAAATATTTTGTCACATTAGAAGGTACCAGAGAAGCTTAAAAATATCTCATACTAAAAAAGTTTAAATTTTGATGTAGCAATACATAACCAAAGAGCACCTATTTGCTCATGTTTCCATGTTTATCAATAACTTCCTTTTTTGTGGGGGTTACTGGGTACTGAACTTCCTTATATATGTTATATATGTTGCTATTCTGCATTCCTGTTCTTAGTATGAATAGCCAAGATTTATTAAATTTGGTTGGAAGTTAGTGTAACTAATAACTACATGTCTGGTGAGCTAGAGACTTTGGGAGGTTTCCTGTGCAAGAGGTCTGCAGGATCTGATCATGACACACAATAATTTCAAAGTTGTTTTTAGGAAGACTGTCATCATCTGATGCTTATTTAATTGTGTCCTTCTGTGATTATTTTTTGAAACAGCTCATTTCTGGTGTTCCTGGTCCCTTTAATATATTTTTAGTTGTTTATTTTTTGTATTTTAGCCCAAGACCTGCAAAATTTACAGAGCGCCCTCGACCTGGAGTTCAAATGATCTGTTCTTCTTTTAGTGCTGGTAAGATTGCCCCTCCCGTTCCTTTTTCACTAAAAGTTGTACATTAGAAAACTTCTAGTAAAATACATAAAATTTTGGAAAATATTTACTAATGTATTTTAATCATATCCTCATACATACACAAGAGCTAGTTAGTAAACAATGATAAATTGAGTTAGAAATATTTCAGTTTTGCTGGAACTTAATTCACATAACCACATAACTAATTATTCTATAAGAAGATCATAATGCTCTAATAGAGAATTAATAGTTTCAAAATTTCCTCTGTTACAAAGATTGTCTTTAAATGGTTTTCTTATTGATCATAGGTATTTTAAATCTGGTTTACATTTTTGCAGATTTTAAAAGTGTTCCATAGCTAAGTAAAATAAATTTGATTAATATTTTTATATGCTCTCTTTACTTTGCTCCAGTTTGTTCTATTGCTCTTTAAAAAAAAAAAAAAATAGCAGTATTATACTACTGTGCATGATGACACACTTTTGTAATCCCAGCTACTCGGAAAGCTGAGGCAGGAAGGATTGCAAGTTCCAGGCTAACCTGAGCAATCTAGCAAGACTCTTTATTTATTTATTAAAGTAGTAAGGGCTGGGGATGTAGTTCAGTGGTAGAATACTTGTTTAACATGCTTGAGGGTCTGGGTTCAGTCCCCAGTATTGGGGCGGAGCAGGTAGTGGGGAGAAGAAAAAGCTGAATAGCAGTACTAATATGCTATTACCTTTTGAATTTCTGTAGTAGCATTCTGAATGAATGTTAAGAGTTTTCTGTGATCTAGATAGTTGAAATGAACTGAACTATGAATAGATCCACCGTCTAATGTTCCTAATACCTATTCCTTCCACCTTTATTTTCTGTTTTACTTTATTTCATAATTGTGGATAGCAGTATTACCTGAGTTCAGGACTAGTAAACTGAAGTGAATCTGTTTTTGTCTCCAATTTCAGTGCTGCTGCCATAAAGATAGTGTTCCTTCTAGTAATAACCCAAATTGGCACAATATATATGTGTATAGTACTCTGAATTTATGCTTTTCTTTCAAAAATAATTTGATTAAGTTTACAGGTCCATTAAGTGGATCATTTATCAAAAGTACTTAAAAATTTTATTTTGAGTGTAAGAACTTGACTCTGTGGGAGAGCTTTGCTTTATAGAGGGGAATAAATTCTGCCAAGTAGAATGTATGTGCTATAAGACAAAGTCTTAGGTGAGTTTGGAGGAGGGCAGTTTCATTTGATTGCCAGGTTTGGAAAGGTTAGTTACTGAGGGCATTGGGCCTTAGAAATTTGGTAAGGTTTTTGACTGATGAGAAATGGAACAACAAAAGGATATCAGCAATGTCAGAGTTAAATGCTGTGCTATCTAGTGAAGATAACTGATAATTTTAACATGGTGAGATTATGTAATCAGTGAAATTGCTTTTAGTATGAATAGGTTAACTTCTGTAAATATTGAAAAGTTCATCCTAGTTCAAGCTGTAGTAGCAAACTTCTTTTCAAATTGCAGTTAGATGTATTATATATTTATGGTAAATGTAAATGATTTTAGAGTAAAATTTATTTAATACATCTTGTAGTTGCTTGGCTATTACTTAATTTTCAGAGATTTGAAAGTTGTATTTTCTCATAAATGTTTGCTGTTACTTTATAGGTGGAATGTTTCTGGCCACAGGGAGCACAGATCATATTATTAGAGTTTATTTTTTTGGATCAGGTCAGCCAGAGAAAATATCAGAATTGGAGTTTCATACTGTAAGTATTGGTGAAAGGAATTAGATGAATATAACTTAAATGAGACGGTTTATATTCAGCTTCTGCTTTTATGTATCTATATATAGGACAAAGTTGACAGTATCCAGTTTTCCAACACTAGTAACAGGTAAAATATCTATATTTCTCTAATTTAATTCTGTTTTTAAACTTAAAAAAAATAAAGATAATTCTAGTAGTTATATTTAAGTTATATAGAAATTAATCACCTAAAATAAAGATGTTGACCAGATATACTTAAGTGAATAGGGCCTTCATATGCATGTAAACATGTGTCTTTGTGTCTTATTTTTTAATAATGTTAGTTTATTTGAATGCTTTTAATAATAGAAGCTTTTGTATTATAATTCTATAATCTTTCCTACATGTATGAAAGTGTAGGGAAACTTTTTGGTAGTGCAGTATTCGAGACACATATGTTCACTGATGACACAAAATGATATTTATTTTTCATGTTTGTATTTTAAAAGTAAATAAAACTCCTTCACACTTTGAATAGAACAAATAAACTTTTTATTATTAGGAGGAATTTTATCTCATTGAAAAAAATTCACTCTCTTTCTCTTTGTAGTACTGGGGATGGAACCCTAGACTGCTTACATGCTAGGCAGGTGCTCTACCACTGATCTCTACCCCCCAGCCCTTGAATGTTATTTTTGAGACCTAATTATATTTATTTGTAAAATTTTTAAAGCGCATAGTTTCAGAAGTAGTTAGATTTATAGACAGGAATTTCTGTGATATTGGATAAAGATTGTTGTCTTTTTAAAACAGGATTTTGGTGCATTTTGTTAAAGCATGTGTGATTTTGGGGGGGGTCTTGGATTTCTTTAAAATACAGGTTTGTAAGTGGTAGTCGGGATGGGACAGCACGTATTTGGCAGTTTAAACGAAGAGAATGGAAGAGCATTTTGTTGGATATGGCAACTCGTCCAGCAGGGTAAGAATCAAATTTGAAATAGTATATCTAGATTATTTAATATATATTCTGCATTTGATGGGGCTGTTGTCTAAAGCTATATATCAATTCACAATGATTAATTTTCTGCAATAACTATAGGTATTATAGGAAATAAACACTGTTGGTTGATTTTTATGAAATATTTCACTGCCATATAACAAGAAGACCTGTTGGATTAATTTTTTAATTTTTTTTTTTAAGGGATTCTAATTGTCCTGTAAGAATACTTGTAACATGTGGCATATTACATGTTATAACCATTACTTTTTAAAAAAATATTATTATTTACTAGTAGTTCTGTGTAGTTATCTCAGATGGATGGAGAGTGGTGCAGTAAGGAGGGCATTGACAGCATCAGTAAAAGGTAGAGTGAGCACCCTGGCACAGAATTCCTGATTCTAGATAGATTTATAGCAGTAATATTTACCTAAGATCATCTGTTCCTAATGTCTTATGAGTCCCATAATCCTGAATTCAGGAAATCCTGAATTTTCTGACTAAGCACAGGAACTTATCCTATTGTTCTGTTACATCAAACTATTTTTATTTTCGTTAAAGTGATACATATCCATGTTAATAAATATAAATTATAAGAATTTTTTATTTTTAGTTTTTGTTACACCAGTATTTTAATAAAAGCAGTGTAAACAAATGCTGCCTCCTTCCTTTCAGCCAAAATCTTCAAGGAATAGAAGATAAGATCACAAAAATGAAAGTAACTATGGTTGCTTGGGATCGACATGACAATACAGTTATAACTGCAGTTAATAATATGACTCTGAAAGTTTGGAATTCTTACACTGGTCAACTTATCCATGTCTTGATGGTGAGAAAATGGACTTTCTTTAAATTTTGGTATGACTAAAGCTGACTGTAGACTGTAGTTTTTATTAAAACATAAAATATTTTATGTTAGTTAAAATCTCTAGTTATGGCAATAGGGTTTTGTGGGTCATTAGGAATAATTTAAAAATGCAGTTAAAACGGTTTAGTTTGGAAATACATTGTAGATTCTTTTTGTGTTTTGGTGTTTAGGAATATGTTAATAGTATTTTCATGTTTTACTTAATGATAGCAAAGCCCTAGCCAGTATTATTAACTCATTTTCATTTTTATTTATAAACTGACAAATTTGACAAGTTTTGCCAATTTAATAATTCTTAAAATTCCATTTCTAGAAATGTTACTTTTGTCAGTGTTTCATTAAGCTTTTTTTTTTTTTTGTATCTTTAATATTTATAATCTTTTGACACTTCGAAATATTTCAGGGTCATGAAGATGAGGTATTTGTTCTTGAGCCACATCCATTTGATCCTAGAGTTCTCTTTTCTGCTGGTCATGACGGAAATGTGATAGTGTGGGATCTAGCAAGAGGAGTCAAAATTCGATCTTATTTCAATATGGTAATTATCAGTCTCTTGTTTTTATACCTGTTAAAGTTTGGGGGACTTTTTGACAAAAGCACTCTGCATATTACAGAGGAAATCCATTTAAAAATTGGTTCATACATTGTTTTGACATTAAGTTTTCACCAATAAAGAATCATTTATTCTATACCTTAATTGGGATACTAAAATTAACTACACATACTACATTACCTATATAATATAATAAGTGGTTTAGTTTTACTAGATTTAGCAGTGAAATTCACAAATATAAAATGTAATATAGAAAAATGTTTAGAAAACTATGTGGATAAATTATTAACTAGTATTTGTTGTATTATTAAACTTTATTAGCTTTCTCTTAGAGCAACAAAATTTGATTCCAATACACTGATTTTAAAATTAAAGCCAAAGAATCATACAGGTCTTTAATTCTATCATGTTTTAATATACTAAATTTTTATTTGGGCTTATGACCTTTTCTCTCCACGTTTTGTTACTTACATGGATTTTGGCATATTTGGTGGAGTATTTGAATTACAGTGGTTTAATTTATTACACTTAAAGCTTACTCTAAGCAGTGTTTCCCTTCCCTATGACCACTGTATGAAATATAACTCAAATACTGCTGTCAGTATAGACACATAGTTTAAAAGTCTAGTTTTTATGTATTAGGGATGCCTTTTTATAAAGAAAGGAAAGAAAAAAAATGTTTTTACACTATCTCAGCATTTTTAAAAAGTGATAGAAACCTTAAATAATAGGTAAAACAATATGATAAATAGGTGGTCAGAGTTCTTTAGCAAGACATTATTTCACAGTAATAGTCATTTGTGAAATATGGTTTGTGAAAAAAATTGCATGAAAGTGATGTTTACTTGATTGATAATCAGTAAAATAACTTCTATGTAGTCAATTAACAGAAGAAAAAGTAAAATTAGAAGTAAAATAACTTCTATGTAGTCAATAAACAGAAGAAAAAGTAAATTATATTAGTGAAGAAATTAACTTTGGCAGACATTATGGCTATGCCTTAGTATTCATAAAGTAAGAAATAAGGGTTGTAAAATTAACATTTTACTGAAAAGATAGTATTGATTATTCTTAGTGATAGATGGATTTCCTTTGTGATTGCATAGAGATTTTTTTAAAAAGCAAATCCGCAAATACGCTGGTACTGAATTTTTTTTTCTTTGTGGAACATGTCTGTATTCAAGGAAATAGTCATTTCTCAGTTGATTTTTATAGCTTCAAAGGAAAGCAGTTAAGAGCTATACAGGTATTAGTTGCTTCATTTAGTAATTCAATTCAAAGAGCATTATTATACTGGTAGAGTGTGTGAAGAGAAAGTTCTCTCTTAAAATTGAATACTGCTTTCAGTTACAAAGGTGAATTTTCATCAGGTAAGTTGGTCACACATATATTCTACCTTTTCAACAGATATAAAAATTTCAGCACTTGAAATTTAAGTGATTGCTCTTAAGCCATTACGAATTAGTTATGCAACCAGAGGTCAGCCATAATATATGGTTTTAAGAAATTAAATAAGAAATCAGTATCTTAACTGCTTTAAGATTATTTATTGTTTAGGGTTTTAAATGATAAAATTATTTGATTCTTTCTAAGATAGAAAAATTTATAAAGGGCAATAGAAATAAATTTATGTACTAAGTAGAATTAGATAGTATCTACAGAATCTTCAAACTGTTAGAAAAACAAAACATAAAATAAAAAGATAAAGAGTATATCCTGCATTTTAAAAAACAACAAAAAATTATACTTTATCTCACTAAAATAAAGGTATTCTCTTTAATATTTTGAATAGATTCTAAAATGTTTCCACATTCTTTCATTTGGGTCTCATGAAAGTTATATAATTAGGGTAGATTTTATTATTCTTGGTTTTATAAATAAACTGTATGTTAAAGAGATGAAGTACTTTTTCCAAGTTTACCTAGGTCTCACAGTTATTACACGGGCACATGGAACTTATTCCCATGATTTTTGTCTGTTGGGAATGTCTCTTTAAGTCTAAATGTAGTCATGGTTAGGTTTTTTTTTTTTTTTTTTAAGCTGTTTTCAAAGTCACTACATAGCCAACTTCAATTTATACCCAGTTAGTGATCTATGTTGGGGTAGGGACATGAACAATTTTTAGAGCTCTGTGTGGATCTTTGAGGTATAAAATGATTTTTTTCCCCTATCTTTAATTTATGTCAAGTAAGTGCCCAACTTCTTTTTGCTCTTCACTCCTTTTTTCATTTGATTGCTTGTTTATCTATGGGCAGATTAAACATAAAGCATCCAACACTGCTATTACAAATATAAGGAAAAATAATTTTAGGGAGGAACAGAAATTTGTGTCTGTTTATCATGAATTTTGAGCTGTGGCTACAGTTATAGTTATTTCTCGTTATTAGCTAATCATTACATTTTGGAGTTAATAAAATACCATAAAACTTTGATTCCAAATTTTATCCCTGATGTTAAGTTTTACTTGTAATCACATACTCAATTTAGAACATATTTTTTGAGTACCATATAGAGGTTGTAGTCGTTCTTCCTTGGAGGGTTTGAGAATGAATAATTTTCATAGAATGCTTCTTTTTTTAGTCTATAAAATGTTGTGAAACTTTAGATGAAGCATTAAGTATATTTCATGGGAATGTTAAAATTGAAGCTTATAAAATAAATAAACTCACCATTTGGTGTATAGCAAGAAAATAAAAAATGTAAGCTATAATTTTAAAAGAATGTAACTTTTAAACATAAATTTTGGTTTTTTATTAAGCATATTTTGAGAATACTGCTTTAGTATTACTGTTTTTTATAATTGAGTTTTCAATTTGAAATTTATATATTTTTATGAAACAAAAGAATTTACATGCAAATCAATATTCTGGGTTAATCAGCATTTTACAAATTTTTCTTACCTATTAGGAAAATTGAAATTCTGTTTTTGAAATCTTAGAAATAGTAAAAAATAAAATAAAACCAGAACTATATTTTAGACAGATTTTTAAGTGAAAAGTTGAACTTTTAACGTCTAAGTTATAATAATTATGTTTTAATAAATTTTTAATGGTTGGTTATGAGATGTTAATATTTTAAATTGTATTGATAGGGATCGTTCAGGTAAATATTCTTTTTTCCCACATGAAGCCATGACTTATACTTTAAAAATTAAAAGAGATGAAGTTGAGAATTCAGATAAACATATTTAGCTCTTTTTATG
The DNA here is from genome assembly GCF_964194105.1 of Spermophilus citellus. Classification (NCBI taxonomy): domain Eukaryota; kingdom Metazoa; phylum Chordata; class Mammalia; order Rodentia; family Sciuridae; genus Spermophilus; species Spermophilus citellus. The sequence continues at coordinate 88,981,671 of NC_138186.1, read as the reverse complement.
CTTAAACAGTTTCCTAGTTTACTTTGTTTCAAAATCTTATAAATGGATTTTCAATTTGCTAGTAGTTTTCTTCAGAAAATGAATGGGATTATTTTCTTATTTGTATTGCTAGCATTCCTCTTCATAGAGGATCTGAATGATAAAAGCAGTTGGGAGGTGGGTTATTTTTATTACTAATAAGACATATATGACAAATGAGATGATGTTTGTAAAAAAGGCTAATACAGGACATGAAATTTAATAGTTAATACGTGTTCCTTGTATTCCTCCTCTCTTTCACCGTCTCATCTTTAATTAAAAATAATCTCGAACTTGTAAAAGCCCCCCTCTCTCCCCCTCCCCCTACTCCTTATCACTCTTTCTCTGTTTCTGTCTCTTTTTCTTTCCCTGCTCCTCATCTCTTTTTCTGTTTCTTTCTTTCACTGAACCAGGAAAATAATAATAATAACTAAAGAGAATGTCCTAGGGAAAATGGACAACTTTATTCCTGTTTTAAAAAAACTCATGAATTCTGGGCCTCAAGTTTTTCTTATTTAAATTCTTTTAAAAAATTAAAAAAAAAACTAGCATCAGTTATTCATTCATGTTTTAGCTGAATAGTCCTTGCATAACTTGAGAAGTCAGGGGAAAATAATATATATTTGCATATTTTATTGAAGCCCATAGTGTATATTAAGAATATTCTAAACTAGTTGTTGTTAGTTTAGCAAGCCCACATTTTGACAAGAGGTAGACATTAGTATAGCTTTGTTTTGATCAGAGTTGTTCTAAGCTCTAAAGGCTTCAAACTCCAATTAAATACTAAGAGGCAGAGAAATTATTCCCAGAAATAACTTGAAAGTGTGCGTAAAGTCTCTGGACTGAACTTGATGACCTTGTATTATTGCTATTCCCTGAAAAGAAGTAGGCACATTTAGAAGTTTACTAAAATCTTATATGTTCCTCAAAACAAAGTTGTTTTGGTTGGTTTTGGCCTTTATTTCCTCCCTTAAATTACCACACAGTACAACTAAGATTTAACAGCAAATTCAGTTGAATCCATGTTAATTTGAAAAGATATGAAAGACCTTCTGTTTCTTAATATTCAACTATTTGAATACTAGATAGTAAATAAATAAAAGATTTGGAATGAGATTTATAGACTCATGTTAGTAACTTTTCTCACGTCTTTGGCACCTTTGCTTTCTCTCTTGCTGTTTCTTTTCTCTGTAGTCCTAGCTATATCTGATTCTTTCTCCATATCTTTCTCTTTCTGTCATGTTTTTCAAAGATGTAGTTGTTGCCTCCTGTCTGGTTTTAATTTTAATTGAAGAGTATAATATGTCTCTTGTGAGAAAGCGGTTTTATTGAATTTGATTTTTGCTTTACTTTTGTTGTTTCATGGGTAAATTCCAAATAACAATTTTTATTTAATTAAAGTTTTCCTTATTTTTATAATTGTTCTCTTAACTTTTCTTTTACTTAAAGAGATTAAAAAAAAAAAAATGTTCCTGTGTCCACTAATCCAGAACAATATATTTCTCCTTGCAACGTTCCAAATGAGCAGAGGCTGCCAATCTACCACTCAGAATTTTTACACATGCATAATTCTTCTGACATTAACATGTTCTTAGTGTTACCCATACTTTAGTTTCAGACAATTACAGCAGCATATATCTAGGAAAGAAAGAAAAAGAAACTCAAAATAGGTATAGGTTATATTGTGGTATTATTTGTGAATAAAAATTTCAAGTCAGTTTATCTTCTTTCTCTCATTTGTCATTATCTGATAAGATAAGATAGTACTATATCTATATCCTGTGTATTTAAAAGGACTCTGAAGGCTTCTGGTCCTATTTTCATCTTGTCTGGCTAAGGAATTATCTTTAGTCTTCTGATCAAAAAGTTAGGTAATGACACTTTCTGTTTTCTGGGGTTCTTTAGATTCTCTTTTGTCTGTTTCTTGATACCAAAAACATTTAAGATTTGTTGCCATGAGTGTTTGTCTTTATAGCTTGTCATACTGTATTTTATTGATAAATTACTTGGATGTAGCATTTCTTGGTAATACTCTGACCCATTATCACAAGAGTGTTTTGAGATTTGATAGTTACTAAACAATGGGAAAGTATGTCAAATTATATAGAATGTCAACATGCAGGTGAAGACATTTTGACTAGCATGTATTTGAGTTCTTACTTTGTGTTATGCACAAAATATGTGGACCACAAAGAAGAGAAACGTGGCTGTTTTCAGTCAGTTAATGGTTAGATTGGATAGATGAAACATACCTAAAATATTAAATAATTTCAAATGATAGCATGACAAATGAGAATAGACAATTGCTATATCTAAAGGTGTAAGAATCAGTTCAAGATAGATGGTCAGAGAAAGCCTTATTAAAAAGGAAGAATTATGTTGGGCACAGTGGTGCATACCAGTAATCCCAGCACTCAGGAGGCTGAGGCAGGAGGACTGCAAGTTCAAGGCCAGACTCAGCAACTGTGAGGCCCTAAACAACTTATTGAAACCCTGTCTCAAAAAATAAAAAGGACTGGAGATGTAGTTAAGTGATAAATTGCCCCTGGGTTAAATTCCCAGTAACACCTCCCCAAATAAAAAAAAAATTAAAAGAATTAGAACTGTGTCTTGAAAGGTAAAAAGCACGTTGTCAGTAACAAAGAGAATGTGTTTTTATAAGTAGGAAGAACATTATAAACATCAAGGTGAATGTTAAAATATGTTTGAAAAGTAATTTAGCTAGGTAATTTGAAACAGATTTTGGAAGTAATGGATGATAAGGTGAAAAACATAAATTGAGGTGGGTTTTTAATCGCCTCAAATAAGGAATAGTGAACAGTGTGGTGGTTTTAGTAAGTTATAGGATATTACAGAAACTAAGAGAATAATAGTTGGGTTGCTAGTCATAGCATCTCAGATATGAAATTCAGTGTGGATGTGGGGAGAACTACTTTCATCAGTAAAGGATGAAAAATTATATGGGCAAGTAGTGGGAAATTTTTGAAGGGGGAAAACTGTAAGTTTTGGTATTTTGGGTCTGGTACAAGACTGATCACAAAGTTAGGTAATGACAGTTTCTGAACGGTAACAAGGAGAAAAGATTTAATAAATGTATTCAAAATTGTGTACTTGGGGGACCTTGATAAGAAATGTATTTTTAATGGAAATATTAAAACAATGAGGAAGAATTCATTTGGAGGTGTGTGGTTAATGGGGATTGAACTAAAGGACACTTTGCCAGTGAGCTACATATCCAGCCTTTTTATTTTTTTATTTTGAGACAGGGTCTTCCTAAGTTGCTGAGGCAGGCTTTGAACTTATCTTCTTTCCTAAGCCTCCTGAGTCACTGGAATTACAGGTGCATGCCAGTATGCCCAATAAGAATTGATTATTTTATTAGTTCATTTCTAGTATATGTTTATTATGTTGAGCTGCCTATATGAAAATGGCCAGCCAGCAGTTGGAGACAAATTAGAGGGGCTAGGAGTAAAGAGAAAGAAATGTTGAAGTGTTCTCATGTCAAGTGGTTTTTCCTTTTTTATGAAATTGGGATAGCTTAGAAGGTTTAGAACTAAACTGAAAAATATACTTACTTAGTAGATAAGAGATAAACAACCAGAAGGAATAGGTTGGGAAGACATCTTGTTATATTGTTCTAGAGACATGAAAGGAGAGTAGATTTCAAGGATTTCAAGGAGACTTGGTGAATATAATATAATATTGTTTTTATAATATTTTTCTTTTGACAACAATCTAGAGCTAATCTACTTTTTAAAAAAATCAAACCAGGCATATAGCATTTTAAAAATTTCTTTATCTTGATACCATTAGTTTTAAATAGCTGTCCTTAGTTATGTAATAACATTATCATAAAGAATTTTCAATACTAAGTTTATTTAACTCTTAAAATTCTCCACACATAAAGAAGAACTTCTAAGGACAATTCTTAGTATAAATTCCACTACTTAGCTATTTGACTCTTGGTATATGAATCTATAATAAAATTATTAGAGTATATTAAAAGGTGTACAATTTTAAATTTTGAAATGTTTTCTAGATAAGATGTTTTCCTCTAATTAATGTTATATATATTTTTAAATGCACAAAACAAGAACAGTGATCATGGTCATAGAATTAAAATAATTCCTTAACGGTGTAATTCTGCCTAAGTCCATATTTTAAAATTTTCCTGTTTTGTGTTGAGGCCCTCAAGAAGTACATACTTCTTAATGCTCAGATCTGTTTATCTGTGTATTTCTAATGATTTAAATAATTAAGACCCTGTCACTTTAGCATGAATTGACATGTGTACTTCATTTCCACATTTGTTCAGTTCTTCCAATAAGTCTTCCTTAATATCAAATAGTAGTACATTAGAAAGGAATCTATAATGATCACTTAAATATTCTCCATCATTCCATGGACATATGAGATGTTTTTGCCCACTATTGGTGAACAGATCTCTTTGGTCTTAGACCTCATTCCTCTGTCTCCATTAATCATTGATCTTTATGCTTCACATAAATTATATTAGAAGTTGTACATTCTTTCTTAAGTACAGTAATTTTGTCATCAGCAAAACTTTCATCTCAGAAATTTTTGTATTGAATTTTTTTAAAGTTCAGTATGAATAAATCTCCAAACTTTCTAACAAAGGTTATACTACTCATTTCTTGTTAATATTTCTATAATTCTTCAGTCTAATAATTTTCTAGTAGGGAAATAATTATTTTAATATGTGGTCCTCTCATCTTCTGCTTTTTTATATATATATATATATATATAAAAAATTACCAAGCATATTTTTTAATTTCTTTTAATTCCTCTTTTCAATTTTTGCAGTTCTTGGCAAATACTATCTCATGGCTTATTTCAGCTATTTCTTGATATTATTTAATATATATGATTTTCTTACATTATGTGGTCTTTATTTTTATAGGCCCTGGGTAATGTATAATAAGTATTCTTCATTTTATTACAACAGTTATTTATTTAAAACTCATTTGGAAATTTGTCATTTTCTGTTTTGTTGGAATTATTTTGCTATAGCAATGCAGGAAGTACTAGTATAAGCTATATATAATATTAAATTTTATGTTGACACATTATTTTGTTAGACAGTACATTTACTTTTATGATAGATCCATATTCCTTTCATATGAATAGAGAAGGTATTTTTCTTTTGATTTGTGAAGGTTTGCCTCATTGTTTTCTATTTATGCATATATATTCAAATAGTGCTTTTATGATTAAATTTTTCCTTTGAGAATTCTTACTCATAAATACTTGACTATGGTTTTAAAAGATCAAATTTTTTTCAGAGACAGATGTTTGACTTTCTTATGTGACTTTTAAATCATAGTACACACCAAAAGGGTAGATTTTTAGTTATATAGGGAAAATAAAATATTTGTCTCCTTTGCATCATCAAGTATTTGGAAAGTCTAATCTGCCGTCTATAAGTAGGGGCGTTCATTATGCAAGGAGCCTTTACTGAAGATAAACATGGTTTTTTAATTAATGTTTTTAGGTACCTTTTCTAATTTGTTCATGAATAAAGTATTTTCTTATAATGCCTTCTTTAATGGATAGTCATTAATCCAAATAATGTAGTTTACCTTTTTTCTTACATAAAAGTCACTGTAGAGGTAAACAGATGCCTGGCACTAAAAAAAAAAAAAATGGAATGTGATATATAGATGCTCAATGATCTTAAAGATGATTACTATTTTTTCTTTGCGTTTTTAGACTTTTATAAATTCCATCTCTCCCGAAGTATTCTTGTAGAGATCTGCTAACTATACATGTGACAATATTGATAGCATGGATAAAGAGTTGATTAGGCCCACCTACTCCCTCTAAAAAGAAAAATATATAGCAAAACAGCTTAAATATCACAGGAAGCATATCATGCTTATGAAAATCTATTAGATTTCCTTTGGCATTGCTGACTTGGACTACTTTCAAATCTTTTTACTATGGTATACTTTTAAACCTAGACTTGTAATAGTATTGTCATTTTGGAAGCATTTACTAGAGTGGATTTATAAAGTAGTAGTTTTTTTGTTTTGTCTCTTGTTTTTGTGAAATTTTGAGTGGACTAAAATCACTTAACAACATACAGCTAAGGGAGTTTCTATAATTTTGAGTTTTTGATGTAAAATTCTACTTAGACATAAACTTTGTTCATGTAGTTATTTAAAACAGTCCATGTAACTTTAAAAGAAAATCTTGTCTAGAAAAACATTGAAAAGTGAAAATTTGAATCCTGATATTTCTACTTACAGTCTGTCTTTTTTGGCAAATGCTATTTGGCTACTAATGCCCTTACATTAATCAGGAGAAATTGTTCTTTTCCTTCTTGTTTATGAATTGTTTTAAAGTAGACTTATAATCAGTTACCTTCCTCTGTTATCTTTTCATTCTCTAATTTTCTTCATATCCAATAAATAAATCTATTCACTTATGGTTCATTTTATTTTTGTTATGGTAAGTTTTTATGTGCATTATACATTAGACAAGTTTATTAGCTTTCTTGTATATGTTTATATTTTAAGGAAAGTTATTCATTCTTTTCCATTGTCACCATCCAAAACAACATTAATAAGAACTATTGTATACATTTCTTCTTTTTTAATTAATGAAAAGAAAAGTTAGTTGTCTTTTGAGGCAATTCCTGTTTGCAGTATTAACTTCTTAGGCAGAGCCCTTCTTTTCATAGTGATATTTCATCTTTTGACCAAAGTACAAACTTTCCTTGAGAAACAACTGTTCTTCTTCTGAATTTTAACTCACTTGTGTATTTGATGAACTGTGCATCCATTCTTATGCCAGATTTTTAACTAAAGCAAAAAAGTTACTCTTTCTAAGTATTTCGTGGGATATTACTAATAATACTCAATTTGTTCTAGATCAGTGGATACCGGAACAGAAAGGAGGTATTTCTTACCTGATAATGTGTATGTGTTCCGATTCTGCTAATCCAGAAATCCAAATTGCATTTGTCGAAAATCATCTGTAGTTAGGGAGTCAACTCCCTATTTCAGTTGTTTCTGAAATTCAGTCCCTAGATGTGCTTTAGATAGGGTAGAATTTTTACCTCTTTCAGAACACTGCTAAAGAAGTTTTCAACTGGAACATAGTCTGAAGAAGCACTGAGAGCAAAAAATTCAGAGTGGTGATTGGCCACCTCTGTTTGATTGACAGGTTGCAGGGAGAAATCCATTCGTTCTGGATTAATGGAACTGGAAAACAGAAAACAGTTATCAGGTAAAAAAAACCTTTTCTTTAACCTTTGAAATTCACCATTTGAAAAATGAGTCAGACCACCAGGGAATTTATTACCAAAAAAATGAATTTTGTAAGCAGTGATCTCTGTCTCCTAATTCCAAGAGTTATCAAAAAATCACTACAGTTACTACATTTTGTCAGCCTTTGCAGAAAGGGCATGAATGGATGGAAATAGATGAAATGTATGGCTTATTACATTTTAAGTCTGGATTAAAAACGTGAAGCAGACTTCGATGGGTGGGGGAGATTGGCGTTCTTTTATTTCCTGAATTGTGTATGGTCTGTGGATAAATAGGGTTCTTTGTTTTTCAGGGGTGTTAATCTGGTACTTTTCATGAATATTCACCAATTTTATTGTACTGTGCTTGTGCTTGTTATACTTAATCTTCACTTCATTAGGATATATACTTATACATCTTTTATCATAAGATTCTAATTTTTTAGTGGGAATTTTCTGATTGTTGGTTAAATATATTTCAGATTGAAGGCCAAGGACATGGTGCAGTATTTGACTGCAAATGCTCTCCTGATGGTCAGCATTTTGCATGCACAGACTCTCACGGACATCTTTTAATTTTTGGCTTTGGGTCCAGTAGCAAATATGACAAGGTAGAGTATAATAAATATACATCATTTCCTTACTTATTTTTCATCCATGGGTGATTAGGAGTTGTATTGTTTTGAAGTGGGTGAAATCAACATATTTTAAGTCAATAACCATATTTTAACTAGTCTGGTAATTTGTGTTTTAGAAAGGAAGGTGAAGATAGTTCTTAAAATATTACTGTTCTGTAATTAGGTAATGAGTCTGTTAGAGCAAACTAGATTTGAGTCTTTAAGAACAAACTATATATGAGTTCTTAACTTGGCATATCTTAACTGGAGATGAAAGATACTGTCCTTGGAGGGGGCTCTTTGAAATTATGTAAAATGTTTTATTTATGTAAATAATATACATTTTACCTAGGATATGAATTTTAACTTTCCTGTGATTCTCTAAAAATTTATGACCCACTTATAGTAACTAATGTTTCTTGTTTTATTTTTACCAAAGATCTTGTCTTTAAAGTTAGTGGGCAAAAGAATTAATTAATTATTTGTTGTGGAGTTGTATAAAAGGTTAAAGAACAGCAAAATTTTAATTTGACATTACAAATTAACCAATAAAATTTTGATATCAGATGTATCAGGGCTGAGTGCATATTAATTTTATATTACCACAAAAATTTTAGGGAAAATGCTCACTCTTAGAATATCTTGTTATGTTAGTTTTTATATTAATATTATAGAAACCATGGGGCTGAGGGTGTAGCTCAGTGGTAGAGTATGCACTTAGCTTTCATGGGACCCTGCATTCAATTCCTAGCACCCTAAATAAGTAAATAAACCATGCTTACTATATGCCTAAGGAGTTAACATACGGTAGCTCTGTGAATTGTATGGTTTATGCCTAGATTTGAGTTTACTATTACGTTTATAATTGAATAACTTACTTTTAAAGGTAGCTCTTTTTTAAAAAAAATTTAATTTGTAATATATGACGACAGAATGCATTACAATTAATATTACACATATAGAGCACAATTTTTCATAACTCTGGTTGTACACAAAGTTGAGTCACATCCTTCATGTCTTTTTATGTGTACTTAGGGTAATGCTTACCATCGCATTCCACCGTTTTTCCTACCCCTGTGCTCTTTGATATATACAATCTCTACCTGTTCCAGAGAAAGCAACTGCTTTTCTGATCCTAAAATTTAATGTGAAAAATACAAAGTTTGCCTACAATTAATTCAAGAAAAGAAATTTTTTTAATTGGGCCAAGGCCTCACATGTGGGTGCTTAGCAGGCACTCCACATCTGAGCTACATCTCCAGATCCAGAAAATGCCTTTAAATTGTTGCTTATTGCCATAATTTGTATTAAAATGTTTCTCATTAGAAATCTTGTAAATCTTTATAATACTAAATTTTAATTTTTCCAGTCTTTTTTGAACCTTTTTTACAGATAGCAGATCAGATGTTCTTTCATAGTGATTATCGGCCTCTTATCCGTGATGCCAACAATTTTGTATTAGATGAACAGACTCAGCAGGCACCCCATCTCATGCCTCCACCATTTTTGGTTGATGTTGATGGTAACCCTCATCCATCAAGATATCAAAGATTAGTTCCTGGTCGTGAAAACTGTAGAGAGGAGCAGCTCATCCCGCAGATGGGGGTCACTTCCTCAGGTAAGTGCTTATTTTCAGAGACAGCCAAATTTTGTTTTTTTTCCACTGAAATATTTAAAAATTTCTCATTGAGTAAAACTTTGTTTTCAGGAAATGAAAAGTAAAAGTGGTGTTTTATAAGTTTTTTGAATAATGCATAAGAATTATTAGATAATTAAAATGGAGATTTATGGCAATAATTTTGGTTTATATGTGCTTATGTCTTCTGAAGACTAATAGATTTGTCTCTATATTTGCTGTGTGATGAATCAATTCAATTATTTTATTCATTAAGCAGCACTTATTGAGAATCTCCTCTGTTCCTGACCTGCTAAGCCTTGGATATTCAGTAGGAAATTAAACAAATATGATCAGTGGTGTCATAGAATGGGCTAGATAGATGAGTAAGCATAATTATAAACAAAGGCATAGTGAAAAATTGTGATTGATATTATTGAAGGGAATAAAAGTATGTGAGAGAAGCTATAACTAGGTTGCCTATTCACAATGATGAGTATTTTAAGAAGTGGTCAACTTTTAAACAATTAGGAGAAGTAACATAGGGTTGAAGAGTGTTGACCTATTTCAGTGAAGTAATAGAGTGTAAAAGTCAAATTGAATGGGAGTTAAAATAATGGAGATAAGGTCTACAGACTCCTTATTTGACAAGTATAGCACTGATTTATTAAGTGAAAATAATGGAGAAGCTCTATAAAGATTGAGCCAGTCATATCATTATGCATTGTTCTATTTTAAACTAGAACAATTTTGTGAAATGATTTTGTTTTAGACTAACATAATGGACAAAATCTCCAAGTGGATTTTGTGATGAGTAAATAATGAATTTACATTTTGTAAGCACAGTAAAATCACTCCCATTGCAATGTAGCAAACCCATCTTATTTTTTGGTAAAGGATTGGTTATGAAATTTTATTGAAGATGGACATAATGGATAGAAAGGGCTGCTCTTGGAATGACACATGCATGCCCACTTAGAATGGAGGGTAAGGAAACACATTAAAAGTATTGCCCTTGCTACCACTTGTACAGAGGAGTGTAGACTTGATATCCTAAGTATGTGAAACTCATGTGTCTCAGCATATGGATACTGCATAAACTCAAAAGAATTGAGAACAACTAGTATTTGTCTAAGCAGATCTTCAGATTACAGAAGTCTCAGTATTAGAGAAATATTGGTCATTGGACTGAAATCAAAAAATGAATGCCTTCAGTTTGTGGTACTGCAGTGGGCAAGAGTCAAATTTTGCTCAGGTCTCAAAATAGGTATGTGGGCTGGGATTTCAGACACAGGGAAATAAAGAAAGGACTCATTTATTATTAAAATATCAGTGCACTTTAATTATCATTGCTTTCTTTTTCTCCATTTAATAGTATATAAAAAAAACCTTTCATATATAATATTTAATCCTTCTATCTATAGTATTTTGATCCTTAAAGTTGACAAAATGAAGTTTAACAGTATTGTGTCATGGAATCACAGAGTAATAACCTTACCTCTGCTTCTTGGTTCATTGTTCTTTCTTTAACACCAAGCTATTCTTAGTGTATAAAGCAGATATGAGCTCAAAAATGAAAGAGAAACTAGTTTTTAATAGTGGATCACAGAAGAATCTTTAGCAATAATTATGGCTTCATACTGAGTCACAAAATTTTTCAATGTTCTGATTTACAAAATTCAGAGTAAAAAATCTTTACTATCATTATTTTGGATTTCTTAAGTATAAAAATAGAACAAAAGAAAATTTTTATTCAGAAATTCTGTAGCATCATTATGAACTATATTTATATTTGCAAATCTAGATCAATAATAATTTTTGATTGAAATATAGATAAAAGTTAATCTTGGCTATTATAATAAATTAATTTGAATGCAATTTTGTTGCATTGACATTGGATAGCACACTTTTTATGTTTCCTCAGTTGTAAATTTGATCTATGCCCAATTACTCATCAATATTCAAACATGACTTGTTTTCCCAACAGCAAATCAGGAAAGCACATATGGATATTTCAGCTTTGCCTCTGAGCTTTTACAATTTTCTAACCTTGTGATGTGGATAATTTTATTTTATTGAATTATAGTTTTCTCCTGTAAAATGAAATAGCAGGTCTGGGGTTATGGCTCAGTGGCAGAGTGCTTGCCTTGCACATGTGAGGCACTCAGTTCAATCCTTAGCACCACATAAAAATAAGTAAACAAAGATATTGTGTCCATGTATAACTAACAAAAAAATTTTAGAAAATGAAATATCATATGCTTAGTACATGTAATTTTTCTTTCCTTGTACCTTTCTTACCCCACTACATTTAAAATATTCTTCTGTCTTCCCAATTTAAGCCCAATCTAAAATTCTGCTGCAATTAGTTTATATGCCTGCACATCGAATATTAACTGTTCCTTTCTTTACTCCCATGGCATTTTCATGTCTTATATTCTTATATTTTATTCAGCATCATCAAAATTTACATATATATATATATATATATATATATATATATATATATATATATATATATATATAGCATTGTATTATCTTTAGAAATATTAAGATTCTTAAAGACAGTACAGGTTTTTAAGGAACTAACTATTGCCCAAGCTTTCCTTTATGTTACATACTGGGCTGATTACTAAGATATGTATAGATTGGTATGAAATTGAAAGAGGTTTGCAGCTAATTCTATCAAGAGGTATTTTGGGAAGATTTTATGGAGTAAATATGAAGTTTGCTCTTTAGTTGATGCTTGAAGGAGGAGTTAGATTTTGTTATGTTTATCCTTAACTGGAAATTCTGTGGTCAAGTAGTATTTTCTGTTAGGAAGATAGAAGTATCAGGTGGTCCTCTGTGATTATTATGGGTAAAAGTTGATGCTAGAAAAGTAGGATGAATCAAAATACACAGAATTCTTTTGGGTCTTAGAGCCTTTGGACTTGTTGCGTACTCTCGGAGTGAACTTTTTCTAGCTTTGCACATGGCTAATTCAAGTCTCAGTTAAAGCATTAACTTCTTAAAAACAACTTCTGTAAGTTCCAACTCGACACAGATATTACCCATCTCTTCCCATACCCACCCTTTCTTAAGAATCTTATCACCCTCTTTATTTTAACATCTTTCACAATGTGCATTTATCTGTAGATATATTACTTACTTTCCACATCTGGATGTTAGCTCCTGCAAGGTGGGGATCTTGACATCTCTTATTCACCACTGTATCCCCAGTACTTACCATAGTTACTAGCACAGAGTAGACAGTCAAAAATTTGTTGCATAAATGAAGCATTAAAGTTCTTTTGAGAACATAGGTAATGAGATCTTTTTTTTTTTTTTTTTTAAGAAACTGTGCTCTAAATAGAAATTTTACTTTTGCCACTTCCTTGATGTATGAGTTTTAATAATTATTTTAGTTTTTGTTTGTTATCTTTAACGTAGAATTAATAATACATACTTGATTAAATTAAAAATTATGAGTGCCTGGATCTTGGTAAATACATAGTAAAAGCAGTTATACTCACTCTAATCATTACCTTTAATGGACTAATATGGGGGTATGTATGTGTGCACGCATCTCTCACACACTCTTTCTCTCGCTGTCTCTCTTTTTTCTTTCTTTCTTTGCTTTACTCTTAGCATTTATAGTTGTTAATTTTAGGTCTTTTAACCAAACAAAATTTACATTTAATTATAGATTCCAAGGTTGATGAGTAAAATGGTTTGAAGAGTTTCTGAAATATTCTTAATATCTTTGTACTTATTTTATAGGATTAAACCAAGTTTTAAGTCAGCAAGCAAACCAGGAAATCAGTCCCCTGGACAGCATGATTCAAAGACTACAACAAGAACAAGACCTCAGACGTTCTGGTGAAGCAGGTATTGGTAACACCAGTCGCTTAAGTAGAGGTAAGCAAAAGTTCTATTTTAAGTTAAATATTTTAAATTCTGAAATATGTTACATCCATAAAATGAAATATTGGGCTGTCAAATGATCATGTTTTTGTACATAGTTTAATGTCCTGAAAATGTTCATAATATGAAGCTTTAAATTATAGATACTGATTTTTTTTTTACTGTGTGTATTTTTTCAAGTTTTCTGTAATAAAACATTAGAAATGAGTGGTATTTTTTGGGGCGGGGGGCAATGCTTTGGATTGAACACTTAGTCTTGCACATGCTGGGCAAGTGCCTTATTACTGAGCTATATTCCCAGCCACATTTTCAATAGCTCATCACCCTTATTGTTGCTTTTTATAAAGCTTGAAAAAACCAAAACAAATTACTGAACCATAAATGTCCTTCAGTTTGATTTTGCTACTTATGAAGTAATGATTTTTACTTACAGTGCTTGGGTCTTAACAGTTCATACTTAAGATTCATTGAATTAACAACTGAATAACCATAACCATATTTTGTTTTTATTAACCTTTTGTCTGTGATTTAGCTCCTGATTTAATAATTTAATTAGTGGCTATAATATTGTGTTTCTTATGAACAATAGAACAATTTTGACTTTTTTTCTCCGGTTACAAACTAATGGAGAAGTATGACTAAATAGAACTTACCATACTAATTTTTTTTTTTTAAACTTAGGATCTGTAAGTTCTACCTCAGAGGTTCATTCACCACCAAATGTAGGACTAAGACGTAGTGGACAAATTGAAGGTGTACGGCAAATGCATAGCAATGCACCAAGGAGTGAGATAGCCACAGAGCGGGATCTTGTAGCATGGAGTCGAAGGGTGGTAGTACCTGAGCTGTCAGCTGGTGTAGCCAGGTAAGGGAATTGTTAATTTGTATATACCATAGTTGCTTGCTTTCATTTTGAATTATAGTCTTTAAAATATCTTTTCAGCCTTATGATTTTTTAAAATTTATCTGAAAAGCTAGTATTTTAAGCTATTTCTGACTGTAGAAAAATTTTTAAATATGTTCATTTCAGGAGTAAGTCATGTAAATGGTATGAGATGGAATGTGCCAAGATGAATGGAAGGAAAAACCCATTAATTTGAACTTACCAAACTGGAGATTTTATTGAGTAGCTTAAGATTGATATATAAATCTCAGTTTGTCTTATTTGTATCTTAAACACATTTTATATACTTGATATTATTTGGGATTTTTAATGAATTTCACTATTATATAATTATTCAGGGGCATAAAGAAAAACCATTTACTGGAAAATATATAACTATCTTGTATATTAAAATTTTTAAATTTTAAAATATGCATTTATGGATTAAAAATTGATTTAACATAATCCTCTTCTCATACTATGTATTATGGGGAACTAAAATATTCATGAATGAGGTCTTTATGAATCTAAGTTAATACTGACTTGTATACTATAATAAAAAGTGTAATATTCTTTGAGAATTGGATTTTAAGACTTTCTAGTTCTTAAAATCAAAATATAATAGTAATTATATAGTTAACATTTTTAGATTTAATCGTACAGGTTGAGCTTTTTGATTGGACAATACTTAGAATTTGTTTGGGGATTGAGGATTAAATATCTACCTAAGATATAAATGTGAGTAGTAACTTATGATACAGATGTCCTTAATAAAAAGTTAACTAACTCATCCTTTTTTAGTTGGCTCCTTTCCCAGTTTTTAATTCTAATGTTGAAAGGGGGTCTAATAAATCAACTTTTCAATACGAATTCTGAATGAACTGAAAAATAATAGAGGCGAATAAGACACATAGGAAATCAGAATGTTACTTTTTATTTCTGGTACGGTTTTGAAGGATATGACTTTTATTTGCGGGAGACTATGCTTCTTAATACTAAACCTGAAAAATGAGTAGCCGATGGTCATCATATTTTTCTTTCTATGAGACATTTGGTTTATCTGTTTGTTTTGTTTTGTACCAGGAATTGAACCCAGGGATGGTCATCATATTTTTCTTTCTATGAGACATTTGGTTTATCTGTTTGTTTTGTTTTGTACCAGGAATTGAAACCAGGGGCACTTAACCACTGAGCTACATCCCTAGCCCTTTTTTATTTTTTTATTTTGAGACAGGGTCTTACTAAGATGTTGAGGCTGGCTTTTGAACTTCCAAACCACTGGGATTGTTTGCTTCTTAAAAGTGCAAAGCAGAATATATACATTGCAATTAGTTGCACAGGGCTGGGCCATCCTAATCTGGAGCATACCAGGGTATGATTGCTCACTTGCCTGAGGTTCTGCCTTCTGCACATAGAAGGAAACTTGAGAAATAAAGATATTTCTCTTTAAATACTCTACCCTTTTATCTCTTTACCATTGTATTTAACCATTAAGCCCAAGGTCAAGCAAGGCTCTGGCTTTCTCTTTAGAGGTTATTTTTAGTTTGGCCTTCCTAGATCTTGTCCCTAACACTTTCTTTGGGGATCTTTTAGAATTTGCCCCTGGTAGCTAATTTAAAGTTTGATTCTAAAAGGCTCTTAAATAAACCAGACTAATTACTGTGAATAAAATTAAATACAAACATATATTTTAAAAAGGGGGCTAATATCTTTAACATTATAAATAACTCTTAAAGCTCAATAATAAATAATACAATCCAGTCAGAAAATGGGTGAAAGACATGAACAGACCTTTTACTTAAGAGAATAGCAAATAAACACCTGAAAAGATATTAAAATCATTAGCTACTAAGGAAATTTTACTGCATACCTATCTGGCTAAAATTTTTAGTGACAGCACCAAATGCTGGGGAAGATGTAGAGAACATTGGATTCCTTAAGAATTTTTTATGAGAATATAAAATGGTAGAGCCTCGATGGAAAACTGGTCAGCACTTTCTTAAAAAACCTAAATATGCCTATACTCAATTTAAAAAACAGAAAGTCCAGTTTCTAATCCTTAGGATACTTACCCTAAGAATAACTGTGGTCGAAGAATCTAATACTTGATTTGCCAAAGACCACAGCAGAAAAAGTTTTTCTTGTAGTCTACATCTTATCTTTCCAGTATGCCAGTCATTTAATGCTAGATGTCCTGAGCCTATGACTTAAGAATTTAAACTCAGAACTTTATCACATGCTTCCATTCAGAAAGAAAATATGAGTAGCATTCTTTCTCTAAAAGCTAACATTCCTTTTGGGGGAAAACTAACATGTATAGTTTTTAATATTCTCTTTCAGTCGGCAGGAAGAATGGCGGACTGCAAAGGGAGAAGAAGAAATAAAGACTTATAGGTCAGAAGAAAAAAGGAAACACTTAACTGTTGCAAAAGAGAATAAAATACTTAGTGTTTCAAAGGTAAATATTAATTGCTTTGATGTTTAATAATTTGCTCTGTAAGTATGATGACCTTTGTTGTTTTTAGATATATAGGGTGTATTTTGACACATTATACTTACATGGAGTGCAGCCCATTCCAATTTTAATCCCATTCTTGTGTTTGTACGTAATGGGGAGTTATACTGGTGATGACTATTTTAAGACCCCCCCCCCCCTTTTCAATTACAAATGTTAATACTCTAAATGGGATAATTAATGAAATAAAATTATGTAGTTAACTCCTGATTATCTCTTTGTATCTATGGTTTACCATTTAATTTTTTTAATTCTACATTTCCTGCCTTCTAGCATGCCATTTCTTCAAATGCCAATTTGTATATATACTCATTAAATCTAATAAATTATAATCTGCCTAAATATGAGCTCTTTAGTTCAGTCTTGGCTGCATACTCTAGAGCAATGTTTTGGGTTTTTTTCTTTGTTATATCTTTTTGTTTTCACTTATTTGTTATTGTAAATAATCACATCTGCTAATACTGCCATAAAAGTTCTTAGTTTTCCCATTAAGAGGGGCGGATTGTCCCTCTTTTGCTGCCAGGTTCTCTGTTATCCTACTCTGGCAAAATTTTTGGATCAATGAATTTGAGTTGGTCATGCCCTAATCAGAGAGAGATGTAAGTACTTTATTGTCAAGGAATCATAAGAATCTATTGTTCTGCCTACTTTGCCCTTAGTTAGCTTGAAAATCTTTGAGTCTAAAGTCAAGGAAAATTATATGTCCAAGTTACCACCTAAAGAACAAAGTTAACTGATTTTCTGACCCAGCTCACAGTGACTTAGTTTAATTGGAAATATATCAAAATTCTAAAGTGAATAATCCAGACCTCATATGGCACCCTAATTGTTGAGGACTGGAATTTTTTCATTTCTGATACTCCTGGATTTGACTTAGGCCTCAAACTACCAACATCCTCATTTAAGGTCATAGGATGGATGATCAAGAGAGGAAGTTGCAAAGGGCCACGTGTGTTCTCCTGAGGAAGGCTCTTTGATGTTGCTCAATAATATTGTACCAGATTCCTTATTGGCCAAAAGTGTAGCCACATGATAGCCCAATAAATAAAGCAAATTGTTTTTGTTTTGTTTTTTTGTTTGTGGGAAAGGGAAAGAAGTAATATTGGTTGACAGCTGGCTTTCTCCTTCACTGCATCATGTATTGAGGCATTTAAAATGTTTATGTTCTTTGATTTGGAATTTATTTTATAGAAGTGGGTATTATGGATAAAGCTTTAAAAGTTCAGTAAGAATTTTTAATGACACAGATTTGAGTAAGTAGAAATGTTTGTTATATGAAAGAAAAAAGATATATTAAATTCTTAAAAATGGATTGGTCAAAATTAGTGACATTGTCATTGAACATTATTTTTTTTCTTTTTATACCTTTATATATTTCCCAAAGTTTCTACAAAATTATGAAACCATTTAGTAATTCTTTTACAGATGATCTATGTGGAGTAAATCTTGTATCCTTGTATATGAATATTTATTTCATTCTCAGTTGTGATAGTTTTTGTTTTTTAACTTCAAGACTGATTGATTTTTTTTCCATAATTTTCTACAAAACTCTACTTATATATTTCATGGATATGTTACTTTCTTATTTGCCTTTGAGATTGCTTTATTAACTTAATTTTTCAGATGCATATTCTTGTTTGTTGAGTTAATCTCTGTCACTGTGTGGATTTTGTCAGGTGTTTCATTATTGCTTGTTTTCTCATCTATGACAGATGACCTCTCAGATTTATCTCCAGTAAAAGAAACATAGACAGGATAGTTTTGTTTTTTTAAATCACTGTTTTGTTTTCCATTTGGCCTCTGCCTGTTATATGTGCCCCATAGTCCATTGTTCTTTTTTTTTTTTTAAATCATTTCTATAGATTTGGTGTAAGTACAAAATAAAGAGTTCATTGTTTGTCTTAGTCTTCTATCATGAATCTTCACATCACTTACTTGGAAAAAAGATATTTTAAACTTATTAATCAGCAAGTAAATTTCAGTGTATTATCTTGTGATTTAACTTGATGTAATGTTGAAATATAGTTCATACTATAATCTAGTCCATTTCCATGATATATATGAATGAGTTGTTTAATAATGAAAAAATGAACTTTTAAATTAAGAAGTCTATTCTTTAAGCATACTGTGAATAAATTTCATTTTATTTTTTTCAGAATCATGCTCATGAGCATCTCCTGGATCTTGGGGAATCCAAAAAGCAACAAGCAAATCAACATAATTATCGTACAAGATCTGCACTGGAAGAGACTCCTAGACCATTGGAGGAGATAGAAAATGGCACTAGTTCTTCAGATGTAAGATTTCAGCACTTTGATAACTTCCATGACTAACTTCTAGGCATGGCATATATATATTCATAATCTTAAATCCATAAAACAAATCACATTATGTATGAGTTCTGAGGTTCAAAGGTGTTTAGAGTTCAGATCCACCTAACTATTAAATGGTATAGCTGGGATTAAATGCAGCTTCCCTTTACTTTAATACCAAACTTTTAAAATAATACCATGATGCACTTGTATAATGTAACTATAAGAATGAATCAATAGGTTTTTGACAGTTTTGGTTAGTTTTTAATTACGGTAACCGTTTAAAGCCTTGTTGGGGTATGTGTGCATGTATATTTATTTTAGTATTTGTCATTTATAATTGCATCCATAAATTTGTCCCTTCTAAAATATACATTCTCTTAGCAAAGGCAATCAGTTTGTAGTCACAAAACCAATCTTATTTAGTACTTAAAACCATGTCCTTAACCTTTCTTCCCTCATCATCACTTCTCTTCCCCTTAATTAAGTCAGGGTTTCAGAGATGTTGACAGCTATTCACTTTTGGAGCAGTGTTTTATCAAGTGGTGTTAGATATTATGAGAATTCTGTAAGTATATTCTCTATGAACAGGGCAAGCTGTGAACAGTGGCATGGACCTGTAATTTTCAGAACTCTTTGGAATGGTCCTAATTCACATTTTTCAATAAGACATCAAAATGGGAAAACTTTCCTCCAAAATATATCATTTTATTTAAATCACAGATGAATAATACATCTCATTATCCTCTTGAAGAATGATCCAAATATGCATACCAAGTTTTAACTGTGAACCATAATAGAAAGTTGTCTTAGCTTTGGAATAAAATGATCTGGCTTCAAATTAAGCCTTACTGCTTACTAGTTGTGCTGCCTTGGGCAAATTTCTTAACCTTTTTAAGCTTTAGTTTCTTATATTAAAGCTGCTTCTTACCACCAACACAGTTTTGTTGAGACAAAATGGGGTGATATAGACAAAAGTGCTTAGAGTCATTTCTGACATACAGTAAAAGCTTAATAAATATGAAGGGCTATTGTTATTAGAGCATAAAGTTTATTTGAGCAAAGAAGTTATATAAGATTTTGTGACCAAAAACCTGACTTTTTTGAAGAAAATGCCTTCACTAATTAATATTTACTAAGGAGAAGTAATGTCTTGCTATTTTTTTTTTAATCTTTTTCCATTTGGATAAGAGATGGATTATCCTGTTTTTTTGTATGATAAAACTATTTTAATAATAATAGGCAAAACATAATGTGCCTAACTTTAATGTTATGAAAGTATATCCAGAAAAAAAATTCTTAATTTTTTAAAGGCCCAGAAAGTAGAAATTAATTTCAAATATAAACTGGGATTTGATATCTTTCAATTTAGAAGATATGAAGTTTTTAAAATGTTAATTATCTGAGAGTTGTCTGAATCTAGTATTATTGAGTATTATGTCTTCATATACATTGTCTTTTTTGAGTAAAATTAAGCTGTGTTAAGGTTTTAATTTAAATATTCCAACATCATTAGTATTTTGTCATTGATATTCTATAATCACAGGATGTTATTTTCTAAAATGATTTAATAAAATATGTCTTCAATGTCTTAGGAAGGTGAAGTGGTTGCTGTCAGTGGTGGAACTTCTGAAGAAGAGGAGAGAGCATGGCACAGTGATGGCAGTTCTAGGTAAATGAATTTTGATTTCTCCAAAAATTATTATAAAATCACTAGAAAACTGTAAAATTTTTTCCCATTAGCAGGACATTTCAAAAACTCTAAAAGTTTTCTTCAAAGATGCTTTCAGTTTTTCAAAATTTAGGAAATTTTTTTCTTTTCCTATTTTCTCTATAGAAATATTTTTTTGGAAAGTACAATTAGATATGTAGAATGATCCATTTAACTGCCTACTTGGTATTGTATCTTCTGAATGCTATTATGTATAATCTGAATTATATGCCAGTTTTTAATTACTAATTTTTGTTTTGTTTTGTTTTGTTTGTACCAGGTGTTGAACTCATTGGCACTCAACCACTGAGCCACATCCCCAGCCTTTTTTTGTATTTTATTTAGAGACAGAGTTTCACTGAGTTGCCTAGCACCTCCTCATTGCTGAGGCTGGCTTTGAACTAACAATCCTCCTGCCTCTGCCTCCTGAGCTGCTGGGATTACAGGGTGTGCCATTGCACCCGGCTTATTACTGATTTTAAGACATGTTTAAGCATAAAATTATGAAAGTAACAAGATCTTATAGAGTTAACTATCTTATATAATGGAATTTATTGAATACTATCAATAAATTCTTTTCTAGCAATGGGAATAAGCTTTTTTCTATTATTTGCATCTCATTTGATCATGTAAGTGAGGATTGTTTTGATATTGGTGGTTCACATTGTTAAAGGACTGATGGCCACAACTGACCTTGTAAGGCAAGAAGGAATAAATGCTTGGAGAATGATAATTGTTCCCTCCTCGGTGGCTCTTAAAATAAAAGTGCCAAGAGAAGCACTAAGTGGAAGCTATAAGAGTTACTTTTATTAATCCTAGAACTGAGGACTTTCCAATTTCCACAGTAGTGACTCCACAGATGCATGTGGTTGTATCTAACCTGTGTTTGAAACATTTCAGTGAAGGAAATTTTTTGCTTTGTTTTTGCTCAGCAATGCAAATGAATATCTCAAACCAAACACAGTGTATTGTATTGAGTGCTTTTGGCTTTAGCAGTTGAGGACATTTGTTGTAGAGAACAGTCAGTCTGGCATTTGTAGTTATACTGGCAGAAGATACTCTGTAAGAGCTGAGTACTGCTGAGGAGCAACTTGAGATTTGGAATGTGCCATTTATAGTGGCAAAGAGTGGACTCAATGTAAATAAAATGCTCATAAATAAACTGAGGCAAGCCTGTTTTAGAATATAGTATCTGAAAACATTTTTTATTTAAATTCTTAAAAATCATTTTAAGTTTCATAATGAAATCATACTAAAAATATTTTAGTTATGATTTTTACCTGGGATGATTTTTATAAAATTATTCAAAATGAAGTAGTTAAATATTCTCACATACTAAAATTAAAACAGAAGATAACATAACTAGATTATTTTGCCTTAACATCACTTTAGTAAGATAGGTCTGAAAGGTAACAGAAAAGAAATGGCAAATATGATACATAAGTGAGTAACACCTATATTTCTCTGAATCATAGCATGCTTTGAAGCATAAGATGCTCCTAAGATGTAGGGAGATAGAATAATCTTAACCTACATGAAATATCATTTCTTCACATGAGTAAAGAAATTTTGAAGATAATTTGAAAATTAAGAAAATATTTTAGATCTTTAAGTGTGTACTATTCTGTTATTCCTTTTTCTGTTATAATCTTTCCCTTTTTATTAAGCAAAGTCTTAAACTATATGCTCTGTTTATATTTTGGAAATCCCTTCTTTTTTTCTTAGTGACTACTCCAGTGATTATTCTGACTGGACAGCAGATGCAGGAATTAATTTACAACCACCAAAGAAAGTTCCCAAGCATAAAACCAAGAAAGCAGAAAGCAGTTCAGATGATGAAGAGGAATCAGAAAAACAGAAGCAAAAACATATTAAAAAGGAAAAGAAAAAAGTAAATGAAGAAAAAGATGGAGCAACATCACCAAAGAAAAAGAAACCCAAAGAAAGAAAACAAAAGGTCGATTTTAGAAATTGTAAATTTGTATATTCCTTTATGAAAATGACTTAAAGTATGCGTTTTTAAAGAGTAGTGGAACTTAAATATCATTAACCTTAATGATTTCTGTTAGCAAGTAATAATAGAAAATACTCAGATGTATAAAGTATACCAAAATACATCTAGGTTACACAAGTTTTTAGATGTAATAGGGTTTACTCACAAATATAAGTAAATATTGAGCATTTAATTTTAATACAGGAACAGATTTTTTTCTTGATAATCTGATGGGACTTATTTATATATTTTTGTAAAAAACAATTGCTCTAAAACAAAGTATATTTCTACTTAATTGAATTCATGTTTAACCACTCTAATTGTTCTTGCTAAAAATAAACAAATTCTAGGGAAAACATCACATAATAAAAAACAAAACTTGTTATAGTTGACCACAAAGCAAATATGAATTCAATGCTGAATTTTTAAAATAGGCTTGTTGTAACAAGCCTATTAACTTACCTAGTGTGTGAGCCATAGTTTTTTTGTCCTCAGAGAGTAGTATTGATTTGTTAAGTCGGTGGATAATTCGAGAGAGAGCAAAGAGAGTTAAAAAAAAAAAAAAGTATTATGGAAAAAAATTATCTGCTCTTATGGAGTTGAAATTCTCTAACCAGGAAATGAATATAGCGACTGTTTTAATTTTTGCTTCAAAGTACATGTAGTATGAGGGCCATGTTGTCTACTCTCTAAAATACTATAATAGGGAATCATATTTGGTTGAGTTTGTGTTTATTTCAGCTTTATAATTATGAATTACTTTAATCTGGATTCTATAGCTACTATTTTTGTCACTTTCTTTGTTCTTTGTTTGGGCAATCTTTACTGAAGAGAATGCCACATTTGCCCATAGGTTGGTTGGTTGATTTGTTTGTTTTGTATTTGTGAGTGATGATAAATATATTCTGAGTGGTTGTTTTATGTGATAGATTGGTTAATGAAATTGATTTAGCCATGTGTCTGGCTAATAAGGTAAATAATCTTTTTCATCAGTTTTGATGAACTTTTGAGATCTGCCAGTAATATATCACAGAAAGAATGTAATTCTTTGGTCCCAAGAGCACAGGTTGCATTATCTGGTCTTTCTTAGTTTGATAGTTATCCACAAACTGTGGTTTCCTTCATGCATGGTCACATTTGAATCTTCTGTTTACTGTTTGGCATATTTTAATTTCACTGTTTTGCTGTGACAAAGTATCATGACAGGAGCTGTGCATGGAACACACTTTATTAAGGTTAAGATGCTATAGCTTATTGTCTTGAGTTTGAATTTTTGTTCGCATGTCTACCAGTACATCCGCAATAGATGGAACTATTTTATTACTTAATCTTTAACTTAAATAACACAATAGTATTTCTATTTATTTTTACATATTTACTTTTGAGGTGGAGTCTTGTTATGTTGCCAAAACTAGGCTTGAATTGGCAATCCTAGCAGCATCTATAACTAGTTGGGATTATAGGTGTGTGCCACCAGGCCTGGCTTATTATTTCCCTTATGCAGAATTACAGAGTTAAGAAGTAATGTTATTACATGTGTGAACAAACAAAAATATTTTCCCATAAGGCTAATTCTTTTATAATCAAGCAAAAAAGGGAGGGGTAATAGAAAATAATAATTAAAAGTAAAATTCTTCAGAGATGTAGTAAACATATCTTAGGTGATGTACTCACATAACATATATACATCTATTTCTCATGTCATTTGGAGCTCTGTATATTAAGTCAATAAATATTTATTACAGTTTATAAAATAATATGATTTAAAAGGAAATGTAAAACATAGTGTTTATTCCAAAAATTATGTGGCCTAACAAGATGCTTCAGTGCCCTAAGATAAAAATAGAGGAAATGTTATGTGATCTAATAATATATTTCATTGAGAGATTTATTATAGAGATAACTCAAAAATTCAATGGGAGCATGTTTTTTTTTTTTTAAAAAAGGTTTTAATATTTTTTTTGTTATAGATTTATTTATTAATTTTTATGTGGTGCTGAGGATCGAACCCAGTGCCTCATACATGTGAGGCAAGTGCTCTGTCACCTGAGCCACAATCCCAGCCCAAATGGGAACATCTTAATGTTAGGGTTTCAGAGAAGATCTAGAATAAAAAAGATTTGAGTTGGGCTTAGTGAAGAAGATAAGGAATCGGTTAACTATACCTCCCCAAGTAAGAAAATTTCAAATCATGAAGCTGGAAAATTTGAGAAATACTCAATTTTAGCACACCACACCGGCATTAAAGTCTTCAACACATATGCCTTTAGGGAACATTTAAGATCCAAACCATAACGGGGTCTAACTGTAATATACTTAGTGAATAACAGAGTGACTATTTGATAACTGTTCACAAATCATATAACTGTTTGGTTATTATTTGACTTAATAATGTATCTCAAATCTAGTATATGCAAAACTTTACTTCCCAAGCTTTCTTCTCAAATATGCTCTATTCCACCCTCAACACTGATGACAACTCCTGTCTTTTGAGTTTTTTTATTCCAAGATTTCTGAAGTTATCCTTAATTCCTTTTTTTTTTTTCTGTTATGTTCAACATCCATTCTATCAGGGAATTAATCTGCCCCTGTCTTCTAAATTTATTCAGTATTTAACTGTTTTGCACCACGTCCACTGTTATTACACTGATGCAAGCCTCCATGAACTATTGTGTTACTACAATAGCCTCCCATCTGTTTTTCTGCTTCTACCCCTTTTTTTCTAGGTCTAGTCTCTAAAGCAGGGGATGATAAACTTTTCCATATAAAGCCAGCTACTTCACCTTTATAGACTTACAGCAGCCATAAATAATACATGAATGAATGGGTACAGCTGTATTCTGATAAAGCTTGATTTATAAAAACAGTTGGCAAACTGAATTTGGACTGTGGACCATGATTTGCCAATCCCTGTTTTAATGAGTACATAGTTATGCTCTTCTACCTAAAATTCTCTTCCTACAATTCTCCAATGAACTCATCTCCCATATAGGAAGTTTGAAAGACCTTTACTTCTCCCTTATTCTCCAAGATGAGAATGCTCCTGATGTGTTTGAGAATCATAATAGTGTGATTAATAAAAAAAGGAAAATGTGTAATGGGAAACAATTATAGTAGTATCTGGCAGTACTGGGCATGGTGATGTGCACTAAGTTCCCAGTTACTCGGGAGGCTTAGATAGGAGGTTCACAAACCAGGGCCAGTCTGGACAATAGTAATTTTTTAAAAAAGTTAAAAAAATTACCTGCTGCCAGTAGTGTTCATAATCATAATCTGTGGTATTGCTTCTTTCAGTAAACATTCCATTAACTCATAGTGGTAACTACTTTGTTAAAAAAAAAAAAACTCAACAGAATGAAATTTAGAAGTCTTAGAGCATATACACTGAACCACAACAATTTAAATCAGTTGCATAAAGTTTCTCTAGTTATAATAGTAGGTTTCAAAGGCCCTTTTTCCATTTTTACTAAGTCTAAGGAAGCAATAACAAGACTGTTAAGGCTGCTTGTAGGTGTTCAGCAAAATTTTTCAAAAACCCCTTTTTCAGAGGCATAGCGTTACTTTTATCCATCAAAGTTAAAAAGTAAGGGACATGGCTTAACAACATTTCATTTGGGGTCAGGGGAACTCTGATTTTCTTTTTTGGAAGGAGCTTAACATGAGCCAAGAATGAAATTGCTATTTAAGAAAGGGAGAGGAGGGCTTACAACTCAGTATAACTCAGTGGCAGAGCACTTACCTAGGATGTGTGAGGCTCTGGGGTCCCGCCCCCCCGCCCCCTCACCCCCGCCCCCCCCCCACCCCCGCCCCCCCCCCCAATACCGCAAAACAAAAAAAAAGGGCAAAAGAAGGGGAGAGGAACATCCTCAGGCTATTTAGAAGTATAATGTCAAGCACATGGAAACAATTAGCTTTCTGTATCTTATAGGAATACTTAACCCATATGAGAATATCTTATTATTTCTAACACTAAAAATAGGATTTTTTAAAATTCAAATTATGTCATAATTTCTTATAAGTAGTGTTTGTAAAACTGATACTTTTTTTAAATTTTAAGTTGTTGATGGACCTTTATTTTATTCATTTATTTATATGCGGTCCTTAGAATCGAACCCAGTGCCTCACACATGCCGGGCAAGTGCTCTACCACTGAGTTACAACCCCATCCCAAGACTGATAGTATTTTTAAAGGGAGAAAACTAACACAGAGCTTACACTTCAGGATTTGTGAGGATGTCTTATATGAATGTTATCTATAGATTTTGGTTTTGCTGTCTAGTTTTTGTCAATGATTTGGATTAATTGAATAAATGTTGCTGATGCCACCGTTTTTTCTAGAGTAAGATTTTTAATGTTTAAAGAAAACAATTTGTGTACGAAAGTCCTTTTCTTTAATGAGCTCTATTGTGCTTCTTTGGATAATATTACTTTATAATGTTCCAAATTTAGAGATTGGCTGTGGGAGAACTAACTGAAAATGGTTTGACATTAGAAGAATGGTTACCATCAACATGGATTACAGATACTATTCCCCGAAGATGTCCATTTGTGCCACAGATGGGTGATGAGGTACTTTTAAACTTTTTAATTATTCTTTGTTTTTTGTTTTGCTTGTTTGTTTGAGTAATAACCTGGAACATTTTGTAGTTCTTGAAACACAACTATAGAAGATTACAACAGGTTTATACAAATAACTCATTCACAGCTGTGTATGGAGAAAGTACATTTAGGAGGAAAGGGTTAACAATAATCTTTTTTAAGACTGCTATAAATTTTTAATCATCTAAATATTATAAGAGAAAGGAAGCTTTGTTGACATTTATTGCCAGGTGTGGTGGCACGTGCCTGTAATACCAGCAACTCAGGAGGCTGAAGCAGGAGGATCACAAGTTCAAAGCCAACCTGGACAATTTAGCAAGACCTTGTCTCCAAAAAAAAAAAAGGTTGGGATGTAGCTCAGTGGTAAAGTCCTTCTGGGTTCAGTCACAAGTAATGCTTTTTTTTTTCTTTCAAAACAAATATTTTTTTTCTAAAGGAATATATTAATATATTTGTTTCTCTTAATTAAAAAATTAAATATATAGCATGTTACAATAAAATTTAGCTTTTTTGCATATAATTTTATTTCAAAATATTTCATTTACCCATATGTTCATATTTGTTTCTAAAATCTATGGTCTTAGAATAAGAACTATTATTTATTTTATTTAAATTTTTATCTTTGGCAGAGTTGGGATCAAACTCAAGGCTGCATACCAGTTAGGCAAGGGCCTTACAACTGAACTATACTTCAACTCTCTATTTAAGATTGTTACCTCTTGCTGGGCATGGTGTCCCTAGCCTGTAATCTCAGTGTCTTGGGAGGCTCACATCTTCAAAGCCAGCCCCAGTAACTTAATGAGACCCTGTCACAAAAAGGGGCTGGGAATGTGGCTCAGTAGTTGAACCCGTCTGGGTTCAGTTCCCAGGACCAAAGATAAAAACTGGCACTCCCATTTTAGGCTGTATACTTATAAATTTAGAATGAAAATGTAAGGATTTAGATCATAAGTTCTCACCCAGGGTCATATTTCCTTATTTTATACACAGACATAGTGTTATCTGGTGTCTGTTAACATGAGTAACAATAATAAAAACTGAAAAAAGCTGGTTTCGTAAAGCACTCTAAATTTGTACTGAAGTGGTAACTGACAGTTAAACAAGGAAAACAAACTTTTAATACAAGAGTGACTCTAAAGGAAAGTATAGAATAATTTTTTTTAGAGATCCTGTTTGCATCAGAAGATCTGAGGAACTTGGAGCATTATCACGCTGTTATGGTATAGGTTAAATATAATGATTGGTCTTACAGATCCTACAGCATTAAGGAGAGACTAAATACATTTACTATGGTATTTCAAGATTGTCAGAAAGTTTGTAATTCCTGATTAAATGATTTCCTTTGAAATTGTTTCCATTTTATTTTTGGGTGCTGATGTTTGAATACTTAAATCCTTTTTATTCAACTCCATTCCTGCATTTGAAGTTGCAGACAACTGAATTAGTAATGAAGAGAATGAAAGTAATAGGAAAAGTGGCTATTCCAAAGTATTACTAAGATTTGAATAGCATTTTTCAACAAGCTTTTTAAATTTGTAGTACTGAGAATAATACTTGGTGTCAAACTACTGTGTTCAAGTAATTGACAGTTGTTAGACGTCACCTAAACTTGATCTTTATGAAATGAGAATAAATATATGCTGCACTGTCTTACTATCTGCTAAAATGTAAGAAAAAAGTAGGTGAACATGAATTTATTATGATTACTGGTTACAAGTGACTTTATTTTGCAAGAGAAATTAACTTATTTTGAACCTAATAAATGATGAAATAAAAAAAAAATGCCCCATCTTAAATTTCTAAGTATATACTAATGTTATTTAGAACACTTTGGTTATGATTAAGTGATGCTGAGACAATTTAAGGAATTGAGGGGGGGAAGCCAGTATCAGAATTTCTATTAGCTCAGAAGACATATGAGATTTTCTCTGCAATTTTAGTTGATGTCTTACATTCTTGGAAACATCCAGATTTTTAAATTGTGGCTTTTATCTACTTTTTAGGTTTATTATTTCCGACAAGGACATGAAGCATATGTTGAAATGGCCCGGAAAAATAAAATTTATAGTATCAATCCTAAAAAACAACCATGGCATAAAATGGAACTACGGGTATGGTATTTATTATGTAACTATAAAGATTTATTTAGGGGTCATGGAAAAAATGTATTAAGGGTTACTATTTTCACTATAGGAAACTGAATGATGAAGTTCCCTTGTTTAATTGAAGTGGTTTTGTAGATTAAAAGGGTTTGATTTTTCAGTCAAAGAAACTCAAGATTGAGTTTATATTCACTGATAAACTTTATAAATTGCATACAAAATTTGATAATAGTGAAAATTAGATGACACTAGTGTTTAAGGTAGACTTTATTTTGTCATCTGGATTTTATCAGCAGTAGTTCAAAATTATCTTGCATTCTTTGAAATTATGTTGGAAAACTATTATACTTTTTTAAAAATTGCAGTACAACCTGTAAACCATAAAGTGCACATCTTAAATACATAGCTCAATTTTTACATGTGCACAGAGTAATTACCATGCAGATGAATATTAAAACCAAGAAATGTTTTCTTAGTTATGTTTAGCAATCTGTTTTGTGGTTTATTTTGTAAATGTGATTTCTTATTTTCTATATCTTAGGAACAAGAACTGATGAAAATAGTTGGCATAAAATATGAAGTGGGATTACCTACCCTTTGCTGCCTTAAACTTGCTTTTTTGGATCCTGATACTGGTAAACTGACTGGTGGATCATTTACCATGAAGTAAGGACTATTGAAAGAACCAGTGGTTTCTTAGTATTATAGATTGTTTTTCAAGATTCAGATAAATTTAAACATGTTTTGAATATTTTTTCCTAAAATATGATCTAATTAGTTTGTTTCTATTTGTGCTTAGATACCACGATATGCCTGATGTTATAGATTTCCTAGTCTTGAGACAACAATTTGATGATGCCAAATATAGGCGGTGGAACATAGGTGGGTAATATATTCAGAAGTCATGGATGTTTGATGTCTTTTTTTCAACCCAACAATTGATTTATTCTTTTTCATAATTTAGAAAAAGATATTTTGCCATTAATAATAATGTTAATAACAAAGTATGATATGTATTAGAAGTATTTTTAAATTTTGTTTAAATTGAAAATACTTTAGTTGATGCTTAAGTTTCAAACCATTGTATCTCCTACATTTGGTAACTGTTTATAAGATTCTTTATAATTTTTTTCAGCCTTTTTACATGTTGAATTAAATATTTATCCACAAATATTAATAACAATTCATATTTGATATCAGAAGAAGTCTTGACAAAATAAGTGATAATTTGGATTGAGATTAATACTAAACTGACTTTATTATTTATTGTTATTTCTGTTATAATTTTTAAAAGTAATATTTAAAAATAATGTTGTAAATAAGTTTCAGAGAAACCTTGAAATTATAAATATTTCCAGGCATTTAAGTTTTGTTAGTTTATGTACAAATGTTTGCTATGAATTAAGTAGTTGTTCTTGAGAATTTGAGATAAAGCCATTTTTGTCTTGGAGTGCAGTCTGGTATGAAGATGATACTTATGGTTTAGCAAAACCCATCAATTGATATATTAGTTATCTTTTCTCCAGTGTCATTGGAGGACATTGGCATGGTGATTTATCGTTTATTGGTCTTGGTTAAACTTAGCTTTAAAAAAAACAATGAGCCATGTGCTGTGGTGCACAACTATAATCCTATTGGTTTGGAAGGCTGGGGCTGAGGCAAAAGGATTGAAAGTTGAAGGCCAGCCTCAGCAATTCAGTGAGACCCTGTCTTAAAAAATAAAAAGGAGTGGGGGTGTGGCTCAATGATAGAGTGCCCCTGGGTTCAATCCCCAGTACCAAAAATAATAATTATTATTATTTTTACTTTAGCCTTTCCTCGGGAATTTTTTTTTTTTTCAGTTTGGGGGGAGGTTACAGGGGTTTGACTCAGGGGCACTCAATCACTGAGCCACATCCCCAGCCCTTTTTGGTAATTTATTTATTTATTTATTTATTTATTTTTCAGTTTTTTTTTATTGGTTGTTCACAACATTACAAAGCTCTTGACATATCATATTTCATACATTAGAATCAAGTGGGTTATGAACTCCCATTTTTACCCCAAATACAGATTGCAGAATCACATCGGTTACACATCACATTTTTACATACTGCCATATTAGTGACTGTTGTATTCTGCTACCTTTCCTATCCTCTACTATCCCCCCTCCCCGGCCCTCCCATCTTCTCTCTCTACCCCATCTACTGTAATTCATTTCCCTCCATGTTTGTTATCCCATTCCCCTCATAACCTCTTATATGTAACTTTGTAAAACAATGAGGGTCTCCCTCCATTTCCATGTGATTTCCCTTTTTTTCTCCCTTTCCCTCCCACCTCATGTCTCTGTTTAATGTTAATCTTTTCTTCCTGCTCTTCCTCCCTGTTCTGTTCTTAGTTGCTCTCATTATATCAAAGAAGACATTTGGTATTTGTTTTTTAGGGATTGGCTAGCTTCACTAAGCATACTCTGCTCTAGTGCCATCCATTTCCCTACAAATTCCGTGATTTTGTCATTTTTTAGTGCTGCGTAATACTCCATGGTGTATAAATGCCACATTTTTTTTATCCATTCATCTATTGAAGGGCATCTGGGTTGATTCCACAGTCTAGCAATTGTGAATTGTGCTGCTATGAACATCGATGTGGCAGTATCCCTGTAGTGTGCTCTTTTAAGGTCTTCAGGAAATAGTCCGAGAAGGGCATAGCTGGGTCAAATGGTGGTTCCATTCCCAGCTTTCCCAGGAATCTCCATACTGCTTTCCAAATTGGCCACACCCGTTTGCAGTCCCACCAGCAGTGTACAAGAGTACCCTTTTCCCCACATCCTCGCCAGCACTCATTGTTGTTTGACTTCATCATGGCTGCCAATCTTACTGGGGTGAGGTGGTATCTTAGGGTGGTTTTGATTTGCATATCCTTGACTGCTAGAGATGGTGAGCATTTTTTCATGTACTTGTTGATTGATTGTATGTCCTCCTCTGAGAAGTGTCTGTTCAGGTCCTTGGCCCATTGGTTGATTGGGTTATTTGTTATCTTATTGTCTAATTTTTTGAGTTCTTTGTATACTCTGGATATTAGGGCTCTATCTGAAGTGTGAAGAGTAAAAATTTGTTCCCAGGATGTAGGCTTCCTATTTACCTCTCTTATTGTTTCTCTTGCTGAGAAAAAACTTTTCAGTTTAAGAAAGTCCCATTTGTTGATTCTTGTTATTAACTCTTGTGCTATGGGTGTCCTATTAAGGAATTTTGAGCCCAACCCTACAATATGTAGATCAGAGCCAACTTTTTCTTCTATCAGACGAAGAGTCTCTGATTTCATATCTAGCTCCTTGATCCACTTTGAGTTGACTTTTGTGCATGGCGAGAGGAGGGGATTCAGTTTCATTTTGTTGCATATGGATTTCCAGTTTTCCCAACACCATTTGTTGAAGATGCTATCCTTTCTCCATTGCATGTTTTTAGCTCCTTTATCAAATATAAGATAGTTGTAGCTTTGTGGATTAGTCTCTGTGTCCTCTATTCTGTACCATTGGTCCACCCACCTGTTCTGGTACCAGTACCATGCTGTTTTTATTACTATTGCTCTGTAATATAGTTTGAAATCTGGTATCGCTATACCACCTGATTCCCACTTCCTGCTTAGAATTGTTTTTACTATTCTGGGTCTTTTATTTTTCCATATGAATTTCACGATTGCTTTATCTATTTCTACAAGAAATGCCATTGGGATTTTGATTGGCATTGCATTAAACCTATAGAGAACTTTTGGTAATATCGCCATTTTGATGATGTTAGTTCTGCCTATCCATGAACAAGGTATATTTTTCCATCTTCTAAGATCCTCTTCTATTTCTCTCTTTAGGGTTCTGTAGTTTTCATTGTATAGGTCTTTCACCTCTTTTGTTAGGTTGATTCCCAAGTATTTTATTTTTTTTGAGGATATTGTGAATGGAGTGTTTTTCCTCATTTCCATTTCAGAAGTTTTGTCGCTGATATACAGAAATGCCTTTGATTTATGCGTGTTGATTTTATATCCTGCCACTTTGCTGAATTCATTTATTAGTTCTAGTAGTTTCTTTGTAGACTCTTTTGGGTCTTCTAGGTATAGAATCATGTCATCTGCAAATAGTGATAATTTAAGTTCTTCTTTTCCAATTTTTATGCCTTTAATTTCTTTCATCTGTCTAATTGCGCTGGCCAGTGTTTCGAGAACTATATTGATTAGAAGTGGTGATAGAGGGCATCCCTGTCTTGTTCTGGATTTTAGAGGGAATGCCTTCAATTTTTCTCCATTCAGAATGATGCTAGCCTGAGGCTTAGCATAGATAGCTTTTACAATGTCGAGGTAAGTTCCTGTTATCCCTAGTTTTTCTAATGTTTTGAAAATAAAGGGATGCTGTACTTTGTCAAATGCTTTTTCTGCGTCTATCGAGATGATCATATGGTTCTTATCTTTAAGTCTATTGATGTGGTGAATAACATTTATTGATTTCCGTATATTGAACCATCCTTGCATCCCAGGGATGAATCCTACTTGATCATGGTGCACAATTTTTTTGATGTGCCTTTGTATCTGATTCGCCAGAATTTTATTGAGGATTTTTGCATCTAGGTTCATCAGAGATATTGGTCTGTAGTTTTCTTTCTTTGAGGTGTCTTTGTCTGGTTTTGGAATCAGGGTGATGTTGGCCTCATAGAATGAATTTGGCAGAGCTCCCTCTTTTTCTATTTCCTGAAATAACTTGAAAAGTATTGGTATTAATTCTTCTTTAAAGGTTTTGTAAAACTCCGCTGTATACCCATCCGGTCCTGGGCTTTTCTTGGTTGGAAGTCTTTTGATTGCTTCTTCTATTTCATCTATTGATATTGGTCTGTTTAAGTTGTGAGTATCCCCTGACTCAGTCTGGGCAAATCATATGACTTAAGGAATTTATCGATGTCTTCACTCTCTTCTATTTTATTGGAATATAGGTTTTCAAAATAATTTCTAATTGTCTTCTGTATTTCTGTAGCATCTGTTGTAATATTGCCTTTTTCATCCCGTATGTTAGTAATTTGAGTTCTCTCTCTTCTTCTCTTCGTTAGTATTGCTAGGGGTCTGTCGATCTTATTTATTTTTTCAAAGAACCAACTTTTTGTTTTGTTAATTTTTTCAGTAGTTTCTTTTGTTTCAATTTCATTGATTTCTGCTCTGATTTTAATTAATTCTTGTCTTCTGCTACATTTGCTGTTTTGCTCTTCCTTTTCTAGGGCTTTGAGATGAAGTGTGAGCTCATTTATTTGTTGGTTTTTCCTTTTTTTGAGGAATGACCTCCAGGCGATGAATTTCCCTCTTAAAACTGCTTTCATTGTGTCCCATAGATTCCGATATGTTGTGTCTGTATTTTCATTTATCTCTAAGAATTTTTGATTTCCTCCTTTATGTCTTCTGTAACCCATTGATCATTCAGTAACATATTGTTCATTTTCCATGTGATGTAGGATTTTTCCTTCCTTCTTTTATCATTGATTTCCAGTTTCATTCCATTATGATCTGATAAAGTGCATGGTATTATCTCCACCGCTTTATACTTACTGAGGGTTGCCCTATGGCATAATATATCGTCTATTTTTGAGAAGGATCCATGTGCTGCTGAGAAAAAAGTATATCCACTTGATGATGGTTGATATATTCTATATATGTCAGTTAAGTCTAGGTTATTGATTGTGAAATTGAGGTCAATAGTTTCTTTATTCAACTTTTGTTTGGAGGATCTGTCCAATGGTGAGAGAGGTGTGTTGAAGTCACCCATGATTATTGTGTTGTGGTCTATTTGATTCTTGAACTTGAGGAGAGTTTGTTTTATGAACGTCGCAGCGCCATTATTTGGTGCATAAATATTGATAATTGTTACGTCTTGTTGGTGAATGGTTCCTTTTAACAGTATATAATGTCCTTCCTTATCCCTTTTGATTAACTTAGTCTTGAAGTCGATTTTATTCAATATGAGAATGGCCACCCCTGCTTGCTTACGAGGACCCTGTGCATGGTATATTTTTTCCCAACCTTTTACCTTGAGCCTGTGTATGTCTTTTCCAATCAGATGTGTCTCCTGGAGGCAGCATATTGTTGGATTTGTTTTTTTAATCCATGTTACCAGCCTATGTCGCTTTATTGGAGAGTTTAAGCCATTAACGTTTAGAGTTACTATTGATATATGGTTTGTACTTCCTGCCATGTTTGATTATTTATCTCTTTTTTTTTTTTTCTAATTTAGTTTGTTTCTCCATGATTCGCTTTCCCCGCATCCTCTGTCTTTACCGAGGCACTTCCCGCTGATGGTTTTGGTTATTGTTTTTCATTTCTTCCTCATGTAGAGTTTTGCTCAAGACGCTTTGCAATGCTGGTTTTCTGGCTACAAATTTTTTTAGCTTTTGTTTAACATGAAAGATTTTTATTTCGTTGTCGTATCTGAAGCTTAATTTTGCTGGATACAGAATTCTTGGTTGGCATCCATTGTCTTTCAGTGTTTGAAATACGTTGTTCCAAGATCTTCTCGCTTTCAGCGTCTGTGATGAAAAATCCGTTGTCAACCTTATCGGTTTACCCCTAAATGTAATCTGCCTCTTTTCTCTTGTAGCTTTTAATATTTTCTCTTTGTTCTGTATATTGGATATCTTCATAACAATGTGTCTTGGCGTTGGTCTACTGTGATTTTGTGTGCTCGGTGTCCTGTATGCATCTACAATTTGTATATCTGTTTCCTTTTTTATTTCTGGAAAGTTTTCTGTAATTATTTCATTCAGCAAGTTACTCATTCCCTTGGCATGAATCTCTGTGCCTTCCTCTATCCCGATGACTCGTAAGTTTGGTTTTTTAATTTATCCCCAATCTCTTGGATGTTTTTCTCGTGATTTTTTACCAGCCTATCTCAGTTGGCTAGACTCTTTTCAAGAGGATATATTTTGTCTTCATTATCTGACGTTCTGGCTTCTACTTGCTCCACTCTGTTAGTGATACTCTTGATTGAGTTTTTAATTTGGTTTATCGTTTCCTTCATTTCTAGAATTATTGTTTGATTTTTTTTTTATAATCTCTATCTCCTCATAAAGATGCTTAACTTCTTCTTTTATCTGTTTATGTAATTCATTTTCAATGTGATCTTTAAGGTGCCTTTCCATCTGTCTAAGGTGTTCCTTGAGTTCTTTATATGGCCATTTTTCTGATGACTCCACGTCCTCCTGAATATTTAGGCTGTTCTTCATTGTTTGTACTCCTTTTCTTTCTTGCTTTTTTATGCTCATGATACTTCTTGTTCTGTTTGACTGCTGAGTTACTGTTTACTCTTATAAATTTATTTCATGCTTGGGAGGAGAGGTATTAGAAGGGAAGGGAAGAAGTCACTAAAGAGAGTGAGTGTAGGCAGGTAGAATTCAAGAAAGGGGGAATAAGAAACTTGAAAAGAAATGAAAAGACAAAAAAAGTGAAAAGAAAGAAATAAAAAACGAAAAGAAAGAAATAAAAAACGAAAAAATAAAAATTTATAACAAAAAAATTATAATGATAATAAACAGATGGAAATTAAAGTTTAAAAAATAATAGTAATAATAATCGAATAAAAAGAATTTAAAAAAAATTGAAACCATTCATAAGAAAGTTGAAGAACAACAACAACATCAACAACAAAAAAAGAAAATAAAATAAAAAATACCAATAATAATCATTAAAAAAATAATAATAATAATAAATGCAGTCATAGAGCTCAATTAACTTCTCTTCCAGTAGGTGGGAACTGGGCCAGGCTTCTCTTCTTGATGGGTGGGAACCAATCACTGTGCCTCAGCTCTTCTTCCCAGACTGTGCGGGTCTCCAATCCTGAGTGCCTAGGGCCTTTTCTTGTGGTTCCTCAAGCCAGGCCCCTCTCACCTGTGACGCTCACCACAATACTGGCTACACGCCGGGTCTGCTCCTCCTGGGAGCCCTGTTTTTATGGATTCCTGGGCACACCCTT
The DNA here is from genome assembly GCF_964194105.1 of Spermophilus citellus. Classification (NCBI taxonomy): domain Eukaryota; kingdom Metazoa; phylum Chordata; class Mammalia; order Rodentia; family Sciuridae; genus Spermophilus; species Spermophilus citellus. The sequence continues at coordinate 88,944,158 of NC_138186.1, read as the reverse complement.
TCTGTTTGCCTCCCTCAGACCCTAAGTTTGCAGGGCTTGGGGCTGAGGACCCCCAGCGAATTTGTTTGCCCTCAGGTAGCAACTCCCCTGGTAGCTGGTGAAAGGGACCTCTGTTGTCAGCAGAGGGATACCCTGGGTCTGCCTATAGTGCTCAGTTGGCTTTTACCTTTGTGAGTTCAGCTGGGCCGACTAGTTATTTCAGCGGGATCATTAGTGCTGAGTCAAGAGAAGCAGGCGAACCAGAACTAGAATGCAGCCCAATCCGGGCTCGGTGTGTTCTGAGAGGGGCAGACTGTTCGCCCGGGATCCCCTTCAGCTCAACAGTGCCTAGTGGTCCTGAGCGAGCAGTATTTTGACAGTTTACTTCTCCCTATGCTCGCGCAGCTGAAGGGGTTAAAGACTTGATCTCTCCGCTTCTGCCGCCATGTTGGATCACTTAGATTTTAAATTGTCACTCATCAGCTGTTCCATTTAACTCGGCAGCTCACTCGCGCAGTGAAGAGCCTGCTCTATGGTGCTCCGCGGGAAGCAGCGGCGGCGGCGGCAGCCCAGCTGTTGCCTTCTGGACCCCCGGGGAGAGGGTGCGGGCTGGGGGAGGGGAGGCAGCGCCTTGGGGCCCGCGCGGGCCATGTACTGGACTAGCGGGAGAGCGGGCGGGGTGGGGGACAGAAATTGAGATCTATATTTAGGGACTGAGCTTGGGAGGAGAGACGGTGGGGGAGAAGCAAAGCGGAAAGGCGGAGAGGAGAAGGAGAAGGGGCCGAGGGAGCCAGGCAGCTTGGGGGCTCCAGCCTTACTGCTCGCACTGAAGTCGTGATGGACTCACTCCACCTTGGCTGGAGTCGTGGCGGATTCACTCCACCTAGGCCCCTTTCTTGACACGGTGCTGAGTCTTTGTCAACAGATCTCCTTTAATGATCTTTACTTCATCTTTTAAGACGCGGCAACATACACTGCGGGTGCGGAGCACGGAGCGGCTTACTCACTTCCCACCGCCATCTTAGAATCTTGTAATTTATTTTGAGATAGGGTCTCACTGAATTGTTAGCACTTCAATTTTGCTGAGGCTGGCTTTGAACTCTTGATCTCCCTGCCTCGGCCTCCTGAGCTTCTGGGATTACAGGCATGCATCACCACTCCTCTTTTCCTCAGAAATGTTTTAAGGCTTACTTTGAGAAACTTCATTTTTTTACTTTATTATTAAGTCTACAGATACTGTTCATTATGGTTAAGCTTGTATTTTCCAATTCTTCTTCTTTAACCTAATGTCATCAGTCTGTGTAGGCTTGTAAATAGGTCTGTAAAACTCATAATTACCTCTACCGGAAAGCTTGTGGTGTCAAGAACACTGTTTATAAAATGATAAGTATGCATATTAAATATCTCTCCCCCTACAGTGTTACCGATTTAACTCATTTTTTAATTAAGTGGGTCACTTTCTATGTTGCAGTTTCAGTGCCTTAGAGTTATACCTTAGGAAAACACAATTAACCACAGCAAACATACATTTCAGAGTAATGAGACAGCCTCTTTTCTTGTCCAGGTGACCGTTTCAGATCAGTCATAGATGATGCTTGGTGGTTTGGAACAATTGAAAGCCAGGAACCTCTTCAGCCTGAGTACCCTGATAGTTTGTTTCAGTGCTATAATGTTTGGTAAGGAAATACTTGTATTTTTTTTAATTAGGCCAGTCTTGCTTTGAAATATTTCTCCATTTATCAAGAAAGGGATATATTTCTTGCAAACACTGAAGGAATTATGTTATTTATAAAAATTGTAGATTGTTTTTAATTTAATAATTTTCCTTTCTTAAAGCTGGGACAATGGAGATACAGAAAAGATGAGTCCTTGGGATATGGAGCTTATACCTAATAATGGTAAGTATATGTTAGACTTTATGCATCAACCTTATGAAGTTGATTTCTTATTTAAGAAATGTGGTTTGTTAACTCACTACCACATAAGGTTGTGAAGATTTAACAGGAAACATTAATTCAGCAAATATTTGTTGTATTAGTTATTATTCATTCCTAAAAATGAGTACTTTAGGGACATTTTTTGTAACTCCAGCAGAATACTTAAAAGTATAACATAATAGTTGAAAGGTCATGCTTTTGAGTCAGATATAGATTCATATCCTCACACTGCCATTTTTCTATGTGATTTTGGCAAGTTCCATAGACTTAAAGCCTCAGTTTCTTAGGACTCAGCCTTTGATTATTTAAACAAATACCTTTCTTATAGGGCTGCTTTGAGGATTAAATGGCATCATGTGTATAAAGTGCTTATTATAGAGCCTGACACATGTAAGAGCTCAATGAAGAGGTAGTTGTAATTAATAATAACCATCATCTTGCATATTGTCTGACACACTCAGGATTTGGGAGTTAGCCCTAGGCAGTGAGTATGACATCTTCCTTGTACTGAGAAAAGGTGGGTATGGCTGAAGCATGGAGATTACATTTTCCTTTTATCTTATTACCTGTTTTGTTTCAATTTTTAAAAAATAACCACACATACAATTAAATATGCCTAAAAGGGGTGAAAGGCAGATTACTAATGTTTATTTTATAGAAAGTGGAATTAGGGGGACTTCATACATTATCTTTTACATTCCACATTATTTGAGTTGTTAACAATGTGTTATTTTTGCTATCAGATAAAAATTAAGATCTTTAAAAAAGAATAAAATGTCTGATTTGTAATATAGTAGAAATAATCATTTACAAATGGAATCGCTTAGTTGTTATTGTTACTCTAAAAAGTCAGAAAAGATAGAACTCTTGGAGAAGTTAACTTAGTCTGTTATTAGAGCCCTTTAAAACTACAGAAAACCAACTTGTAAACATTACATGTCTTATCTGGTTTTGTCCCTCTTCCCTAATGAAAGTTTGAATTTGAAGTCACATTGGACTATATTGAGTTCAATAATAGAGCTAATATGAGAGTAGTGAAACAGGTGTTGTAATACCTTAGCTATTTATAAATGAATTAGTGACACTGATTTATTAAATATATCTCTATGTGTGTGGTGTTGGTGGGATGTTGTTTTTGTTATATTTGTGTGCAGAAAGAGTTTAGTTACAGTGCAAGGAAGAAGAGTTTTATACACAAACATTGGCATATTTCCCAGATGAAGTCTAGTCCAAAGGAATTATTACCTGGCATATTTGTAGATTTTTGTCATCACCACCCTCTAATGATTTTCTTAGCTAAAATGTTAAAGCTTTAGAGCAAAAAAAAAATACACACACCCAAGGAGTATCTGTTAGTATTCACAATTCTGTTTCTACATGAAAAAATTTGAGGCTTTGATTGAAGTATTTTTGAGAAATGTTTTCTTTAGTTTCACCTCAAGTGTGGTTTATTAAAGTAAATGTAGCAATTATGAAATGATTTAGAAAACTTTGAAATTTGCATCTTTTTATAGAACTGTTTTCTCTTACCTGTAACTAGATTACAGAGCAAGTTTTCAGGTATAATTTTGGAGGAATGATCATTATCATTTAGAAAATAATTTATAAATTTAGGATCCTTTTTAAAATAATTTAAATTTTATTGACCCTTGAAATAAATTCTCCTTTACGAAAATGAAGAATATATTTACCAAATCCTTATATTAGACTTTAATTTTGTGACATCATTAAATTTACTTTCTAAAGGTAATCTAAACACTAGTTGCCAAATTTTCACCTATCTATTTTTCTATTTTTCAGCTGTATTTCCGGAAGAACTAGGTACCAGTGTTCCCTTAACTGATGTTGAATGCAGATCATTAATCTATAAACCTCTTGATGGAGAATGGGGTACCAATACCAGGGATGAAGAATGTGAAAGAATTGTTGCAGGAATAAACCAGTTGATGACACTAGGTAACTATCAACAACAGAAGTATAGAAGATGAGGTGGGGATGCAGGAGAGCAGGAAGCAAACTACAGTAAAAATAGTATGCCAACAAAAAATAAGTAAATTCTACAGTGCTTTTCAAGCATTTCTAATAGGAATCTTTTCTTGAATGAGATCTTAATGCAAGATTTAAGTATGTAAAACAGATATAAATCACATTTCTCAGCTGAATTTCAGAATAAGGGCCTTTTATAAATGCCAGAAGTATCTGAAAAATCTGGATCCTCCACAATCCAGTTTGAAGAGCCTTGGCATATTCAAGCCGACATGTAAACTGGAGGAGTATTGGAAGCTAGATTTTAAATATATAAACAGTTGTACCAGTTTCCCCCCAACTATATTAATCAAACATAAGAGAATCTTTTTAAGGGGAGAGAAGAAGGAGTATGAACTGAACTGTATTGTTTAAAAAAAATAAGCAATAACTACAAAATTTGATTATCTAGACTCGGCTTCCAAAGTAACTCAGCTAGTATGGTAGCTTATATCAACCCATTCTGGCAGTGAGTAATCAGCTTCAAAAAGTTTAGAGACATGAGTAAAAAGAGTTGAAGATAATGGGAACACAGATTGTAGGATATTCAAATCTGAAGGCTTTTGTTTTTTGAGGTGCTGTGAAATCAAACCCAGGGCCTTGTACATGCTAGGCAAATGCTCTATCACTGAGTTATATCTTCAGCCCTTGCAAAATGGCAACAGTTTTGTAAAAGTGGCCCTACAAATACTGTCGTAAGAAGTAGTTTTATATGTGAATGAATAAAATAATATAGAGAGTAGTTTTAACTATATTCTGGTTTTTGCTCTACCAGTTTACTTTGTGCCTTTCAGTCAGTTATATTGAGTCAAAAACTTCTGAATCTGTTTCCTTCTCTCTCATTGCCTAATATTTCACAGAATAATGTAAGAATGAGATAAAGTGATAAGGTTTGAGAAAGGTCATGTTCAAATGCATGCTAATGATAGAATGGCTTTATCAAATATACAGATTCAGGATGACTGTGTTTTGAATAAGTCAGTTTTAGGAATTTTTTATAAATTTATTAGGATATTTGTCTTAAATTTGTCTATGGATAAAAAAAAGAAATCCCCAGAATTTTAACAATGTTAGTGTAGGTTTAGTAAAAAAATGACACTCTTTATGTCAGTTAAATTATGTAATTTTAGTGAAAAGATAATGCCAGACTGATGTCTGTGTGAATTAGGACTTAGTCTAAAATTTGAGCAGAATTCCTTTTGAATTATTTTGAACATAAAAAAATAAATTTTAAAATTTATTTATTTTAGATATTGCTTCAGCATTTGTGGCCCCTGTGGATCTGCAAGCTTATCCCATGTACTGCACTGTAGTGGCATATCCAACGGATCTAAGTACAATTAAACAAAGACTGGAAAACAGGTTTTACAGGTTAGAATCATTTGATGTGGGTACTACCAAAAGGAAGCTAAATGATTCATTCTTTCACTCTTTGGCCAGTCTTCTACAGCTTTGTTCTTAACTTTTTATGTTTACAAATGTACATATAGATCACCTGGGGAACATGTTGAAAGGATCTGATTTAGTAGATTTGGAATAAGATATGATATTATAAATTTCTAGCAAGTTGACTATAATCTTGATTCTGCTTGTTTAGTTGAATGTGATTCCTGGATACAGTTTTTTCTAGATGTGATATGACTTCATGCTCATTTTCTTAATATAAATCAAACCAAATTATTTACTTTTCTCTCAATAAATAGCATATTAGAATTTTTGTTTCTTCATAGATTTTTCTTAAAATATAAAAAAATTACTTATCTTTACTTATATTCAGGTTATGAATACTTTTGAAAAATGCAATTAGAAAAGATGTAGTTTTTCATAATTGAAGAATAGTATGCCATAGAACTAGTTAAAAAGCAGATATAATTTCAACTAAAATTTGTTTTTTTCCAGTGAACCGTTTTGATAAATATTGAGTTCTTAATCTTGGACAGATTTTTGCAAGTTTTTTTTTTCCCCAAAAAAAACATTACCTGAAGTGTTTTGTCAAAAACTAAGTTTATAGTTTTCTCCATAATAAAATTACAATTTGTAATTTTAATTTTTTATATTACTTTTGCCCTGGCAGGACAACAATATTTTAATGCATATAGTATTGCAGTGGAGTTTTCTTTTTATGACTAATTTTAAATCCTACAGTTCTTTGCATTCTTTGTGTTAACTTAGGAAGTTTTTATTCATAATCTATACTTTTCTGTATAAAATGTGCCCCTTTTTTTCCCCATAAACAGTTTTGGGGTGCTTGGCACTGAAAATGTCATTTGTTCTTCCTTATTAACAGGGTTTCTCAGCAACATTACTGACATTTGGGGCTGGAAAATTCTTCACTGTGAGGGACTTTTCTGTACTTCTACCCTTTAGATGCCAATAGCAGTCCCTACTTTTAAAGTCTAAAATGAATCTAGACATTACCAAATGTATTCTGGTGGGTGAGGCACTCCTGGTTGAGAACCATTGCAGTAAAGAAAACTAAGATGATAGACTTTAGGTTTAAAAGATTTTTCTGATCTTGCTGTGTGTGCTTGCTATTGAATCATTGATGATTTGTCAAAAGCAAGAGATGAAAAGGAAATCTCCTGTGACCCCCCATGATATGTTTCACTCAGTCATCTACTCTAAGCATTTTTCAATATCTTGTAGAAGTTTAAGATAAAAATGAAGAATAAATTTATAACTGTATTCCTAGAACTAAATTACCAAAGGTTAAGATTTATACTTAGTACTTCAGAAATTGGAACAAGACATGGGAAGATTAGAGGGAGAGATAGAAATATTCATATACACTGGTGGTTGGACTACAGCTGGAAAGATAAGGAGCTGACATCTCTGACTATTGCTGTTATGTTCTTTCTCATAGAAACATTGCTGAACATGATAATTGCTAAAATGTACTTAATTATTTCAATGTACATTATAGCTTACATAGACTTTTTTTTGCATTAGCCAGTTTGAAACTTGATACATACATAAATTAGAAATCACCTATTTTTTAACCTGATAATATAGTTGTAAACTTGAGTTGTGTTCTTATGTAATATAGTGATGCCTTCATGTTGTATTTCACACCTTAAAATTTTTTTACCCTCTTCTTAAAGTTTGTGTTTTTCTTTTCTGATTTTTTCAGTGTCTGTGAAACTACTAGTAATAGTAGTTTACCCTGCTAGTAATAATCTAGTGCCCTATTTTACAGTTTTCTATGTGGTACACTGAAGATGTCTGTGATTCTTTTATTAGAATGAGCCTTGTGAATCAACTTGAAATGTACATTTTCTCTATATGCTTCTATATCCACAATTATATGTAACTTTTTAAATGTATTCTTTATTAATTCAGGCCACAATTGGATGATATTCTCAGAGGTTGATTTTTTTTCTTTACTTTCAGAAATAAAATTACAAAGCACCAGAACAATTTAGCATTGTCAATAGAATGTTTAGAAAATAATTCTCAGTTTTCTTGTAACACACTCATGTTTTTATGTTTTTTATCTCTTAAGCAGGCTATTGATTACCTTCTCGTTTTTACATGTCATTTGATTACTAGCTCTATAATTAGATTAAGATTGTTTCCTTTTATATACACAAGTTAGAGGTATTTATTTATTTATTTATTTATTTTAAAGGTGCCATACATGACAGAAATATGTAAAGCAAAAACTAAGAACTTGTTTCTCTGGATCTACTCCTACCTCTTCCCCTATAGACATTTCCCCCGCTGAAAAGTAGGCATTGTTAATAGTCTAGTGTCCAGTTCTAGACATTTTCTTTATAGATAGATAATGTCACTCCTCTTTTTTATCCTCTAAAACAAATGGGATTGTGCTTTTTGAAAATAGCTATTTAAGGTGTGAATGTAATTGGATTAAGACTGAAATTCAGAAGTTAGAATGTCTTAGTTTTAAATTGTGTATACATATTTCTAAATATGAGGTTAAGACACATATTTTGTTTTTTTAAAGGCGAGTTTCTTCCCTGATGTGGGAAGTTCGATATATAGAGCATAACACACGAACATTTAATGAGCCGGGAAGCCCAATTGTGAAATCTGCCAAATTTGTGACTGATCTTCTTCTACATTTTGTAAAGTGAGTTACTTATTCATATTTAATTATAATAGCTATGATTAATGGCTTTTAAAATGTAAAATGTCAGACTGTAAAATACAATAATTTTCTACATGTATAATGCTGTCACATGTAGTTCCTCAAAATACAAAGCCTGTGTACTAAGAAAAAAATTATAATGTAAAGGAAGTGCACTAAAAACGTTTAGTGGACACAACATCTTTATTTTTATGTGGTGCTGAGGATGGAACCCAGCACCCCACACATGCCAGGCGAGCATGTTACCGCTTGAGCCACATCCCCAGCCCATATATATACAAGATTATTAACAGATATTTAGGTAATCCAGTCAGATACTGAATTTTCAAAAGTCTTTTTCCTCAATTAGGTTTATTTCCTTGTGTATTGATTCTATAACAGGAGTAATAATTATAGTTTAAGGCAAAAGTACTACCTTTCCTTCCTTATTTTGTGGATTTTATATAGCCATAAAATGAATTGAGCCTTCTAAATTGAAGCCAGAGGCATGAATCATGTTTTGGTGCAAAAGATTGTTCTAATTTTCTATTGAATTTACTATTTATATTAATATATATTATATTAGATTTCCCCCTCCTCCCTTAGGTTAAGAAGAGGTAACAGTGTATTTAAATACCTTAATTCAGGTATTATCAGCTTCCACTTTTATCTAAGGGGATTATTCAGGCTTTTTTCCTTAATTTTTCCAGCTTCATTCTCTTTTTTTAACGTAATCTTAGGATCTTTTTTCCTGGGAATATTTGTTTTGTGTGTTGTGTTGTGCTTTTTTTTTTTTTTTTTTTTGCTAAGAAATGCAGGTAGGTATAAGGGAAAAACAAAACAAAAACAATTAGCAAGATAAACTCTGTGTCCTTCCTCTACATTATTCTCTAAGAACTCTTCCTTTCCAAATGGTTTTAGGGACTTTATTGCTATGCTTTTGCTCTTTTTCAGTGAATTTAGTAATCAAACATTAGTTAATTCTAGAGAACTCTTTGTAATTTTAAAAGTGTTATAAGCATATGTATATACATCTCTTTTCAGAGATGAATTCACAGAATCACATGATATAAAATATTCATGTCTCAGTGAAGTAATTTAGATGAAAATTGTTTTTACATTTTAAATAGTCTGAAAATGCATTTCTTTCAGATTTTGAAATTCAAATTAAGGTAATATTTCAAGCATTTATATGTATGTATTTAAAAAATAAATACCTGGTACATGTTTAATTTGTTAAAAAACATTTTTAGCTGACAGTAATTTTGAAAATGTAAATTATTCTTTGAAATTTTGATCATGGTATTTTTTAATTGAGTTACTTGGCAAAATTTCATGCTCTCAATGCATACAAACTAATATGTACTTGGAGATAGAAATAATCATATTTTTACCCTTTTAATACAGTTTCATAGGCCAGTAAACATGAAATTGAAATAACATAAGGAATACTGCGATAAATAACAAAAGAATTGTGTGAAAGTTTACATGAGGACAGGTCACTTCTAGTTTTGAAAGTGGAGATTCAAATACACAGAAGTATTTAAGAAGATGTTATGAACAAGGTAGATAACTGATGTATTCAGGATAAATTAGATGAAAAGAAAGCCATTCCAGAGTTAAGCAGTAGCCTAAGGTAGGAAAGTAAAGCATTATTAAGAGGAATATTAGTTGGTGAAGTAGACAGTATAGGAGTAGAACTTGTAGGAATATAGTGCTAAGTTGGGGACAGAGCATGGTGGGCATTAAGTGCCAACCTGAGGAACAAGACTTTTATTTACTTTTTATTTAAGTATTTATTTTAGTGCTGGGGATTGAACCGAGGGACACTTAACTACTGAGCCACATCCCCTTTTTAAAATATTTTATTTAGAAGTGGGGTCTCACTGAGTTGCTTAAGGCTTGCTAAAATGCTAAGGCTGGCTTTGAGCACACGATCCTCCTGCCCCAGCCTCCTGAGCCTCTAGGATTACAAGAGGAACTAGACTTCTAAAATATAGAAAAGAGACAAAAAGCATAAATAGCACATTGGCTTATACCAAAGAGAAGGTGATAAGGGCATAATTTGTGGAAGTGAGAAAAGGATAGATACCAAGATATTTTTGAGAATAGAATTCTGTTTGGACTGCTCTTTGGGTTTTGAGAAAGCAAGGGACAAATAGTGAAAATCCAAGATTTTCATTACTGTTAGAATGGTGTGCTGTTTAAAAAAAAAAAAAAGAAAATTAAAAGAGGAAGAGATTGGGGAGTGACAATTAGGTTTAAACAATGAATTTTAGGTGATGGTGTCAAAATGACTAAGGACAAAAATTTATGGAATGTCTCCATTTAAGAATGAATAAAGGAATGAGAAGATATGGGGTGTATTAGTTTTACCTTGAAGCATTCCAGGCATAGCAGCAACCTTAGCAAATTCATTCGGGAGTCAAAAATTGGGTTTGACACAATTAAATAATCCAGGGGTAAGGATGACACAGGGTATATTGTGTGTGTCTTGGGTATCCATGTCAACAAATGCAGAAATGCTTTAGCCTCAATTTTACCCTTAAAATCTGGTTTTAAGAACAAAGGAAAAAAAAAACTCATGACTTTAGTCTTACTTATTAACATTTTCTTGCTATTTAGGGATCAAACTTGTTATAACATAATTCCACTTTATAATTCAATGAAGAAGAAGGTTTTGTCTGACTCTGAGGTATGTAATATTATGATTACTACTTATATAAAAAAGAAATTTACATACATACATATTACAGTTTTCAAGTAAAAACTGTTCTGAAAATTATTGTTTGCTCAGTACTATTGTTAACTTTTTAATAAAATGGTATTCAGTATTTTATTGTTAAAATTACAAAAGGGAGACTTTTTAATGGGTCATTAAATTACCCCAGCGTATATATTGAGTTTTTTAAAGTATAAAGGAAATAATTTCTAAATACACTATTGAGTGTAATGAAACCTAAAATGTTTTATAAATTTGATTTATTCTGGCTTCAAAGGAAGAAGAGAAAGATGCTGATGTGCCAGGAACTTCTACCCGAAAAAGGAAGGTAATTAATTTTTGTTTTTTGCAGAGGTACTTTATATGAATTAAAAATGCATTAAGAGCTTATTATTAATTTTTTAGCAGTCTTAAAGGCAGATTAAGTATTACTTTCAAATCAGTCCTAACGTTTTTCAGAACTATTGGATGCTATGGATTTTTTTGTTGTTGTTGTTTGTATTACGGTATGTTATAAATTGAACATTCGTAATTTGAATACAAAACTCATAATGCTCCATGGATGCTTAAAAACTTTCATATTTTGGAGCATTTGGTTTCCAGATTTTTGGATCAGGAATGCCTAACCAGTGAAGTCTGCAATTAATCCCAAATCCAAAACACTTCAGGACCCAAGCGTTTCAAGTAAGGGATAATCAACCTGTACCTAATTATGTAAGACTTCATTAAAAAATTCAAAATTAAATCACATGATGTGGAACATGCCTATGTCTTCATATACTCTAGAGGTTGAAGCAGGAGAATCAAAAGTTTGAGGCCAGTCTGGGCAATTTAGGGAGATCTTTTCTCAGAAATAAAAAGGGCTGGAGATGTAGCTCAGTAGTAAAATACTTGCCTAGCATGTCCCAGGCCCTGGAATCAATACCCAGCATGGGGTAGTAGGAATGGTGTACAATTTGTATTGTATAAGTGCTGTTTTATTAATATACTTGAATATTTTCATTTCAGGACCATCAGCCTAGAAGAAGATTACGTAACAGAGCTCAGTCTTATGATATTCAAGCATGGAAGAAACAATGTCAGGAATTGTTAAATCTCATATTTCAGTGTGAAGATTCAGAGCCTTTTAGACAGCCAGTAGATCTCCTTGAATATCCAGTAAGTTATTTTTGAAAATATTATCTGTACTTTTAGTTTGCTACATATCTTATATATAATAGCGGGTTATTTATATGCCTATAATTTATTTCTTCATTATTTCACGCATGTTCTTATTATCCATTTGGTTATATAGAAAAGCTAAGTTAAATAGTGTAATAAAATGGAAAGAGCCCTGACTTTTAAGTATCTAAAGAATTATATTATAGTCTTGGCTTTGCTCTTTCTAGTTTTTTATCTTTGAGCAAATCACATATCTCCCATCTGTATATTATTTTTACTAATTTTTCTCTTTCACACACTAATTTCAAGAATTTAGCATAGCTAGGAAACAAATAATAAAACTTTGTTATAGGGTTATAGAGAAGAAATGAGAATACATATATATATATAGTTTTCAAACAGTGAAGCATTATATACAAATGTAAGGTGGCATGTTATATATTCTTTTTTTAAGTTATGCCAATGTATGATCTAAATATTTATTTTTTCAAGCCGTCATAGCAATCCAAATTTAGCTTAGTGATTTTTATTCCTTTAACAAGTTATTAAAGATTGTATAGTTCAAATAACATGCATGATTTCAAGTGAAAATATAAATTGATTTATAAGACATCATACCTAGATGTGGTATCATCTGATTTCATTATCTGGTTTTTTTTTATCCTTTTTAGTTATATATAACATTAGGATACATTATGACATAATCACAAAAGCATGGAATATAACTTGCTCTTACTCAGTCCCCAGAACTTATCTCCTCTCTCCCTCTACTCCCCTGGCTCTACTGATCTTTCTGAAATACATTTGTGGCTTTTTTTTTTTTTTTAATTAGTGCCTTGTGGATATACTTGATGTTGGAATTCACTGTGCTATATTCATGTATGTATATATGAAAGTTTGGTCAGATTCATTCCATTCTTTTGCCCTTTTTCCATCTCTTCTTCCTCCCCTTCAATCCCCAATCCTCTTTGTCTACTCTAGTGATCTTTCCTGTATTTTGATAAAACAGGCCCCCCCCCCACTTTTTTTCTTTTTGTCTTTCGCCAGTTATAGGTGAATAATTTGGTCAAACGCAGTGTAGTTAGACTTTGCTGAAGATGTTGTAGACCTTTTTTTTAATACCTCATACTAAAAATTTGTAGACATCAGATATAAAACTAGATTCTGAAAGGTGGAGACAAAGTAGATAGACTGGGCTCTCAGGACCAACTGAATAGTGCGTTCTCCTGGGTTTTGCTTTCTCATTATATATATCCCACTCAAGATATTGGAGAAGCTATTAACCTAAAAATGCTAATAAACACTGATGATAAAGGTCCCTCAGTTAGCTCTATCTTTTTTTCTCTAGAAGAATCAGCAAAGGGCCAGACTAGCAATACAGAAAACTGATACATACTGCTGTACTTCAGCCAAATAACAGAAAAATAACTGTGCCCCTTATACCTTTCCCATTATCAAAGATTAGTGGAGAGGCCACCTTTTTTTCCTCCTTCAGATACCAGTGGAGACTATAAGGGAAATAGAAAGTTCCACCCCTCTGGCAATAATGAGGTACCTTTCCTCTTCTTCATTATGATAGTGTCAGTAGAGGTCTAATGGAGAGTTAGGCCTTTCATTACCCATAGTGTGGGTGGAGGCCCTGTAGGGAACAGTAACAAGGCATTACAACCTAGGTGTTATCAGTGAAAGTCTATGAAGGAGTATGTGCTCCTATCCTTTCCTAGCAGTAACAAGGAAATCCTCTTCACTAGAACCTGACTTTCAAGGCAATATTCCCTCTCCTCCCTCTGTCAGCAGCACACAGAGGAGGCCACCAACTAAAATACAAGCTTTTTTAAAGAATCATTTTTATACCCAAAATATGCAGGTTTTATAAAAAAATCATTTATTCCAAGACCTAGCACAATATCAACCCAGTTGAATGAAAAAAGTCAATCATTAAGTAGCATTATGAAAATATTTGAGTAGTAAAAATCATACTTGAAACAAAAAATAGTCTCAACAAAGTTCAGAACTAAATGAGATCTGGGGTTGTGGTTCAGTGGTGGAACGCTTGCCTAGCTTGTGTGAGGCACTGGGTTCGATTCTCAGCACCACAAATAAAGTCCATTGACAAGTAAAAAAATATTAAAAAAAAACTAAATGAAAATAATAATATTAATTACAGGAGAAAACAGAAGAGAATCTGTGAACTTGAAGATCAAAAAATAAGGGATGGATAATTTTCTATATTACACTAAAACTGGTAAAATGTGCTTTTACTTTAATTAAATATAATTTTGAAAGTTACATTTAAAAATTATAGCATCTATTATGATTCTTGGTGTATGTAGAAATATTTAAGACAGTTACATCATAAATGAAAAGAAAAAGGAAGGGGCTGGGGATGTGGCTCAAGTGGTAGCGCGCTCACCTGGCATGCATGTGGCCTGGGTTCGATCCTCAGCACCACATACAAACAAAGATGCTGTGTCCACCGAAGACTAAAAAATAAATATTAAAAAAAAAAATTATCTTTCAAAAAAAAAGAAAAAGGAACATAGGCGAATGGGGAGGTTTCTCTACTTCACTTGAACTGGTAAAATTTTGATGCCAGTAGTCTTTGGTGTATATATATATATACCAAAATGTATTTAAAATACCTAGAATAACCATTTTAAAAAGCTGTTCAAAGAGATACAGGCAAAAACACTAGAAGTAAATCAAAATGGGAATTCTAAAACTTGTTCAGGTAACACACAAGAAGGTTGGGGAAAAGTAAAAGACAAAAAAGGTAGAACAAAGAGAATACAAAAGTAAAATGACAAACTTCATTGAAATGGTACAGTGTGTCTCCAACCACAGTGAAATCAAACTAGAAATAATTAACAGGAAATTCTCCAAGCACTTACTAACTGAACAAAGCACTTCTAAATAATCCATGGATAAAACAGTTCTCCGGGGAATTTTTAAAAAATTACGTAACTCCATAAAAATGAATACAACATATCAAAATTTGTGGTATACAGTTAAAGCAATACAGGAAAATTTATAGCACTAAATGTATACTGAAGAATACATAGGAAGTCTGGAATCTGCTTCTTATTTAAGAATCTAGAAAAAGAATATTAAAATAGACCAAAAGTAAGCAAAAGGGAAATAATGGACCTGAAATCAGTGAAACTCAAAAACTAAAAGAAAAATATCCATGAAACCATAAGCTTGTTCTTTGAAAAGATCAATAAAAATTGATATACCTTTATTAAGATTTCCAAAGCTAACATCAGGTGCAGTGGCATGTGCCTGTCTGTAGTTTGACCTACTCAGGAGGCTGAAGCATCAGGATTAATTGAGCCCAGGAGTTCTAATCCAGCCTGGGGAACATAACAGGACCTTCTTCCCTCTCCTAAACATGATTTATGAAGCTAAGAGAAGATACAAATTGCTAGTATTGGGGATATAATCATAAATGTTGCACATATCAAAAGGATAATAAAGGAAACATTTAAACTACAAACAAATTTGACAACTTAGATGAAATGGACTAATACTTAAAAACTACCACAACTCATTCAATATAAAATAATAATTTTGAGTAGCCCTATAACGATTAGGATGTTTAACTTGGGTTTTTTTGGTGGTTGGTTGGGTTTTGGGTGGTGGGGTGATTCTAGGAATTGAACCCTAAAGTGCTCTTCCACTGAACTACATCCCCAGCCTTTTTTATTTTTTGAGACAGGTTGGCCTTTGAACTTGGCATCCTCCTGCTTCAGCCTCCTGAGTTATAGTTGTGTGCCACCATATCCAGCAGGAAATTTAACTTGCAGTTCAAAAATTTCAAAAACAAATCATTAGTTCCAGATGACTTCACTGAAAAATTCTACCACATATTTTAAAGAAGAATTAATAAAATTCTTCACAATTTCTTCCAGAAGATAAAATAGAATGAGCATGTCCTAACTCATTCTGTAATTCCAGTATTATCAAAACCAGACAAAAATAGTTCAAAGGAATAAAATGCAAAAACTCTTAATAACAGCAAATAGAACTCAGGAATTTAAAAAGTGATTATATACTGTGACCAAGTAATATTTATCCAGAGATTAAAGTTAGTTCAGTATTCAGGAAGCAGGTGGTGTAATCTGTCATTTTAACAAGCTAAAGAAGAAAAACCACATGATATCAATTAATAACAGAAAAGGCATTTGACAAAATTTCATGCTTATCCTAAAAAAAAAAGGACATTTAAGATAGGGTGTAGTAAAATCACTATGTCCATAAAAGCAACTAAAAACAAGCTTGGAAGGAAGAAGGTTATTGTCCTTGTCCCAGAGAAGGTCGGGGTCACCCTATACCACAGGGAAAGCACCAGGTTTTGGTTAGGTGGCAGAAGGCAAGAGCTATGAAAAAACTTAGGAACCTTTTGTTGGGGATTTCTGTGGGAAAGGCAAAGCAAGTCAGAGTAAACAAGCCAGAGGTGCTCTACCACTGAGCTATAACCCCAGCCCTGTGGGCTCTGGAGTATACAGGTGGTCTCTAGTTATCTAGTCTTGGCCTTAGGATAATTGAAGGGCAGTAGAAATGTTGACCTGAAGTTTGAGAATTGGAAAAGGTGATAGTTGGAACACTATATTCAGGTTGGTTTGCATGTTCTCAGTTTTACCCTTTAGTATCTTTTATAGCTCACTGGTAAAACACCCCTGGGTTTAGTCCCCAGTACAAAAGAAAAGAATTGGCTAGCCCTGGAAGAGCCCCCCCCCCCCCCGGCCCCCCGCCAGGTCGATAAGGCCACCAGATGCCAAAATACAGACATTATAGCAATAAAATTGATCCTGTGATGAATTAGATGTCAATAGACAAAAACGAATTATTTTAAAAACATGTCGCACCCTTCATGATACAAAGTAAGAAAACTAAAAACAAAGGGGTACATTCACAAGGCAATAAAGACCATCTATTAAAAAAGCCCATAGCTAACACTGTGCATAACAGTAAAAAACTGTGTTTCTCCTGTTTTAAGATTGAAAGCATTTTAACTATTGTGTTCAACATAGTAGTGGTAATACTAGCTAGTGTAATTTTAAAAAGGAAATAAGCATATATGTTGGATAGGAAAAAATAAAAAATTTATAAACGTAATAATTTCATCTTACATTGCACTTTCTTTATTTTATGATCAAATATATTATCATACTTTAAACTTGATTATACAAAATATAATTGTTATACTTCAAAAAAAGTAGTTAAATCTTCAAGGCTATTGAAAAGATGCAATGCTTTTTGTCCTTTGTAAAATATATCCTATTTTGATAATGTTATAATCTTACACCATATTGTGATCATTATCTGTTGCTCTTCTGCTTTCACTTGCCTCATTTATTGCTTTCAGGCTTTTGCCTTATTTTACATACAATTGGGAAAATAGACACCTCGAGCAATTTGGTACTCCTATATGGAATCAAGCACACTTTGTGAGAACTATTTACATTCATACTTCTTGATTACTTCAAAGTTCCCAATTATTGTACTGAACTTGACATTATTAGAACTTCAGCCTTCACATCAATGGAATATTACCTTACTTTCATTGTTGATGTTTTATCAGTTATAATTTAATAGTTGTGTTTCAGTGAGTCAACAGCATTTAAATTTTATATTTTGGGGCTTTTTTAAAAAAACAAGAGCAATTATTAATAGTTCTAGAGCTTCTATTCATCATGAAATGCCTGTGTGAATCCTTGTACTGAAAATAATGCTTTGTGGTAATAATAATACTGCCTGTCTTCTCTCTCCTAGGACTACAGGGACATCATCGACACTCCAATGGATTTTGCTACTGTTAGAGAAACCTTAGAAGCTGGGAATTATGAGTCACCAATGGAGTTATGTAAAGATGTCAGACTTATTTTTAGTAATTCCAAAGCGTATACACCAAGCAAAAGATCAAGGGTATTTAATTTTATTTGCTTTATGTTTATCTAAAGGAAAAGTATGTTAAGTAGCCAAATGTTGCCTTTTTTTTTAAAATAGAGTAAAATTAACTTTCTATTGTTCTCTTTTTTAAAATTTTAACTTGTTATATATGACAGCAGAATGCATTGCAATTCATATTACCCATATAGAGAACAATTTTTCATATCTCTGGTTATACACCTAGTAGAGTCAAACCATTCGTGCCTTCACACATGTGCTTAGCATAATGATGTCCGTCTCATTCCACCGTCTTTCCTATCCTCATTTCCCTTCCTTACCCATCCCTCCCCTTTGGCTTTTCTAGAGTTCATCTAATCCTCCCATGCCCCCCACACCACCACCACATTATGAATCAGCATCCTTAAATCAGAGAAAACATTTGGCATTTGGTTTTGTGGGATTGGCTAACTTCATTTAGCATTATATTCTCCAACTCCATACATTAGCAATTGCCATGATTTTATTCTCTTTTAATGTTAAATAATATTCCATTGTGTATGTATACCACATTTTCTTTATCCATTCATCTACTTAAGGTCATCTAGGTTGGTTCCACAGTTTAGCTATTATGAATTGTGCTGCTATAAACATTGATGTGGCTGATCCCTGTAGTAAGCTGTTTTTAAGTCCTTTGGGTATAGACTGAGAGGAGTGGGATACCTGGGTCAAATGGTGGTTCCATTCTCAGCTTTCCAAGGAATCTCCATACTGCTTTCCATACTGGCTGCACCATTTTGCAGACCTACCAGCAATGTTTGAGTGTCCTTTGTTCCTCACATCCTCACCAACACTTATTGTTTGTATTCTTAATAGCTGTCATTCTGACTGTTGAGTTCTTAATAGTGTCCTGCTACTCCTTAGTTCCTCTATGAAGTAACACTGATGGCTATTTTTCTTGAAGTAGTATGATTAATATCATCTACTGTTCTTTTTCCAAAGAATGATACATGACAGTGTAATGAGAAGGAGTAGATGCTAAATCTAGGTAGCAATGGAAAATGAATTCAAACCCTCAGGCATGGTTTTGATATGATAAAGTTAATAATGAGTAGTTTTGTCAGTATGCACCATCTGAATTCAGAGTAGAACTTTTAAGAATCTCAAATCTTGGGAAATTTCTAATACAAACACAAAATTAATGGTGAAAATTTTTTAGTTTACTTTACCTCAATAAAGATTGGAAAAGTAATATAAAAGCAATATTTAAATATGGATAAAATTTACTAGAAAAATATTTAAGTTACAAAATTCACTAAATGGGCATTTTCCTTTACAGAGTGTTTGAACACAGTGTTGTGGGTTGTTTTTTTTCCCCATAGATTTACAGCATGAGTTTGCGCCTATCTGCTTTCTTTGAAGAACATATTAGTTCAGTTTTATCAGATTATAAGTCTGCTCTGCGTTTTCATAAAAGAAATACTATAACCAAGAGGAGGAAGAAAAGAAACAGAAGTAGTTCTATTTCCAGTAGTGCTGCATCAAGGTATTTAATTTCTTTTCAGTGGCATTAAGTAATCTATAACTTTGTCATCTAAATGATAGAATTTGGTGTTTTTTTAATACTTCCTTTACTATTCCCTATATTGCAGAATGATATATTTGACATGCAAGTTCCTATGATGTGGAGGATTTTTAATCTTTTAAACTAAAGCTTTACTAGTGTAAGTGCTTAAATTCAAACTGCTAAATCTATACAGTAAAACAGCATTTTTAGGGTAGTGATGGCATCATGCTTTCTGTCATATAACTGTAGCATTTATGGCAATCCTTCACTAAATATTCACTTTTCAAAGGCTCACAACCATATGAAATCCACTACAAATCTCATATTTTAACATATTTCATAATAGTACAAATATTGAATCCAACAGTATTATAAAACTATTTTATTCACTCATAGAGCTGTTAAGAATGATGAACAATGTGATCTTACTTACAGCCCTGAAAGGAAGAAAAGGATTGTAAAACCCCAGTTAAAGTCAGAAATCTCTACCTCTCCATTCTCTACACCTACACGATCAGTACCACCAAGGCATAATGCTGCTCAGATAAATGGTAAAGCAGAATCCAGTTCTGTGGTTCGAACCAGAAGCAACCGAGTAATTATAGATCCAGTTATCACTACTGAGCAACCATCTACTTCATCAGCTGCAAAGAATTTTATTCCAAAAGCTAATACATCTGCAGTGCCAGGGAAAACAAGTAAGACAGTTTCTAAATTGAAGGGTGTATGATGATTTTTTTAAAGATTTTTACTTTGCAGTGGGTTTGGATAATTTCCTGCAGATGCTATTGTCTTTTACTGGCTTTATTGTTTTCTCCATTTAAAAAAAAAAAGTTTTTAATAAGAAAAAGAAAATTGATGTGTAGGAATATCAATGTAGAATAATGCTCAATAATAACAACAAACTGACCCAAACTGCCTGAAGTTAAATTCTAGGACATAGACGTGCTAGCAGTTTGCCGAGGCTTGCTTTCATAATCTTGAACTGCAGCTTCTAAAGAGGCTGCAACTTTTAAGATTGTCTCCTTGGGTATGCCTTTTTCTTATTAGAAAGTAGGTTTCTTGGACTGGAGTTGTAGTTCAGAGTTAGAGCATTTGACCTGAAGCAAAAGGATCTGGGTTGGATCCTTAGCATTGGGGGAAAGAAAAGAGAGAGAGAAAGTAGATTTTCTGAGGAAATTTTTAAGTATCCCTTAAGTTTTGATCCTTTGAATAATTTAAGCAAATCTATTAGACACGGTCCCAAACTTTTTTAATCTTCTCTGTGTGTGTTTTAGTACTAGAAAATTCTGTGAAACATTCCAAAACCTTGAATACTCTTTCGAGTCCTGGTCAATCCACTTTTAGTCCTGGCACTAGGAATAATACTGCAAAAGAAAACGTGGAAAGGGAAAAACCCGTCAAACGTAAAATGAAATCATCTGTACTCTCAAAGGCATCCACTCTTTCAAAGTCATCATCTGTCACTGAGCAAGGTAAGATGTTACTTGTATCCTTTTGAGTATAGTAGATCTTTCTTACAAATGATTTTTTTTTTTTTTTTTGGTGTGGTTGGATTTATTCTTTTTATCTACTTTTTGATTGCCTGCTTAAAAATCATATAGTCTTTATTAGTTGATAAATATAGTAAGACACCCTTTGATTTGCAGTTTTATGTCAAAGGCAAACTATTTGTCATTAAATTTTTTTAAACATATGGAAATAATAATACATTCTAGAATAAAAGACTTTTAATATTTCTGAATATTACAAAATCTAAAGAAATAGATCCTCAGAGTTTAAAGTATATTTAGTTAACCTATTGAAACATTCTTTACTTTTCTAAAAAAAAATTTTGATTGTTATAGATTATAAAATATAATATACTCACCGGACACATTGACACATGCTTGTAATCTCAGCAGCTTGGGAAGCTGCAGCAGGAGGGTCATGAATTCAAAGCCAACCTCAGCAATTTAGCAAGACACTGTCTCAAAATAAAACATAAAAAGGGCTGGGGATGTGGCTCAGTGGTTAAGTACCCCTGGGTTCCATCCCTAGTACCCATCCCAGCCCAAAAAATACAGTACACTAACCTCTAATAATTCATTATGGTTGACTACAATCAGGCTTCCAGTTTAATATATAACTGTTAGTTCCTTATAGTTAAGCTGCTGAGTTTTTTTGAAGTGCAATTTTTTTCTAAAGGTTTTATGTTTGAAAGATGGAGAAAATAACTCAATATACCATATGGCATGTTAAAACGATATATATTCCTTACCTCAGACAACCCAATAATAAGCATTTTGTCTCATGACTTCCAAACTAAGACATTTCTTCTTCAATGTTTCTTTGTAGAAACCTCACTCAATTTAATATTATTGGTGAAATGTCCTCATATTGATTAATGGCATTGAGATCTCCTGTTTTCATAAGCTTATAATCAGGAAGTCATCCTAGCCTTCTCTTCAGCATCCATATCTATTCAGTAGTCTTTAGTTTTTGTTGTTTCTGCCCCTATTGCATAGTTTAAATCCATTCTCACTTTTGACCTTATTGCGGGCCTACATAATTTCTTACTTAGACTACTTAGGTTCCCTAGCTAGTCTTTCTGTTTCATTTTTTAGCTCTTTCTTACCCAATCCACCTTCCACATTGCATCCAAAGTAATCTTTCTGATCACTGATCTTTAGCACATGTGTGCACATGCACATACACAGAATTAAAATCATTTTTGCTCAAATAATACATGGAATCAGATTTTAATTTTTCCTTCCCAACTATTAAGCAAGACTTTTCATTCCTTGGCTCTTGCTTAACAAATTCCAGATTTCCTTACGTTATTTCTCCCAATTATGTCCTAGCCATCTGAAACCACCTTTGTCTTCCCCCTGCCCCCATCTTTGAAGTTTCTTTTTTCCTTGTAGTTTTTTAAAGATCTATTTATTACCTTTCAAGTTTTGAAATATCATCTCCAGGAATCCTACTGTGTTCTTTTTAGGTAGAATCAAGCATTTTCTTCTTTGTTTCTGGAAAATCCTCTTTACTACTATTGTGATACTTAACATGTTGATAAAATTATTATTTTTCATTTGTCTTTTTCCACAGAAGAATATGGGCTCCTTTTTTTTTAATTAACTTATTCTTGAATAACTTGTATTTGGCATATGGTGGATAATAAGTGTTTGAATGAATAAGCAAGTGACTGTGAATGTTTGCATTTTTTAATCTGATTACTTTCTAAACCAAATTTCAAAGGGTTTATTGGCCTGGCTTATGTTAGTCCTGAATCCTAGAGAAATCAGATGTATATAATGATTAGGTTTTAGCATTGCAATACTGGAGTTCCCAGTTTGATTTATATGAAAATTTTGAGTATTACAAATAATCAGGTATAAGGAAGAATGGTACAGAAGTTAAGATATTTAGCTGCTCATGGTGGCTCATGCCTGTAACCCCAACAATTTAGTGAGACCCTGTCTCAAAATAAAAAGGACCAGGTATGTAACTCAGTGGAAAAGCACCCCTGCATTCAATTTCCAATACCAAAAATATATGTACATATACTCATTAATAGTGATTTATTATAAATATTGACACCTGATAGTAGAAATAAGAGACCTTTGCTAATTCCAGCTATCGTCTAAGTTATTATTTGCTCTGAGCTTTTATTTCCCTCAAGAGGCTATCACTAACCATTAAAATCTTTTGCAGCTGTTAGCTCTTTGTTGGATCATGTTATTACATATAAGTGTACCTTATTGACTGGTTTGAGGTTCAAATAAAGAAAACAATTCCATATATTAAATGTGCTATTGTTCCTTTGTAGGAGATTGTAAGAACAATGCTCTTGTACCAGGAACCATTCAAGTAAATGGCCATGGAGGACAGCCATCAAAACTTGTGAAGAGGGGACCTGGAAGGAAACCTAAGGTAGAAGTTAATACCAATAGTGGTGAAATTATACACAAGAAAAGGGGTAGAAAGCCCAAAAAGCTACAGTACGCAAAGGCAGAAAATTCAGAGCAAAATAACATGCATCCCATCAGAGATGAAGTGGTTCCTTCTTCAACATGCAATTTTCTTTCTGAAAGTAATATGGTTAAGGAGGATTTGTTACAGAAAAAGAGTCGTGGAGGCAGAAAACCCAAAAGGAAGATGAAAACACAAAAACTAGATTCAGATCTTATAGTTCCTGCAAATGTTAAAATGCTAAGGAGAAGTAACCGAAAAAAGACTGATGATCCTGTTATAGATGAAGAAGAAGAGTTTGAAGAGCTCAAGAGCTCTGAACCCCATATGAGAACTAGAAACCAAGGTCGAAGGACAGCTTTCTATAATGAGGATGACTCGGAAGAGGAGCAAAGGCAGCTATTGTTTGAAGACACCTCTTTGACTTTTGGAACTTCTAGTAGAGGACGAGTCCGAAAGTTGACTGAAAAAGCAAAAGCAAATTTAATTGGTTGGTAACTTGAACCAAAATATTTTACTTCAAAATCTATAAAACAGGTACAGTTAAGGAATAAGTAGAGCTAACACTTCTGCTTCCTTGCTGCTATGGTGGATTAGGGAATGTTATGATTTGACTTGCAAAAAAAAAAAATCTTAGAAGACACTTCACTTCTTTAAATGAATATATATATATATATAAATATATACATATATATTTTAAATGTTTGCTATTTATTGCCCTTAGATAGGTTATACATTTCCATATTCATTTCATTCACTGTTTGAAACATAAGAAATTGAGGACCTATAATGAATTCCTGATTTATTTATGAAAGAGACAGTTCTGCTACACTCTTAAGGAGCATAATACTCCTAATGATAGAACATTTCATATTAAAATGAATTATTTTTGATCAAGCAAGATTACATTTTTTTCTTGATACAGAGGTCATGCCCCTAGGAAGACAGATGTTACATAGAGTAGCAGTAAATTTAAGGAATGTGTTTCCTCTAAAGATAAAATTCCTACCATTTGATTCCCTAAAAAGTTTAATTTTAGTTACAGAACATTCAACTACAAAATATCTAGAGAAGGCTTTTGCTTTATTCCATTTCTGCCAAACTCAAAATGTGCTGATGAAAAGGAAACATATCCACATTGGAAAACATTTGACTGTCTAATTTTTCAGACCTTGATTCTTATATCAGTCTCTCAATCTCTGTTTATTGTGCCAAAGACTGAGAATCAGTGCAGTGGAAAGCCTGTTTTTTGACTGTCAGGACAGCATACACTTTTCAATATTGGAAAGGATATATATTCTAAAGAGCAAATTATTAAAGAGTTATGCTGAGATATATTCTTTTTTTGGTACTAATAGTAGAAAATAATGCACTGGTGGGTCCTTTGACAGAGATGTCTTAGAGAAATGTTTTAAGTGGTTAAAGGATTCAAGGAAGATACAGGAAAAAAGGTATGGGATTTGATGTTTACTTGTTGATCTGGATTAATGTCATTTCTAAACTTTAGACATATCTGATAGGCTAAAATGACTTACAAAGAAATGTGTCTGTGTGTGTATGTGTATATATTGATAAATGGGTATAATTAAATATATATACAAACACATACTTATATACTATTACCCAGGTATAAATTCCTTTTTTCAGGATTTTTTAGATAGTGGTAGAATAAAAATAATTTTAAAATGTCATACTTTATAGTTTAATTTTAAGGGGAAGATTGGTTATTTTCAATTATTAAAGGTTAAAATAGGCCAAATCACTTTTTATGCAATCATGTTTTATACAGTGGTCTCATTGCACATTGTGTTTTTTCTGCACTTTTTACGGTATCCTTATCACGCTGGTATGTCAATATACACCCTAAAGAAAAACTCCATTTAATGATTGTGCCTTGTATTCTATTATTTTTTGCATCATTAGTAAAATTAAGTTGTCTATTGTAAATGATAACTATATGACTTAGGAGAATGTATTACTATATGTACTGCTATGGAAAAGGAAAGCAGTTATTTATTTGTTTATGGTACAGTTAGTTATTTTATACCTTAAAAACCAACATAAATACCATTTCTATTGTTTAAAAATTATTGTCCATTTTTAAAAAAGTTTAAAGAATGTAGTATTTTCTGAGGACTGATATGGTACAAAAATGTAACCAAAATTTTCAAATACTACATTTTTAAAAAGCAAGGATTGGAAAAATATGTATCAGCATGACCCTAATGTAGAAAAATAAAGTCTTTAATTGAACCTTGGCAAAATACATAATAATTATTCTTATTTCCGATAAGTTAAATGTTAACTGTCATTTGACTGTCTTGAAGAAGAATGAAAAGTGATGCATTTTGGCTTTTTAGATCATTTGTAACGAAATTTGTACAGAAATCCTCCTGTGAAATTAAGTAAACCATTTTCCAGATCTTGACTGGATTGCTGTGATTTTGCAGTTGAATAATAATTTCAAATTTTTCAGGTTTTTTGTATATTTATTTTTTTCTAACAGATATATTTAACTATATAATTGAAATTCAGTAGTTAAACTCTTCATAATGCAGAAATGGATGGCTTGGTTATATAGAAAAATGAATCTTTCAGTTACACCATTATTGAAATTGTATGTTTGAAATTTAAGGCGTTAAAATAATTAGTTGTTTTTGAAGGCAATCTATTTGAAAATATAATTTCCTGATGTTATCTGCATTGTGTTATAAAAAAAGGATAGACTATAAAATCCATTTTTGTAAAAAAAAAAAAAAAAGTGTATAGTCTTGAGGGGTGTATAGAGAAAGAAACAGTGCACACAGTCTTAGAGTACCTCTATATAGTGTATGGATTAGCTCCAACTCTTGAGCAGAAAAATGAGTATTTGCCATCTTTCCTATAACAAGTAAATGTATTGTACCTATTCTAAAGATACTGTATATTTGGCCATATTTGGACATTTTCATACACTGGTTTCTTAGTAAAGCAAAATGACTTGGATCAGATTATTTGTAACAGAAACACTTAAAAATGTATTGATAATACCAGGTATATTTATATTTTTATAATTTAGATTCTATACATTGCAAAAATTGAATTAAGAAATTTAAGTCATTGCCATGTTTTTGTTTTGTTTTACCACTTGGAAAAATACCCTCTTTAAGACAGTAAAGTTATATATGTACTGTTTCTAAGCCAGAATGAAACATTAGCATTTGTCTTATAGGTGAGCAATATAAAAATCTCAAGTTCGCTGCAAGTTTCTGAAATATAATTTGTTACATGCATGGAATGTGGAAATTAATTTACATGTTGATGAATACCCAAGCCTAAATGTTCTCTCTTCCCTAATATTCTCAAGCCCCAGATGAATCTTACAAAATTTGAATGTGACCACTGAGTAGTTTTAAATATTCAATCCAATGATAGTCTTATAACCTTTGGCAATGGATATTTAGCATCTTAAATTTTATTATTTGCAATCTGCTATTATAGCATTGAACCATTTTTTTTTATGACTTAAGTGAGGCCTTATTTTCATTGTTTTTATTGCCCAACTTCACTGCAGACTGGTGGCATTATTACAAAACTGTCTTTCCTCCTTAAGTTTAATTAGAAAAATCATAGAATATGTGTGAGCTTGTTTAGGTCACATCTGAGACATAGAATTGACTGAATTAAGTATCACCTGGAAATGAATTAAGTTTAAGAAACAGTGAGCAGAGAAAAGATCCTCATGCAGCACGTATGTTAATATCTAAAACTGTCCCTTATCTGCAGTGTAGCAAATTATCTAACAAGTATATTGAAATGACATTTTATCTTGTTTGATATTAGCATTTACCTGTTACAAAGTATTATTCATAATGTAGTTTCTCCAGTTAGAAGTATTACTTTAATTTTGACATTCCATTGTATTCATTGATGCCTATATATTTTTCTCAAGTATAATCTGGAAATAATTTTGATTTTCAGTTTTCTATCTAAAGAAAACATTATTCTGAAGGTTTTTGTTGACTGAAATTTATTTTTGAGTACGTTGAAAGGACCAAGGTACTTGAGTGATTAAAGGGCTATAAATGTTCACGTTAAATGCAGGAGGTGTATGATTTTAAAAGTTATAATAGAGGAATTACTTTATCTTCTGTGGATTACAGGTCCCAATTTACATAGAAAATGTTTCTAACATAACAGGTTAGGCAGTGGTTTAGTTTTATTTAGGTAAGAATTTATCTTCCAATAAAGTGGGAAAAATATAACTTTCCTTGCTTCCATCTTTGCACTTCCGCTTACTTTCCCTGTTTCCAAGTGATTTGCGCTAAATTAATATTACATTTACTAAGAAACTATTTTCTTAACTAGCAAAGCACTCCAAATGAAAAGTCATTTTGAACTATGTACAGTACC
Organism: Spermophilus citellus; assembly: GCF_964194105.1. Lineage (NCBI taxonomy): Eukaryota > Metazoa > Chordata > Mammalia > Rodentia > Sciuridae > Spermophilus > Spermophilus citellus. Next base: position 88,916,448 of record NC_138186.1, on the reverse strand, counting down.
CAGGAAGAGGTCATTGAGTCAGAAGACTGTAAGTACCACTTTGAGCACTCCAGCGATAAACCTTATACACACTACAGTAAAAGTGAATAGAAAATCTGAGCTATAAATATATATTTTTAGTTTTGATAGCTGTTTTGGAATACTTTTTTAATGCAGATAAAATTATCAGGAAATTAACCTTATATGGCACAAACCAAATACATAATATTGTGTGACTGAGTTTCTACATTCAAGGAGATAAGAAAATAGGTTCAAGATGGTATGTAGTACACATGTGTATAAAGCAGATGCATACAAATGCATACACATACTGGTTACTCTTAAGAATGTGTGTTTATCACAATGATAGACTGTAAAATGAGACAAAATAAAGTTACATTTTTGGACCATATTAAAACTGCAAGAAGACAGGTCTTATAAAAAAGATCTTTTAGAAAACTGTTTAATCCTGTCACAGGATATTTAGACATGTGTAGAATGTAGCTCAATTTTTAAAAAGTAACTGACCTAGAGGGTTAAGGTTGAAACTGACACATTTTCAAATTAAAATTATGCTTATTTTGTACAGAAAACAATGTTAAACACAAGCAAATCTGTTGTATGTAATAAGTAACAGAGTTAAAAACAAATTATTATTTAGCTTTATTGAGGTTTTTGGGTTTTTTTCCTTCCAGACCTGGAGTATCATGTTATAAATAGCAGTCTCACACCACAATAGCAGTACCCTTTCTTTTTGTACATATTGATTGGAACTTTCTTTACTGTTACGTGGACACTTTCTATGTTAGTTTTGATGCATAATTCTTTGAATCCTTTTATACAAACTAGAATGTATGTGTAAGAATTCCTGTCCCTGCAATGTAGTAACTATAAACTTATTTTTAAATAAATAGAAAACTTGTTTTTCTAAGCTCTTTTGTAAAGTCTCATGATTTCTTTGTTTTTTATTTGCTCTTTGTAATATATAAAGCTCTTGATACATAATTTTAACAGGCAATTTACCAAAGTGGTTGTTTGGCAGAAGCCATTATAGTAATGCTGGTTCATTAAAATTTCCAGTGTCCTGTTTAGAGAAATGTTAAAATCACTATCAATTAAAGGAAATTGAGTATCCGAATGTAATTTAATTACAAAAACGACTGAAGATTAAAAATAAAAACTCATTTGCCCTTTTTAGGTGTTCATATAAAATAATTTTATTGCCGGGCATGGTGGCATACACCTCTAATCCCAGTGACTCAGGAGGCTGAGATGGGAATATCACGAGTTCAAAGCTAACCTTAGCAACCGTGAGGTGCTAAGCAACTCCGTGAGACCCTGTCTCAAAATAAAATACAAAATAAGAATGTGGCTCAGTGGTCGAGTGCCCCTGAGTTCAATTCCTGGTATAAAAATTTTATAAAAATTAAGAATTTTTATTAACTTGTTACTAGAGTGAGTGATAAATACTTCAATACTCATATTTTAAAGATATATGTCAAAAGAACATGCTATATAAATGTTTTCTCAAATGTGAAATTTCTGGGAAGAGTTTTGAAGAATGAGAAAATTTAACTTAGAAAGCAGTGTGCAGATATTGAGATCTATAAAGCTGGTGCTATTTTTCTAGCAGTTTCTCAGATCGGTATGCATTTTTATTAACATCCTAAAACTCTAATTTTCATATGAAGAATAGTAGATATAAATATATAAGAATGTGTCTACAATAGATTATTCAAATTAAGAACATAAGGAGGAATTTCTAATTTTGTGCTACTAATGATCATTTCTACCTAAGAAGTTTTGTTAAACTCCTAAGTTAATCGAACCAGGTACCTTTCCCATCCCCCCTAAAATATGCAAATACTAATACCAATTATATACTTAGAAGAACCAGCCAAGTGAAATGCATTTTCAGCAGCCACTTTTTTTTTTTTTTTTTTTTTTTTAGTATCATCAAGTTGCCCAATCTGGCATCAAACTTTTAATTCTGTTTCAGCCTTCAGTTGCCACATCCAGCTAGCAACTGCTTTTTACTGATTTCTCTTTTGTTGTAACATCAACTATGATCTGAGTTTCCTCAATATTTAAGAACAGTAAAGACCAAAGCACAAAAGCTCTGATCCTTGCGATGTGGTACTTAGTAACTCTGCATTCAATGTATTGTTCATGTATTGATTACTGTTTGAGGGAAAAGAATGGTGGAAAGGATTCAATGAAGTACCTTTCTACCTAATTAGACATGTTAGTATACTGAAAAGTACTGGACTTGGAATTAGAAAAATGGAAGTTTGACCTGTCTTAGTGACAGTAAAGAAGTAGAATAACCCCAGCAAGTTTATTACATCTTTGAGCTTCATTTTCCTCATGTGTGAATCTTTTAAAAGTTGATTAGATTATTGACAAGGGCCAATTAAAATAACCTCTCATTTGTGTATTGTTCTCTGTACCCATGATTCAGTCTTGGCTTTTCTGTTTAGTCCCTATAGAAAATATACTATTTAATGTAAAGCTTCCAGGCAAGCTGTGTCTTATGGCCATAACCTGATTATAGTAAATGTGGGATTTGCTGAATCCCTGAAAGGAGTTTTGACTGTTGCAAATCTATTGTTAATAAATTGTGAGTCAATTTGAAATATTTGTTTGCTACTGATGAGAAAAGAGAAATTAATTACTTAAGAACATGGATGTCTGAGAATAAGTTGATTTATTCAAAATGAAGTAAAATATCTTAAAATATAGATGACATTAATTTTAAGAAATTTTTTTACATGTGGAAAATTGCTTTTTTTGTTGTTTTGATCTTTGTTTTTGATACTCGAGGACATAAGTAAAAAAAGAAACAAAACTATTCTTATGAGATATAGAATCTGCTACCTGAACAGATTTATAAAGAGTTTGAAGAGTAACTCAATCTCCTTTTAAGACTTTTTATTTAAAAATATTTCAAAGTTTTTATTTTATTTATTTATTTATTGCAGTGCTAAGGAGAAATTTCAGGACCTTGTACATGCAAATATATGAGCCACAGTGGCCCTGAGCCAAGGACAATAGATGGGGCAAGCCCCACACAGAAGCAAAAGCCTGGCAGGAAGAGGCTGAGGAAGAAGATACATGGGAAAATCGAGGCTTTGAAAAGCTATCATGCATAATAGGGAGTCCAGGAGGCCATGTGTATGCCTTGTGCTAGATGCTTGAGACCTGAGTGTTCACCTCTCTCTGACCTTTAGGCTTCACACAAGCATGAAGTGAAAGAAAGTTGCAAACACCTTCCCTAATAAACATTGAATTAGTCCTCCAACACAGAGCCAAGTTAACATAATTTAGCTGTAAGCTTGTTTCCCCAAATTTGTTAAATAATTTTATCTAACTTTTTACATAATATTTGTGTGGAAACATTTGTGAAAGAAAATAGGGAGCCCGGAAAGGCTGGAAAATCCAACAGACTATAATACAGGTGTGACCCTTACGTGAATGAAGGAGGGGAGGAATGTTGGGTGAAATATCCTCAACTGCTGCATAGCCTAAGGAACATTTGGCAAGGCTGTTGGATCAAAGTTGACCATCCATGGAGTCACTGTTTCCTGGATATGCATGCCAACTGCATGTTCAGCATTGGCTGGGAGCAGTCTCAGGAAGTGTGAACCGCATAGTGATTCAGAATGTAATTTCTGGGGCCCTGGGCTGTTAAGCTCCTGCAGGTGAAATTCTGTGAGGCACATTTTCATAGCTGCCACAACATGCTTTAATATCTTAAGACTTTTGGGCTTTATTTTTGTCATGAAGTCACATTTTATTTACACTCTTCCCAACTTCTTGATGAATTACATTGTTGGAAATGCTGACTCATAGTCTTTGAATCATTTTCTCTAACAATTTCAATTCATAATTAATGCATCGTATGCAAATTAGTATACAGTGGTCCATATGATGTAGACAGAAGTTCACATTTGAGTCATGACAATTCTTCCTATAATACCTGTTATAAAAATCTATAACTGAACTGTTAGAATTTATTCAGCCTGTTAAGCTAAATGTCATAATCATCAAAGAAGGGACTTGTTCATTATATGTAGGCTGCCAGGGTTACCAGTACCCTTGTAGAGCAGATTCCTGCTTGGAGGTATGAACCGGCTGGGAAAATAAACAATCTGAAAATAATAAGGAGCAGAAGACAAGGGACAGAAAATAGTTTTAAAAGCAGGGCACCGGGTGGCTCTTCCAGCCCTCATGGGAACTGGTACTGAACACAGAAAAAGGGCCCAAGACCTTTATTTAAGGAGAAATATATATGTTTCAGTGTTGCAGGTTTCTGGAGGAAAGCAGAATAAGAATGGGGAAAACAAGTTGTTGGGGGCTTGGCAGGTTATGCCCATCTCCACGTGGATGCATTTGAACCTAGGGACTGTGAGCTAAGACGGGGCTCCAGCATGATCTGGGCTTTCTCCAACCTGGGAATTTCACCCAGGAGTTCTCAGAAAAATAGCCTTCCTACCTTATAATGGCTCAAATCCATAATTTATATGTGACTTCCAACAGTAGGCAATGGACAATTTATTGAAAATCTTTCAAGTAATTTTATATGTAAATGCCATATTCACAGCCTTGAAATTGTTTTGAGTGTTTTCTTGAGTTAATTTTTACATGAATGAGGTCGCCAACCAAATGACAGCAGAAATGGAATCTAGGCAAAACAACTCCAATGAACACAAACAGATATGTCAAGATTCTGTGTGAATATACCTTTGCAGCCTGGGAGGACTCTATTTTCATTCCTTATACAATTTGGGTTCACCAATATCCCTGGTGTGCAAAAAGAAAACATTTTTGAAATGTGAAAGTACTATATAAATCATTTTAATGTGTTGGATATTGTGATATCACAACTCAAGATAATGACTAATCTCTAAAATTTAGATTGATTTTCAGGCAAAATTTTAAAAGAAGTTAGCATTTTGGGTTAACCTCTGCATAATTCAATATAAAGGCAAATTAAGAAAACCCTTTTCTCAAGTGTGAGAAAAGTTTTCAATGTTCTTTTGCAAGTTAATAGCATTACCTGGGAGTTAATTAATAAATATATTAATTTGTTAATCCTCACCTAAAGCAAGGTTAATTTAGGGGAATAGTTTAAATAAATGATCTAAATTAAAAGTGAAATTTTATCTTGGAATATTTCATATGAATTAAGCATTTTGGCTTAGTGTAACATTGTGATGATTAAAAAATATATATATTGTGATTATCAAGAAGCAGTAGAAAAATGTCAAATATAAAAGGATATATCATCTGCTTACTTCCTGTTTTGTCCAATATCAGTATTTTCAAGAAACCGAACAAATGCCTATATTCTATTCCTTTAACAAATAGTTGAAATATTGCTAGAGAAAAAGGAGGGTTCACCTAAAATATTTATTACTTAGTTCATTTTCTTCACTTTTTGGTCTAAAAACCTTTTAAAAGATGTAGTCATCTCCCCAGTGATGGCTTTTGTGCCATCACAGTCCATTTTAGACAATGTTTGTATAGCATATGTATAAATGTGCTTACAGATGCCTGTGAATTATAAGTATCTAAATATTTCTGTAACAAATTGCATATGCAGTATGCAAGTGTAAATTCACACAGCACATTTAACAAATCAGGAGCCTGATGCTAATATTTTTTTCTCATATTTGGTGTTATACTGTCTTTTCATCCAACAATAATTTTTAATATTTCTAAGATATGTTCATGTGTTTTATACAAAATATAATTCATTTTCATTGCTGAATAGTATTTATTGTGTGAACACATCACTATAACTATTCTGTGGCCAGAGATATGGTGGTGGTTTCCAACTTTTGCTATTATGAACAACCCTGCTATGGACATAATTTCCTGTATTTGCTTTTTTACTACTTCAGTCCATTGCCTACACTGCTGGTGATGTTGGTAATGGTGATCTGCATGTGTGTTTATGTGTGTATGCATACATCCAGTAGGTCTAATTCTTATGACTTTGTTTCAACCTGCTGGTTTGGAATAACCATCTAGAGTAATGTTCTGGATGATCTAAAAGGATCTCAAGATATGTAATTTACTATTATAATAATTGCTAGTCACTGACACAATTTCTTTGGAGCTATACATGAAAATAGTGATATTGCAAAGTGTGTTTCCTCCTCCTCTTCCTTTTCTTCAACTGAACCTACCTGTTATGGATATGAAGTATTCCTCAAAGGCTTACGTGTGGAAGATTTAGTCCCCAATGCAGCAGTGTTCAAAGGTGGGGATATTGAGAAGTGATTGGACCATGAGGGCTCTGACCTCAGTGGATTAATCCATTGATGGATTAATAATTTGATGACATTAGTGGGAGTTGATGGAAACTTTTATGTGGTGCTGAGGATCAAACCCAACGCCCCGCACATGCCAGGCGAACACGCTACCGCTTGAGCCACATCCCCAGCCATATCAATTTATTTTTTAGAAGAATAGTTGTAGCTGTGAAGGAATCAATAATCTCATAATGTTTCTAATTACTTTTCAGTCCAATAAGAAAAAATGTAAATTGGTCAGTAACTGACTCAGGCAGTGGTAATCAGGAAAAATACCCAGTGTTTCCAATGTAGGTATTGCTAAAGGAATTTGCACATCAAAGTTAATAAACTTCTTTTTCCTCATTTTTTCCCTTATGTATTATACAAGAGATGTACGTTGGAAGTCTTATCACTGTGGAGAGGTCTGCAAATAGTGTAGTAATGTTTTTGCAGATCTATATTCTAGCAGCTCTATCAGCAAAGAATTTCATCTCTCAAGTTTATGATGATGAATCTGTTTAGAGTCTTCAAGGAATAAAAAGATTTTACTATATTGTAGTTCTGTCTTATTTTCTTAGATCCTTAAAAATAGTTAACTATCTTTTGGAGGTGAACTTTACCTATTATTTAAGATAATAGTTTAGTTTTTCAAGGACAGAAAGTAATGTGCTTAATCAATATAGTGGCTTCTGATAAATAAAAGTTATAAAATGATGCGTATTTTACCACTTATGTTGAAAAGTGAAGTCCTGGGATAGAAATTCCCTGAGGGAGTGATATAATCATCTCTCTGTAAATATTTGAAAAAACAACTAATCTGAGATCAGTATGCCTTCTTACTTTGCAGAGCATGTTCTTTAATGAAATTATAACCCCCTTAGATTTTTCTTGGGGAGGTAGGAGAAGGTGACTCAATAAATTATAATACTACATGTACTTATTGAGATTAGTACATAGTGTTCAACAATATTTTAATGAAGACTTAAAAATTGCAATTAGACTAAGAACAAACAGGAACACTTTAAATCTTCAAAACTGCTTTGAGTACTAGTGAGCAAATGAGGACAAACAACTTTGGAGAAAATAATTTTACTTAGCTTAGAAGATAAAATGTAATTTTTGAAAAATATTTATTTTTGGCTTTTTCTTAAAAATAACATTGAAACAGTGATCTCAGTCTGTTCTTTGTATACTTTCTTTCATCAGACATATCTCCATATAGTTGCAAAATGAATGAGGCTATTCATCAAAGACTATTTAACCTTCAGTTTATTCCAGCATACATAAAATCTTATAGATCTTTATTAATATATATTTTACTTAACCTTTGGGAGAAAGAAATCACTGAGTTACTATCATTATTTAAGCCAGACATTGTGTTTTAGTGTTGAGGTAGAGTATGTTCAATTTTTTTTATCTCCCTAAGTCAGAATTTTACCCTGAGAATTCATGATTTCATTAGCAATTTGATGAACTCACAGGACATCTGAGACCCATATTAAAATATTATCAAATCACACTTTTAATGCTGAATATTGTTATAGGATTTAGAAGTCTTTTAACTATTAGAATAGACCAAAATTTTTCAATATAGGAAGAAAACTCCTAAGTGTTTTAGAGGTGATTGATTAACCTATAAAAAGTGTTGTTCTAATTTATTCCCAAATATAAATTTAATCTAATTTTATATTCTTTTTAAACGTGTACAAAATTAGAAAAGGCTCATTCATGGGAAAAAGAAATTGGTTGTAAAGAATAATGCAATTATAATAGAAATGGAGGAAAATGTTATGTGGACAGATTAAAAAATTCTATTCTTATGATAAAATAAATAAAATAATCTGAAGTCATGATATTCCAAGGAAAACTGAAAATTAACAGGACATGATAAGGAGTGTATGTCAGTTGATGTATTTTATATTTTTGTCTCATGGGAGAGATTTATTTTCTTACCTTTACACAAACTCCCCATGGTTGTATAAATGACATGAGATTTGTATGATATAAATATTCTTTCAGATTTTGTATTCAAATCTTAATCTGATTCCTGATTTGCATATACTCTTTCCAGAATATATTTGTATTTAGATATTTTTACAAAGAATAAAGGAAGTTAGGAAAGGTCTTTTAGGAAGTTCATGAGACTTCTAGAGGTCTTCCTAATACTTATAAAATCTCTTTAATTTCTAAATAAAAACTTTAAAGGGATAATTACTTTCTGGTTATAAAGAGGCAGCTGGATGCAGTAGCACATGTCTGTAGTCCCAGCTACTTGAGAGGCTAAAGTTTGTTTAGTGGAGGAATACCAGGCCAGCCTAACCAAAATAAATAAATAAATGCATAAGTAAATAAATAAAGCAATCAGATTCACTTGCTTTAAGTTATAAGTATTAGTAATGATGGAGATATGTCAAAGGAGCAATCCCTTTCTTTTTTGATAACTTTATATATCTATGTGTCTAAATTTATGCACATATATAAATGTTTATATACTTTTTTTTCAGATAGTAGTGTAATCCAATTTAATAGCATCAATACCACTTAGAAATGAAAAGTGATTCAAAAATAATTACTGGCATAGGACCTTATTGACCACAGGCAGCTAGGAAACAGATGGTTTAATGGGTTGGACAAATGCAAGATGACTGTACAAAGTCCATTTCAAACCTTGAAAATAAACTTAGTTTTTACATTTTCATGCTGATTTGATTCAGATTTTTCCGACAATAAGAAAAACTAGGAAATAATTAGGTAAGTTGATGTTTATTTATTCCAATATTTGTCCCAGATTATTTTAGGTTTGACTGGAAAAGAATACATATTTTAGACAAAGTATAGAAAAAAAAGAACAGTGTACTGTGGATAACATGATACACCTTACTTTTTATGATTGAGACTTGACAAAGGATAAAGTTTTTAAAAAATATTTATTTTTTAGTTGTAGTTGGACACAATATCTTTAGTTTGTTTATTTATTTGTATGTGGTGCTGAGGATCAAACCCAGGGTCTCACATGTGCTAGGCAAGCACTTTACCACTGAACCACAACCTCAGCCCCAGGATAGAGTTTTAAAATCATAAAATCCAGTTTTTTCCCCAAGTCAGTAATAAAAACTTCTGCATTCATAATAATTTATCTTCTTGGCGGAAAAAAATGAAAAGATTTTGGCTTCAGTTATGTATAGCAACCTCAATTATGTCTCATGTGTGTGCAAGCTTTGGGGCTGTTTGACTAAGTATCAAAAAGAGAATTGATGAGGAATAGCAACTTTGCATGTGATCCAGGATAGGAAAGAGAGAGAGTAGTCAGAATTTCCTTTTTTATTTTTCCCTTAATGAAAAATATTCTAAATAAAACTTTGCTAATTATCATGTGTTTTATTAATTTCAAGCACTTGATAAATTTTGGCCTTTGCCACTTCTTCACAGATGCAATGGCTTGCAAGTGTAGCATTACAGGTACTCTACATTCCATAGCCTGCATAAGGCCTGGGTTCAAGCCCAATATTTTGAAAAATTCTTTCGATTATACAGGTTTCTTTCTAGTCTTGATATTAACCTAAGTATTAAAGGGTGTACAAAAATATGGATAATAATTGTGTTAAGACTGAAAACAGCATGAAAAGTACTACCTCCATATAGACTTCTAGAAGTGATGTTACAGGATCTACCCGGGCCATGCTATCTTTCAAGAAGTATATTATTCTGTCTGCTGCTGCCTGTCTACCTCTTTTTGAATATTCTAGTTTACACAGAGAAGCAGGGGGACCCTGCTGTGGTTTTTTCACTCTTCTCGCCAGCAGGGCAGCTCTCCTGGGGTGAAAGGGGGGAATCTGTCCAGTTCTCCTCAGAGCTGCAGGTGTTCTCAGTCAGCTGTGTGTGGGTTGCAGTGTTGTTTCCAGGACTCTCACCTAACAGAATGGCAAAGCATTAGTGCATAGTGGTCAGTGAAGTGTCTAACCATTTAGGTAAAGCATTTCTAAAATGTTTGATTTAATATTGAGATCATTAATTCTCTATTTATTCTTGTTCAAGTTAAGCATTAAGTAATTGGATATTTTTAATAAATGCAATGTTTAAGAGGAATACTATTTTGGGAGACTGAATTCTCAGCACATCTACAGAATAAAGCCAATATAAACATTTTTCAAATATATGCTGACCTTTGTGGTTTACAAATAAATGCTTTTGAAAGGTTTCAGCTGCATATACAAATTGATTTAGTTGCAGACCATTTGAATCAGTATCACCAAATCTTTATAATTTTAGGAATGGTACAATGAAGGTGAAGAAGAAATATTTACTTTGCAGTGAGGTATTTGACAAACTAAAACGAATTTATTATTTAGTTGACATTCAGCATTGAATCAATCATACATTACATCCTGTTCCATATAGAATGTTATGCCTTGAACTTTTCATGATTAATTTAACATAAGTGGAAAAAATTCTTTTGATGCTATTTACTTACTTGTGCTAGAGTTGATTTATTTGGATCATTACACTAATTCTTTTAAAATGAAATTAGAATATCACTGATTCAATAGAAGGAAAAAATGTAATTGTTTTTTGTGTGCCACACATTCATTATTGCTATAAGGTACAAATATGATTTTCTAAAATAAGCTTTGGAAGCAAAATTAATGCCAATGGAAACAAATTCAGTTAAAGCATTCGTTTATTAATAGTTATAAGTAAACTGAATTTATTATATGTAGTTTTCTAGTGGCTACAGTCAGAACTTCAAAAGTGACTTTCTCTAGACATACTGTTATGTAACCTGCCTGCTGGTGAAAGAGTATGGCACAACTGGTACTCACCCTCGGTGGCAAGAGGAGGTAAAAGACGAAGATACATGTATATAGCCACTTCAATAAGCCTGAGATGAATTTAGGCTTTTGTTTTTGTTTTTGGTGGTAGGGAATGGATCCGGGACCTCATGCCTGCTAGGTAAGTCGTCTTGCCTTTCTTAATAAAGGCAAGCTTTAGAGAAATAATACTATGCCTTTTGGTGAAAACATATATGGTTTAAGAATACATCTGGAATCAATGTCCTGTGATTCCCTTCTCCACTTCATGTTAATGGCAGTCAGCTATAGTGCTATTAATGATCTCTTTTGTTTGGGAAAAAGTAGAATATCTGACAGTCAGCTTTTTCTCCCCCTCTTATTAGCCAGAAACAGAAAATAAGTGTCTCCAACATGGCCTTCTTTTGAGGAGTTCATAATCATATAGAGGAACAGATGAAATATAACTAGGAAGTAATTAATGTGATCAGTATAAAACTGATGTGTATATGAAGTGCTGAAACTATTTACCTATTTTTTACTTTGTCCAAAATTGTTTATCAAAGGAAAATGAACAAGATAGGTGACAGAATCATTATATTGAAAGACACTTTCATTTTTAAGGGTGGACATGCTTCATGCCCCACACCAGATGATAAGCAACATGGCATTTGGAAGATTTAATTCAGGGATCAATAACTTGTTTCATGATCATTCTAAATGAGCATTTTCTCTTGCTACCTGGGCTTTTCAGCTTTTAGTGTGTAAACTATTTTTGGTTTTTGTTTCTGTAATATTATCTCTTGTCAAATATACTGAGTACATGAAACTCTAATAAATCTAAAAAAACCTATGTTGCCAATAATATATGTTTACTTATGGGTATAGACTGAGGAGAGGGATACCTGGGTCAAATGGTGGTTCCATTCTCAAATTTCCAAGGAATCTCCATACTGCTTTCCATATTGGCTGCACCGCCATCCCACCAGCAATGTATGAGTGTATCTTTTCCCGCACATCCTCACCAACACTTATTGTTGTCTTCATAATAGCTGCCATTCTGACTGGAGCGAGATGAAATCTTAGAGTGGTTTTGATTTGCATTTCTCTAATTGCTAGTGATGAACATTTTTTCATATATTTGTTGATTGATTGTATATTCTCTTCTGAGAAGTATCTGTTCAGGTCCTTGCCCCATTTGTTGATTGGGTTATTTGTTTTTTTGGTGCTTAGCTTTTTGAGTTTTTTATATACCCTAGAGATAGTTCTCTATCTGATGTGTGAGGGATAAAAATTTGCTCCCAGGATGTAGGCTCTTTGTTCACCTCACAAAGACTTAAAAACAGCATACTACAGGGACATAGCCACATCAATGTTCATAGCAGTAAAATTTACAATAGCTAAACTGTGGAGCCAACCTAGATGCCCTTCAGTGAATGAATGGATTAAAAAAATGTGGCATATATGCACAATGGAATTTTACTCAGCAATAAAAGAGAATGAAATCAATCGTGTGCAATCAATGGATGGCGTTGGAGAAGATAAGGCTAAGTGAAATTAGCCAATCCCCCAAAAAACAAATGCCAAATGTTTTCTGGGATATAAGGAGGCTGACTCATAGTGGGGTAGGGAGGGAGAGCATGGGAGGAATAGATGAATTCTAGATGGGCGGAAGGGTGGGAGGAAAAGGGAGGGGGCGGGGATTAGAAAGGATACTAGAATGTGATGGACATCATTACCCAAAGTACATGTATGATACACAAATTGGTGTCAACATACTTTATATACAACCAGAGATATGAAAAGTTGTGCTGTAGATGTGTAATAAGAATTGTAATGCATTCTGCTGTCATTTATTTTTTAAAAAACCAATAAAAATGTTTAGTCTTTTTTTCTTCTATTATAATAGAATCAATATACAAAGTCTAAAGCCAGTATTTGTTCATTTTGATGTGAAATTGGTGATCATCCACAAGTTACATGGCTGAGAATAATTTTTTTAAAAAAATACATGATGATTTACATCTTTTTAATTTTTTTTAATTGTTGATGAACCTTTAATTTATTTATATGTGGTGCTGAGAATCAAACCCAGTGCCTCGCACATACTAGGCAAGCGCTCCGCCACTGAGCCAACAATCCCAGCCCAGAAATAATTTTTGATTGGGATGATGAAGCCAGAGCTCCAGAAGAGTGGCTGAAACAAAAATATCCTCCTAACAAGCAATTTTAAAATAGTTTTATTTTGCTAATAAAAAATAATACAAATAATCCTTCTTGAAAGACTTCTATTACCTCTCCTTGAAAGTGGTGTCTGGATTTGGATCAGCCGCTGTTACTTCTAGTCTATTAAGATACCTGAACATTTTGAAGTAATAGAGGCCACATTAGGTTATGAGTTGATGCTGTTTGGCTGCAAATACTTTATGCACAATAGTAAATATTCATGTCATCTTAAAACTAATTTATATTTGTTTCTGGAATGAATAATAAAAGTATTTGCTTTCTATTAAATTTTATAATGTGGACAATCATTTACTAATTCTTGGTTTTGACCTCATGATTCATGCTTTATTTTTGTAGGCTATTATAAGGACTCCTCACTATGCAGTTCTTCTCAAAGAGTCTGACAGATGTGAGATTTCCTTAGCTAATTACATTCCAGAGGAAGATATAACAATAATTATGGGATATGAGGTACAGCATCTCGTGTTACAAAATTTTTTTCCAGGTCTTATTTATTTATAATGAACTCAAATAGACTGTTAAATGAGAATACTGATAAACATTTCTAATTTTAATTTTTTCTAGTTGTAATTGAATAAAATTTCAAAGATACCTTATTTTAATAGCATTTCTTTTAAAAAAGGAGTTTAGATGACATTAAACAAAATAAGCCAAGTTCAGAAAGACAGATATCATGTTTTCTCTCATATGTGGAAGTGAAAGGGAAAAATAGAAAAAAGGGATGTCGTAAAAGTAGAAAGGAGACAACTGGGGTAGAGGAAGAGGATAAGGAAGAGAGAGGAGAGGGGGTATTGGGTAATGAAATTGATCAAATGATATTATTTGCATGTACAAATGATACCTACTTGTTCTGTATCATTAATATGTACCAAAAATTTAAAAAGAAGCTTAGGATATATAGTGGGTCTGTTTCTTAGTTAGAAAAAAAAAATCCTTTGTCTTTCAGAAAGTAGCAATTGTAATTTGGAATTTTTGGAAAGGTTTTTTAAAAAGTTAGTTTTATCATAAGACATTCTCTTCTGTTAGGATTAGGTTTAGGAAAGGTTTATTCCAGTAGGCTTTTGTTGTTTAGGTTCCTTGCATAATTCATTGTGAAACTCCAGTGCATGCTTGTGTCAGAAATTAACCTTATTAAATTACAACTAAATTTGAGACCTTTAATCTAGATGTACAGGATGCCATAGATAAAACCAGTCTAATTTCTGAAGGATTTCTTTCCGTAGCTACTCCATGGAAGTGCAAGATTACATTCTGCAGATTTTTTTTTTTTTGAAGCAACAATCTTTATTCTTTTAATTTAAACAAGTGCTTGCTAACTAAAAAAAAAAAAATTGCCTTAGGTATTTCATGCTCAATTGATAATTTTCTTTATCAAATATGATGGAACCCAATATATTATGAAGCCCATGGCTAAGAACAATCTGCCCACATGATTAAATTTTAGTTCTTTCAGGGCTACTTAAGAAAAGTAAGTAGTGATGAACACTACATCCTGGAATATGTTGTTGGAAAGAAATATTGATATATGTTGGAAAGAAATATTGATATAAAGGAAAAATTCTATGTCCTAGATGTATGGAAAAATTCTATGTACTAGGTGAATGGAAAGCAAATGGTGTAACAGACTTGTGATATGATCGCTTATAAACAATATATAATGCGATAGCAATGGTTTGCACTTGTTAAATAGCTTAAGCGTCATTATATATCAGTGTATGACCCTGCTTTGTTTAAATAGGTAGGCAATACCTTTTTATGGCTCTCAAGTACTTCAAATGTGGCAATGTAACTAAGGAAGTGCATTTTAAATTTTTAAATTTTAATTTCAAAATTGATACTTAATCTAGTTACTGGATAACTTAAACATGTTTGGAACAACTTGGATATGTGAATCAATTCTTCCAACTTCTCAGTATAGGAATTTAATACAGATCAAGTATTTATGATAAAAATTTAGCATATGAATTGAGATGTGCTGTAACATAAGATATACTGGATTTTAACAGACAGTACAAAAAAGAATATAAGTATATTGTTAATAATTTAAAAAATATTTATTATATACCAAAATGATAATACTCTGGATATAATGACTTAAATAAAATACATTATTAAAATTACTTTTAACTGTTTTTTTTTACTTTTATAACACACGTACTAGGAAATTTTGCTTTACACATGTAGCTTGTATCACACAGGTGCTAGTATCATCTAACAAGCACTGTAGAAGAGAGTCTAATTCATACATTATGTCAATTTTGGGCATCAATATTTTCCTAGTATACCTTATTGTCCTTTTATTCAAAAGTATTGTTTATCATTCTTTTTGTTAATGTTGTGAAGTTGTTGGTCTGCGTCTTCATAAAATGGTCTGGATCTAGTAAGAAAATTATCAGATACGTTGAGAAAGAGAGTCTTCTATGAATTTCCTCTTCCCTACATTTCTTGCTAGGTGTGACTACTCTTTACCTGAGCTATTTCTAAGGACTGAGTTTGCAGGGAGCATCTTTGAAGGAAGAGGCAATGCCTTCTAGGATAAAGAGGTTTGCTTTTGTTCATAATAAAAAGCAGTGAATTTTTCAAGCTCCGTAGTCCTCAGCTATAAGAAACCTGCTGAATGTGTAGTTATGTTTATGGCCATATTGTGCTTCCCTATGTAACGTGGGACAACCGGAGCCAATGACAATATGCTGATGTTCATGCTCCTTTGTTTCTGTTCCTGGAATCTCATGTATTCTGTCAGCATCTAAGAAACTGTAACAGGCTAAATTACTAGTTTGTAAATAACCAAACTCATGAATTTAGAAAATTATTAGGTCTGATGGGATGGTAAGATTTCCTTTTCTATGTAAAAATTTTAAGTTGTGGAAGCCTAGTTTTTATATAAAATGTGGTGTCATATAAGAACATAGATGAAATAAAAGTGTCAGTTTTTTCCTATATTGTAAATATCGTACATGCACTTGTATGAATTGTTGGTATACAGAAGTGTGCATATATTACATTTATTTCCCAAGAACATTTCTCAGTTAGTTCTTGAAAACAAAAGGTAAACATTCTGTGGAACTATATTCAAGGACTTAAAAATCTTATAAAGAAACAGTTTATCTATTATCCAACATATGTACTTAGGACAAAAGGAAACTTTATAAAAAGTACAAAAATAGATAAAAAAATACAAATACAACATATTTTGTTTGGAACTTTAGAGATGTTTTTTTTTCTTCTCTTTCCCTTTTACCTCAAAAGTTATAAGTACTTTTGAAGCAGCATGTATTGTTGCACTTTTGATTTTTTGTTGTATAGTTAATGAACTTGAGGATGACTGATGATTATCTGGTTGGCCATCCCATTCTTTTGTTTCTTCTTCTTTGATTAGTAAAGGTTTTCCTAGGGTTTGGCCAACAAGGTTACAGACTTCTTGAGCTTTGCGCCATGCATTCTCAACAGCAACAAGACAGGCTTGCCGTCTGAGGAATTAAATGCAGAGATTATTAATATGGCATTCACTGAATATTTTTGTTTAAGCAATTAAAAATTTAGTTACTAATAATAAAAATGTGCTTAAACTTACCGAAGATTCTCAACAGAGCCTGGAGTATGATAGAATTGGGGTGGACTGATGACAACAGAGCTATCTAGCTTTTCAACGAGGAAATTACAAATATTTTGCATCTTTCCAAATTCAGTAAATGTAATGCAAACCTGTAAATGAAATGACACTTGGTATTATTTTCATGTCTCATGTGCTGTTTCAAATTTATTTTTTTAAATATGAGTAAAAAAAGTAAACCTAGATTATAAGGTCCTTTTATATTATATAACAGAAAAGAAAGACTATTTGATACTTAAATTATTTTGCTATTAAAAGACTCTTGCTTATGAATTTTGAAATTTATCTATGTTGACCTGAATATTTAAAATTCATTTATTCAATTTGAATTTCTATGAAATTGGAGGATTTCCCCTTCAGTTTTATTTTTTGGCTAATTTCTAATCCTGATAACTTTTTTCTTTAATCTAATCTATGCCATTAGATACTGATAAGCAGCAATTACATCATACTTCACTGCTGCCACTAGTCATTTTCACATCTATTTGCAGAAGCTAATCTATTTGACTATGTTCTGCATTGTATAAGTTGAGGTCATCTCATACATTCTTTGTCTTTACTACTACTACTCTATTAATCATACTATGATCTATATGGACATCTTCTAATATCATAGTTTATTTTTTTAGCTTTAGAATTTCAAATATATATAATAGTAGAGTTAAGAATTTGAAGAATTCCCAGACATCAATTACCTAACTTCAAAAATGATCACATCATGGCACCATTTATGTATTTATTTATTTTAAATACACTATATATATTTTTAGTGTAAAGTTCTATGACTTTTGATAAATATGTAGAGCTCTGTAACTACAATAATAGACTTGTTTCCCTAAATTCCCTCAAAGAACCCCTTTATTAAATCAATCCCTACCCCTGGCAACCATTGGTCTGTTGTTCTCTTGTTATACATTGAACTTTTTCTGAATGTCATATAAATGAAAGCATACAATATGCACCTTTTTGAGACTCACTTCTTCCACTTGGCACAATGCATCTGTGATTCATCCCTATTCTGGCATAATAGTGGGTTAATTTTTTATAATTTTTTTTTAGTTGTAGATGGTCGATAGCCGGTTAATTTTATATTCTGTTACATGAATATAAACATAGTTTTTTTGAAAACACTTTAGTTGTGTCCAATTTTTGGCTATTATAAATAAAGATGCTGCTTTGTCAAAGTGTTCTAGATCCTTTGAATTTTTACATATATTTTATAGTCAGTTTATCAATTTCTATTGGAAAAAAAAAAAAGCCTAGCTGGGATTTTTTTTTTTTTTAAACTGGTAGTTGAACCCAAAGACAGTTTACCTCTGAACCACATTCCCAGTCCTTTTTATTTGAGAGAGGGTCTCACTAAGTTGCTTAGGACCTCACTAAGTTGCTGAGGCTGGCCTGAAACTTGCAATCCTCCTGCCTCACTCTCCTGAGTCATTGGGATTATAGGCAAGCACCAAGGTGCCTGGCTGCTAGCTGGAATTCTGATTAGAACTGTAATAAATCTATATATAAATCACTTTTGGGAGAACTGATATCTTAATAATATTGAGTCTTTTAAGTCATAAACATGGTTTCTCCATTTACTTCTCCTTGCAGTTCTATCATTTTTGTCTCAAGTATTTTGAAGCTTTGATCTAAGTATTTAGGATTGCATGTCCTCTTGATTAACTCTTTTTTAGTATTATGAAATTATTTTCTTTATTTGTGGTAATATTCTCTCCTTTGAAATCTACTTTGTCTAATATCATTTAATCACTCTACCTTTCTTTTGATTCGTGATAGCATGGTCTTTCCTCATCTTTTAACCAATGTGCCTTCATATTTAAAGTATGCTTCTCTCAGACAGCATATAGAGAGAGTTCACTTTTTTATATAATCTGAAACACTTGCCTTTGAATGAAGGTATTTGGGCCATTTACATTTAATATGATTGTTGATATGGTTAAATTTAAACCTCTGATCTTACTATTTATTTTTGATTTGTCTCTGTTCCTCTTTTTCTCAATTTGTTTTCTTTTGAATTGAGTATATTTTTATTAGATTATTTATTCTAATTTGTTATCCATGATGGCAGAATGCAATTCATTTCATATTACAAATATAGAAAACAATTTTTCAAGTTACTGATTGTACACAAAGTATTTTCACACCACTCATGTCTTCATACATGTACTTAGGGTAATGATGTCTAACTCATTCCACCATTGTTCCTACCCCTTTGCCCACTCCATTACCCTCCCCCTGGTTTGCCCTTTCTAAAGTTCCTCCATTCCTCCCATGCTCCCCACCAATGCCACTGAGTCAGCATTTTCATATAAAAGAAAACATTTGACCTTTGGTTTTTTGGGATTGGCTAACTTCACTTAGCATTATATTCTCCAACTCCTGGATTGAGTATATTTTTATCATTCTATTTTATATCCTTCATTGGCTTATTAATGATAGTCCTTTTTGCTATTTTAACGTTTGTTTTAGGGTTTACAGGATACATGTTTAACTCATCAAAATCTTCCAAGAAATGTACCATTTTTATATATAAGAACTTCACAATACTTATATTTTTTAAAGATTTATGTAATAAAAATATCATATATTAACCATATAGTTAACATTTTCAGTACTCTTCAGTCCTTTATGTAGATTCCTGTTTCCTTCTGTCTAAATGATATCATTTAACATTTCTCATAGTGCGTGTATATAGGTAATGAATTATCTCAGCTTACTTAAACACTCTTTAATTGGCCTTTGTTTTTGAATAGTATTTTTGCTGGATATAGAATTCTAGGTTTATAGTTGATTTTCCCTCTTAGTTTGTTAAATATGTTAATTCTAATGCTTCTTCCCTTGCATTGTTTTCAAGGAGAAATCTGTTGCCTTTGTTACTTGGTATATAATGAATATTTTTCCCTCTGGCTATTTTATTACTCACTGGTTTTAAGCAATATGATTATAATGTGCACTTGTATATTTTTGTATTTGTTGTGGTTAGGGTTGATTAAACTTTTTGAATCTGTGGTTTTACAATTCTCCTTAGGTTTGGAAAGTTTTTGGTTCTTATTTCTCCAGATGTATCCTTGTCCTCCATTCTCTCCTCCACTGGGACTTAAAATTAAATATATATTAGGTCACTTGCAAGTTGTCCCTCAATCCATTGATTCTTTTTTGTCTTTTCTTACTGTGTTTTGTTCTAGATATTCTTATTGCAGTGTCTTCAAATTCACTAAGCTTGGCTGTGTAATGTCAACTTTGATATTAGTCCTATATTTCTTTTTTTCACACTATAGTTTTCATCTCTGGAAGTTTAAGACTTTTACCTCTCTCCTCTCCCTTACTTAATTTTTGAGTGTATATAAAACAGTCCTAATAACTTTTTAAAAATTTCTTTTTAATTGTTGATGAACCTTTCTATTTATTTATTTATTTATTTATATGGGGTGCAGAGAATCAAACCCAGTACCTCATACATGCTAGCAAGTGCTCTACCGCTGAGCCACAACCCTACCCCTCTAATATGTTTCAATGAGGTTGCCAATTAATTTTAACATCTGTATCAGTTCTGCAGTGGTTTGACTTTATTTTTCTCTTTATTATAAACTTTATTTCTCTGCTATTTTGCAGGCTAAGAAATAGAGGCAAATATAAAATCCCAGTTCATTTTGAATCAGTAAATAAAAAAATAAGATGGAAGAAATATGATTTATTGGGAGAAATATGATTCAAAAAGCATCATGTGAGAAAGACTGTTAATTACTGACCAAGGCTATAAGCTAAATAGAACAAAGTGATGCAAATGCCCAAAAGCTAATTCAGTCTATGTGTGTTACTAGGAAAAAATATTCTAGAGTGAGGATAATAATCATCTTCCTCTAACATGAATAGTCAAATCACAGCAGGACACTATAGATATAGATCCTTTAGGAGGAAATTGACTAACTCAGGAAAGAGTTTGTCATATAAGAAATGACCAAAGAAAGCAAGGATCTTTACCCCTAGAGAAGACAAATGTAGCATCAATATGATAGTGAGCTTCAGCTATATATTTCAAGAAAATAATTAGCTTTTTTTTTTTCCTTCTGGAAGAGATAACTCTAACAGTAGACAGGTACAGTAAGTCAATTTTGGTATAAGGTTAGAAAATGTTGTTTAGTAGATGTCTGAAATGCAATGGGTCTTATTTATAAAATATTTCAGAAGAAAAATGAATAGTTAAAACAAAGACTGGATGAGATATGGATGGAAAATGCTCAACATATGATGTTACTGGAGTCCTAGGCTAGGGTCCTGACTCCAGTGGTCCCAAAAAGACCATGTTTGGCCACTTGTCCCAAACACCAAAGAGAAAAGGTACATGAAAACCAGGAAAGGATACTTTAATCAATAAGGCCATGCTGGGAAGGCAAAGTGAGATCCAGTTTTCTCAGTCCTATCTTCAGAGCACACATGAGTATAGGTTTAAACAGAGGATGGAATGAGGTAGGGGACAAGAAGTCTGCATAATTAAGCAGATTTGATTAAACTGTGGTTTAGTTGTTCATTCTCTGAGTTCTGTTTCTATTAGGTAGTGCCAGAGATGTCTACCACTAGAGAAGGTAATTTCCTCTTGTTGCTCAGGAAATTTATCCACCAGACCTGTAATCCTAGAAAGGGGTAAAGAGGGCACACTTCAGTTCGCATGAGATGGATGACAGTTCCTGCTGGGGGCAGGGGGCAGTCTCATTATGGGATGTTATGGTTTAGCTATGAGGTGTCCCCCAAAAGCTCATGTATAAAATAATAAAAGAACGTTCAGAGGTAAAATGATTGGGTTATGAAAACCTTAATCTAATCAGTAGGTTAATTCACTTGAATGGATTAACTAGGTGGTAACTGTAGGCAGATAGGGTGTGGCTGGAGGAGATAGGTCCCTGGGGGTGTGCCTTTGAGGCTTATATTTTGTCTTTGTTGAGCAGAGTATCTTCTTGGTGTCCTGAGCTGCCTTGCTCCACTACACTCTCTGCCAGGATCTTTTGCCTCACCTTGGGACCAGAGCAATGGAGTCTGCTATCTATGGACTGAGACCTCTGAAATGGTGAATGCCTAATAAACTTTTCCTCTAAAATTATTTGTCATGTTTTTTGATCACAGTGGTGAAAAAGCTAACTAAAATATGGAATAATTTCCAGGAAGGTTTAGGACAAGCTTGAAGACTTATAGGTGCCACCCCAGAGGTCTGAAATAAGAGATGCTGTAAATGTTGTCTCTGTCTTCAAGACAAACAGATAAGTATGGTAAATTTAGGGCTAATAAACCTTGTATTACTAGAGGGTTTTATTTATTTGTACTTTTTAGATATATATAACAGTAGAGTATATTTGACATATTATACATACATGGAGTATAACTTATTCTAATTAGGATTCTATTCTTATGGTTGTACATGATGTGAAGTTTTTCGATAAACACTCCTTAGAAGATTAATATACCAATGTGCAGAACTACGCAGGAACACAATCCAAAGTTTAAGGTAATAAAGGAAACAAATATAAAATAAAGGCAGAGATGCTAAGCTTTCTCTTGCTTTCAGTTACCCATGACAGCAACTGCAGATCTAGGTAAAGAGTCACTGCTTTTAGCAAAGGCAGCCTCTCTAAGTCCCAGTTATAATGGGAGGCATTCAGGAAAAATAAGTGGGAACAGGGAGGGGGAAATTCTTATGAGTGCTACACTACTTTTTCTTTTGATATACATTAGTGAATGCCTCTAATATTTCAGGCTTTAAAATCTCTCTTGACACTGAGATTATTATAAGAAAGAACAAAAGAAGTGACAAGTATACCAATATAGGAATCTCAAAGCCCGGTTTTTAATCCAACTCCCACTTCCCACACATATTCACTCATCTACATTTAATGAAGTCATTTAGAAACTTTCTAACCTTCAACATGTTTATTCTTAAACCAAAGGGGAACAGCCAAGTGGTGGGAGGTTAGCTAAAACATCTTTAAAATGCCTTTCAGAATGAAAATTTCAGATATTATGTGGAAAAGTAATGTCCATTAATCTTTTTTTTTTTTTGAGAGAGGAGAGAGAGTGAGTGAGAGAGAGAGAGAGAGAGAGAGAGAGAGAGAGAGAGAGAGAATTTTTAATATTTATTTTTTTTTAGTTCTCGGCGGACACAACATCTTTGTTGGTATGTGGTGCTGAGGATCGAACCCGGGGCGCACGCATGCAAGGCGAGCGCACTACCGCTTGAGCCACATCCCCAGCCCCTCCATTAATCTTTTTAAAATTTATTTACAGCTTTATTAAAGTATAATGGACAAACCAAAAAACTGCACACATTTTACATATACAATTTGTCGAATTTTACAGTAACCTGTGTTACCATTACCACAAGCAACATAATGAAGACCATAAACCTATTTATCACTTTGCAATGTTTTCCTGTAGTATTTGCTGTTTTGTTTTTCTTTCTGTGGTAAGAATATTAAAACATGAAATCTACCCTCTTAAATTCCTAAGTGCATAATACCAAAATAATTATAGCTACTATGTTGTAGAGTAGATATCTAGAATTTATTCATCCTATATAACTGTAACTTTATGCCTGCTGAACAAGATCTCCTATTCCACACACACCCCCTTCACACTCTATTTTCTGCTCCTGTAAATTTGGATATTTTAGATAATATCTACTACTGGTGCTAATCTAAGGACAATCATGTATTGGATTGTATAATATAATGTGAGTTCTGGTTTCCAGAGAGCTCTATATAAAATATAATCAGATATTCTCTTAAGAAAATTGAATATAATACATTAAAAAGGCAAGTTAAAGCAGAAGGAAAAGGAGGAGAGTTTAGTTAAGTCATCATTTAGTTATTTCTTAAAACAAGCAGTTCTAATGTACTCTTTGTACCTGAAAGTTCAATCTCTACAAAACTCTGTGGTCTGGAAAATATGCCAGTTTTTCATGAAATATGGGACTATTTTTTTCTCCTCTTTTCTCCTTGATATACCCTCACAATAAACCTCTTTAACTAAGATAACTTGCTACTTTGTGTTACAATCTGAAGCTCTAACAGGTAGTATCTACTATTGAATTGCTATAGCATACTCCCAACTTTCAACCTCTGTAATTTAGACTGTTCTTCATTTTGTTTTGAAAGATATTTTTTTAGTCCCCACTAGTATACTTTTGACAAAAATCATAATAAGTAATTTTAAATTTCCTTGAAATAGTTACATTAAAATGGTGAAATCACAAAACTGTTAACAGGAGATAACAAACAGAATATTGTTTACTATCTCAAGAGATAAAAAGACAGGATTCCAGTTTTTCACTCTAATTCTTATTATATGCCCTTTAAGAAGTCTAGATCTAAGTGATCTAAACCTAATAGAAAAATTAGAGAAAAAATAATCTATCTCTGCCTGAAGATAGGACCAGGTGATACCTTGAGGTACTTCCTACTTCTAAAAACAAAGATTCTCTGACTGGGTAAACAAGATTCCAATCTAACCTCACTGTTCTTTTTCTCCTGTGACAAGGAGGCAACATGGATTAAGCACATACCCCAAACATGTGGTTTCAGAAACATATTCTGATTCCATAAAAAATATCCTAATCATCACACTTTAAAGGAAAGTAAAAAGCTGAGGCAGTTGTAGGCTCTAAATAATGTTATCATCAATTAAGTATACTTAAATGATTCCCTCTTTGTGTGTGTGTGTGTGTGTGTGTGTGTGTGTGTGTGTGTGTGTGTGGTGCTGGACACTGAACCCAGAGCCTCACAGGCAAGTGCTCAACCACTGAGCTATATCCCTAGCCCCTTCTTTTTAATTTGTGTAAAGGAAAAGCAGTTTTTATTTCCAAATAATACTTATTAAAACACAGTTAAGTTGCATTGTGGAATAAAAGAATGTTAAAATGTGTTTCAATCCTTTATGACTTTTTTCATTTATTCTTTTTAAATTTTACTTGTTCTTTTTAGCTATACACGACAGTAGAGTATATTTTAAGATATTTATACAAACATGAAGTATGTCTTATTCTAATTAGATCCCAGTCTTGTAGATGTACCTGATGTGGGGATTCACTATGATGTATTCATATATTTACATAGGAAATTCATGTTAGATTCATTCCCTTGTCTTTCTTATTCCTAGACCCTCCCTTTTCTTTCATTCCCCTTTATCTAATCCACTGAATTTCTATTCTTCCCCTCCCTATTCATTTACTCTTTATCTAAGAGAAATTTCTTTCCTGTAGTATTTCCTGCTCACCAGGCAATAATTTTACTAAAAGTTTATTCAGGTGGTATTTAACTGCTATTTCCCTGTTGCTATTTTTATTGCATTTTAAATAACTTCTATTAAATCTCATTAAATATATTTAAAAGATCATCTATATAACATCAAAAATTATTTTGAGAAAAATAATCTTTTATCAAAACTACGAGAAGCATGTCTCTGGTATATTTTTTTGCAAGAATAAAACCAAATGACAAGTTGTCTCCATAAAATCATGCTGTTTCCAGTTATTTGCTAAGTACATACTTCTGCTTCCATGTGATAAGCATTTTCCACTCTTCTAAAATCCTTTGTCACAGTTACATTTTCTGCCTAAAACAGAAAGTACAAGAGGATGATTACTAAGTGTGTGGTTATTAAATATAATTGCTCTAAGGCATAAACCAGAAACCTGAACTTATGAAAATCAGGAAGACATAAGAATAAAAAAAAAAACCCACAAAAAACCATATATTGCCTGATATGTTAAAACTGTCCTAAAAGTGACACAAAATAAATTAAGAAACCTACAAATATTTGCTTAAAATTTTGATCATAATTATATATTTGTAGAATATAAAGAAAGTATGAACTTAGGGCAGCATAATATGAGGAACTGTTTGTACATACTACATGACATATTTACAAGTCAGAGGAGTCTCAGTATTTTTAAAATTTACTTATAAATAATACACAAAAAATTTATAAGTAACATAAACTTACTGAATACCTATTATTTGTACCTTTTGGCCAAGTTACCAAATTTTTTTTTTTTTTTTTTTTTTTTTTTTTTTTTTTTTTTACTCTGGGGATTGAACTTAGGGGCACTTGACCACTAAGTCACATTCCCAGCCCTATTGTGAATTTTATTTAGAGACAAGGTTTCACTGAGTTGCTTAGAGCCTCACTTTTGCTGAGGCTGGCTTTGGACTCTCGATCCTTCTGCCTCCCTCTCTAGAGCCTCTGGTATTACAGGCGTGCACTATAGCGCCCAGCAATTTGCTCAATTTTTTTGAGCCTTAGTTTCTAAATTTATAAAATCAGGGCTGGGGATGTAGCTCAAGCGGTAGGGCGCTCGCCTGGCATGCGTGCGGCCCGGGTTCGATCCTCAGCACCACATATCAACAAAGATGTTGTGTCCGCCGAGAACTAAAAAATAAATATTAAAAATTCTCTCTCTCACTCTCTCTCCTCTCTTACTCTCTCTTTAAAAAAAAAAAATTATAAAATCAGGTTAATATCTAGTTTAGTTTAAAAAGGCTGAGACGAATATTTTCTCTGATATAAGGGAGGTAACTCAAAATGGGGTAGGGAGGAAGAGCATGAGAAGAAAATTACCTCTAGATAGGGAAGAGAGGTGGGAGGGCAAAGGAGGGAGAAGGGGAATTGCATGGAAGAGGGAAGGAGACCCCCTACATTATACAGAATTCGGGTATGATGATGTGAGAAAAAAAAAGAAGTGGGTCACATTAGATTGGGTAGAGAGAAGTGATGGGAGGGGAGGGGAGGGGTAGGGGGTAATGGAAGAACAGCAGAATAAAATAGACATTATTATTGCTGTGGGTATATATGTGACTGCATGACCAATGTAATTCTGCAACCTGTACACTCAGAAAAATTAGAAATTATATCCCATCTGATTCAAATGTATGATATGTCAAGATCATTGTACTGTCATGTGTAACTAATTAAAACAAATAAAAAATAAAAAATTTAAAACAACAAAAACACACACAAAAAAATAAAAAGACTGAGAACAGAAGGTAGAATATATTTTATGTATATCACATAAAATTGCTATGAAAATTTAAGCTGTATGTAAAGTACTTGACAAAAAGCCACTCAGCAAAGTAGATGTTATTGATAGACCCAACCTGATCTTTTCTTAAAATTGGGCATCTCGCCATAAAACCATGAAAAGATAATTTCAGCTTTACTATAAATTACTGAACCTACTTGGAATGCCTGCTCGTGCCCTGAACTCACCCATGTCCGGTTTTCCCTGACCAGATAACAACCCTTTCCTAAACCTTAGTGACACCTCATAAATTCTGGCCTTCCCTGGCCAGATAACGACCCTCTCTGAGTCTCTAAGATCTCCATAAATTCTGATGCTAGGGCCAGCAAAAATGTAAACTTGTGTTATGCTCCTCAGAGTGTTGTTATCTGTAATCCCCCTTTGTGTAACTTTTTGGGCTATAAAACTTTTTTATAAAACTCCCTTTTGGAGTATAAGGAATGTTTTTTTCATATTCCCATCTCACCATTGTATTTTGGAAGTACATTACTTGTCTAGATTCACAAGTGATTTAGATGACCACTTCAGAGTTAATACTGGAATAAGTTAGACTCTGGAGATCATTGGAACAGTATGAATGTATTTTGCATGTGATAAGGTTATGAATTTGGTGGTGAGTGCAAGGGACAGGGATAGAAAGGTTTGAATCAAATTGTCTTCTCAAAATTCTTATGTTGAAGCTATTACCCTCAATGTGATGTTAACTGGAGATGGGGCCTTTGGGAATTAATTAGGTCAGGAAGGTGGAGTCCTAGTCTTATGATATTAATTCTATGAGACTGAGACTCAAGGAAACTTGATCTCTCAGGCACCAGGAAAGACCTCCTTCACCAGAATCTGACCATGCTAGCATTCTTATTTCAGACTTCCAGCCTCCAAAACAGAAAACAAATTCCTGATGTTTACGCCAATTAAATTTTTTTTTTCTAAGACAGTGAACTTGGGCCTGTTTATTTTTAGAAAAGTAATATTAAAACTTTTTTTGATTCTCTAGGTTAATATTGGTACATAATTCTAATAAAAAAGTTAAATTTATTATTTAGTTTTCAAAAAAGTTTTAAAATTCATCCTTGGGAACAAGTATAACATTTTATAAAATTCTTTGTATCTTTCAAAATATATGTTAAATAAATATATAATAATTATTATGTCAAATAACAATTGCAAGTTGTAAGGAAGATGGCTGTATCTAAAGTTTAAAATATAAACTAAGTATAAGCAATTGATATTATCCAGAAAAATTCTAAAAGCTTTAATCTGGTATATGAACTGAAGTTCCAACTGTAGCTTTGTTATCTGTCACTCCCATGAAAATATTAATGTGAATTTTTAAAATTAAAACAGTAATACCTGTTCATTGTTGAAAATTTAGAACAAAGTATGAAAAAGAACTGTGTGTATACACATATATGGCTTATAATCAGTTTTTTCACTGATGTTAACAAGTTATTTTTCTGTCATTTAATATTCTTTTTTGATATGTAAATATACTTTTGGTCCACCTTTGATATCACTTTTTCATTTTTTCTCTACTTCATACATATAAAACTTCTGATTAAAAATTTATTATAGAAACACTTTTAGGAAAGAAAGCTGGAAAGAAAATCTTATTTTTAATAGTGTTATTTAAAAATATAAATATGTTAATTAAAGAAAATCTAATACTAGAGAAAAAGACAAAAAGTAATATCCCCAAACCCTATTACAATTAATATTTTAGTAAAAATTTTACTAAACCATCTATCAGTGCATATAAATATATCTAGATCAATGTCTATATTTTACTGTTTGTTTGTTTTGTGGTACTGGGGATTTAACCCAGGGAGCTTAACCACTGAGCCACATCCCCAGCCCTATTTTTTAATTTTGAGACAGGGTTGGACTTGTTTGCATAGGGCCTCTCTAATTTTCTGAGGCTGGCCTTGAACTGGAGATCTTCCTGTCTCAATCTCCCAAACTACAGGGATTATGGGTGTGTACCACCAAGCCTGGCTAGACTTTTTCATAAATAGAGCCTACATTCTGTTCTCAGCCTTTTTAAAATAGACTTTTTCGTTGGGATAATATTAAATTTAAAGAAAAGGCTGAGGTAGGAGGATCACAGGTTGAGACCAGCTTTAGCATGTTAGTGAGGCCCCAAGCAATTTAGCCAGATCCCAAATAAAATAAAAAGCGCTAGGAACATGGCTGACCTGAGTGGTTAAACATCCCTGGGTTCAATACTCAGTAGCAAAAAAGAAGGGGGAAAAAAAAGTTGCTAAGCTGGTATAGAATGTCATATACATCAGTTTCAGACTTCTCTGATCTTACTATCTTAAATTATTTTGACAGCCAAGCACAGTGGTGCGCACCTATAATTCCAGCAATGTGGGAGGCTGAGGTAGGAGGACTGCAAGTTTGGGGCCAGCCTCAGCAACCTTCGAGAGCCTGTCTCAATAAAAAAGGACTGGGGATGTGGCTCAGTGGTAAAGCACTCCTGGGTTCAATTCCCAGTACTAAAAGAAAAAAAAAAAGTTATTGTAATGGATTTGGCCAACATTGGTGCATTACCATTAACTAAGGCCCAAACTTTATTTAGATTTCATAAGTAGTGTCCGTTTTACTATTCCAGGATCAAATCCATGATACTATATTACATTAATTCATCTCTTTTGATCTGTAACAGTTTCTCAGTCTTCCCGTTTTCATGATTTTGAAAGTTTTGGTCATATATTTTACAAACCTTAATTTGGTTTGTTTTGCATTTTTTTTTTTGTGGTTAAACTGAGATTATCTTAGGAAAGAATATGATAGAAGTAAAATGCCTTTTTCATTACAACATATCTACATTACTCATGATGTTAACCTTGGTCACTTGGTTAAGGAAGTATTGCCAGATTCCTTCACTATAAAGTTACTATTTTTTTCTTTCTATACTTTATTAATTAGAGGCAAGACATTAAGTACACTCCATACTCACTCAATACAGACTTTAGGATTGAAGTTGGAACCTATAGACCTTTGACAAACATCTACCCTTTATTTTTTGAGCACTTCTTTTTACTTTCTGGTACAGTATGTCAGGTTCATGTACTTTTCCTGCCCCAGCTCTAAACCTATTTCTTCAAGAAGCATAGTACCTTCTGAGATTGGAATTTAGGACCAAGATCTTAATGCTACAACTGTTTACTACCACTTAAGAGTTATTCCTTCTAGGCCCTCTTTAGTGGAAGAGCTAGATGATGTATCCTAATGCATACATACATACATATCTAGGATTGTTTCTATATCTTTCCATCTTTAGAAAGGTAAACATGGGTTCCTGCTGATTTTTTCAGCTCTAAGTCAGAATCAGAGAGGTCATTATAACTCTCCTATCTTTAACAGTGAGAAACCTGGTCCTCACCATCCACCATCCACTTATTTATTCAATGCTAGTATACGTGTAAAGCAGATTCAGAATTGTTAATGTACACCCCCTTGGAAAACAAATTTACCAACTAGAGTATAGGGTTTATGTGCCTTTCATTTTTATCTTAGAATTTCCAGTAAAAAAACACCATTTTTCAAGGCTACTCCCTTCCTTCCCACAACACTTTCAGTGCAGTAATGCCATTCATTTGTAATAGAGTTAGGTTTATGTGTCACACTCTGAAATCTACTTTTGGATTGATCCTCTTACAGCCTGTTTAATGCCTTTTTTTCTACTTCACATATGTTCACTCTTTGTGATCTACAACTCTATGGTTTTTGACAAATGCATGAAGTTATATATCCACCATGCCAGTACCATGAATAATAATTCTTTCACTTTAAAGTTTCCTCTGTGTATCCCCTTTACAGTCAACCACTTGCTTCTCTAACAATCCCTATCAATCACTGATCTGATTTGTCTCCACAGTTTTGCCTTTTCCAGAATCACATGAATGGAATCCTTTTGGTGCTGGTTGTTTTCACTTAGCAATATACATGTAAGTTTCACTCATGATGTTCTATAAATTGATTTCTGTACTTTTTATTGCTGAATAATATTCTTTTGCATAGATATATCACACTGTTTATCTATTTGCTGATGAGAAACATCTTGGTTGCTTCCAGTTTTAGAAATCACAAATAAAGGTGCTATTAACATTCAAGTGAAGATTTTCATATGGACATAAATTTTCAATTCACTTGGATAAATTATCAGAGGTGCTTGTTTCTATGATAAGTCTACATTTAACTTTATAAGAAACTATAAGACTATCTTCCAAAGAATACATCATTTTGCAATTTCACCAGCAATGACTGAGAACTACTATTGCTCTACATCCTCTTCAGCATTTGGTACCATCATATTGGGTTCTAATAGGTACACAGTGATATATCATTGTGGTTTTAATTTACATTTCCCTAATGACAGGTAATATTGAACCATATTTTCATGTATATATTTGCCATTTGTATGTCTTTGAAGAAATGTCTGTGTATATCTTTTTGCGAATTTTATTGAGCTGTTTGTATTATTGTTGAATAAGTTATATATATGTGTGTGTGTATCTATATATATTCTTGAAGTTCTTTGTCAGACATGTAATTTACAAATATTTTCTCCTAGACTTAGATTGTCTTTTCATTTTTCTAAGAGTTTTTTTCTTTCTTTCTTTTTTAGTGGTGCTAGGGATTGAACCCAGAGCATTGTACATGCTAGGCAAGTGCTCTACCAACTGAGCTACATTCCTAGCTCCCTAACACTGTTTTTCACAAAGCAATTTTAAAAAAGTGATAAGGTACAATTTATCTTTTTTTTTTTTTTTAGTTTATGGATTATGCTTTTGGCAATAAATCTAAAAACTCATCTTCAAACTTAAGGTCACATAGATTTTTTTCTTTTACTTTCTCCTAAAAGTTTCATATTTTACTGCTGGGAAAGACAGACTTGTTCATTCAGGTCTTAAGTCCCTTCTCAGCTGCCTGTGGTCTAGAACTTGGATCTAGACCTTGGATCTAGATCTTAGAACACTTCCTTGCAAGAGATAAAGTATCCTCATAGCTTATGCTGGACACTGAGTTTATTGCCTTGCATGGGAATCTTTCCCTATTTCAGGCTTAATGTGGAATCCTTTGTTCTATTAAGTGTGTGTATTACATGGTGCCTAGACAACTCCATTGCTATAGCTGTCCCCACTGGGGAAAGGATGGGGTCTTTTTTATAGCAGCAGAAGAGATAGACATGCTGGCCAATTCCCCTGTGGAGGGACTTGCTGACTGTGGGAGATTAATACTTACTACTGAAGTTGATTTTGCTGTTTGTTCTTAATGTGAGTAAAGTGTTGCTTTATCCAGTGCTTGATTGCTTGTGTTTTCTTAGTGACTCCCAAACCAAGATGCACTGGAAGAAGTACTCAGATTCCTACTCTAATAATAAGCAATGATGCCACTTGCTTAACATTTACACTTAAGTGTATTATCCATCTTGAACAAATTTTTATCTAAGGTGTGAGCTGTCATTCATTTCTTGCACATGGACATTGGAGTATTACAGAAAAGACCATCCTTTCTTTACTTTAGGCCCTAGCATTTTTCTCTCTGAAAAAGAAAAAATTCTTAGAAGCAGTAAAACAGTTACTTCATTTAGCCCAGTGATTCATAAAGGGAAGCTTGAGAAATTTTGAAAGCAATCTATATAAAATAGCTATCTTTCTTATCAATATAGCCAGATATTTGCTAAATTTTGAAGATACAAATGAGATAGGGAATGGGGAAGTGAAAATTGCCTGTTGGCAATCACTAAGAAGGTCTAAGGAGAATATAAACAATGCTTCCAAGAAAATACAGAAAGAACCCAAAGTTTTTAATAGAATTACAATTTCTAAGTTTCTAATTGAAAAGAACATAACTGCATTCACAACTTTCAACCTTTACTGCTTGATTATTGAGCTTTAATGAAGGTAGCTCTAGCCCAACTTTAATTCTCTGGGTTTCCTATTGGGGAAAAAAAATAATAAAATAGCAAATTACCATGTTGCCCTTGTTTCACTAATCCTTTTTAGAACAATTTAGCATCAGTCTAAAACCTATTAAAAGACTCCAACTTACTCCTCAGTTCTGAAATATTCCTAAAGTCCTTTGGGATGCATTCTTTGCTGTAGCATGCTATATAAACCTGAGTCTGTTTCCTATAGTTATATTCCCATTTAGCTGGTGGGCTTCCATGGAGGGTATGAGATCTGTTGTATATCTATAAGTTGTATATCTATAAGTGGTTCTCAACCAGAGGATGATTTTGTCCTCCAGGAGACATTGCCAATGTGTAGAACATTTCTGATTATCACAATGTAGGAAGAAAAGCACACTGCCATTACGTAGTAGATAGACAAAGTGACCAAGTGTTCCCGTTAGTCTGGAAGTGAGGAGGTTCCTAAGACATGAGAAAATCAGTTTCAAGTAAATAGGCACATTTTGGTTACCCTATGGATATGGGCCAGGAATGTTGCTGAACATCAATGCGTAGCCCCGGATGACAAAGAATTAGATGATACAAAATGGTAACAGTGCCAATATTGAGAAACCATGCCAATACCAGGTAAACCTAAAAAATATTGAATTATACAAGCATAATTCATTAAGTTTTCCCAATTAAGCACTTTTATATATAAATACAATGAATTGGTCAATATGGGAATAACATTAATAGCCAGTTGTTTTCATAAAAAGGCAAACATGAAGAAAACCATAAAACTTTACAGAAAAAATAACTGAATAAATGGAATAGGACACAATACTGCAAAATTGGCAATTATCCTAAAATGAACATATAAATATAATGTAAAATATGAACAGAGAAGTCTTATTTGTCCTATAGGATTTCCCACTATCTGGAATTTCTGATTATATTCCCATTTTGCCATTTAACATGTACCACTCCTTGCAGATAGGAAATCATTTCAGGGGAACAATAACGAGGTCAGAATTCTCCCTCAAAGATTTTATAAAGATGTTAATAATTTAAATAGTGTGCTACTAATATAACCCAATTCCAGAACATCTGAAGACTGCAAAAAACAACAATATGGAACATTTTAAAGCAACAGGCAAAAAAGGCAATATGGAATCCTCATATCGTATATTTTTCTCCTACTCTTTCAGAGCAGAAGTCCTATGATTCAGAGACACCCCCATAAGTCTTTATTGCCTTGATATCATGTCTGACTTGCCCCAGGATTAGGTTAAAAGATGGACAGATATCCAAATCTAAACTGGTCTACTGCATTTCCCTGGCCACAAAGACAAGTTTAAATTATCCAGTTAGAGTGAATTGCAGGTTTTTTTTTTTTTTTTTAACATGGATACATTAATAAGCACAATTGTCTTTTTAAGACATAGTATTTGATGTAAGGCTTCAGATTGTTGCAGTCATTTTGTACCATGCAGGAAGATGCAAGTGAAGCCAAGGGAACTACCTCAAAATAGAGTCTTGACCATATTATATTTGATTATTCATATTACAACTTTTTAGTTAGGTAAAGAAATATTTTTTTATTAGTAAAGGCAGTTTAAGATAGGTTCCTGCAAATACAATAAGGGAATGACAGACTTCAATACTTTGTCTCAGTACAGTTATTTACAAAACTCTTATTCTTATACCAAGGTAAAAATAAAACATAACATTTAATGCATTTTCAAGGGTCCCTTAATATTTCAGACATATCAGTTAATGGCTATATGACATCACGCTTAGGAAGGACCCAATAAGCATTACATTGAAAGCAGAAAACATACAGAAAAGATGAATGAATTTGGGTAAATAAAAATTCAAAATTGTGAATATTCACAAGTATAAGCTAAATTATATGATAAATAAGAAACTGGGAGAAAACTTTTGCAATATATGATAGACATAAACTCCGAACAATCTTAATTTTAAGGTTCTTCTAAACTAACCAAGAAAAAACAATGGAAAAATAGGAAAGTACCTGGAAACTAATATGAAAAAGTTTAACTTCAAATGTTAAAAAAAAGTAACAGAATAATTTTTTAGACTTACTGAATTAACAAAATCAAGAAACAAAATACTGCCTGCCATGCCAGGTTGTGGATAACTTATTTTCCTAGAGTGTAATTTTTCATCAACCTTCAAGTATATATATATCTATATTCCATATAGACATACATAAATTACATATATATATATACACCGTATATATATAGCAGTTAATGTCCAAAGAACATTAATTAAGGATTTATATAAATATTTGGCTATAAGTACATCATTTTTTTACCATTCTTAATAATAAAAAACTACTGTTAATATATATGTTCTATCTGTTCCATTATTCTCTGTCTTAAATTGGGTGACTCCAGGACCAGATCCTGGGACAAAGATTTCAGTATAGGTGATTTTGAATATGATCCCATAGAACACCAGAGTGGGAAGAGAGACAGAGAAGGAAAATAAGCCATTGTCAAGGAAATTACTACTATGGGTAACTCAAATTTAATCCTATAGAAAAACCCTGCAACTGGGGTGGAACACATGCCTCCAAGTTTTTCTACTCAAGGAGTGAAGAAGCTGGGGTCTCCTCAGTCATTCCAGTTTCATTTAAGCCTTCAATTGAAGGCTGTTAGGATGAGGGGTTAGGAATTAATTTCCAAGCATTATTGTCTGGCCTCACATGCAGGCAGAATAAATTCTGGTAGCCAGGGAAAACTTTCATTTTCAGGC
Organism: Spermophilus citellus; assembly: GCF_964194105.1. Taxonomy (NCBI): domain Eukaryota; kingdom Metazoa; phylum Chordata; class Mammalia; order Rodentia; family Sciuridae; genus Spermophilus; species Spermophilus citellus. Next base: position 88,880,765 of record NC_138186.1, on the reverse strand, counting down.
AAATAATTCACATATGTTGGCAGACAGAAGTTGGGCCTGCATGCATACAAATGTGAAATGCAAACAGACAAATGAGAAATGCCAACAGATAAAAGTGGGGGTGATCAGTATCATCTGCTCAATCACCCACTGCCAAGAGAATAAAGTAGCAACATACTTTAGTAGTCAAGAGCATGGGCTTTGAGATCAAAGTTCTTAGAGTTTAAACTCTGCCACTTCCCAGATGTGAACAATCGCTCTGGTCCTGAGAGTTCTCATCTGTAAAACAGCAATTTTAGTACTGATTTTATAGGGTAGGAATACTAAATGAAATAGCATTTGTAAAAGGCCCAGCAATAATAATTAATAATATCTAAACTCTTCAGTAGGGCACACAAAGTTTCCTCCATGTTCTGCCTCTAGCTTTCTTCGTCAATCTTACCTCCGATTCTCCTTTATGTCCCCCAGGTCTTCTGTGTCCTAGCCATTCTGAACTGCTTATAGTGCTCAGAACATATATGCTTGCTGAGTTCTAATGAGGAACAGGAATGCTTCCCCTTCAATTATTGTTTAATATTTGACAGAAGTGTCACTTCTTTTATGAGATCTTACTGAAACTCCTCAAGTACAATGAACATTGTTTTCTTTCTTACTCTATTACATACATACTTATATTAGTCTGTTTTATTTGTGACTCTTCAGCAAATTGCCCTTATAAAAGAGGCTCCAGTAAACTGCCTTGCCCCTTGACTATGTATACCTATGTGGTACACATAAACACAACTCATGAATGCAAAAAAGCCCTTTGCTTTGGGGAGGTTTAATATATACAGACAAGTAAATCAAGAGTTACACAGGGTGATACATTTTATTAAGGAGTAAAGTATCATATAATAGAGACTTGTGTTATACTGGGAAAAGAATGCAAAAAGGTGTGCTTGGCCTGGGGAAAGGGGAAAAAGTTAGCTAGACAAAGAGAGGAGAGAAAGATGACAAGAAATGAAGAGAGTTAAGTTCCATATATTAAGCAAAAGAGTTTAAAGGTATGAGGGGCCTTTCAAGTAGGGGTATGATATTTATAAAACTTACAACCCAATATTCTGAAGTTTAAAATGAATAAGGACTTTATGAATGCAAGTAATTCATCCTGAAAAGTAATATAAATGATTTTAATTTATTATTTATTGAACAAATCATCTACACGATTGCCTTCCTTCATTAACAGAGATAATCTGGGAGATTACTATCCTTTGTCTTGTCTTAAACATTGAATCTTAATGTAATTACTCTAAACTAGACTTAGTAATTTATTTTGTTTTACATATTAGAAGTTAGAGACACATGGGCCCAGTTTATATTTTATGTAAATGACTTAATTCAAACAAGATTATGGCACTGGTAGCAGGTTTTTAAGAAACATTTTTCTACATAGTAAGCCCATTTTATTCACATTATTTAGAATTAACATTTGAATTCTTCTAAATCATAAATCTCTTTTGAGATTTTTTTCCTAAATGACTTAATAACTCTTATTTTTGTAAATGCAACACAACCATATTTTCCTTATTAAAATACAGACTTGCTTTTCAGGGCTATGGCATTTCTAGCAATAGACTGGAAGCAAGAATGACTGCACTTTTACAAACTCAATGTTACTCTGCATCAAGTAAGATCTTTGTTCTTTAGAATCCAAGTACTTTGTAAAATAAAGAAGCTGAAACAGTTGATGTCTGTTTTCCAATTTTCTTTCATTCTAATTATCTGGAGCCTGGGATAGTTGGATGCAACCTAGATTTTGATTTCAGAACACAGAAGTTCAAATACTGCTATGCTAAAGTTCAGAGCATTACTTACCTTCATTAAATCTAGAAAATGGGGATATTAAAACATGATTAACAGGGTTGTTGTATGGATAAAATAAAGCTGGCTCATTTTTTTTTCTTAGGAGTGGGCTTTAAGGTAAAATTTATTAGGTGATTTGTCTCATGGGCATCTCTGTTAAGTAGAGGTATTTCACATGTCACATCCACAATACACTGGTTTAACTGTTCTAAAAAAAAGTTAAAACTAAGAATGTTGAAGAATTTTGGGGGGAGTTTTATAAACTTAAAATGGATGCTACCTCTTCACCCCCTGCAATACTGTTTACAAAAAAAAAAAAATACTGAAAAACCACGCATTACAAAACTTTAACATGCTTTAGAGGAAGCAGGTCATGTCTTATTTGCCAGTTCCATGATACAGAGTAAAAATGACCAAAAAGAAAAAAGGGGGGCGGGGGAAGAAAAAGAAAAGCAAACTTAGGGCCCAGCTTTCTACTTGCCAAGTATTTACATCTAACATTTCAAGTTTTAACAGTTCATCAAATGTAAAAACAAAATCACTGCATATATCGCCAGATAAAAACCTACCTAATCTGCTTTTTTTTTTTTTTTTTTTTTTTTTTTTTTGCAAGTTCACTGAGGCCAAGAATTGCTTTCATCTAGAACACAGAAAGGTCAAAAAGATTCACTTGGCTAGGTCGTGATGCCTTCAAACATGACGCATCGAAGGCTTTCCAAACGCCCAAGAATCTCCACACCCGCCTCCCCACCACAGTGTTCTGTCAGGGCCCAACCATCCACCCATCCCTTTGTGTCGTGAGGCTGGAAGTTTCCGCTCTGCTGAACTCTCACCTGCAATCCCTGCTGCTGGAGACACTGCGTGATGTAGTCTAGGCGACGGCCAACACTCTTCTTGGCCTCCGACGCTGCCTCCTTGGTGCTGCTCACTCGCACTGCCACTTGTGCCCGGTCAGGGCTAGCAGACACCTCCGCAGTGCCGCTGACGTGCACTTCGCGGGTCGCGGCTTGGGCCTGTGTTGAGGAAAGGGGGCGGCAGACATTGGGCCGCGTTTCTCCGCCAGTGATCAAATTGTTTTCCTGGCCCCGATCAGCCCAAGGAACCAGTTCTACGAACACGCGCGACGGAGGGGGCCGCTGCAGCGACATAACTAGGGCCTCTGGGTCTCCATGGCAACTCCCGGCTGACGGCGGCCGACCGGAGGAGTGCACCGCGCAAAGGATGCCGGGATGGGGTGGGGTGGGGCCGAGCTTTTTCCCGGAGTTCCGCACGCCTGATGGAAGATCTTCCGGCGTTTTCTTTCTGAGGCTTTGGCTGAGCATCTAGATATAGTTAAGAAGTTCACTCTACGACCTTCAAAAATCTGAGCGCACTTTCTCTGTGGCATTCCCTCTCAGCTCCGCCTTCCCACACAACCTCGGCGCCCGCCCTCAGCTTTCCGCGCCCGGGGTGGAGGGAGTGGCGGAAGTGGGGAACGGGCTTTGCGGGACGGCGCCCGTGTTTCAGTTGGAAATTCTTGGAAGAATTTCCCCTTCTTCCAAGGCCCCACCATTGGGTGTGTCCTTTTCTTCCACTAAGCAGGGATCATTGTGAAAACAGTCTCCTGACTCACCCTTCATTACTGTTGGAATTTTATCAAAGAGAATGGGGGGGGGGGTGTTAATAATATATAATAATAGTGGTAATAAAAGATTAGAACGCTTCTCTTAAAGGAATCTGAAAAAGCCAAGTTAACAGTCCTCATGTAGTTTATCATTTTTCTTTTATTAGTATGATAATTTGACAAATCCGATGGTACCTGCCCTTCATTTGATAAAATATTTTTATTAGATGAAAACATATGATGAAAAACTTAAAACTCACTTTAAAAGCTTTCCCTAGTCCAAGGGGAAAAAAAAAGAAAGAAAGAAAAATCTTTTTTCCACAATTGAAGACATCCAAGATTTTTCTTAAACTTAAAAAAATCGTTTTCCCTAGTGGTGATTGTGGGAGAATATAGTCTCCAAAATGAATTATTGAATGAATGATCATTATAAGCAAAAAGCAACAGAAGTTTGAAGTATATTTAGGCTATGCTAAAAGATTTCAAATCAATGGGAAATGATTGAATAAATGATATAGGGAATTGGTTAGCTATATTAAAACACTGAGCTATATCTTGCATTATACACTGAAAATAACATTTCAGTGACCAAAAAGGAAAAAAAAATAGAACTGGAAAAACATGTAGATAAGTATAAATATAATTCTGAGGACGAGAAGGACGATCTCAAGCATAATTTCAAATGCAGCAGCAATAAAAGAAAGGTCTGAAAAATTTGGCTTGCAAATTTTAAAATGACAGTAAGTAAAGCAAAAAAGAAGTTGAAGGAGAGAGGGAAATAAATTAGAAAAATATTTATTGCATTCATCATGTATGAAAGGCTAAGGTCTTAAAATTAGAGTGCTATTACCTGAAGAAACAAATCTAAAGAAAAAAAAAAGAAATACAGAGGTAAACTGCTAATATGTTTGGGCTGACATGACAAAATACCACAGACTGACTTTGAAGCTTACACAACACGAATTTCTTTTCTTACAATTCTGGAGGTTAGAAGTCCAAGGTCACTATATCAGCAGATTTGGTTTCTTCGGAGATCTTTCACTTTGGTTTGCAAACATCTGCCTTCAAATGACCTTGCCTGTTTTATGACATTACTTACTTCTGTAAAGGCTTTGTCTCTAAATACAGTATTGGGGTTGGTTGACACTTCAGCATGAGAATTTTGGGAAAGGACACAATTCAGTACCTACAATCCAAAAGAGCAAAAATACTGATAGCCCTATGTCATGAGAAAAAGTTTATTCTCACTGGTAAAGAAATGTGAATTTAATCACAGTAAAATATATATCTTTTGAACTATCATTTTGGCAAATAATAAAGTCAGAATGGAGAAGAAAAGATAAAGGTAAGTTTTAAAGAAGGATGGATTGGCGACAGAACTATATAATAAATAAAAACAGATATGCCTAAGAAGATTCAGATTTTTCAGGGGAGAATTAATGAGAATTATTGTTTATTTATTTTTTTAATCTCACAATGACCTAGTTATCTGGGTCAAGGCTGAGCCCCTAGCAACCATTCTGAATAAAGAATGACTATCAAGTTGGTTGGATCAATAATGTATGTGTGTGTGTGTGTGTGTTCCCCTCTTCCTGTTCCCCTTCATCCACTTTACTGATATTCCTTCTATTTAGTTACTGATTTTTTTTTTAAATTGGTGCTTTATTTATGTATTTTTTTTAAATAGGTGCTTTATTTATGTATTGTGTGTGTGTCTTCATCCATCTATGATAGAGGCCATTTTTCACATACATTTCTCCTGGAGACATAGAAAACATCAATGTATAAAGAAGAGAGGAAGCAAATTGTATATTCAGGGAGGTACAAAGATGATATGGGAAAAGTCTCCAGTTTTAGAATTTCCTTAGGCCTGTATTTATTCCTGTCCTTGAATTTTTATAAAAGAATCACTGTATCCTTATCATAAATTCCTTTTTTTTGCATAATAAGCTTGACTAAATTTTATGTTATCTTAAAACTAAGAGAATTGTCTGTTAAGAGTAGATAATGAAGAATACAAAGCTGACTTGTATAACTCTTCGCTTTAAGGAATTTGTGGAGTTTCACACAAAGCAGATCTCTATGTGTGTGCAGAATTCAAAGCTTCAACATTTGGGAAAGTTTTTCCTCTCGTTACCCCTCACAGCTGCTTTCCATTTCTGAACCTGTATGACAAACCATCCTATCCATAATGTATCCATAAAAGTTGAGTTTTTTCCTCCTCTATGTGGTCATACAGTAACCCTTACTGCTCATATGACTTCTTTCCCCCTGAGTGCCATAATATATGTGTCTTTTATTTTTAAAAATGTTTTTATTAGTGTATGATACTCAATAGGATTCATTTTGGAAAAATCATACACACATAAAATATAATTTGCTTCATTTCAGTCCCCCCTACTTCCTCTTTCCTTTTCCTCTTTCCTCTGCCTGTTCCCCTTCATCCACTTTACTGTCTTCCTTCTATTTAGTTACTGTTTTTTTTTTTAAATTGGTGCTTTATAGATATACATAAATGTGAAATTTGTTGTGGTATATTCATACAGGTACATAGCATTATTTGGTCAATTTAATTCTGTAGTTTCTCCCTTTTCCCATCCCTCTTCTCTTTCCTCTATTCCCTTCCTTTACTCCACTGATCTCTCTTCTGTTTTCATTGGATTACCCCACCACCTTTCCCCGCTTATTTTGCTTTAGCGTCTGCATATGAGAGAAAACATTCGCCCTTGACTTTCTGAGTCTGGCTTATTTCACTTAGCATCGTGTTGTCCATTTCCATCCATTTTATCAGCAAATGCCATAATTTCATTCTTATCTATGACTAAAACTCCATTATGTGTGTATGTGTTTGTGTTTGTGTGTATCACATTTTCTTCATCTGTTGATGACCATCTGGGCTGATTCCATAACTTGGCTATTGTGAATTGCACTGCTATAAATATTGAAGTGCTTTCACACTGTAGTATGCTGACTTTGGTTCTTTTGAGTGAATACCAAGGAGTGGGATAGCTGTATCATATGGGGGTTCCATTCCTAGTCTTTTGAGGAATCTCCATATTACTTTCCAAAGTGGTTGTGCTAATTTGTAGTTCCACCAACAATTTATGAGCATACCTTTCCCCCATCATAGTCAGCATTTATAATTATTTGTATTCTTGAAGATTGTCATTGTAATTGGAGTGAGACAATATCTCAATGTGGTTTCAATTTGCATTTCTCTGATTACTAGGGATGTTAGACGTTTTTTCCCCCATATACTTGATGACCATTTGTATTTCTCCTTTTGAGAAATCTGTGTTTAGTTCTTTTACCCATTTGTTAATTTTTTGGTGTTATGTTTTTATAAAAAATATTCTGGATATTAATCACCTGTTGAAGGAGTAGCTGGCAAATATTTTCTTCCATTCTATTAGCTTTTTCTTCACAGTCTTCTTTCTTTTATTGTGCAGAAGCTTTTAAATTTAATGCCATCCCACTTTTTGATTCTTGGTTTTATTTCTCAGGATTTAGGTGTCTTTTTAAGGACAATGTCAATATGTACAGTGCCAATATGTTAGAGTATTGAGCCTGTTTTCTTTTAACAGTTGTAGAGTATTTGGTCTAATTCCTAGGTCCTGGATCCACTTAATATGGTTTAAAAAGTCAAGTTTCATTCTTCTATGTAAGGATATCCAGTTTTCCCAGCATCGTTTGTTAAAAAAGGTTCTTTTCTACAGCATATGTTTTTGGCACATTTGTCAAGTATCAGATAACATGTAGGTTGTCTCTGTCTTCTATTCTATTGGTCTATGTGTCTGTTTTGATGCCAATAACATGTTACTTTTGTTATTATAACTCTGTAGTATAATTTGAGATCAGGTATTGTGATGCCTCCAGTATCACTCTTCTTTCTCAGTATTAATTTGGCTATTCTGGGTCTTTTAGTCTTCCATATGAAATTTTGGACTGTTTTTCCCTAGTTCTGTGAAGCATTTAATTGATATTTTGATTGAGATTATATTGAATCTGTATATTGCTTTTGTTAATATGATCATTTTGACAATATTAATTCTGCCTATCTAAGAACATTGGAGGTCTTTTAATCTTCTAAGGTCTTCTTCAATTTCTTTCTTCAGTGTTACATAGTTTTCTTTGTTAGGGGTCTTTTACCTCCTTGGTTAGATTTATTCCCAAATATTTTTTTGATGTTATAATGAACAGGATAGTTTTCCTGATTTCCTTCTCAGCAGACTCATTATTGGAGTATAGGAAAGCTATTCATTTTTGTATGTTGATCTCATATGCTGCTACTGGATATTAATCACCTGTTGAAGGAGTAGCTGGCAAAGATTTTCTTCCATTCAATTTGTTTATCATATCTAGATGTCTTCTGGTGGGGTTTTTGGGGGGTCTTTTACATATAGGATCATGTCATGAACAAACAGATAATTTGACTTCTTTTTTCCTATTTGTATCCCTTTAATTTTCTTCTCTTGCTGATTGCCCTGGCTAGAGTTTCGAGAACTATATTGAATAGGAGTGGTAAGTGTGAACATTCTTGTTCCTGATTTTAGAGGAAATGCTTTCAGTTATTCTCCATTCAGTATGATGTTGACTTTGGGTTTGTTGTATATATCCTTTATAATGTTGAGGTAAGTTTCTTCCATACCCATTTTGTTCAGTGTTTTTAACATGAATGGGTGGGTACTGAATTTTGTCAAAGGCTTTTTCTGTATCCATTACATTTCTTGGTTTACATGTTGACCCAACCGTGCACCCTGGGATGAAATCCACTGTACTATCATCTTAATGTGTGTTAATATGTGATTTGCTAACATTCTATTACGAATTTTTGCATCTGTGTTCTTCAGGGATAATGGTCTGTAATTTTCTTTTTTTAATGTGTCTTTGGTTTTAGTATCAGGGTGATACTGGCCTCATAGGATGAATTTGGGAGTGTTCCCTTTCTTTCTGTTTTATGCAACAACTTGAGGAAGATTGGTGTTAGTTCTTTAAAAGTCTGGTAGGACTCCACTGAGAAAACATCTGCTCAAAATTTGAGCTGAATTTTGTGATCTCCTTCTCTGTCTTTGTTGCTCCTTGTCACATATTTAACTTGGTCTGTTTTTCTTTCCATTTGTTTTTAAGGAAGTAAACTTATGGTCTTCTCCTCTTCCTCTTTCAATTTTTGTTACCTCTCCCCACTAACCTCATCCTAATCAGGAATCAGGGTCAAGGAACTCTTTTCTTTATTTTCTGCTCTGCTAACCAAATTCCCAGTCCCTCCAAGCCTCAAGTGGTGCAGTATTAAGTGTTAGAGTGTTCACTTTGTAATCCACCTCTCTGCTCAGCTATTCTTTCACTGTTTTGTTTCTGGGCTGTGAAGGAGTTAAGGATTGTTGCCCAGATTTGCTTTGCCTTCTTCTGAGCTCTGCCCATATATCTTTTTGTATGAGCTGAGAGAGGTGTTTTGGTGTGAACTTAATGGGTGGTGTGGGGGTCTGAGTAACTGCTCATGCAAATAGCTCTCTGGTTCATGTCATGCTTGGTGTCCCAAGATGTACCATTTTCATCTTTTGATGGATTTCTGATGTTCTGTCTGGTGAAAGTCCCATAATTTTCCAAATTATGATTTGGAAAATGAGGGCAAAGTAAAGATGTTTTCAGATATAGACTGAAGTGTGGGGAGCCATTCTGACACGTGATTGGGTGACTCCCGTTAAGGGCCTGAGGCGCTCTGGCTGTGTGGGAGCTATCCCGACCCTTTCCTGATGAGAGAGCCCATCCGTGTGGGGGTGTGCCTGACCACTGACCCCGGAGACCCAATCACTGGCCCTGACCTTGGAGTGCAGCCCCCCCTCAACCTTCATTGGATGGAATTCTCCCCTGAATCTCTTGTTCCCCCAAATAAAAGGCTACTCCCCGGCGTGTTCGCTCTCTCTCTCTCCTGCTAGCCCAGAGTAATCCTCGCTGCCCTGCTGGGCGGCTGGAGGCGGGGAACCAGGGAGGCGAGCCGTCTCGGACCTAGCAATGTAAAATAAGGTACTGGTTTGTGTGTTTTATTTTGATCTCTTCTAACTAACTTAATGCCAGAACCTCATTAATGAAACCACTGCGCAGGCCGCGTGGTAGACTGAAGGGAGTTTCCCACCTGCAGACTCTCACTAAACTATTACTGTAGTACATGCCTTTGAAATATTAATAAGCTGAAAAGGAAGGCATGAGATAGAAGAAGCAGTTATAATATTTAAATATATTAAAATACCCCAAGAAGTTTAATTTAATTACTTAGTAAAAATGATTTATTTTTGTGTGTGATTAGTTAAATAAAATGAAACTAAAAAACTGGACAGTTAAAAGAGGAGGAATGATATTCATTGAATTTGGTTCAAGCATCTTAAGGTTCTTGTTTAAAAGATGCCAGAGGCAGTGGACCACTTTAAACTTTTTTATAATACTTTGTAGTTAGTTACTTAAGAAAAATATATTAGTAAATGAAAAAAAAAAATAAAAGGAGGCAGAAAAGAAGGCTCACAAGAACAAGAAAAGATTAAGATAGCACAATGTTGTAGAAAATACAGTTTGTAAAATTGTCAAAAAGAGAAAGTGACTCATAATGTCTAGTGATACAGACAAGTAAAAATTTAAGGATAGAGAGAGGCCTATTCAACCTGGTATTTATCAGATTATTAGTGACTTTCCAAAGAAAATCTTTGACTTGGAAATAGAAGACAAAGGGTTAAGGCATGAATGGGTGTCTAGAAAAAGGAGAAAGAGATGAATATTTGTTGATATTGTCTACAGTGAGTTTTTTTTTAAGAAAAAGTAATTGGATTCAGACTTTCCAGGAATGAAGTGAGATAATACCCTATCTTATCTCACAAATATCCTGGACACTCTAAATAGCTCTTTTTGATGTTTCTTATTATTTACAGATTTTTTTAATTGCTTTCTTATGAGTTGTAGAGATTTATCTTCTGGTACCATAAATGATACAGGTAGGGTAGGATAACAGTCATAGGGTATGCAGTGTGGACCATGGAGACTTTCACCAGTCAGGCTTATTTACTGTGTCCTCTTTTGATACAGAGAGTCCAAGTTTAATAATTATTTCTTCACCTTGAAAGTTACAACTTCATCCAGAGAAAGTATTCTCAAATACATCTCTGCTCTCTGGGGGAAAATAAACATAAATTGTCCTACCCATTCTATCATATTGTTCGACTGTGCTGCCCTATATTTTGTTGCTGGATTAGATCTTACCTGATTTTGTATATATGCTTGACTGACCTCTTGGATACTTCTATTTTTCAGGTAAGCTTTGGTTTCAATACTTTCTCACTTTGATCATTTTCTCCCCTTTTCACTTCATCACTGATTTGCTTTGGTATTATCTGGCTTACTATTCTTGATTTTTATGTGTTTAGTTGCATAATGTCATGACTTAATATTTTAATTGCTTATGCAAAGCACTAAATGTCCATTTAATTAAGGAAGAATTCATCTATAAATTAAGCTACTGTAGTAATAATAAAAACAATTTGTTGTAATAAAAATACATTTTCTACATATTCTAACTGAAGTACATTATTTGTATACAAGAGAATAAAAATATCGGACAATTTACAAGTTTAAGCTGTGAAACATTTGGGTTAAGACAGCTTTTTGATAATTAGTCTCTTTGAAAGTAGTGGATTGGAGATATTTTTGCTCATTGGTATTTTAACCTACAAAATTTAAATTCCAAATTCTGGTAGTTTCCAAGCTTATAGAATATTGCAGCACATAAATTGACTAGGGAGGAAATTTTATTTAATTTCTTGAGAAATTATTCTGTAGAAACAGAATAAATGATCACATTTGTATTGAAACATCCTGTAAAATTATAAAAAAATCAAAGAACTATTTACATAAATTGTTTCTCTGCTTCCAAATTCTACAAGTTCATTTTTTTATTCTTGAAATTTGAGTTTAATTTTTTTTGTAATTCTTTTTATTAGTTCTTCTTAGTTATACATGACAGTAGAATCCATTTTGATAAAATTGTACAAGCATAGAATATATCTTATTCTAATTAGGATCCCATTTTCATGGGTAGGCACAATGGTGGGATTCACTTGGGTATTTTCATGTGTGTACATAGGAAAATTTTGTTAGACTTATTCCACTGTCTTTCCTATTCCTACCCCCATCCCTTCCCTGCATTCCTCTTTGTCTAATCTACTAAACTCTTCTTCCCTCCCCCACATTTATTGTGATTTAGCTTCCACGTATCAATGAAAACATTCAGTCTTTCTTTTGTTAGGGGGATTGGTTTATTGCACTTAGCGTGATACTCTCCAGATCCATGCATTTACTGGCATATATCGTAAAGTAATTGTTTTTTATGGATGAGTAATATTCCATTGTGTATATATGCCATATTTTCTTTATCCATTCATCTGTTGACAGGCACCTCGATTGGCTCCATAGCTAGCTATTGTGAACTGTGCTGCTATGAACATTGATGTGGCAGCAATGTAGTATGCTAATTTTGAATTTTTGGATATATACTGAGGAATAGGATAACTGGGTCAAATGATGGTTCCATTCCAAGTTTTCTGAGGAATTTTCATACTGCTTTCCAGAGTGGTTGCACCAATCTGTAGTCCCCCCAACAATGTGTGAGTGTATCTTTTTCCTCACATCCTTGCCAAATTTATCATTACTTGGATTCTTGATAATTACCATTCTGACTGGCTTGAGATGAAATCTCAGTGTAGTTTTAATTTGTATTTCTCTAATTGCCAGTGATGTTGAACATTTTTTTTTCATCTATTTCTTGACCATTTGTATTTCTTCTTTTGGGAAAAGTCTGTTTAGTTCCTTTGCCCATTATTGACTGGGTTATTTGTTTTTGTGGTGTCAAGTTTTTTGGGTTCTTTAAATATCCTGAAGATTAATGCCCTGTCTAAGGAGCAGGTGGCAAGATTTTCTCCCTTTCTGTAGGTTTTTTCTTCACACTCTGGATTGTTTCTTTTGTTGTGAAGAAGCTTTTTAATTTGATGCCATCCTATTTATTGATTTTTCAAAAATTTTATTTCTTGTGCTTTTACAAGTATATATATTTTAAAGATTTATTATAACTGCAACTCTTTATTTTTTTATTTTTTTTATTGGTTGTTCACAACATTACAAAGCTCTTGACATATCATATTTCATACATTAGAATCAAGTGGGTTATGAACTCCCATTTTTACCCCAAATACAGATTGCAGAATCACATCGGTTACACATCACATTTTTACATACTGCCATATTAGTGACTGTTGTATTCTGCTACCTTTCCTATCCTCTACTATCCCCCCTCCCCTCCGCTCCCATCTTCTCTCTCTACCCCATCTACTGTAATTCATTTCCCTCCATGTTTGTTATCCCATTCCCCTCATAACCTCTTATATGTAATTTTGTAAAACAATGAGGGTCTCCCTCCATTTCCATGTGATTTCCCTTTTTTTCTCCCTTTCCCTCCCACCGCATGTCTCTGTTTAATGTTAATCTTTTCTTCCTGCTCTTCCTCCCTGTTCTGTTCTTAGTTGCTCTCATTATATCAAAGAAGACATTTGGTATTTGTTTTTTAGGGATTGGCTAGCTTCACTAAGCATACTCTGCTCTAGTGCCATCCATTTCCCTGCAAATTCCGTGATTTTGTCATTTTTTAGTGCTGCGTAATACTCCATGGTGTATAAATGCCACATTTTTTTTATCCATTCATCTACTGAAGGGCATCTGGGTTGATTCCACAGTCTAGCAATTGTGTATTGTGCTGCTATGAACATCGATGTGGCAGTATCCCTGTAGTGTGCTCTTTTAAGGTCTTCAGGAAATAGTCCGAGAAGGGCAATAGCTGGGTCAAATGGTGGTTCCATTCCCAGCTTTCCCAGGAATCTCCATACTGCTTTCCAAATTGGCCGCACCCGTTTGCAGTCTCACCAGCAGTGTACAAGAGTACCCTTTTCTCCACATCCTCGCCAGCACTCATTGTTGTTTGACTTCATCATGGCTGCCGATCTTACTGGGGTGAGGTGGTATCTTAGGGTGGTTTTGATTTGCATTTCCTTGACTGCTAGAGATGGTGAGCATTTTTTCATGTACTTCTTGATTGATTGTATATCCTCCTCTGTGAAGTGTTTGTTCATGTCCTTGGCCCATTTGTTGATTGGGTTATTTGTTATCTTATTGTCTAATTTTTTGAGTTCTTTGTATACTCTGGATATTAGGGCTCTATCTGAAGTGTGAGGAGTAAAAATTTGTTCCCAGGATGTAGGCTCCCTATTTACCTCTCTTATTGTTTCTCTTGCTGAGAAAAAACTTTTCAGTTTAAGAAAGTCCCATTTGTTGATTCTTGTTATTAACTCTTGTGCTATGGGTGTCCTATTAAGGAATTTTGAGCCCAACCCCACAATATGTAGATCGGAGCCAACTTTTTCTCTATCAGACGGAGAGTCTCTGATTTGATATCTAGCTCCTTGATCCACTTTGACTTGACTTTTGTGCATGGCAAGAGGAGGGGATTCAGTTTCATTTTGTTGCATATGGATTTCCAGTTCTCCCAACACCATTTGTTGAAGATGCTGTCCTTTCTCCATTGCATGTTTTTAGCTCCTTTATCAAATATAAGATAGTTGTAGCTTTGTGGATTAGTCTCTGTGTCCTTTATTCTGTACCATTGGTCCACCCGCCTGTTCTGGTACCAGTACCATGCTGTTTTTATTACTATTGCTCTGTAATATAGTTTGAAATCTGGTATCCCTATACCGCCTGATTCACACTTCCTGCTTAGAATTGCTTTTGCTATTCTGGGTCTTTTATTTTTCCATATGAATTTCATGATTGCTTTATCTATTTCTACAAGAAATGCCGTTGGGATTTTGATTGGCATTGCATTAAACCTATAGAGAACTTTTGGTAATATCGCCATTTTGATGATGTTAGTTCTGCCTATCCATGAACAAGGTATATTTTTCCATCTTCTAAAATCCTCTTCTATTTCTCTCTTTAGGGTTCTGTAGTTTTCATTGTATAGGTCTTTCACCTCTTTTGTTAGGTTGATTCCCAAGTATTTTATTATTTTTTTTGAGGATATTCTGAATGGGGTGGTTGTCCTCATTTCCATTTCAGAAGTTTTGTCGCTGATATACAGAAATGCCTTTGATTTATGCGTGTTGATTTTATATCCTGCCACTTTGCTGAATTCATTTATTAGTTCTAGTAGTTTCTTTGTAGACCCTTTTGGGTCTTCTAGGTATAGAATCATGTCATCCGCAAATAGTGATAATTTAAGTTCTTCTTTTCCTATTTTAATGCCTTTAATTTCTTTCATCTGTCTAATTGCTCTGGCCAGTGTTTCGAGAACTATATTGAATAGAAGTGGTGATAGGGGGCATCCCTGTCTTGTTCCAGATTTTAGAGGGAATGCCTTCTGTTTTTCTCCATTCAGAATGATGCTAGCCTGAGGCTTAGCATAGATAGCTTTTACAATGTCGAGGTAAGTTCCTGTTATCCCTAGTTTTTCTAGTGTTTTGAACATAAAGGGATGCTGTACTTTTTCAAATGCTTTTTCTGCGTCTATCGAGATGATCATATGGTTCTTATCTTTAAGTCTATCGATGTGGTGAATAACATTTATTGATTTCCGTATATTGAACCATCCTTGCATCCCAGGGATGAATCCTACTTGATCATGGTGCACATTTTTTTTGATGTGCCTTTGTATCCGATTCGCCAGAATTTTATTGAGGATTTTTGCATCTAGGTTCATCAGAGATATTGGTCTGTAGGTTTCTTTCTTTGAGGTGTCTTTGTCTGGTTTCGGAATCAGGGTGATGTTGGCCTCATAGAATGAATTTGGCAGAGCTCCCTCTTTTTCTATTTCCTGAAATAACTTGAAAAGTATTGGTATTAATTCTTCTTTAAAGGTTTTGTAAAACTCCGCTGTATACCCATCCGGTCCTGGGCTTTTCTTGGTTGGAAGTCTTTTGATTGCTTCTTCTATTTCATTTATTGATATTGGTCTGTTTAAGTTGTGAGTATCCTCCTGACTCAGTCTGGGCAAATCATATGACTTAAGGAATTTATCGATGTCTTCACTATCTTCTATTTTATTGGAATATAGGTTTTCAAAATAATTTCTAATTGTCTTCTGTATTTCTGTAGCGTCTGTTGTAATATTGCCTTTTTCATCCTGTATGTTAGTAATTTGAGTTCTCTCTCTTCTTCTCTTCGTTAGTATGGCTAGGGGTCTGTCGATCTTATTTATTTTTTCAAAGAACCAACTTGTAGTTTTGTTAATTTTTTCAATAGTTTCTTTTGTTTCAATTTCATTGATTTCCGCTCTGATTTTAATTATTTCTTGTCTTCTGCTACATTTGCTGTTGTTTTGCTCTTCCTTTTCTAGGGCTTTGAGATGAAGTGTGAGCTCATTTATTTGTTGGTTTTTCCTTTTTTTGAGGAATGACCTCCAGGCGATGAATTTTCCTCTTAAAACTGCTTTCATTGTGTCCCATAGATTCCAATATGTTGTGTCTGTATTTTCATTTATCTCTAAGAATTTTTTGATTTCCTCCTTTATGTCTTCTGTAACCCATTGATCATTCAGTAACGTATTGTTCATTGTCCATGTGATGTAGGATTTTTCCTTCCTTCTTTTATCATTGATTTCCAGTTTCATTCCATTATGATCTGATAAAGTGCATGGTATTATCTCCACCCCTTTATATTTACTGAGGGTTGCCCTATGGCATAATATATGGTCTATTTTTGAGAAGGATCCATGTGCTGCTGAGAAAAAAGTATATCCACTTGATCATGGTTGATATATTCTATATATGTCAGGTAAGTCTAGGTTATTGATTGTGATATTGAGGTAGTTTCTTTATTCAACTTTTGTTTGGAGGATCTGTCCAATGGTGAGTGAGGTGTGTTGAAGTCACCCATGATTATTGTGTTGTGGTCTATTTGATTCTTGAACTTGAGGAGAGTTTGTTTTATGAACGTCGCAGCGCCATTATTTGGTGCATAAATATTGATAATTGTTATGTCTTTTTGGTGAATGGTTCCTTTTAACAGTATATAATGTCCTTCCTTATCCCTTTTGATTAACTTAGTCTTGAAGTCGATTTTATTCAATATGAGAATGGCCACCCCTGCTTGCTTACGAGGACCCTGTGCATGGTATATTATTTCCCAACCTTTTACCTTCAGCCTGTGTATGTATTTTCCAATCAGATGTGTTTCCTGGAGGCAGCATATTGTTGGATTTGTTTTTTTAATCCATGTTACCAGCCTATGTCGCTTTATTGGAGAGTTTAAGCCATTAACATTCAGAGTTACTATTGATATATGGCTTGTACTTCCTGCCATGTTTGATTATGTATCTCCTTTTTTTTTTCTAATTTAGTTTGTTTCTCCATGATTAGCCTTCCCCCCGTCCTCTGTCTTTACCGAGGCACTTCCCGCTGATGGTTTTGGTTATTGTTTTTCATTTCTTCCTCGTGTAGAGTTTTGCTCAAGACGCTTTGCAATGCTGGTTTTCTGGCTACAAATTCTTTTAGCTTTTGTTTATCATGAAAGATTTTTATTTCGTTGTCATATCTGAAGCTTAATTTTGCTGGATACAGAATTCTTGGTTGGCATCCATTGTCTTTCAGTGTTTGAAATACGTTGTTCCAGGATCTTCTCGCTTTCAGCGTCTGTGATGAAAAATCCGTTGTAAACCTTATCGGTTTACCCCTAAATGTAATCTGCCTCTTTTCTCTTGTAGCTTTTAATATTTTCTCTTTGTTCTGTATATTGGATATCTTCATAACAATGTGTCCTGGCGTTGGTCTACTGTGATTTTGTGTGCTCAGTGTCCTGTATGCATCTACAATTTGTATATCTGTTTCCTTTTTTATTTCTGGAAAGTTTTCTGTAATTATTTCATTCAGGAAGTTACTCATTCCCTTGGCATGAATCTGTGTGCCTTCCTCTATCCCGATGACTCGTAAGTTTGGTTTTTTTAAGTTATTCCAAATCTCTTGGATGTTTTTCTCGTGATTTTTTACCAGCCTATCTGAGTTGGCTAGACTCTTTTCAAGATGATATATTTTGTCTTCATTATCTGACGTTCTGGCTTCTACTTGCTCCACTCTGTTAGGGATACTCTCGATTGAGTTTTTAATTTGGTTTATCGTTTCCTTCATTTCTAGAATTATTGTTTGATTTTTTTATAATCTCTATCTCCTCATAAAGATGCTTAACTTCTTCTTTTATCTGTTTATGTAATTCATTTTCAATGTGTTCTTTAAGGTTCCTTTCCATCTGTCTAAGGTGTTCCTTGAGTTCTTTATATGGCCATTTTTCTGATGACTCAAGGTCCTCCTGAATATTTAGGCTGTTCTTCATTGTTTGTACTCCTTTTCTTTCTTGCTTTTTTATGCTCATGATACTTCTTGTTCTGTTTGACTGCTGAGTTACTGTTTACTCTTATAAATTTATTTGATGCTTGGGAGGAGAGGTATTAGAAGGGAAGGGAAGAAGTCACTAAAGAGAGTGAGTGTAGGCAGGTAGAATTCAAGAAAGGGGGAATAAGAAACTTGAAAAGAAATGAAAAGAGAAAAAAGTGAAAAGAAAGAAATAAAAAACGAAAAAATAAAAATTAAAACAAAAAAATTATAATGATAATAAACAAATGGAAATTAATGTTTAAAAAATAATAGTAATAATAATAGAATAAAAAGAATTTAAAAAAAATTGAAACCATTAATAAGAAAGTTGAAGAACAACAACAACATCAACAACAAAAAATGAAAATAAAATAAAAAATACCAATAATAATCATTAAAAAAATAATAATAATAATAAATGCAGTCATAGAGCTCAATTAACTTCTCTTCCAGTAGGTGGGAACTGGGCCAGGCTTCTCTTCTTGATGGGTGGGAACCAATCACTGTGCCTCAGCCCTTCTTCCCAGACTGTGCGGGTCTCCAATCCTGAGTGCCTAGGGCCTTTTCTTGTGGTTCCTCAAGCCAGGCCCCTCTCACCTGTGACGCTCACCACAATACTGGCTACACGCAGGGTCTGCTGCTCCTGGGAGCCCTGTTTTTATGGATTCATGGGCACACCCTTTCTGTTTGCCTCCCTCAGACCCTAAGTTTGTAGGGCTTGAGGCTGAGGATCCCCAGCGAATTTGTTTGCCCTCAGGTAGCAACTCCCCTGGTAGATGGTGCAAGGGACCTCTGTTGTCAGCAGAGGGATACCTTGGGTCTGACTATAGTGCTCAGTTGGCTTTTACCTCTGTGAGTTCAGCTGGGCCGACTAGTTATTTCAGCGGGATCATTAGTGCTGAGTCACGAGAAGCAGGCGAACCAGAACTGGAATGCAGCCCAATCCGGGCTCGGTGTGTTCTGAGAGGGCAGACTATTCGCCCGGGATCCCCTTCAGCTCCACAGTGCCTAGTGGTCCTGAGCGAGCAGTATTTTGACAGTTTACTTCTCCCTATGCTCGCGCAGCTGAAGGGGTTAGAGACTCGATCTCTCCGCGTCCGCCGCCATGTTGGATCACTTAGATTTTAAATTGTCACTCATCTTATCAGCTGTTCCATTTGACTTGGCAGCTCACTCGCGCGGTGAAGAGTCTGCTCTATGGTGCTCCGCGGGAAGCGGCGGCGGCAGCACAGTGGCGGCCCAGCTGTGGCCTTCTGGACCCCCGGGGAGGGGGTGTGGGCTGGGGGAGGGGAGGTAGCGCCTCGGGGCCCGCGCAGGCCGGGTACTGGACACGCGGGAGAGCGGGCGGGGTGGGGGAAAGAAATTGAGATCTATATTTAGGGACTGAGCTTGGGAGGAGAGACGGCGGGGGAGAAGCAAAGCGGAAAGGCATAGAGGAGAAGGAGAAGGGGCCGAAGGAGCCAGGCAGCTTGGGGGCTGCAGCCTTACTGCTCGCGCTGAAGTTGTGATGGACTCACTCCACCTTGGCTGGAGTCGTGGCGGATTGACCTCATGTAGGCCCCTTTCTTGACACGGTGCTGAGTCTTTGTAGACAGATCTCCTCTAATGATCTTTACTTCATCTTTTAAGACACGGCAACATACACTGTGGGCGCGGCGGCGCGGAGCACAGAGCAGCTTACTCACTTCCCGCCGCCATCTTCCCACCTTGGTGTAGATCTCAGTGGGACTTCCAAATATGATACTGCCAGTTCCCGTGTGGAGTCCTATTTTCTCCAATATTGAAGTATAACACCAGAGAAGCATGCCAGGCTTTATTTAAAGAATAAAACAGTCTTTTCTTGGAGGAAGAAGGGGACCTAAAAGTAGGAATCAGTGGGATGAGGAAGTCCTATCCGTTTTATATCTAAAGATTTCTGTGACCCTCCACATTCCTCTCTTTTATGTTGTTCTTTCCCTCTTTCTGCAAGCCTAATGGGGAATTCGAGTCATAACTACAACTCTTTAAACATGCATAAGGTAAATGAAATCTTGGTTAGCTGGGCAATCATTAGAGATATAAGAAGGTATAGAGAGATGCTAAATAAATTAGTAAAATTGTCAAAGAAAAAATATGATATACAAAATAAAGTAAAAGAAAATTCTATAGGGAAGAAAATTCAGAATTTGGAAGCTTGAAGATGCATAATCTCATTTTACAGATGAACAAATAGAACAGTATTTAAAGTCATGTTTCTCAGGTTCCTGGAAGAGCAAGTCTACACATGCTCTTTCTATTCTGTCTTATTGCCTTTGAATAATCAGTGATTATTTGCACTACATCAAGAGTCTATTGTGTTGGCAAAGGTCTTCCTCAAACAAATGAACAAACAAAAAAAGGGATTCACCTCTAGCATCCCTTGACTTTTTTTTTTAATTTTTATTATTATTAGTTGTTCAAAACATTACAAAGCTCTTGACATATCATATTTCATATATTTGATTCAAGTGGGTTATGAACTCCCATTTTCCCCCCGTATACAGATTGCAGAATCACATCGGTTACACATCCATGTTTTTACATACTGCCATACTAGTGTCTGTTGTATTCTGCTGCCCTTCCTATCCTCTACTATCCCCCCCTCCCCTCCCCTCCCATCTTCTCTCTCTACCCCATCTTCTGTACTTCATTTCTCTCCCTTGTTTTTTTCCACTTTCCCCTCACTTCCTGTTATGTGTAATTTTGCATAACGATGAGGGTCTCCTTCCATTTCCATGCAATTTCCCTTCTCTCTCCCTTTTCCTCCCACCTCTTGTCTCTGTTTAATGTTAATCTTCTTCTCATGCTCTTCCTCCCTGCTCTATTCTTAGTTGCTCTCCTTATATCAAAGATGACATTTGGCATTTGTTTTTTAGGGATTGGCTAGCTTCACTTAGCATAATCTGCTCTAGTGCCATCCCTGCAAATGCCATGATTTTGTCATTTTTTAGTGCTGAGTAATACTTCATTGTGTATAAATGCCACATTTTTTAATCCATTCATCTATTGAAGGGCATCTATGTTGGTTCCACAGTCTAGCTATTGTGAATTGTGCTGCTATGAACATCAATGTAAAAGTATCGCTATACTACGCTCTTTTAAGGTCTTTAGGGAATAGTGCGAGAAGGGGTATATCTGGGTCAAATGGTGGTTCCATTCCCAAGGAATCTCCATACTGCTTTCCAAATTGGCAGTACCAATTTGCAGTCCCACCAGCAATGAACAAGTGTACCCTTTTCCCACATCCTCGCCAGCACTTGTTGTTGTTTGACTTCATAATGGCTGCCATTCTTACTGGAGTGAGATGGTATCTTAGGGTGGTTTTGATTTGCATTTCTCTGACTGCTAGAGATGGTGAGCATTTATTCATGTACTTGTTGATTATTTGTATGTCCTCCTCTGAGAAGTGTCTGTTCAGGTCCTTGGCCCATTTATTGATTGGGTTATTTGTTTTCTTATTGTTTAATTTTTGAGTTCTTTGTATACTCTGGATATTAGGGCTCTATCTGAAGTGTGAGGAGTAAAAATTTGTTCCCATGGTGTAGGCTCCCTATTTACCTCTCTTATTGTTTCTCTTGCTGAGAAAAAAACTTTTTAGTTTGAGTGAGTCCCATTTATTGATTCTTGTTTTTAACTCTTGTGCTATGGGTGTACTATTAAGGAATTTGGAGTCAGACCCCACAGTATGTAGATTGAAGCGAACTTTTTCTTCTATCAGACGCAGAGTCTCTGTTTTGATATCAAGCTCCTTGATCCATTTTGAGTTAACTTTTGTGCATAGCGAGAGAAAGGGATTTAGATTCATTTTGTTGCATATGGATTTCCAGTTTTCCCAGCACCATTTGTTAAAGATGCTATCCTTCCTCCATTGCATGCTTTTAGCACCTTTGTCAAATATAAGATAGTTGTAATTTTGTGGATGGGTCTCTGTGTCCTCTATTCTGTACCATTGGTCCACCCACCTGTTTTGGCAAAAAGTACCATGCTTTTTTTGTTACTATAGCTCTATAGTATAGTTTGAAGTCTGGTATCGCTATACCGCCTGATTCACTCTTCCTGCTTAGAATTGCTTTTGCTATTCTGGGTCTTTTATTTTTCCATATGAATTTCATGATTGCTTTATCTATTTCTACAAGAAATGCCGTTGGGATTTTGATTGGCATTGCATTAAACCTATAGAGAACTTTTGGTAAAATTGCCATTTTGAAGATATTAGTTCTGCCTATCCATGAACAGGGTATATTTTTCCATCTTCTAAGATCTTCTTCTATTTCTCTCTTTAGGGTTCTGTAGTTTTCATTGTATAAATCTTTCACCTCTTTTGTTAGGTTGATTCCCAAGTATTTTATTATTTTTTTTGAGGATATTCTGAATGGGGTGGTTGTCCTCATTTCCATTTCAGAAGATTTGTCCTTGATATACAGAAATGCCTTTGATTTATGCGTGTTGATTTTATATCCTGCCACTTTGCTGAATTCATTTATTAGTTCTAGTAGTTTCTTTGTAGACCCTTTTGGGTCTTCTAGGTATAAGATCATATCATCCACAAATAGGGATATTTTAAGTTCTTCTTTTCCTATTTTTATGCCTTTAATTACTTTTGTCTAATTGCTCTGGCCAGTATTTTGAGAACTATATTTAATAGAAGTGGTGAGAGAGGGCATCCCTGTCTTGTTCCAGATTTTAGAGGGAATGCCTTCTGTTTTTCTCCATTTAGAATGATGCTAATCTGAGGCTTAGCATAGATAGCGTTTACAATGTTGAGGTAAGTTCCTGTTATCCCTAGTTTTTCTTGTGTTTTGAACATAAAGGGATGCTGTACTTTGTCAAATGCTTTCTCTGCATCTATCGAGATGATCATATGGTTCTTATCTTTAAGTCTATTGATGTGGTAAAAAACATTTATTTATTTCTGCATATTGAACCATCCTTGCATCCCAGGGATGAATCCTTCTTGATCATGGTGAACATTTTTTTTGATATGCTTTTGTATCCGATTTGCCAGAATTTTATTGAGGATTTTTGCATCTAGGTTCATTAGAGATATTGGTCTGTAGTTTTTTTTTCTTTGAAGTGTCTTTGTCTGGTTTCAGGGTCAGGGTGATGTTGGCCTCATAGAATAAATTTGGAAGAGCTCCTTCTTTTTCTATTTCCTGAAATAACTTGAAAAGTATTGGTATTAACTCTTCTTTAAAGGTTTTGTAAAACTCTGCTGTATACCCATCCGGTCCAGGGCTTTTCTTGGTTGGTAGTCTTTTGATGCCTTCTTCTATTTCCTCCTTTGTTATTGGTCTGTTTAAATTGTGTGTATCTTCCTGACTCAATCTGGGCAAATCATATGACTTAAGAAATTTATTGATATCTTCACTATCTTCTATTTTATTGGAATATAGGGTTTCAAAATAATTTATAATTATCTTCTGTATTTCTCTAGTGTCTGTGGTGAAATTGCCTTTTTCATCCTGTATGTTAGTAATTTGAGTTCTCTCTCTTTTTCTCCTTGTTAGCATGGCTAAGAGTCTGTCAATCTTATTTATTTTTTTGAAGAACCAACTTTTAGTTTTGTCAATTTTTTCCATGGTTTCTTTTGTTTCAATTTCGTTGATTTCTGCTCTGATTTTAATTATTTCTTGCCTTCTGCTACATTTGCTGTTGTTTTTCTCTTCCTTTTCTAGAGTTTTCAGATGATGTGTGAGCTCATTTATTTGTTTTTTTTTTCTTCTTTTGAGGAATGAACTCCAGGCAATGAATTTCACTCTTACAACTGCTTTCATTGTGTCCCATAGATTCCATTATGTTGTGTCTGAATTTTCATTTATCTCTAAGAATTTTTTGATTTCCTCCTTTATGTCTTCTGTAACCCATTGATCATTCAGTAACATATGGTTCATTTTCCAGGTGATGCAGGATTTTTCCTTCCTTCTTTTATCATTGATTTCCAATTTTATTCCATTATGATCAGATAAGATGCATGGTATTATCTCCACACCTTTATATTTAATAAGAGTTGCCCTATGGCATAATATATGGTCTATTTTTGAGAAGGATCCATGTGCTGCTGAGAAGAATGTATATGCATTTGATGATGGTTGATATATTCTATATATGTCAGTTAAGTCTAGGTTATTGATTGTGTTATTGAGCTCTATAGTTTCTTTTTTTTTCAATAAATATTTTTTGTATTGGTTGTTCACAACATTACAAAGCTCTTGACATATCATATTTCATACATTAGATTGAAGTGGGTTATGAACCCCCAATTTTACCCCAAATGCAGGTTGCAGAATCACGTCGGTTACACATCCACAATTTTACATAATGCCCTATTAGTAATTGTTGTATTCTGCTACCTTTCCTATCCCCTACTATCCCCCCTCCCCTCCCCTCCTATCTTGCCTCTCTACCCCATCTACTGTAATTCATTTCTCTCCTTGTTTATTTTCCCATTCCCCTCACAACCTCTTATATGTAATTTTGTAAAGCAATGAGGGTCTCCCTTCATTTCCATGCAATTTCCCTTTTCTCTCCCTTTCCCTCCCATCTCATGTCTCTGTTTAATGTTAATCTTTTCTTCCTGCTCTTCCTCCCTGTTCTGTTCTTAGTTGCTCTCATTATATCAAAGAAGACATTTGGTATTTGTTTTTTAGGGATTGGCTAGCTTCACTAAGCATAATCTGCTCTAGTGCCATCCATTTCCCTGCAAATTCTATGATTTTGTCATTTTTTTATTGCTGCATAGTATTCCATTGTGTATAGATGCCACTTTTTTTTTTATCCATTCATCTATTGAAGGGCATCTAGGTTGGTTCCACAGTCTAGCAATTGTGAATTGTGCTGCTATGAACATCGATGTGGCAGTATCCCTGTAGCATGCTCTTTTAAGGTCTTCAGGGAATAGTCCAAGAAGGGCAATAGCAGGGTCAAATGGTGGTTCCATTCCCAGCTTTCCCAGGAATCTCCAAACTGCTTTCCAAATTGGCCACACCAATTTGTAGTCCCACCCGCAATGTACAAGTGTACCCTTTTCTCCACAGCCTCGTCAGCACTTGTTGTTGTTTGACTTCATAGTGGCTGCCAATCTTACTGGAGTGAGATGGTATCTTAGGGTGGTTTTGATTTGCATTTCTCTGACTGCTAGAGATGGTGAGCATTTTTTCATGTACTTGTTGATTGATTGTATATCCTCCTCTGAGAAGTGTCTGTTCAGGTCCTTGGCCCATTTGTTGATTGGGTTATTTGTTATCTTATTGTCTAATTTTTTGAGTTCTTTGTATACTCTGGATATTAGGGCTCTATCTGAAGTGTGAGGAGTAAAAATTTGTTCCCAGGATGTAGGCTCCCTATTTACCTCTCTTATTGTTTCTCTTGCTGAGAAAAAAACTATTTAGTTTAAGTAAGTCCCATTTGTTGATTCTTGTTATTAACTCTTGTGCTATGGGTGTCCTATTAAGGAATTTGGAGCCCGACCCCACAATATGTAGATCGAAGCCAACTTTTTCTTCTATCAGACACAGAGTCTCTGATTTGATATCAAGCTCCTTGATCCATTTTGAGTTAACTTTTGTGCATGGTGAGAGAAAGGGATTCAGTTTCATTTGTTGCATATGGATTTCCAGTTTTCCCAACACCATTTGTTGAAGATGCTATCCTTCCTCCATTGCATGCTTTTAGCCCCTTTATCAAATATAAGATAGTTGTAACTTTGTGGATTAGTCTCTGTGTCCTCTATTCTATACCATTCGTCCACCCACCTGTTTTGGTACCAGTACCATGCTGTTTTTGTGACTATTGCTCTGTAATGTAGTTTGAAATCTGGTATCGCTATACCGCCTGATTCACTCTTCCTGCTTAGAATTGCTTTTGCTATTCTGGGTCTTTTATTTTTCCATATAAATTTCATGATTGCTTTATCTATTTCTATAAGAAATGCCGTTGGGATTTTGATTGGCATTGCATTAAACCTATAGAGAACTTTTGGTAATATCGCCATTTTGATAATGTTAGTTCTGTCTATCCATGAACAGGGTATATTTTTCCATCTTCTAAGATCTTCTTCTACTTCTCTCTTTAGGGTTCTGTAGTTTTCATTTTATAAATCTTTCACCTCTTTTGTTAGGTTGATTCCCAAGTATTTTATTTTTTTTTTGAGGATATTGTGAATGGAGTGTTTTTCCTCATTTTTGTTTCAGAAGTTTTGTCGCTGATATACAGAAATGCCTTTGATTTATGCGTGTTGATTTTATATCCTACCACTTTGCTGAATTCATTTATTAGTTCTAGTAGTTTCTTTGTAGACCCTTTTGGGTCTTCTAGGTATAGAATCATGTCATCTGCAAATAGTGATAATTTAAGTTCTTGTTTTCCTATTTTAATGCCTTTAATTTCTTTCGTCTGTCTAATTGCTCTGGCCAGTGTTTCGAGAACTATATTGAATAGAAGTGGTGATAGGGGGCATCCCTGTCTTGTTCCAGATTTTAGAGGGAATGCCTTTAACTTTTGTCCATTCAGAATGATGCTAGCCTGAGGCTTAGCATAGATAGCTTTTACAATGTCGAGGTAAGTTCCTGTTATCCCTAGTTTTTCTAATGTTTTGAACATAAAGTGATGCTGTACTTTGTTGAATGCTTTTTCTGCGTCTATCGAGATGATCATATGGTTCTTATCTTTAAGTCTATCGATGTGGTGAATAACATTTATTGATTTCCGTATATTGAACCATCCTTGCATCCCAGGGATGAATCCTACTTGATCATGGTGCACATTTTTTTTGATGTGCCCTTGTATCCGATTCGCCAGAATTTTATTGAGGATTTTTGCATCTAGGTTCATCAGAGTTATTGGTCTGTAGGTTTCTTTCTTTGAGGTGTCTTTGTCTGGTTTCGGAATCAGAGTGATGTTGGCCTCATAGAATGAATTTGGCAGAGCTCCCTCTTTTTCTATTTCCTGAAATAACTTGAAAAGTATTGGTATTAATTCTTCTTTAAAAGTTTTGTAAAACTCCGCTGTATACCCATCCGGTCCTGGGCTTTTCTTGGTTGGAAGTCTTTTGATTGCTTCTTCTATTTCATTTATTGATATTGGTCTGTTTAAGTTGTGAGTATCCTCCTGACTCAGTCTGGGCAAATCATATGACTTAAGGAATTTATCGATGTCTTCACTATCTTCTATTTTATTGGAATATAGGTTTTCAAAATAATTTCTAATTGTCTTCTGTATTTCTGTAGCGTCTGTTGTAATATTGCCTTTTTCATCCCGTATGTTAGTAATTTGAGTTCTCTCTCTTCTTCTCTTCATTAGTATGGCTAGGGGTCTGTCGATCTTATTTATTTTTTCAAAGAACCAACTTGTAGTTTTGTTAATTTTTTCAATAGTTTCTTTTGTTTCAATTTCATTGATTTCCGCTCTGATTTTAATTATTTCTTGCCTTCTGCTACATTTGCTGTTGTTTTGCTCTTCCTTTTCTAGGGCTTTGAGATGAAGTGTGAGCTCATTTATTTGTTGGTTTTTTCTTTTTTTGAGGAATGACCACCAGGCGATGAATTTTCCTCTTAAAACTGCTTTCATTGTGTCCCATAGATTCCAATATGTTATGTCTGTATTTTCATTTATCTGTAAGAATTTTTTGATTTCCTCCTTTATGTCTTCTGTAACCCATTGATCATTCAGTAACATATTGTTCATTTTCCATGTGATGTAGGATTTTTCCTTCCTTCTTTTATCATTGATTTCCAGTTTCATTCCATTATGATCAGATAAAATGTATGGTATTATCTCCACCCCTTTATATTTACTGAGGGTTGCCCTATGGCATAATATATGGTCTATTTTTGAGAAGGATCCATGTGCTGCTGAGAAAAAAGTATATCCATTTGATGATGGTTGATATATTCTATGTATGTCAGTTAAGTCTAGGTTATTGATTGTGATATTGATTTGTATAGTTTCTTTATTCACCTTTTGTTTGGAGGATCTGTGCAATGGTGAGAGAGGTGTGTTGAAGTCACCCATAATTATTGTGTTGTGGTGTATTTGATTCTTGAACTTGAGGAGAATTTTTCAATGAATGTTGCAGCACCATTATTTGGTGCATAAATATTGATAATTGTTATGTTTTGTTGGTGAATGGTTCCTTTTAACAGTATATAATGACCTTCTTTATCCCTTTTGATTAACTTAGTCTTGAAGTCGATTTTATTCGATATGAGGATGGCCACCCCTGCTTGCTTACGAGGACCGTGTGCGTGGTATATTTTTTCCCATCCTTTCACCTTCAGCGTGTGTATATCTTTTCCAATCAGATGTGTCTCCTGGAGACAGCATATTGTTGGAATTGTTTTTTTAATCCATGATAGCAGCCTATGTTGCTTTATTGGAGAGTTTAAGCCATTAACATTCAGAGGTACTATTGATATATGGTTTGTACTTCCAGCCATGTTTGATTATTTATCCTTTTTTTAAAAAAAAAATTTAGTTTGTTTCTCCATGATTATCTTTCCCCTCACCCTCTGTGTTTACTGAGGCACTTCCCACTGATGGTTTTGGTTATTGTTTTTCATTTCTTCCTCGTGTAGTGTTTTGCTCAAAATGCTTTGCAATGCTGGTTTTCTGGCTGCAAATTCTTTTAGCTTTTGTTTATCATGAAATATTTTTATTTCGTTGTCATACCCGAAGCTTAATTTTACTGAATACAGAATTCTTGGTTGCATCCATTGTCTTTCAGTGTTTGAAATACATTGTTCCATGACCTTCTTGCTTTCAGTGTCTGTGATGAAAAATCCGTTGTTAACCTTATTGGTTCACCCCTGAATGTAATCTGTCTCCTTTCTCTTGTAGCTTTTAATATTTTCTCTTTGTTCTGTATATTGGATATCTTCATAACAATGTGTCTTGGCGTTGGTCTACTGTGATTTTGTGTGCTCGGTGTCCTGTATGCATCTTCAATTTGTATATCTGTTTCCTTTTTTATTTCTGGAAAGTTTTCTGTAATTATTTCATTCAGCAGGTTACTCATTCCCTTGGTTTGAATCTCTGTACCTTCTTCTATCCCGATGACTCGTAAGTTTGGTTTTTTTATGTTATCCCATATCTCTTGTATGTTTTTCTCGTGATTTTTTTACCAGCCTTTCTGAGTTGGTAGACTCTTTTCAAGATGATATATTTTGTCTTCATTATCTGACGTTCTGGCTTCTACTTGCTCCACTCTGTTAGTGATACTCTCAATTGAGTTTTTAATTTGGTTTATTGTTTCCTTCATTTCTAGAATTATTGTTTGATTATTTTTTATAATCTCTATCTCCTGATAAAGATGCTTAACTTCTTCTTTTATCTGTTTATGTAATTCATTCTCAATGTGTTCTTTCGCTGCTTGAATTTGCTGTCTTGTATCCTCTTGAAGGTTCTATTCCATCTGTCTAAGGTGTTCCTTGAGTTCTTTATGTGACCATTTTTCTGATGACTCTAGGTCCTCCTGAATATTTAGGCTGTCCTGCATCGTTTGTACTCCTTTTCTTCCTTGTTTTTTGAGCTGCTCATTTTACTTTTTGTTCTGTTTGACTGCTGAGTTACTGTTTACTCCTATAAATTTATTTGATGCTTGGGAGGAAAGGTGTTAGAAGGGAAGGGAAAAAGTCACTAAAGAGAATGAGAGTAAGCAGGTAGAATTCAAGGAAGGGGGCATAAGATAATTGGAAAGAAATTAAAAGACAAAAGAAGAAAAAAATTAGGAAATTAAAAAAAGAAAAAAAATTTAAAAAAAAATAATAAAAAAATTAAAATTAAAATTAGAAGTAAAAAAAAATTAAAAAAATTGTAAAAAAAATTTTAAAAAAAGCAACAAGAAAGAAAAATGAAAATGGAAGAAAAACCCAAATCAAAAAAAAAAAAAACAGAAAAGAAAAAAAAGAAAAAAAAAACCTAATAAATGCAGTCTTAGAGTTTGATTAACTTCTTTTCCAGTAGGTGGTGCTGTGCCCACCAGGCCCAGTTTCTCCTGTCAATACACGGGAACCAATCACTGTGTAGCAGCTCCTCCCAGACTGGGCGAGTCTCCAATCCTGAGTGCCTAGGGCCTCCTCTTGTGTCTAGTCACTTCCCACTTTTCCTCTAGCCAGGCCCCTCTCACAGGTGCCGCTCACCACAATACTGGCTACACCCCAGGTCTGCTGCTCCCGAGAGCCCTGTTTTCATGAATGACTGGACACACTCTTCCAGTTTGCCATTCCCTGAGACCCTCAGTTTGTAGAGCTTGGGGCTGAGAATCCTCAGCGAATTTTACTTGCCCTTCAGTAGCCAAGCCCCCGGTAGCTGGTGCAAGAGACCTCAGCTGTCATCACTCGTGGGAGCGGTAGCCAGGAGTTCCACGCCGCGAGTCCCGTGACACTCCTGATTCCCTGGGTCTGACTATCACGCTCACGGGAAAGCTGGGAGGGGCCCTTAAGGTTTCCCCGATGTGTGGAGCGGGAAGGCTAGGGAATTACACACCTGTAGACGCAGGTTTCAATGAAGTTATCTCCTCCGCCGCAGTCTGATGACGTCAGATCTCTGCCATGGTGGTATCTCTTGCAAATGGCGACAGTTCGTTTCCCTTTGCCGGGCGACCAATGCAATGGGTGGGTCCTTACTGTCTCTCCCAAGCCCCGTTTCAAACCTGTGGCCACTACCTATGAAGGCTCGATAGGCATTTACCTCCGTAGGATCAGAAGGGCTGACCAGTTGTTTCAGCCGGATGGATTAGTGCTGAGTCATAGCTGTTTGTCTGTGGGAAGCAGGTGAACGGGAGCTTGAATTTAGCTGATCCGGGCTCAGTGTGTGTTCTGAGAGGCCCAGACTGTTCGCCCCAGATCCACGTCAGCTCAGCATTGCCTAGTGATCCTGAGCAAACAGATTTAGGTTATTTACGACTCCCTATGCCTGCACAGCTGAAGAGGTCAGGGATTTGATCTCTCTGCGCCCGCTGCCATGTTGGAATCTCCTATAGTTTCTTTATTCAACTTTTGTTTGGAGGATCTGTCCAAAGGTGTGAAGGGTGTGTTGAAGTCACCCATAATTATTGTGTTGTGGTCTATTTGATTCTTGAACTTGAGGAGAGTTTGTTTTGTGAAAGTCGCAGCACCATTATTTGGTGCATACATATTGATAATTGTTATGTCTTGTTGGTGAATGGTTCCTTTTAACAGTATATAGTGTCCTTCTTTATCCCTGTTGATTGGCTTAGGTTTGAAGTTGATTTTATTCGATATGAGTTTGGCCACTCCTGCTTGCTTCCGAGGACCATATGAGTGGCATGATTTTTCCCAACCTTTCACTTTCAGCCTGTGTATGTCTTTTTCTGTCAGATGAGTCTCCTTAAGGCATCATATTGTTGGATCTGTTTTTTTAATCCAAGTTACTAGCCTATGTCGCTTGATTGGTGAGTTTAAGCCATTAACGTTTAGGGTTACTATTGATATATGGTTTGTACTCCCAGTCATGTTTATTTATTTATTTATTTTAATTTGGCTTATTTTTCCTCTTTGGTTATTTGTCCCCCCCTTTACTGAGTTACCTCCCACTGTTAGTTTTGTGTGCTGTTTTTCATTTCCTCTTCTTGTAGTGTTTTGCTCAAAATGCTTTGCAGTGCTGGTTTTCTTGCTGCGAATACTTTTAACTTTCGTTTATCGTGAAATATTTTAATTTCATTGTCAAACCTGAAGCTTAATTTTGCTGGATACAATATTCTTGGTTGGAATCCATTATTTTTCAGCATTTGAAATACGTTGTTTCAGGATCTTCTTGCTTTCAACATCTGTGATGAAAAATCAGCTGTTAACTTAATTGCTTTACCCCTGAATGCAATCTGCCTCCTTTCTCTTGTAGCTTTTAATATTCTCTCCTTGTTCTGTATGTTGGATATCTTCATAATAATGTGTCTTGGAGTTGGTCTATTACAGTTTTGTATGTTTGCGGTCCTGTAGGCTTCCAGAATTTGGCAATCCATTCCATCTTTCATTTCCGGAAAATTTTCTAAGATTATTTCATTCAAGAGATTGCTCATTCCTTTGGTTTGGACCTCTATACCTTCTTCTATCCTAATGACTCTTAAGTTTTTTTTTTTTTTTATGACATCTCTTGGATGTTTTGCTTGTTGTTTCTTACCAGCCTTTCTGCGTTGACCATACGTTTTTCGAGTTGATAAACTTTGTCTTCATTATCTGATGTTTTGACTTCTATTTGATCTAGTCTATTTGTAATATTGTCATTTGAGTTTTTGATTTGGTTTATGGTTTCCTGCATTTCTAGGATTACTGTTTGATTTTTTTAAAAATCTCTATCTCCTGGTAGAGTTCAGTTTTTGCTTCTTGAATCTGCTTATGTAATTCATTTTCAAAGTATTCTTTCATTGTTTGGACTTGCTGTCTAATGACTTCTTTAAGATTCCATTCCATCTGAGTCAGGTATGCCTTGAGTTCTTTCTCTGTCCATTTTTCTGATGCTGCATTGTTTGTAATCCTTTTTTCCCTTGTTTTTTTTCATGGTGTTCATGTTACTTTCCAACTCTGTTTAACTGCCGTGTTTCTGTTATTGTTTTGGTTTTGTATATCTCTGTGGTCTCTCCTTTGTGGTGGGAGACTATGTCTAGAGATGTTGGGCTTTATTGTAATTTAAAGCTGATTCATTCAATTCATAAAAGGCTTATGGATTCTGTAGGCATATAGTGATCTCTTATTTGTTCTTAGGACTTTATGTTTAGGTTGGGTGCTATGATGGTATGAAGGTAGTATGTCTTGGCTACTTTGGAAGATTGGTCTAGTGAAGCGGGATATTAACAGCAAATGGATCAGGGTATTTGTTAATAGCTAGGTACTTAGGAGACCTATAGACAGCCTCGGAACATTCACCTATTTGCATTTAGAAAATTACATGTAATGAAATTCGTAATGCTTGGGATGAAAGTTAGGGGGAAGGGGAAGGAAGGAGTCCTTAGAGAGAAAGAGGGAGAGAAAGATAGGTAGAACAGAGGAGAATGGAAAGAACAATAAAAATTGAAAAGGGAAAAAAAAAGATAAATGAAGTCTTAGAGTTCTATTTTCTTCTTTTCCAGTAGGCGGAGCTGTGCCCTCTGAGCCGAGCTTCTGCCCTCTATGTGCTGGCAGCAGTCCCTGTAATGCAGCTCCTCTTCCCCTACTGGGCGTCTCTCCAATCCTGTTAGTCCAGAGCTGTTTCTCTTCTCTGGTCTTTCCCCCCCTTCCTCCTGCCAGCCAGCCAGGCCCCGCTCACACCGTCATTTTAATTTGTCCGGATCCCTTTGGTGGCCACCCCCAGGGAACTGGCGGCTAAGGCCTTGGGTGTCACTGCCTGTGGTAGGGGGAGTTGGGGGTCGGGAGTCACCTCTGCTTCCCTCGGCCCCTACAGTCATGTCCACGGAGCTTTGGGGCAAGATTTTTGAGGTTTCCCAGCTGTATGTAGCTGGTGGGGATGGGAGTCACACACCTGTTAAAGCTGATTCTTCTGGGAAGGGATCCCATTCGCCGAACTCTGGTGATGTCAGCTCTCTGCTATGGTGGGCCCCAGACTCCTTGCTGGAGTGTCTGATGGGAGGGGTGGGTCTTGCCTGTCTCTGGTCTGTCCCAGTCTCGGTTTCAGTTCTGGTCCGCTGTTTCATGAAGGTTTGGTTAGCAACCTCTTCATAGGGTCTCTACGCCACACACATTATCCAGTAGTGCTGAAACGCCTCCTTCTGTGCTGGTCGCCAGGCAGTGGCGGCCTGGACCTCTGCACAGGGTGGCCGAGATTCACCCTTCCTGGGCAAGCTGTCACCTCAAATAATCCCAAATTCCCCAGCTAGGTCTCACTTCAGGAGAATTTTGCTGGGAGTTCCTCAGCAGGTAGAATCTGAACGTTCTGATGTGTCTCTCTGTCTGCGTGGCTGAGGAGGTACTGAAAGCGCTGCCTCCCTGCCCACCATCCCTTGACTTTTGTAATACTCTTCTTGTTCTACATCCTTCTCTCTATTTCTTTCCCCCCACCCCTTTTTATCATTGCATGATAGTTATTCATAACAATGGGATTTACTGTGACATATTCACATGTGCACACAATGTAGCAGTATAATTTGGTCAATTTTATTTTCCAGATCCTCCCTTTTTCCTCCCCTATGCCTCCATCCTGGTCTACTTCCTCTACTCCACTGGTCTTCCTTCTATTTTCAGAAGATTCTCCCAACACCATCTCTGCCCCTTTCTCTCTCTAGTTTCACATATGAGAGGAAATAACCGTTCACTTTCTGAATTTGCTTATTTCTCTTAGGATGATGTCTCTAGTTTACCAGCAAATGACATAATTTCATTCTTCTTTATGGCCAAATAAAGCTCCATGATGAATATATACCACATTTTATTTCTTTTTTTGGGGAGTGGGCGGGTACTGGGAATTGAACTCAGGGTCACTTGACCACTGAGCCACATCCAAGCCCTATTTTGTATTTTATTTAGAGACATGATCTCACTGAGTTGTTTAGCACCTCACTTGTGGCTTTGGACTGGTGAGCTTCTTGCCTCAGCCTCCTGATCTGCTAGGATTACAGGCATGGGCCATGGGACCCAGCCACATTTTCTTTATCCATTCATCTGATGATGTACAACTAGATGGTTCCATAATTTGACTATTGTGAATTACACTGCCATAAACATGGGTATGTATGTATTTCTGTAGTTCTGGCTTTAATTCTTTAGGATAAGTACCAAGGAGTGGTTTAGCTGGGTCATGTGATAGTTCCATTTTTAGACTTTTGAAGAACCTCTTTACTGATTTTACCAATTTAAAATCCCATCAACATTGTAAAAGTTTTCTTTTCCCTCACATTCTCTCTAGAGAATGTTATTCATATTATTGTTATTCATATTCTTGATGGCTGCCATTATAACTGGAGTGAGATAAAATCTCAGTGTAGTTTTGATTTACATTCCCTAATTTGAAAAAAGTTGTTGAATATTTTTTCATATATTTGTTGGCCATTTGTACTTCTGAGAATTGTCTGTTCATTTGCTCATTTAGTGATTGGGTTTTTGTTTTTTTAGTACTAATTTTTAAGTTCCTTATGTACTCTGCATATTAATTCTGTCAGAAGAATAGCTAGCAAAGAACTTATCCTGTTCTGTAGATTCTCTCCTCACACTCTTAACTATTTCCTTTTCTTTTAAATTTGATACTATTCGTTTGTTAATTCTTCTTATTTTTTCTGAGCTTTAAAAGTTTTATTGAAAAGTTTGTTTCCTGTGTCTGTTGGAGTGTTGACCTTAGCAGTTGCAAAGTTTGTGTTGGCTTGTGTGCAGGGTGAAAGATAAGGATCTAGATTCATTCATCTTTATATGAATATCCAGTTTCCCAGCACCATTTCTTTAAAAGGCAGTGTTTCTCCAGTATGTGTTTTTTTATGCCTTTATCAAGAATCAGATGACCGATCAGTGTGTGACATACAGAGTAAGAATAATATTTGATGGTGAAATTTTGTTATGTTCTCTTATCCTCTTTTTGTTTGCCTTTGTTCATCTCTCTTAACACACATTATGTATGTGTCTGTTATGGATTATGATGATGTATTTCTTGCTGTGGGGTAGAATAAAAAATTGGGATAGACTGCATTTATGTTATAGAATATAAGAAACAATATTAGAATTTTTATGCTACAAAGTATAAGAGTCTATATTAGAATTTATTATTTTTGCTTACAGTACAAAGGGGAGGAAAGCTATCAATAAAAATCAATAAGGAAGGCTATTGGCAAATTCAACAATAAAGTGCTATTGAAAAGGATTCCTTTATCTTCAAGTTTTTACATTTCCCAAGTTAAAGAAATATTAATTAGTTATTTTGAAGAAAAAAAAAAAGAATCGGATGACCATATTGCATGAGTTTGTCTCTGTGTCTTCTATTCAGTGCCATTGGTCTGTGTGTCTGTTTTTATGCAAGTACCATGCAGTTTTTTGTTACTGTAGCCCTGTAGTATAATTTGAACCCAGGTATTGTGAAGCCTCCAGCATTGCTTTTTTGGCTTAGAATTTTTTTTGGGCTATTCTGGGCATTTTTTCCTTCCAAATGAAATTTAGGATTATTTTCTAGTTTTGTGAAGAATGTCATTGGTATTTTGATGGAGATTGGATTTAATATATATATTGTTTTTGGAAATATGTCAATTTTAATAATATTAATTATGTCTATCCATTAACATGGGGTTCTTTCCATATTCTACTGTCTTCTTCATGAATTCAGCTTTAACCTGTACTTAATTTTTTATCTATATAATGAGAGCATTGAAGAAGCCTCTTTAATTTTAAAAGTAGAGTCAAAGATAATACAACATGATCAATGTTATCAAGTCTTATAAAAATTACATTGTCTAAATGGACACTTCATTGAGGATGATATAGGAATTGCAGTTAAACCCATGAAAAGATGTTTAGCATCATATTTCACTAGAAAATTGAAAATTAAAATAATAACGAGATACCATTATACACATATTAAAATAACCAAAATTCAAAACACTGATAATACCTAATGCTTGTGAGGATGTGGAGCTACAAGAATGCGCATTCATTTTTGGTAGAAATGCAGAATGACACAGTCACATTAGAAGTCAGTCTGGCAGTTGCTTTTCAAACTAAGCTTTTTCTTACCATATGATCCAGCATTTATTCTCCTTGATACAACACTGAAAATGAACCCTAATGCAAATTATGAACTATTAAGGATAATAATGAATCAATCTATGTTTATTGATGGTAATATGTATCCATATAATACAGCATATTGATAGTTGGGTAGCTTTTATCTGTATCTATATTTGTATCTAGGAGGGTTGGGAGACAGATATATGGAAACTGGTCAGTTTTCTTGTGAATCTAAAACTGGGTTTAAAAAATAATTTTATTAATAATTTATTAATTAAACAAAAATTTAAATTCTAGCATTGTGTTTTAATGACACAGGCATTTAGAATTAAATGGTCTGAATTTTTAAGATATGTGAAATGTGAAATTTATCTCCTTTGAGACGCTTTCTTTTTTAAATTGAGAGTTTCTCTCTTTTTATATACATATGTATGTGTGTGGGTATTCCTTTATATGTGTGTCTATGCCATATTTGTGTTGTGCCACCTATTTTGTGGCTAACACACACATGCACACTAGGAGAAATACCAGGAAGAAAGAATACATTTAGGAAAAAATGACATGTAATATGGATAGGAGGCTGGATCCTGTGGAAAAACATGAAAAATTCCATGGTGTCACATTATCCAAGAATTTTAAATACCACAAATATCTTATTTACAATATTTAGTTGTTTTGGAATTTTGGCAATGTAAAAACACATTGTATTGAATCATTTGTGTGGTTTGGGAAATCAAGGTAAGGAGCTTCATGTAGAATAGAAAAGCAGCAGCTGCAATAAGTGAAATGTGTGAAATCAAGAGTTCTGCAGTTGTTCATAAGAATGTAAATTCACAGGATTAAAAGCAATGGGATTTCCCTCAGGAGTTTATCTCAAAGACAGGATGAGGATTCCATTTGCCAGATGAGATGACTGGATTAATAGGACAGTTATTTTGATATTTTTTAAAGGTATGCAGCATAGTGCTTGACACATGATAGTAAATAAACTTGGGTAAGCACTGAACCCAATAGTATTACATGACATTTGAAGCTGAGACAGTCTTGAATTTGAGGATTATCTCTGAGCAAGACAGCGGGGAAGCTTTGATGAACAAAACTCTTACATGATACTTAACAGCATATTACCTAATGAAAATACCATTCACCCAGTAAGGGGACAGTACCTGTTAGTGGAAAACTCAAGCCATGTGCCCACAAGTATGGAGGTAAGACATATAATCTTTTCCCCCTCAGACTTGTAGAAATCATGCTTATCACATTAAGCTTAGAAAAAAAATACATTGTAAGTATAAGATTTCCAATATAAGATTTCCCAAGAAGGCTTGAGATTAGATAAATAACATTCTGAGAATGGAAATAGAACCAAAACATAAAACTATCCTCTGAGAAATATGTTAGTGAATTCAGTAGAGTCAGGAATATTGACTAACAAGATATGGAAGTGGATGAAGTGCTTTTGAGATGTAATGAATATAAAAATAGAGAAAAAAAACATAATGAATGTCTAACATTTTTGGATTTCTCCCCTTTTGCCACCATAGTCATTGTCTTTCTAAACAGTTTTCCTATCTCTTCATTTCTAGACTTTCTCTCCTCAACCAAAGGTATATATAGATCAGTGACCACTGAAAGAAATTTGATGATTAGCATCAGCAATTTGATCATTGGCATCAGCAGCAATCTTAGAGCTTAATGTGATCTTTTGAATCAAATTCAAATTTCAAATCTGTGAACTTCAAGGTCTCCTATGAATTGTTCTAGACTTTTTAATCTAACCTTTTCATCTGCCTTGATTTCTTTTATAGTCAAATAAGTTTAATGATTCTCACATCTAGCAATTTCATTTACACTTAACATCCAGCTCACTAATCATCTAACTATGAAGACAATGCTCCAATTTCATGTTAATCATTCCATGTTCTTTTCTTCTCCCCAAAACAATTAGTTTTTTTTCTTAGAAATATCAGGAAATAAGGTACTGGGTAATGAAACTGATCAAATAATATTTTTGTATTGTGTACATGTATGAATATGTAGCAGTGAATTTTGTTGTTATGTATAATTATAATGCATCATTTAAAAAAGAAATGATCAGGAAATGAAATGATTATAAATGTTTGGACAATGTGACTGGTTTAACATAAGTGGCCTACATAAAATATCAAGATTTAATGAGATAATTTTAAGAGTTCCTAAAGATAAAGTTAAATATGAGAAAAAGCTGTCTTTGGTAATTCAGAAGAAATTTGAGTATCTTAGAATGGCTTAGGCTCACCAATACAAGCAATAGTCATTATTTAATAGGATTTTAAAAGAAATCTGATTAGTAAGGTATTCTGAATATTTTTGGTTTTGGGATAAGTAAGAGATTATTTCAGCTCTCAAAACACAATATTCTTTAATTTTTCTCATACCAATCCTGCCAGTTGGTAATTATTTATGGAAATCCTGGGGACATATGTATTTGAGTATTCAGTATTTTGGCAATGTAATAACCTACCCCATTAATTTTGTTTCTTGTTTGCTTGTTGAAGGTTGATATCAAGTCTTATAGATATATTTTTAATGATGCAAAGTTAAATTTTGATTTTCTAAACTGGCTTTTCCAACAGTGCCTTTTTGTAATGGCCAGGAGAAGATAGACAATTTATTACTCTGTCATCTCCTGGTCATTTTCCTAATACTCCTGCTAAGGTAAGTATATCAAAATCGTGACAATTCCCACAAATTATTAAGTGTTTCCTTGTGTGTGTGTGGGGGAACTATGAGCTTTAGGGTTACAGAACTGTGTTGGATGTTATTTTCTAGACCTTTGATCTTGGTGAATTTACTTTTGTTTCTGAGACTTTGTTTCCTCATTTGTAAAATAGATATGATATCTACCAGTTGTAGAGATTGCTAAAGCTCATCAATATCCATGTTCTCTTTTTCTTTCTGGGCACAGCTACATTTCATCTTTCAGCCTGCCTTGTAGATTGTGTTTCCATTGCTGAACTCTTATAATGGAATGTAAGAGTGGAAATAAAATGCACCACATCCTTGACCCACAAGAATCTTCCCTGTGCTCTTTTCTCTTGTTTATCCATTTGCTGGCTGATGGGGGACGACTCCACAGACCTTTGAGACATAAGAACTATATGACAGAAGGGGCCTGAATCAGAGCCTGATGCCAGTCTTTGCCACTTAATCAGATGAAAGCAAGAAATAACATTTATTATGTTAGCTGCTGAAACTTAGGGGATGTTTATTTCAGAATTTAGCCTACTTTGATATACCTAGTAGGATTAGTAAGAAGAGTACACAAAGAAACTTTGTTGAGTTCCTGATACAAATTAGGTGTTCAGTAAATTGTAGTTATGATAATAATGATAATAATCATGTCATCATCATTATCATCATAATTCTTTACAAATATAAACATGTAAGCATTCAGGTATTGCATGTGCTAAGGATTTTCCAAGTGACCAGCCTTCCTCTGCAGGATCTGAACCAACAGGACTGACTTTTTGCTGCTATCACAACTAGACTCATTGTTTCAACTTTCTGAATTCATTGATGGCATGTGTGGTTAATGCATTTAGTGATAGATTTGAGGTTACATAGTCCTTTTGATGGCTTTCTAATTTTATTCTTTATCATTGCAACATGATACCCCTAATTTAAGTCATATCATATACCTATAATTGTGTACCATTCAGTATCTATGAGAGAGAGAGAGAGAGAGAGAGAGAGAGAGAGAGAGAGAGAGAGAGAGAAAGAGAGAGACTGACTAGTTTCAGTGCTGTTCATTATAGCATTATAATGTGAGCCACATGCATAATTTAAAATTTTCTAGAAGTTGCACTTAAAAGTGATCAAAAAGAAAATACCAAGTAAAAAAGAATTTTAATAAGACATTTTAAACCTAATATATTTAAATAATGTCATTTAAACATATAATAAATATCATTGGCATTATTTTTGGTGCTGACTGAAATTAGTGTGTAGTTTATACTGACAGCACCTCCCAATTGGGCTAGCTTAATTTCAAGTGCTCAATAGTAATATTTGTATAGGGACTATTGCATTAGACAGCTCAGGAGGGAATAGGCAAATCAGAACAGCATTTGCAAAAAATAAAACTTAAAAATCATTTGCCACTGACTTTGCATTAGTCACATTTTATTTGTATGTTCAGGATAGCATTATTTTTGTTGTTCTGATAGAAAACTTGGGAAAATGAGCATCTACATCTTCAGGTCCAGGAGATGAGCATTTTACATATGAACTGCTATTATCTGAAGTTACAAATCCTGAACCTTCTGTAGCTTCATCTTCAGTTGTACTTTGCATATAGAAGGCTCTTACTGAGAGTCACTGATGGGGATGATTAATATTTACATACTTATGTCCTAAACATTCATAAATTTATAATAAAAATATTTATAAACTATATAGAAAATTTAACATTCTGAGTACATATCCCAAGGGAGGCCATGAGCCTTAAATACAGTGACTTCCAAAGTCTAAGAAGCAATAAAAAGTTTATTTTTCTTAAGGAAGAGCTACTTACTGCTGCTTACAATTTTCAAAGAAAATTTAATTTCTTTGTGTAAAATGTAGACATTAGAAATCTATTACTGTGTATGACAGTGCATATCTATCCTTGTTTCAATGAAAACACAGAAACCAGTCATTTTTCAGTATACAAAACAAACAAAAAACAGTTCAGTTCAAAGACATTGGATCTACCATTGTAAACAGTGTTTGAATAGTATGGTTACTTTAAAGATGACAGGCAGTCACTCCTGGGAGTGAAATAATATGTTGCTAGTTTGAAAGAAAATGGATTATTCAAGATGTCATATCATGAAAAGAAAATAGTGTCTTTGATATCCATAACTCTAAAAGAGAATTAATTTAACACATGTGCTAGAAAAACCACAGATGCATTTGATGTTTAGAAAATATAGAGTTTTGATTTTTTTCCCTGTTTTCTTTTTTTTTATTGGTTGTTCAAAACATTACATAGTTCTTGATATATCATATTTCACACTTTGATTCAAGTGGGTTATGAACTCCCATTTTTACCCCGTATACAGATTGCAGAGTCACATCAGTTACACTTCCACTGATTTACATATTGACATACTCATGTCTGTTGTATTCTGCTGCCTTTCCTATCCTCTACTATCCCCCCTCCCCTCCCCTCCCCTCCCCTCTTCTCTCTCTACCCCCTCTACTTAATTCATTTCTCCCCCTTGTATTATTTTTCCCTTTCCCCTCACTTCCTCTTGTATGTAATTTTGTATAACCCTAAGGGTCTCCTTCCATTTCCAAGCAATTTCCCTTCTCTCTCCCTTGTCCCTCCCACCTCTCATCCCTGTTTAATGTTAGTCATCTTCTCATGCTCTTCTTCCCTACTCTGTTCTTAGTTACTCTCCTTATATCAAAGAAGACATTTGGCATTTGTTTTTTAGGGATTGGCTAGCTTCACTTAGCGAGAAAAAAATTACTGTTTTTTTTTTCTAGCCTCATAGGCAAACTGGGGGAAATTCAGGGTGATATGAAAATCAGGGGATATGAGGAAAAAATTTATAAATAAATACAGTTTGTTAAGTAATAATGGGAAGGAACAGGTCATATTTAACATAACTGCATATTAAAATTACAGATAGTTTGCTTCTTTTTACTGGGCTCATCTTTCTTAAAATCTGTTCAAAGAGGGACAAATAACATTTAACCATTATGAAAAACTTCCCTCTTCTCCAAAATTATTGACAAAACTGAATGGTGAGTTCCCTAGGTTTCCAATTAATCTATTTTATCAGTCTCCTAGGTATGATGATATTTATTTGGTCCCAGAGTCTGGATTAGGTCACATTTTTAAAAAGAATAACCTGTTGTCTCCATTAATTGGAGGCTTGTTGTTAATCTGCCAGAGTAGAGGCCATTTGAATTTTTCTGGTTTTCTTCTTAATACTTAGTTGGTCTTACTTTCTGGACCTTTTGAAAACTGTTATTTATTATGAAGGATATCAAGTTTAGACCTGGATGGGCTACACCTGATTGCTGGTACATTTCCTTGTCATTTGGGGCAGAAATCTATTTGGAACTGACAGAGATCATTTGTATTTTAGGCCTGTTTCTTAAAAGTGTCAGAATCACCTGGAAGATTATGTAGGATTGAAATTTCAGGCCCTGCTCCAGATCTTTTTAATTAGTTTTACTGGAAGTGCAGCCTTTAAAGAAGTTTCCCAATTGCATATTTGGGACTTGAACTTAGAAATATGAGATGATAATTTCATGGGTGGGGTGTAAATTATGATGTAATGTGGCCACTATTTTTCTTTAATTTGAAACTTAGTAACTTGAGACTTCCAGTTTAGCTAAATTCATCTGCTATTTCTCTATTCACCTCTTGCCTACCAAAATACAAAGAAACAAAGTCTAAGCTTCCTCATAATGTATATGGTATAGTATTATAGTCATAAACTAGGAGCTGAGGACTGGCCCAGCTATTTGTTTCTGATTGAAGTGAGGGCTTTAGATTAGCTATTCAAAAGCCAGGCCATCATTTCTGGGAGTTGTTTCCTGGCTTTTAACATCCTTATAGTCATTAACCTAGTTACTATTAACATGATGAATATAGCATATAAATAATAAAACTATTCATTGGAATACATTTTGCAATGTTTTATTATTAGAATGTATACCTAGAAGTTATACTTTTTAAAATTAGATATTCTATGATTATTTTTCTAATATTTTTTAAGGCCAAGGGGCTATTAAATGATGCTAGCCTTTTTGTTTATTAGTTTGTTTTCATTTCTCTTTCATAATGGGCCTTATCCACCTTTACTATGTCTTCAAATTTTCCTTTCTCTTTAGCAGAAATGGTCTTTCACCTCTTTGAGCACTTCTTAGAAAATTCTGAGAAGCTGACTGAAGCATCTGGGTGCTGCTTCTTGTACTCCCGGCGGCAAGTTTGCACAAAGAATGCATATGATGACATTTTGCTTCTTCGGTTCTCCTTTGCTCAAGTTTAGTTGTTTTTCCTCAGCAAAACACAGAGTTGCCCAGTGCCCATCCAGCTCTCCATTGCCCACGCTGTCTCAAAGGAGCTCAATGTACTGCAATGACTGTGAGAGTCAGAGCCAGACTCAGCCTCCTCACTCTCTCGGCTCTCTTAGTTTTTGTTTTTTTTTCTTAAATGTT
The DNA here is from genome assembly GCF_964194105.1 of Spermophilus citellus. Lineage (NCBI taxonomy): Eukaryota > Metazoa > Chordata > Mammalia > Rodentia > Sciuridae > Spermophilus > Spermophilus citellus. Next base: position 88,837,032 of record NC_138186.1, on the reverse strand, counting down.
TTTTTTAATAGTGCATTATAGTTATACACAATAGTGGGATTCATGATGGCAAAATCATACATGCATGGAATATAATTTGCTCCATTTTAGTCCCTACTCTTTCCTTTTCCTCCTCCCTCTGCCTGTTCCCCTTTGTCCACTCTACTATCTTCCTTTTAATTAGTTACTGATGTTTTAATTGTGCTTTAGAGATATACATACATATGGAATTCATTGTGGTATATTTATATATGTACATAGCATAATTTGGTCAATTTTGTTCTGCAGCTTCGTCCTTTTTCCATCTTTCCTCCCTCCCCCTCTATTCTCTTCTTCTACTCCACTGATCTCCTTTCTGTTTTCATGGGATCATGCTCTAGTTTCTGCATATGACAGACAATACTTGGCCTTTGACTTTCTGAATTTGGCTTATGTCAATTAGCCTGATGTTCTCCATTTCCATCCATTTTGTCATCAATGCTATAATTTCATTCTTCTCTAAGACTGAGTAAAACTTTATTGGGTATATTTATTGCATTTTCTTTATCCAGTCATCTATTCATAGGCATCTGGGCTGATTCCTTAACTTGGCTATTGTGAATTGTGCTCCTATAAACATTGATGTGCCTGCAGGTGATTATGCTCTTTAAAAAAATTCCTGATTATATATAATTATTTGTTTTAAAAATTTTCTGTGTGTGTATGTGTGTGTATGTATGTATGTATGAATAAACAGTTTTTGTAAGAAAGCTCAAAATCTTTTCTCCTGCTTTTTTGGGGTATAATAATAAAAATTTTATATTGCATATTTTAAAGATGTACAGTATATCTTGATTTATATATTTAGTGAAATGCGTTGCGATACACATACGTAGTGATGTAATTACTATAATCAAGTTAATGAATACATTCATCACCTTAGTTACTGGTTTCTTTGTGTGTTTGGTGAGAATATTTAAGATCTACTGTCTTGGAAAATTTCAAGTATACAACATGGTATTATTGATTGTAGTTGCTATGTTGTATATTTGATTCTCAGAACTTACTCACATTTTAACTAAATGTCTGGAATTTTTGATGAACATCTTCATCTCTTTATTTCCCTCAGCCCCTGTCTCCACCCTGGAAAGCCCCATTGTACACTTTGCTTCCATGAGCTTGGATTTTTTTAGATTTCATATGAGTGAGATCAGACAGTATTTGTCTTTTTGTGTTTGGCTCAGTTTACTTAGCATAATGTCTTCCAGGATCACTCATATTTCTCCATGTTATTCTTTCTAAAAGACTGAATAATATATAACATTCTACAATATATATTCCATATGTCTACACACAAACATATAAACACACCACAGTTTCATATATACATCTGTCAGTGGGCACTCAGTTGTTTCTCTTGACTATTCTTGACTATTATGAATAATGAAGCAGGAAACATGAAGGTACAGATATCTCTTTTAAGATACTGATTTTATTTCCTTTGGATAAACACTCATAAGTGGAATTTCTAGGTCATATTGTAGTTCTATTTCTAACTTTTTTAGGACCCTCTGTTCTGTTTTTTTTTTTTTTTTTTGTGATAGCTATGCTAACCTATATTCTCACCACTAGCATACCAGAGTTTCCTTTTCTTCACATCCTTGCTGACATCTGTGAGATGCTGCATCATTGTGGTTTTGAGTTATATTTCCCTGATTAGTGTTGTTGAACACATTTTCATGTATCTGTTGTCTTCTTTGGAAATATCTATTCTGATCCTTTGCCCAGTTTTAAATTTGGTTATTTGTTATTGTTGTTTTTGTTTTTTGCTATTAAGGTGTATAAATCCCTTATGTATTTTGGATATTAACCTCTTATCAGATGTCATTTGCAACTATTTTCTCTCATTCTATAGGCTTCCTTTCAATTGTGTTAATTATTTCCTTTGTGTGCAGAAACCTTTTAGTTTGATCGAGTACCACTTGTTTATTTTTAATTTTGTTACCTAAAATGTTTTTGTTTTGTTAAGTAAACTTAGGCCTTAAATGCTGTGGATGTAGTACCTGATGCATGAAATTGCCTTGGCTTTTGGGCAGATTCAATAAAATCTTTAAAAAACCCCATATAAGGAAGTTTTAGCTTAAATTATCTTAAAAAAATGAAAAATTGCGTGCTTTAACTAATTTTTAAAATACCATACCTCATTGCATTGATTTTACTTTGTAAAGAATAAAAGATGTGGAAAAAAATTGGTTTCTTATAAAAATAAGTTTTCTTTCAATTTTTCTTATCAAAGTAAGTACTTTGCTTAAGTAGGATAAAAAAATGCAGGTTTACTTCTGTAAATCTTCAGACATTACTTGGTGTGATACCTCCTTTGGGTTAGCTGTAGGTCTCTCAGAAACTAAAGCTAAATTGGTTCTTTGACATGAGGAGCAACAGATGGTACAGTCTCCTTACTGATAGAGTAGGGAGAGTAGAGACAGCAATGAAATGGTTCCTCCACTTTCATCATTTTTTGCTACAATTCCAAAGTTCAATATTAGATTTAGGATATTTTTCCATAGAGCATAAAGTATGTAATCATGCCTTTTGCTACTAATTGCAAATGCCTAAAGTTATACATTTTTTACCTTTGTGTTATGGTCAATTTGAAAAAGAATGATTTCATTATATAATATTGTCTACAGGTTTCCTGGACTATTCTGGCATCATATGACATCATTATTAAATTTTTTATGGCACTAAGAATTGATGCTCCTCATAGAATTTAAAACTAATTTAATTATAATGTTCCCCTAAATTCAGATTTTAATGAAGCAGAAGAAACTGATTAGATTTAAGTGCAAAAGTTATCTACTAGAAAAAAATTGTTTTCTAAATTCCTCAATTTATTAAAAACAATAAAATGGCTCTCTTAGGGAGTCATTTGTGCACCTAGTATGGAAAGAAATATGTATGTATATAATAAAATTTAGGGTAATGCATATTTTTGTTGCTTTGCTGTCTACAAAGCACTTCAATATTGACTGGTTTACAGTAGTTTTGTGTGGAAAATGATACTCTGTCCTGCAGACTGGAAACTACTTCAGATTGTTTAGTGACTTGAGAGACCTTAAATTAGTATTCTTGAACAGTCGTTCCCAACATTGTCTGTTACTGTTTAAGTTATGCTTTGTAAATATTATGGCTCTTCACATGATTGTAATATGTATTTCTTAAAAACTTGCTCCCCATAGTGTGCTAAGTTGTTATTTTTCCCATTTATTCATTGCCTTTCCCATAGGAGGATTATACTTCCAAGCTCTAGAGTAGGCTATGTACTTTTCTTTGACAAATGTGACTTATATACTGTCTAAGCAAAAACTTTACTTGATATCAGTTATTTTGCCATTACTCCTTTCTCTTTGTCACAAAAATGGTGCATCATAGGTAGGACCTCTTCCTTCAGTGTGGATCCTAGCATGAAGAAAATGTGTGAATCAGAGTCACAGCCAACCTGCAGTCAACATTGGATATGGGCCAGAAATAAACCTTTATTATTTTAAATAACATGATTTTTGGTGTGATTTAAAAAAATAATTGATTAATTTTGATTAATTTTGCTGGGGATTGAACCCAGGGCCTCACACATTCCAGACAACCACTTTACCACTGAGCTACATCCCCAGCCTTAGGGATTATTTTTACCATAGCATGAACTAGCAAAATCTGACTTCTCAGACTAGAATAACTCTTATTGCAAGGGAAAAAAAAAAGAGCAGAAGGGGTCTTAGGTGGTGATATGATTCAACTCTGCTCTGCTCTACATACTTCCACTTCTGCCTAAAATTGCTTGGGTTCAATGCACTTAGAGTTTTTGTTTTTGAGGATTTGAACTAAGAGACATAGAATATTGTGTTCAATTATGACAAACTCTTAACTGAAAGTCTTATAGAGCAATGTTTGGAGTTGGCTGTGTAAGCTAAAGTTATGAGGAAGTAGAGGTATAAGTGAGAAGAAGAAGCTGTTATACAGATCATTAAATCAGTCAACATCTACTAAGAGCTTCTTTAGGCCAAATATTGCTCCAATCACATCACAACCTTTATATCCATGCTGTGAACAGGGCCATGTTGAGACTTACCACTCCAGTGAGTGCTGAAAAGAGTATGGTGCTTTGTCACCACTCCCCCAATGCAAGCACAGACCTAATATAATTTTAAATAATACCGATGATATTATAAAATCCCTACTTTGATGACTATTTGCATACTTTTTTCCTGTCGAACTTTCTCAAAATATATATATTTCCTGCAGTGCTGGGGTCTCAGAAATATTTTATTATTTTATCTTGATGCTTTGCTAGTTCACCAAGTACATACTTATTCTGCCTATTATATAATATATCACTACTAATGAGGTTTAGATTTTGTTATTCCACTTCAAAAATAAGAAGTGGAATCTTCAAGAGATTAAGCAGTTTTTAAATGGTAGCTAGTAAGTGTTAAAATTGAGATTCAAACTCAGAGCTATTAGATCTATTACGTACCAAAATTAAAATAGTACTCAGCCACAGTGGGAAAAAATGGTCAGAAGCCTCTGAAAGAAAGCAAGTAGGAATTCTGCTCCTAGTCTTCCAGTTTCTAGCTCTTGTGTGGCCTGGCCATATTTATAATATCTTTATGTGAATACTAGAGTGGAAGAAAGGAAAGGGAATCAAGGAAAATACCTGTATCTATTGCTTTTGTCATTACTCTCTGCTACAGGTTTCCTAAAGCAGTTTTGTTTCTTAGTGTTTTACTAGGCTTTAGTGAAGTGACCTGTTCAGATTTTGAAGAAGCCCTCTTTCTCATTAGACCACAGACATGAGCCCAGGTAGTGAAACCAAGGTAGATTAAATAACAGCTATGTAGAATGTGTTAAAATTTGTCAACTAAGACTTTTTTGGTTGACCAAGTATTTAAAAATATTTTTCATTTATTTTTGTTCTTTTTAGTTATACATGACAGTAGAGTATATTTTGATATATTTATTCAAACATGGAGTACATCTTATTCTAATTAGGATCCCCGTTTTTTGGATGTACATGATGAGATTCACTGTGGTATATTCATATATGTACATAGTAAAGTTATGTCAGATTCATTCTACTGTCTTTCCTATTCTTATCCCCTCTCCCTTCCTTCATTCCCCTTTTTCTAATCTGTTCTTCCCCCACTCCCTTGTTGTGTGTTAGCATCCACATATCAGAAACAACCTTCGACCTTTGTTTTTCTTAGCATTGGCTTATTTTGCTTAGCATAATAGTCTCCAGATCCATCCATTTACTGGCAAAAGTAATAAAGTTATTCTTTTATAATCGAGTAATATTCCAATGTGTATACATACTACATTTTCTTTATCTGTTTATCTATTTTAGGTTGGTTCCATAGTTTAGCTATTGTGAATTGAGCTGCTATAAGCTTTTTGTGCCTAGTCCTGCTCTTTGAAATAAGTCCTGTTTTCTGCAGTTCCTTTGTCCCTAAAGCTAACCCCTTTATCTAGTGTGACTCAGTTTCCCAGACATCTGTATATTTCTGAACCTAGCTGATAGTGTTAAGAGTATTTTTTCTTGAATCAGATTGCTCTGAACATCACCATGTTGGCCAGCCGACTTTGAATAAATTACTTTTATAAGGATCTACCACATAGGGCATTTGGGAAGCCAGCATGAGAGAATGTAAAATGTAAATTCTTGGCAGAGGCTGAATGATGAATAAATGTTGTCTGATTTATTATTTGTTATCTACATGTATTGTGTTTACAGATGGATTATCCCTTGAAATAACTTTGAGTCCTAGGGTTTCCAACCCCACAGTTTAGAAAGACCAGAATTTAATTTAATCAAAATGGATTAAGCTTTTAAGGTAATTTAAATTTCTCTTTTCACAGGGAGTTGGAATAATGGTCTTCCCAGTCAAGTTTTCCCTGAAGGGCCCTTTGTTACTACTCACATTGAATAAACATTGTTCAGTGTCATGGTAGTGGCATGGAAGAAAGCAGCATGATGAGTTCCTTTGATTGTAGCTATGTTCAAGCCGTCTGTGGGCTGTGTGTGGACTATGTTGTGCATTGTAGCCTCCTGAGGGGATAAGTCTGGCACTGGGATCTCCCTTGAGCACTCCCCACAGGGATTGACTGCCTGATGCAGGTGAACTTCCTACTCAAGCTCTGCCTAAGATCCTACACAGCACCTGAGATGGGTGTGACCTGCCAAGATATCAATCAACCTGACTGCAAGACATCACAAAGAAAGACTCCGCCCTTGAAATCTTACCCCTGCTTTTGATGTACCCCCTTAAATAAACCACCAGAGGCATTTTGTCTTTGTCTAGTTCAAGAACCCATGTGGACTAGATCTATGAGGGGCTTTGCTTTTGTAAATATATTTCTGAGTGTTTGTGTTTTATTATTTGTTAATTATTTGAGATTCTAAGATTTAGGGTGGCTATTTAGGGTGGCTTGGATTCTTCTGGGCAGAAGAACCCGACAATGAGATGCTGGCCGTCTTCCTCCCGAAAGTGTTCACCTGGTTAGAACTTTCCAGTAGGGAGTAAAGTGGGACTTGAAGCCGGAAGACTTGAAGTTTTACCAAATCCCTCCTCTCCACTCTTTAAGAGCTTTTGGTGATTGGTGGTGAAGTAAGGAACTTACCTTGTAATTACATGCCAGGGACCAAGAATTATAGGTTGTCTATCATCTGCAGGTGCAGCCTCTTGGGTGTTAGGGAGCTTGATATGTGAAAAGCATGCAGTCATGCTACCTAGAGTTTAGACCAGTGGTTCTTAAGTTTAGCAGAAACACGTGGAGGACTTGTGAAGACACATATTGCTGGTCCCAATTTTTGAGTTTCTGATTCATTAGCTTTGTGAGGGGTTTGAAATGTTACATTTCTAACAAGTTCCCAGGGTATAGTACTGCTGGTTTAGAAACTTAGAACTATTCCTTTAACTTTTGTTAAGAGGTATTTTAATATTTAGATTGCATTTTCTCTTCATTGGGAATTTGCCACTCTAGAATCATCATATAAACTAAGATAAAAAATGGATATAGTTAACTTTAAGACAAAACTACATTTAAAGCTATTGATGGGGACTAGTTACATTGAATTTGCTATCAAACCATAGTATGTGGCAATGACATTTATAACACTGCTTTTTGTTTTTTAATGGAAATATTAAATAGAAGTATATTTGAAGCTGGGTGTGATGACACATGCCTGTAATCCCAGCAGCTCCAGAGGCTAAGAGGTCTATAAGATTGCGAGTTCAAAGCCAGCCTCAACAAAAGTGAGGCACTAAGATACTCAGTGAGACCTTGTCTCTCAATAAAATACAAAATAGGACTGGGGATGTGGCTCAGTGCCTGAGTGCCCTTGAATTCAATCCCCAGTACCAAAAAAAAAAAAAAAAAAGAAAGAAAGAAAAAGAAGTATATTTGAATAAAGTACTAAGATAAAAAGATTTAACATTTGAAAAAAAATCATTCATCAATGACTGAATACACTTTCTTCTCAGTAGCACATGGAATATTTTCTAAAATAGAGCATATTTTAGGCTACAAAGCAAATCTAGCAAATAAAAAAATAGAGATAATACCTTGCATTCTATCAAATCATAATGGAATTAAATTAGAAATCAATGACAAGATTCAAGTGTGTAACTTTTTCCTAGTCTTTAGTCTTTATCAAGAGATTGAGTGTTTCACTTATATGCTCATATTTTGTCTGTGTTCTATTGATGACTCTGTTTCCTCTTAAAGTATTTCTTACTAAAGAAATTTGAGGCAGTATCAACCAGATTTTTTTTGAACAAAGAAAAATTCTTATCTCTGAAACCACACTATTCCTGAGCTTAAGTTTAAAAGTATACCTTCTCTTTTATATAGAATTCTCTGAATCCTGGAGAGAAAGAACAGAATTCTTTCACCTATCCAATTCACTTTCTGGCACTGCCCTTGAAGAGCTGCATGAGTTTGGTCAAGTCATCCACCCTATTTACATTTCAGATTACTCATTTGCCTTTTGTTCTGTGCATGTTTAGCCTTCATATTTTGACACCTCTGTAGCATGATCTTCTCATTTAGCACAATATTTAAAAATCAAAGGGACAAATGCTTTCAATTATCAGACTTATTTTAAAAAGCTAAAAACTATTAAGAATGAGATTGCATTTCTTATGCATGCCTCTTATGTTTGAGCCTAATTTATCATTTTTGTTTCATGTTATATGAAAGTAGGTTTTGTAAGAAATATTCCATTTTTGGCTTTTACTTTTTATTCTTATCAAACATTCTATGAACACTACTCTTGAAATGATTGATTTGACCCACATTGACAAGTGCTTATTTTCTTTCCTGAAGCAAAAAACTGTTAACACTTCAACACATTTTAAGCCATAAGTTCCCATTACTTTAAATATTCTCTGCAGTTCAGATTGACAGAGTTCTCACTTCATCAAGTGCTTGGTAAAAAGCATTTTCATTGGTATCACTAGAAAATTATAACATAGGAAGTGAAAGCATATATACAAATTTTATTTCCAGAATATCACAGAACAGAAAATTATATTATATATTCTTTCAATAATCAATTTATTCATGAATTCAACGGTTTTAAAAGACTGCATGTGAGACACTGATGCTGCTACCCTCAGACTATCTTTAATACATTTTAATATCTAATATTTTTACCTTGGCTTTCTTGGCAGCTATACAAACATTTTATCATTATAAAAATGAAAAAATTGTTAAAATAACTTAATAAGATGTTCTATAGACAGTTCTATATATGTGTATGTAAGCAAAAATATTTTTTACCTTATTTTACCTGGAGAGGGGCTTGGAGTGTTCCATCTTGGCCCATATTTATTGAGCATTTGTGGAAAGTGCTGTAACAAATTATGAATGCTCTTTTATTTAATTCAACAGTTCTCAGAATACCCTTTCATTTAATTCAACAGTTCTCAGAACCAATCATTATTATCCTAGTTTTGCAGTTGTGGAAACAGGCATGGGAGAGCTAAGTTGCTTGTGCAAAGTCACATAGCAGCTCAGCTAAGATTCAATTCCAGTCTGTTAACCCCAAGTTCATGTCATTGCTTCAGCATTTTAAAGGTGCTTAACTAAAGATGCTTTTATACTTTTGACTTTACAGTCCCTGAAACTTTAGTACCTTTGTGTTTTATAGAAGATGTGATATGGAAGAATGGATGTTGATAATGATGATGAAAATATTAATAGGGTTATAGTAGTCAATATTATTATGAACGATAGAAATAATTATAATGATAGATTGAGCTAATATTTCTATAATAGCTAATATTAATGTTAATGTGAGTTATATGTTAATAAAATAGCTAATATCAATGGCTTTTACCATATGCTAAGGAATGTTCTATGCATTCAAGAGGCATTCATATGTACAGCTTATAAGCAAAATGTAAGAGAAGCCAGATAGAGCAGGCATCCAGAGAAATTAGATATCATATTTTTTCTTTACTTGAGAGGCATCCAGAGAAATTAGATATCATATTTTTTTCTTTACTTGTTAAAGAGAGCACTGATGCTATTAAACAACTATTTGCTTGTGAATTTTAAGGGGAAAAAGATAATTTTTCGTTTTTATTTTTGTATTTAAATCTATAGGTTTAGTTTGATATTAACTAAATGCCACCCCAAATGGCAGTTCAAAAATTTTGTTATCATACTTGATTCCTTTTTAGCAATATAATATAAAGAAGATAATGAAGGAAGATAAAGTATATTCATAATGAAATTGATTCACTTTAATATTGTATTTATTCTCACGGCCCTCGAAGAGTAAAAACACTGGGCTACATTTTTGCTTTAGTTTCTTTCACCATCTTAGCAATAAGTCCCTCAGATAATTTCCTGGTGCCTTAGCTATTATAACTTGTCATCTTTGTATTCTAGTGTTGCAAAAATTGTCATATTTGTAGTCTCTTGCCTATTGGTGCTGATTCTTGGTTTGGAACATAGTTCCTTGCTTTGAATGCGTTCAACCCAAATAATATTTTTTTCTTGATATAATCTATTGTCATGCTTTAAAATATGTTCTCTGTACTAGAATCATCTGGTGGGTTAAAACCAAAACCAAAACCAAAATGAAACAGGATGGTCTCAATTTCTAAAGATTCTGATTTTAGTTGATGTGGTGATTTCAAAAAGACTCCCAAATTCAAATTTTCAATTAGGGTTGAAAGCTACTGATTTCCCATTTGTCTTTCTTTCCCTCCTCCCCTCCTTCGCTCCCTCCTCCCCTTTCTTCCTTCCTTCCCAGCATTTCTAACTTTTTATTATGTTTCTATCTCTGAATTTCAATATCTTCACCCCTTTAATGTCATCATGAACAAGATGACATCAAAGTAGAATTTCCTCAGCCTAGTCCTCTGAATTAAGTTTAGGAAGCTCAGGCCAATTATGCAAAACACAGAATTAAGGGAATGGCTCAGATTTTTTAAGTAAGTAATTTCATTAATTCTAGGCAACCAGAGAAACCTTACATGGTTTTAGGCCTAATCTGGTGCTGTTTGGTAATTAAAATTGATTTGACATCAATTTGTATAGGTTCTTCTATTTTAGAAAACCAGGCTGATAACTGATCCATTACATACATGTATTCCTTTGTGTGTTTCTGTCTTAGCAGGAAGTGTTATATATTACTGAAGTTGAACTTTGTCCAGTTATTAAATGGCCTTATTGCTAGTTGTGGAAGAATTATTTTAGAATGTTCCTTTGTAACTTTGTTTGCCATTTTATAGTTCTATTATATAATGAAGGGGGACATGGTCATTGTTCATAATTGTTCCTATATATTCATTAAAATATTTAATTCTCAGTATAAAGGAAAATATTTAAAGATTTGGGAAGTCAATAGGTAGGATAATTGCTATTATTTTTTCATTTCTTCTTTTTTCCCCCTGAAATGGTGAGTATAATGTAACTTTTCTTGATTAGACTTTCTTTTGCATATTTTTATTTTGTATGGGAAACCTACTATTCCCCCATCTTGCCTAGCACACCTAATTATTATTAAAGAAGTTATGCAATCATCAAGTGATTAACCAGTTAAGAAATTATCAATTAGATATTGTAGAAGAGATTGAGTACATTGATTTTCCTAGATTTTGTATTAATAATTAATATTCTATCAGAAATTATTGACATGAAAAGTTATTTGTGGAAGAGCTTTTTCCTTATAGAATAAAAGGCCCAGAGTCCTCCAAATCCTCCTAGTCTCCTTTTTCAGGCAACTGATGATCTGAACCATGTTAGTTAGTTTTTCAATTTTTTATTTTGATATTCTTTTGTCATAAAAGGTAATACGCAGACATTCTAATAAGATATAAAGAAAAAAGTGAAAATCACTCATGATCCCATCATGGCTGATTCTTTTTTAATGGATGTCCTAAAAGTGGGAGAAAGTTCCTGATCTGACAGCTTTTTTATGGTTTATTGTTTTGAAAATCACAGTCTTCCTTTTGTATATCGTCTCTATTCCAATTGTGATTATTTTTCTTTAATGAGAGAAGTAACTTAATTTCCTTAAAATACCTTGAATATTCTGAAAGAAGAATTTGAACATAGCATTCATATATCTTTTGTGTGAATTGAAGCAGAACTATTTAATCTTTGCTCATAATGTGTGGTATTCCATCTTCTGGACAAATTTTACCATCTCTTGGATCTTTCTAACTTCTGTAAAACTCATTTAAATTTGTGCAATTAGGACTGGACACAAACCCTGTGAATGTAGAAAGTTGACTCAGCAGTATTCTGATAATTTTTTGTGACTCTCCCATATTCCTCACTCCTTAGATCTTTCAAACTTCATCTCCATCAAGAAGCTTTTTTTTTTTTTTCTTTTTGGCTGATGTCCTCATCTGGTCTACTTTGTGCATCTATGTAAGGATATTTTGGAAACTCTAAAGACCAGGGATTAACATTTTTATAATTTGTGTTTGTAGGACCTCTGCCCTACATTCCTTAGCTCTCGGAAATTCAGTTGGTTTTGTATTGGTTTGTTCTAAATACCTCTGGGTCTTTTTTCTGTTTCATTTGTTTTTTCTCTGAATCACATGAAAGCTGATTTTAGGGTCATGGGAGAAAAGGGGCAAGTTTTTAGTTTCTTTAATATTTCTTATTTTCCTTCCCCAATTCCCCAAGACCTCTTAAGGGTTATGTTTATGGTTCTTGGTTATTAAAGGTGAAAGAATCTGATGAAGATAAGATTTTTGTAAAAGGCCAATAATTCACTCTTCATTTTACATTTTTTCCCTATAACATATAAGATAAAAAATGCTCCAAATATCTTAAAACCTTATTAACCACTCTGTAATGCTAAAGTTGAGATTTTGTTTTGTTTCTGTTACTGGGGATTAATCCAGGGGCACTTTAACATTGAGCTATATCCCAAACCCTTTTTATTTTATATTTGAGACAAAGCCTCCTTAAGTTACTGAGGTTAACCTCAAATTTGTGATCCTCCTGTCTCAGTCTCCTGATTTGCTGGAATTGCACGCATGTGCCATTGCATCTGGCTAAAGTTGAGATTCTTTATGAATTATTTATATTCTGTTATATTTATCATTTTAAAACTTGTGTTTGGTTTAATTTTAAATATGCCTATTCTTTTTTTATAAATCCCAGTCTTGCCTTAGCAAGAACTATTCCTTTCAATAGTTCCAAAGCCCTTATTGTGGAGTCCCTTTAAGTTTGCTGTATTATTTGTAGATCCCTGGGAATGATTTCTCCCCCTGGTGCACCACTCATGGTACTTGATTTTCCATATTTGCCAGCAATTTAATCTTTTGCAGCAGTTATCCTCTATGTGCCTTAGGTAATTAATGTGTCCTTCTCATGAGGTTTTATGGTTGCCAGTTACAGTGTCCTATAGAGCCTATCTTGGACCATTTCCATTGGTTTCTCCTCCTGAGGTTTCTGAGAGCAAGTTGTATGAGAACCCAGGCTACATATCAATCATCAGTCAAGTAGGCCAGGCGCTCTGATTACTTACAAAAGATTCTGATTTGGCCCAGGCATGGGGTACATAGTCCATATCTGTGCCATGTTTTTGCATTGATTGAGAGTGTTTTCCCATCAGACCTTGCCTTCCCTTTTTCCTGGTTAGTGCCTGCTTTTGCCTGTGTGCTACATCTGACACCTTTACTTCTGCCTCTTAGATACATTTATTCCAGTTATCTATGTGAAGTTTGAACTTCAACTTCTAAACATTGTTATTGGCTTTCTTTGTCTATGGCACTTGAAGATTTCCCTTGCGTGCTTCCTGCTCAGGTATGTATTTTTTTCCTAATATTTTACCTAGCATTATTATGTATTTGGAAAGAGAGGCAGAATTTTTGTTTCAATTTATGCCACCATCTGAATTTGAAATCTTAAGTAGATAAAAATTAATCTCAGGCCTTTGGTAGACATTGCTTCATTCTACTATCCATTGTTTTCTTGTATCTTGCTAATTTGGCTCACAGTGATTATGCTGAATTAAATACTCATTTCTTTGGCCTCCCTTGAAGCTAGAAATTGTGACATAATTCTAGCCAGTAAGACTAATAGTAATAAGGGAGTAGATACATTTGGTATTCTTATTTTCACTTTTTCAATCTTAACACTAACTTAATAGCAGAACTATGACAACCATTTCATGACGGTGAGGAGAAAATCATGAAGGCAAAGTCCAGTGTGCTATGGATGGTGGAATGGGAAGCTGAAAAGGATCTTAGTAACTGATGATGTTTTTGAGAAATAAAATAAAAGGAAACATTCTTGCTTGTGGAGACAAACTCTTATTTATATAAACCATGACTAGTAGGCTTTTTTGGTTGTTGTCATTTGTGGATGAACATTTTCCCAATTGATATACATCTCTGATAGTTGGGATGTTGGTATTAGGTAGAAGAAGTGGGAAGACTCTCCTAATGACAGTTTTCCAAATTGTATTAGGTTACTTGAAATAGTAATTGACTAGTGACATGTATTTTAGTACAAATTCAGTCCAGTACTGTATTATGATTTTAGATTAAAATGCTGCATATGTTTATAATTGACACATTTAATTAAAATTATGCTATAAACTTGATGACTTAAAAGTTTGGTGTCAGGAAAAACTTCTGTATGAAATTCTGCTTACTTGAGTTGCTTTAAAGAATAGAATTGTACTTTGTTTCTTATTTATTATGAATTTAACTTCAGAATTTTCATTACTCATGCATCTGGCTATTATTATACAGTGCTACTTAGCATTTCACATTTCAACAAACTGTATGTAAAATATAATAAATTTGATTAGAATAGAAAGTTTAAGAAATTAATGGGGAAGGAATTATAAATAACATGCTCAATGGTCCTATTTTAAAAATCCTAATATAGATGGAATAATGGAATAATAGATATTTAATTTTTATGTGAGGAATATGGATTTGAGGTACAACTTCCAAAAAGTGTTCTTCGTTTTTTCCTTCACGTATATTTTTCTTTAGAATTGTGCAGTGACATGATATTACATAAGATGGCAGTAGGAGATTACAAATGTTCCCTCTTGGTATGATACATTCCAAAGAATCAGCCCAATAAATATAATAAGTACAATTATATCATAGCTATTTGAGATTGATAAATTTCTTGATATTATTTTCACTGGCAAACCCTCCTTTTTAATGGAAAGAAGAAAGCAGCTGATTTTGAATTCACATAATTGATAAAAGGAATCATATAAAATTTTCTATTTCAATTCACTTTTCTCTGCCTGTGTAAAACTAGACTTGGGTATATTTTATGGAGTCATAACAATAGAGTAAACAAAGTTTCTTAGTGTATTTTATCATAAAAAAGATAAGTAGATCATTGCTTACTGTAAACTCCATAATAGGGTTTATTTCTGGAGGTTTTTTTTTCATTGTTTTTTTTCCTACAAATTATTGGATTGAACATATATTTTTTCTTTTTACAGTATTAATTATTTTATTTTATATTGCAGTTTTTTGGTGTTAGAGTTGACCTAGGACCTTGCACACTGTAATTATTTTAAATTTTATAAAACTAATTTCCAGTGGACCAGGTTTTTAGGAGGTAGTCATACATATATATACATATATAGTCATACATATATACATATTTATCATACACATAAATATATAAATATACACATAAGTATATACATGTGTGTATATATTTATGTGTATGATTGATAGTAAGTTTTATGTCCTTTGCTATTTCCAAAACAGTGAATATATTGCTTTCTACCTCTCAATATTAGAAGCCCAGAAATTAAGGTAAGCCATAAATAATGACTGTATATTGATAATGAACAAACCAAAGGAAACATCTAATATTAAGTTTGTACTCATTTTTTTTTTGGAAATGACTTCTTATATTCTTTACCATCAGTGCATAAATGCCAGGGGACTGTCTAAATGTGGACAGCTCTGTATATCTGTCAGCTAAATCAGAAAAGAAAACATCAAATTTATCTATATTGAATCTATGTTGAGTCTTGATATTGATTTGTTGTTATCCTCAAAGAACTGAAGTCCATAAACCAATGAATAAATTACCACAGGAGAAATATCTCATAGATGACAAATGTGATCTTGTTCAACTGTTACTCTTCTTATGTAAAAGAAACCTCATTTGAATTATTCTGTTATCAATTTCCCAGAATACTAAGGGGCACGACACTTTAAAAATTAACCAAACATTATGGATTTTGGATTTTTTCTAGTGTTCGCTTGTGATAAATTCTGTATATTTTAAGGTAAGGGGCATAGCATTTGTTTTACACCATCATACATAATTAAACTAACTCTAAGGTATTTATTCAATTTCAGTTAAACAAATAATGAAGCTATAACATAAAAACTTGCTACATTATTGAATTTGATACCTGCAAATTGATAGATCTTAACACATGTCAATCAGCAAGTGTTATAAGTCATAATTTAAAGAGGAAATTGTAGGGAAATTGTAGCTAATAACTATTTTAAATATGAATTATGAAATTTCATGTATGTTGCTTTCTATTTAAAACTTAAGGTAAACAATATTATGTTATAATAGTTTTCTTCTATTTCCACTCAATACCCGTTCAGTTATTATTTCAATTGTATATGTTAACAATTTTTGATATTTTATCTTCAGTCTGTTTAATTTTTCTTTAAAAAAATTTTATAATGTTACAATTAAAATTATTTTTGTTCTAATAATAATAATATCATATCAACTCTACCAGATTTTGCTAAAAAGTTAGCAATGAAATATTCAATGGGAAGTTTTTGCATTTTTACTTTTTAAAAGAAACTGCATTATTTTTACTTGTGGTCCTACTACCTTTATTGTTTTATATCCAGATATTTTTTTTTTTTTTTAGAGCTTTATGGTTTTACTTACTAGTTGGGTTCATCCTAACAAACTCACACATGCATGGAAATCGATGCCGTATTGTTTTTAAAATTCAACCTGTCCACTAGTATCTATGTCATTTCTTATCCATGCAACCTCAGAGAGCAACACAATTCCTTTTATGCTCCTCAACAAGCTTCCACATTGAGTATCCCTCATTATTATCTAGAGTTTGTATTTGGCATCTTTTCATGGTGGAAGACATCATCTGCTTCCCTTTACTTTGGGGTCTTAATTGTTTTCACAAATGCCAAGGTGATACTCTGTCATGGAGACAGCTGTCTCAGCAGCTTGGTCTAGCTAGTTACTTAATACTGTGCATGCTCTAGAGTTGTTTTTCAACTCTGGTCAGCAACCAATGACCTTTCAGCAAAATGGACAGTTGATGGAATGAAGTGCCATACTGAGGCAGTGATGGCGTGGGGTTGATGCGTTGTGCCTTCCCATGAAGTTATACCATCCAATCACTGTGCAACTGAGATAATTCTTAAAGGATGACATAAAAACCCCTCTCCAACTTGGAATGCTTCCTACCTAGGGCTATAGAGGCATGATTGTCATACAGTTGAGGCTTAGGTAAGGTGATTGACCCCTCACCTCAGCCCCAGTGTCCTTCCTTGTCTATAAAATGGATAAAAAGTACAAAAAGAAAAAAGTAGATGTAATTGCAGTGGATCAGGAGGCTGAGGCAGGAGGTTTGTAAGTTCAAAGCTAGCCTCATCAGATTAGTAAGGCCCTGAGCAATTCAGTGAGACCCTGTCTAAAAATAAAAAATAAAATAAAAGGGCTGGGGGTGTGGCTCAGAGCTTAAGTGCCTCTGGGTTTAATCCCTGGTACCAAAAAGAAAATAAAGGAAAAAAATAGAGAAACTGAAATACCTGATTGAAACTCAGAGAAAAACACAAAAATCAAAGAATGGAATTACATTAGTAGAGATTCATGGTTTCTCTTATTGAAGAAAAATTCTATGATAACATGTAGGGAGTAATTTCCAATTAATTGTAGTTTCAGAGGGAAAAAAGACAGAATACACATTAGGTTTTTTTTTTTTTTTTTTTACAACAGATATCACCACGTAGAGAAGGAAATACTGAAATACTGGAATCATTTTTTTTATTGGTTGTTCACAACATTACAAAGCTCTTGACATATCATACTTCATACATTAGATTGAAGTGGGTTATGAACCCCCAATTTTACCCCAAATGCAGATTGCAGAATCATGTCGGTTACACATCCACAATTTTACATAATGCCCTATTAGTAATTGTTGTATTCTGCTACCTTTCCTATCCTCTACTATCCCCCCTCCCCTCCCCTCCCTTCTTCTCTCTCTACCCCATCTACTGTAATTCATTTCTCTCCTTGTTTATTTTCCTATTCCCCTCACAACCTCTTATATGTAATTTTGTATAGCAATGAGGGTCTCCCTTTATTTCCATGCAATTTTCCTCTTCTCTCCCTTTCCCTCCCATCTCATGTCACTGATTAATGTTACTCTTTTCTTCCTACTCTTCCTCCCTGCTCTGTTCACATTTGCTCTCATTATATCAAAGAAGACATTTGGTATTTGTTTTTTAGGGATTGGCTAGCTTCACTAAGCATAATCTGCTCTAGTGCCGTCCATTTCCCTGCAAATTCTATGATTTTGTCATTTTTTATTGCCGCATAGTACTCCATTGTGTATAGATGCCACATTTTTTTTATCCATTCATCTATTGAGGGGCATCTGGGTTGGTTCCACAGTCTAGCAATTGTGAATTGTGCTGCTATGAACATCGATGTGGCAGTATCACTGTAGCATGCTCTTTTAAGATCTTCAGGGAATAGTCTGAGAAGGGCAAGAGCAGGGTCAAATGGTGGTTCCATTCCCAGCTTTCCCAGGAATCTCCAAACTCCTTTCCAAATTGGCCGCACCAATTTGCAGTCCCACCAGCAATGTACAAGTGTACCCTTTTCTCCACAACCTCTCCAGCACTTGTTGTTGTTTGACTTCATAGTGGCTGCCAATCTTACTGGAGTGAAATGGTATCTTAGGGTGGTTTTGATTTGCATTTCTCTGACTGCTAGAGATGGTGAGCATTTTTTCATGTACTTGTTGATTGATTGTATATCCTCCTCTGAGAAGTGTCTGTTCAGGTCCT
Source organism: Spermophilus citellus (assembly GCF_964194105.1). Taxonomy (NCBI): domain Eukaryota; kingdom Metazoa; phylum Chordata; class Mammalia; order Rodentia; family Sciuridae; genus Spermophilus; species Spermophilus citellus. Next base: position 88,818,475 of record NC_138186.1, on the reverse strand, counting down.
TGGCCCATTTGTTGATTGGGTTATTTGTTATCTTATTGTCTAATTTTTTGAGTTCTTTGTATACTCTGGATATTAGGGCTCTATCTGAAGTGTGAGGAGTAAAAATTTGTTCCCAGGATGTAGGCTCCCTATTTACCTCTCTTATTGTTTCTCTTGCTGAGAAAAAACTTTTAAGTTCAATTAAGTCCCATTTGTTGATTCTTGTTGTTAACTCTTGTGCTATGGGTGTCCTATTAAGGAATTTGGAGCCCGACCCCACAATCTGTAGATCGGAGCCAACTTTTTCTTCTATCAGACGCAGAGTCTCTGGTTTGATATCAAGCTCCTTGATCCATTTTGAGTTAACTTTTGTGCATGGCGAGAGAAAGGGATTCAGTTTCATTTTGTTGCATATGGATTTCCAGTTTTCCCAACACCATTTGTTGAAGATGCTATCCTTCCTCCATTGCATGCTTTTAGCCCCTTTATCAAATATAAGATAGTTGTAACTTTGTGGATTAGTCTCTGTATCCTGTATTCTAAACCATTGGTCCACCCGCCTGTTTTGGTACCAGTACCATGCTGTTTTTGTCACTATTGCTCTGTAATATAGTTTGAAATCTGGTATCCCTATACCGCCTGATTCACACTTCCTGTTTAGAATTGCTTTTGCTATTCTGGGTCTTTTATTTTTCCATATGAATTTCATGATTGCTTTATCTATTTCTACAAGAAATGCCGTTGGGATTTTGATTGGCATTGCATTAAACCTATAGAGAACTTTTGGTAATATCTCCATTTTGATGATGTTAGTTCTGCCTATCCATGAACAGGGTATATTTTTCCATCTTCTAAGATCTTCATCTACTTCTCTCTTCAGAGTTCTGTAGTTTTCATTGTATAAATCTTTCACGTCTTTTGTTAGGTTGATTCCCAAGTATTTTACTTTTTTTGAGGATATTGTGAATGGAGTGTTTCTCCTCATTTCCATTTCAGAAGTTTTGTCGCTGATATACAGAAGTGCCTTTGATTTATGCGTGTTGATTTTATATCCTGCCACTTTGCTGAATTCATTTATTAGTTCTAGTAGTTTCTTTGTAGACCCTTTTGGGTCTTCTAGGTATAGAATCATGTCATCTGCAAATAGTGATAATTTAAGTTCTTCTTTTCCAATTTTTATGCCTTTAATTTCTTTCGTCTGTCTAATTGCTCTGGCCAGTGTTTCGAGAACTATATTGAATAGAAGTGGAGATAGAGGGCATCCCTGTCTTGTTCCGGATTTTAGAGGGAATGCCTTCAACTTTTGTCCATTCAGAATGATGCTAGCCTGAGGCTTAGCATAGATAGCTTTTACAATGTCAAGGTAAGTTCCTGTTATCCCTAGTTTTTCTAGTGTTTTGAACATAAAGGGATGCTGTACTTTGTCAAATGCTTTTTCTGCATCTATCGAGATGATCATATGGTTCTTATCTTTAAGTCTATTGATGTGGTGAATAACATTTATTGATTTCCGTATGTTGAACAATCCTTGCATCCCAGGGATGAATCCTACTTGATCATGGTGCACAATTTTTTTGATGTGTTTTTGTATTCGATTCGCCAGAATTTTATTGAGGATTTTTGCATCTAGGTTCATTAGAGATATTGGTCTGTAGTTTTCTTTCTTTGAGGTGTCTTTGTCTGGTTTCGGAATCAGGGTGATGTTGGCCTCATAGAATGAATTTGGAAGAGCTCCCTCTTTTTCTATTTCCTGAAATAACTTGAAAAGTATTGGTATTAATTCTTCTTTAAAGGTTTTGTAAAACTCCGCTGTATACCCATCCGGTCCTGGGCTTTTCTTGGTTGGTAGTCTTTTGATGGCTTCTTCAATTTCATCCATTGATATTGGTCTGTTCAAATTGTGTGTATCCTCCTGACTCAGTCTGGGCAAATCATATGCCTTAAGAAATTTATCGATGTCTTCACTATCTTCTATTTTGTTGGAATATAGGTTTTCAAAATAATTTCTAATTGTCTTCTGTATTTCTGTAGCATCTGTTGTGATATTGCCTTTTTCATCCCGTATGTTAGTAATTTGAGTTCTCTCTCTTCTTCTCTTCGTTAGCATGGCTAAAGGTCTGTTGATCTTATTTATTTTTTCGAAGAACCAACTTTTAGTTTTGTTAATTTTTTCAATAGTTTCTTTTGTTTCAATTTCATTGATTTCCGCTCTGATTTTAATTATTTCTTGCCTTCTGCTACATTTGCTGTTGTTTTGCTCTTCCTTTTCTAGGGCTTTGAGATGAAGTGTGAGCTCATTTATTTGTTGGTTTTTTCTTTTTTTGAGGAATGACCACCAGGCGATGAATTTTCCTCTTAAAACTGCTTTCATTGTGTCCCATAGATTCCGATATGTTGTGTCTGTATTTTCATTTATCTGTAAGAATTTTTTGATTTCCTCCTTTATGTCTTCTGTAACCCATTGATCATTCAGTAACATATTGTTCATTTTCCATGTGATGTAGGATTTTTCCTTCCTTCTTTAATCATTGATTTCCAGTTTCATTCCATTATGATCAGATAAAATGCATGGTATTATCTCCACCCCTTTATATTTACTGAGGGTTGCCCTATGGCATAATATATGGTCTATTTTTGAGAAGGATCCATGTGCTGCTGAGAAAAAAGTATATCCATTTGATGATGGTTGATATATTCTATATATGTCAGTTAAGTCTAGGTTATTGATTGTGATATTGAGTTCTATAGTTTCTTTATTCAACTTTTGTTTGGAGGATCTGTCCAATGGTGAGAGAGGTGTGTTGAAGTCACCCATAATTATTGTGTTGTGGTCTATTTGATTCTTGAACTTGAGGAGAATTTGTTTTATGAATGTCGCAGCACCATTATTTGGTGCATAAATATTGATAATTGTTATGTTTTGTTGGTGAATGGTTCCTTTTAACAGTATATAATGTCCTTCTTTATCCCTTTTGATTAACTTAGTCTTGAAGTTGATTTTATTCGATATGAGGATGGCCATCCCTGCTTGCTTACGAGAACTGTGTGCGTGGTATATTTTTTCCCATCCTTTCACCTTCAGCCTGTGTATGTCTTTTCCAATCAGATGTGTCTCCTGGAGGCAGCATATTGTTGGATTTGTTTTTTTAATCCATGATACCAGCCTATGTCGCTTTATTGGAGAGTTTAAGCCATTAACATTCAGAGGTACTATTGATATATGGTTTGAACTTCCATCCATGTTTGATTGTTTATCCTTTTGTTTTTAAAAAAATTTAGTTTGTTTCTCCGTGATTATCTTTCCCCTTGCCCTCTGTCTTTACCGAGGCACTTCCCACTGATGGTTTTGGTTATTGTTTTTCATTTCTTCCTCGTGTAGTGTTTTGCTCAAAATGCTTTGCAATGCTGGTTTTCTGGCTGCAAATTCTTATAACTTTTGTTTATCATGAAAGATCATTATAGGGTTGTCATACCTGAAGCTTAATTTTGCTGGATACAGAATTCTTGGTTGGCATCCATTGTCTTTCTGTGTTTGAAATACATTGTTCCATGACCTTCTTGCTTTCAGTGTCTGTTATGAAAAATCCGTTGTCAACCTTATTGGTTTACCTCTGAATGTTATCTGTCTCCTTTCTCTTTTAGCTTTTAATATTTTCTCTTTGCTCTGTATATTGGATATCTTCATAACAATGTGTCTTGGCGTTGGTCTACTGTGATTTTGTGTGCTCGGTGTCCTGTATGCATCTTCAATTTGTATATCTGTTTCCTTTTTTATCTCTGGAAAGTTTTCTGTAATTATTTCATTCAGCAGGTTTCTCATTCCCTTGGTTTGAATCTCTGTACCTTCTTCTATCCCGATGACTCGTAAGTTTGTTATTTTTATGTTATCCCATAACTCTTGGATGTTTTTCTCGTGATTTTTTACCAGCCTTTCTGAGTTGGCTAGACTGTTTTCAAGATGGTATATTTTGTCTTCATTATCTGATGTTCTGGCTTCTACTTGCTCCACTCTGTTAGTGATACTCTCGATTGAGTTTTTAATTTGGTTTATTGTTTCCTTCATTTCTAGAATTATTGTTTGATTATTTTTTATAATCTCTATCTCCTGATAAAGATGCTTAACTTCTTCTTTTATTTGTTTATGTAATTCATTCTCAATGTGTTCTTTCGCTGCTTGAATTTGCTGTCTTGTATCCTCTTGAAGGTTCCATTCCATCTGTCTAAGGTGTTCCTTGAGGTCTTTATATGACCATTTTGCTGATGACTCTAGGTCCTCCTGAATATTTAGGCTGTCCTGCATTGTTTGTACTCCTTTTCTTCCTTGCTTTTTGAAGCTGCTCATGTTTCTTCTTGTTCTGTTTGACTGCTGAGTTACTGTTTACTCCTATAAATTTATTTGATGCTTGGGAGGAAAGGTATTAGAAGGGAAGGGAAGAAGTCGCTAAAGAGAATGAGAGTAGGCAGGTAGAATTCAAGGAAGGGGGGATAAGAAAAATGAAAAGACAAAAGAAGAAAGAAATAGGAACTAAAAAAAGAAAAAAAATTAAAAAATAATAATAATTAAAAAAAATTAAAATTAAAATTAGAAGAGAAAAAAGAAAAAGAAAGAAAAAAAACAACGAGATAGAAAAATGAAGATGAAAGAAAAACCCAAATCAAAAAAAAAACAAAAAAAAAACCTAATAAATGCAGTCTTAGAGTTTGATTAACTTCTCTTCCAGTAGGTGGCGCTGTGCCCACCAGGTCAAGTTTCTCCTGTCAGTACGCGGGAACCAATCACTGTGCAGCATCTCCTCCCAGACTGGGTGAGTCTCCAATCCTGAGTGCCTAGGGCCTCCTCTTGTGTCTAGTCACTTCCCACTTTTCCTCTAGCCAGGCCCCTCTCACCACAATACTGGCTACACGCCAGGTCTGCTGCTCCCGGGAGCCCTGTTTTCATGAACGACTGGGCTTACTCTTCCAGTTTGCCATTCCCTCAGACCCTAAGTTTGTAGAGCTTGGGGCTGAGAATCCTCAGCGAATTTTACTTGCACTCCGGTAGCCACTCCCCCATAGCTGGTGCAAGAGACCTCAGCAGTCAGCCCTGGTGGGAGTGGTAGTCTCGCGCCGCGGGTCCCGCACCACCTCTGATTCCCTTGGGCTGGCTGTAGCACTCACGGGAGAACTGGGAGGGGCCCTTAAGGTTTCCCCGATGTGTGGAGAGGGAAAGCTAGGGGGTTGCACACCTGTAGCAGCAGGTTTCAATGAAGTTATCTCCTCCGCCGCAGTCTGGTGACGTCAGTTCTCTGCCATAGTGGTGTCTCTTGCAAATGGCGACAGTTTGTTTCCCTTTGCCGGGCGACCAATGCAATGGGTGGGTCCTTACTGTCTCTCTCAAGCCCCGTTTGGAACCTGTGGCCACTACTTATGAAGGCTCGGTAGGCATTTACCTCCGTATGATGAGAAGGGCTGATCAGTTGTTTCAGCCAGATGGATTAATGCTGAGTCACAGCTGTTTGTCTCATCTTTTCAGACGCGGCGGCGCGGGGCGCGGAGCACGGAGCGGCTTACTCACTTCCCGCAGCCATCTTCCTCTTCTCGCTATTTCAGGATGATGGCGGGGTGCTCGCTCCGCTCCCTCCGGTGTGTCTCAGCCTCGGGCTCCCGCGCCTCGCTCCGCCGTGGCCTCCACAGCTAGTGCCGCCCCGTCCGCTCTCTCCGCCCCTGGCGTTCCCGGCTTCTGGCCGCGCCGCAGCCCGCTCCGTGTCTCTCCGGCTCGCGGCTCCAGCGGCGCCCGGGGCCGGGGAGGCGACAGCCCCTCTCCGGCAAGTACCGCAGTTCCCGGGCCCCGAGTCCAGGCGGCCACAAACTGACACTTCTAATAAACCTACCAGTTCCTGGCAGGTCCCCTCTTCACGGAATTTTGCTAGAAGTTCCTCAGTAGGTAGACTGCCGCTGTTCCAAAGGGTCTTTCTGATCCCGTTAATGTGGAGACATTGGAATCGCTGCTTCCTCGCCGGCGGCCATGTTGGATCGTGAAATACTGGAATCAAACTAGTTAGAGAAAAAGAGTCTCCTGCCTCAAAGAGCTGTCCTCAATAACAAGATATGGTGTGTATGAGGAGAGATGTCTGATCATTGGAAGAAGTTCTACTGTCATTTAATATGACAATTAGGTGATGTTGTTATTGCTGGTGATAATAAATGGATACAATTTTTTTGAACATTTGAAATCCGTTTTAATGACTCTACTTACTTACTTGAACCTGCAAAGTATAAATTATTTTCATTTTACAGAAGAAAAAACTGAAATTAAGAAGGTTAAGTAATGTGTCCAATCACACATGTGAGGTTCAGTGGAGGAGCTAAAGTCTGAATCCAAGACATCAGTTTCAAAGATTGTGATCTTCCTACTATACTAATAATCATAAGTTTTGTTCAGAGAATGTTGAGTGAAAACATTAAGTCATAAGTGAGTTAACATTTTTAATGCTTGTTGAAAATTTTACTTCTGTATTTTTTCTTTTTCTGAGGACAAATATTATGGCCAAATGAGTAGAAATGATCTTTCTAGAAATCTATATAACATCTTTGGGAGAAATTAAAAACATGCTCCTTAAAGTGTTTTTTTTTTAACATTGATAGTTCCATCCAGTGGCAACTAATCTAAATCTAGTTGCATGCTCTGGGATGATTTTCAAGTCCTTTTGTAGATCAGGCTAAGATAACCAAACTCAAAGTTAGTGATAGCTCCTTCCCACTAACTCCAGATAAAAAGCAATTATTTTCTGAATATTAAAAATAGTATAAATGGGCTCTAGTTCTGTATTTATTGATTGAAGCTACCAGAGATTGTACCCAGGAGTGTTTAACCACTGAGCCTATCCCCAGGCCTTTTTATTTTTTATTGTTATTTGAGACAGGGTCTCACTAAGTTGCTTAGGGCCTTGATGAGTTGCTGAGGCTGACTTTGAATAATTTTCTCTGTTTTAAAAACTGGTCTGATACCAGGTCTGAGACTTTGACAAATGACTTCTCTAAGCCTTAGCTCCCTAGTCTAATAATAGTATGGGGACTGGATTAGTTAATGAAAGTAAAAGCACTCAGTGCAGTGCCTACCATTAAGTAAGTGAATCCTACCTATAATTATTATATTATTGAAAAATATAGCCCAAATGACTTGGTTTCAGAGAACACAAGCAAAGGCACATTCCACAGGAACAAACTTAAGCAGTTGCTTTTCGGACATACCCTGAATTTCAAAAATTACAAAAACACCAAAAGAATAGAAATGTCTAGTTTAAAATGTGTCAGTATAGGTGACATAAAAGTACTTGGTCTTTCACACTTTCTTCAATAGATAATACAGCTGCAAAATGGCAGTTCTTCAGTGAGAGACCAATCACACCAAGTCAAATCAGATGTGTGGTAGACTTGGGCGCTATTAGTATTAAACAGTGAATGGGCAATGGTCAGTCAGTATTTAAATCCCACAGGTGCTCTAAGCCCTTCAACATCAAAGCCTAGTCATATTCCTGTTAGTTGTTGATACAGAATGTTCAAATTCATGGGGTTCCTTCCTTGTCAGTCAGAAAATGTTAAAGGAACAACATGATCTTACTCAGTATGAGTAAATCATTGCTATTGGACATTTTCAGCAAACTAATTATACTTTCATCTTTCCAGTCTAAAAAAAGAACAATTTCTTATAAACTGTGAAAAATCTAAAAACCAGTTTGCTGAGGTCTGAAACTGACTCAGTCTTTGCTATCAATCCTAAAACTATGTGAAATGATTAATGTGGCATTTCAGCAGATTTTGCCTGGGAAGTAAATAACATGAGAATGTTCCATAAGAAAAGGGTAATAATATGTTGATGGTTTGGGGAAATGGCACATTGGGTGTTAAATACCAAATCCCTAATACATATACCAAGGTCTGGAAAATGCCTCAGGCTTTAGTAGTTTGAGGAATTGCTGATACCTCTGCTTACTCAATCTGCCACCAAGGAAATCTTTTTCCTTATGAAAGGGGACCTACCTAAGCAGTAAACATTGGGAACCACCAGTTTTGAGATCACAGGAGTCCTTTCTGGTGACATCATTAGAACAAAGTTTTCTCTTTAACTTCCAGTTTTCTATACTGAAATCCCTACTTCACTGGGGTCACTAATTTGGGTTTCACTAAATAAAAAAAAAAGTGTAATCAACAGATTTTAATTAAATTCATATTTGGGTACATGGCTGTGAAAAAGTAGGAGGAGTCATTTTCAATCACAGAAAGCAGCCTAAAGAATAATTTGGAGATCTGAATGAACATTTTGTGATTGGGCAATGGCAAGTATTCTGGTTGATAATATTGATAATATTGGGAATGAGGTCACTGGGGTAAGCCAGTGTTTTAGTCACTTTTTTTTTTAATCACCATGATCAAAAGACCTGACAAGAACAATTGTAGAGGAGGAAAAGTTTATTTGGAGGCTTGTAGTTTCAGAGGTCTCAGTCCATAGAAGGCTGACTCTGTTGCTTTGAGCCTGAGGTGAGGCAGAACATCATGGTGGGATGGTGTGGTGGCAGAAAGCAGATCAGGATATGGGATCAGTGAAGAGAGAGAGAGAGAGAGAGAGAGAGAGAGAGAGAGAGAGAGAGAGAGAGAATGAATATGAATGAATCTCTCAAATGCATGGCCCAATGATCCACCACCTCCGTAATATACTTTCCTGTATTTACCACTGAGTTAATCCCTATCTGGGTATTAATGCAATAATTAGATTAAAATTCTTACAACCCAATCATTTAACCTTTGCACTTTTTTGCATTGTCTTACACATGAGCTTTTGGGGACACCTCATATCTAAACCTTAATATCCGGTAAAAAAGGAAAAATTCACTTTTAGATTCCTATCACACTTCCACTAAAGACCTTATTACTTGGGAGCACTTTTCCCCTTTCCTTCACAATTTCTACCTGTCAGTTCTATGTGACTGGTATCTGAATTACTGTGGTAACCCTGGCCACGAGTCATAGTCTTGCTGAATGGTTGTTCATAAAAAAGAAGAGGTCATTAAACATAAAGAGTCTTTATTGTTTCATAATAATTTTGTTTTTATATAAATGATTTACCAGAATTGAGTTTCCACACTTTTTGGCTTGGTACATCCCTTACTTACTTGTTAGCAGGCTAGAAGCCCTGTGATTCATGTCTATTTCTGCCTTTCTGTTCTTAACTTTCTCCTCTTTTTACCTGAGACTGTCTTGACTCAATCCCAACTTTGTTCCTCTGACACTTTGATTTCTTCTGGCTTGTCTCCTAATACCATTATACTTGTTCACTCATTACTGATTATTCATATGTGATGGGTTGTCTCACCCTTGCTTTTTGCCCTATCTGAACCAGATCTTGCCCCACACTTTACTGATATCTCTCTTAAAACTCTAAATGTACTCTCTCAGGCTGAATAAATTCCTCCCATAACTTGCTATTGACACCAACTACATCCTGGCTAGCAGTATAATAACCTGTTTGTTGTCTATTGTCTTCATCATCATTTTCTTTTTCATCCATCTGTCTCTGTCTACTTCTTCTTTTTCTCTCTCTGCTCTCTTCTTTTCCTATTCTCTTTATAAGTTTCTCAAAGGTAGGGGTTAATTTATTTTAAAACAATAAAAATGTAAAAAGAATGTTGCCGCAGTCTGGCTGGGCACAATTCAGGAGCCACTTGTCAAAAGAAACGAACTTTATTTTTAGAACACACACACCAAACCACAGAGCTCCTCAGGAAAAACCTTCAGAGCCCAACTGCCACCACCGGCTTCCCACAAGCCTCACAACCTCCCACAATCCTCCTGCTCTTGAGGCTGATTGGCTGGGTCACATGGGCGGAGCCAAAAAAAGTCCCCCAATGAGCAGCTCGGTGGTCTGAAAGGGCGGGAAACAGCCCAATGAGCATCACCGCAGAGGAGCCAATCAGTTGGCAGCTAGAACTTTGCTGGGGCCGCTGTGAGCCAATCATCAGTTGGCAGCTGGAAGTTTGCTGGCAGCTGGAAGTTTGCTGGGGCCCCTTCGGCTGTGGCTTTCAACAGAATATTAAGTTGAATTCTATCCCAAAGTTGACGGTTTAATTTTCTATTCGATCTAGTAACTCAAATTATTACCTTTCCTTTTTTTAATTCTGGAGTTGTTTCATTACTTTTCAACTTTATGCTTGGATGGCAAATCCATGAAAATTACTTTCTATGTGATCACTTTTACAGGCATCTAAGGACATTATAGGGATTAAATGGGATAATGCATAGAAATACTTCAAGTAGCAAGAAAGTACGTTTCACTAACATTGACATTTGTCAGAATTATAAGAAGAAGCACAAATGCTGAAGTTCTGTGCTTCAGTGTGTGAATTAAGTAACACCATGAGGAAATATTAAATTTCCAAGAGTCCTTATGTAATTTCTAAACTTTTCTTGCCAGAAATCAGCAGCATCGGATCAACAGTAATAAGGACCACAGTAGTTTGTGGCATAATCATATAGAGATGAAAAGAATATAAACTGCTAGATTTTATGAAATGCAATGAGATCTTCTATAGGAGTATAAAGAAACTGATCAGTTAAATGACTATCATATTTTCCCAGAAATTACATCATGTTTCTAACCATTTGCTATGTGTCAATGTGCAGAGGTTGGCTCAACACACTCTAGTGCTGCCATCAAGTCATGCTGGTACCCAGACAGGCAGACAGACACATGTACACAAACACACACACTCACACACACACACACAATTTTAACAACCCACCATCATGAAGAAAGAAAGGGAATAACTGTGGAGATGAGATTGCTCTGACTTGTTCATATTCTCATGCTGTCTTCCAAGTGACAGTAACACATTTTCTTCCTTGATTTAAAGATTGTTGACTTTCAGAAATAGTGTCCACCTGGTACAATGAGGTTCCAACCTGTGGTCTCAATTTCATCTTCCTGTTCTTTGAACACCTTGAGTAGAATCCTGCTTCCTGGCAATAGTGCTTTTATTTCCTTTGCCAGGACAACTCTAATTCCAGATAGCTACTTGGGCTCACTTTCTTGCTTCACCAAAACCTCCATCACTTTATTAGAGAATTTCTGTTGACCATTTTAGGTAAAATAGAAGAACAACCCTGGCTCTCTGTACTTTATAACACTTTCACTTGACACGATAGCTATTTGATTCTTATCTATCTGTATCTTGTAAGATGTAAACACCTTTGGAGAAAGGTCCTTTTCTGCATTGTTCCTTAGTCAGTCTCTGGCATTTCAAACTATGATAAGTAGAAAGTAACATCAAATAGTTATTTGTTGAATGACTATATGAAATTAACTGAGATAGTGTCAAATGCCATCCCAGGGCTAATTTTAAATTATGCTATTGGGTGCAAATATTATGATAGCTCAGACATGTACTTCTATCTAATTGAGGTAGTTTCAAGGCTGATTTCCTAGCCTCTAGTCTTTTCATCTTTGTATACATTGCTTTGAGTTTCCCTTCACACAAATCTGATCATGTCACATTCCTGAGGAGCTTCCTTTCATTGCTCTCCACATCTTTTTAGTATCAAATCCATGTTCCTCAGCTAGACTCACAAGGTACCTTGGAATATGGCCTCATTGCTTTTCTAGTCTCATTTTTCTCACGTACTCTCCTTTTATTTCCATAATCCACACAAGATTTCCAGCCTGAATTCTTCACTCAGACTCTGTTTTAACAGCATACTTTGAAAAGCCCCTACTCCCCTTCTGGTCCTAACTCAAATAACCATGCGTAAGCTCCCTTATGAACTCTTGTTTACTGAAGCACAGTAATTTGCATACATAGCTACTTGTGGCTCTTTAAGCACAAGTCCCATATATTCTGTTTATCTTTGGTCATTAATAACGTTCAGTTGTCAGTTCTGCTGATCTTGATTATCTAGTAGGGCTGATTGCCCCTGCAGGTCCCCCATGATAAAGTTTTTGGTACTCAAAGAATATGAAACAATTTAAACATTATCATAATGGGATATTTGATATGGTGATTGTTGGGAATCCTAAGCATAGTATTTTCTCAGCCATAAGTAAATGACATCTAATTCACTAATTATCTTATTATTTTATTTATTTGCATATTCCAGAAGATAATTTACTTAGAATTAAATAACTTGTTTATTATTATCATTAACAGTAGTAGTGCAACTGTTACAAGTATTAAGGACTGTTTTTTTAAAATGACTACAGTACACAATCTTCTTTGTTTAATTCACTTATGATTTATTTTAAATACCTTACTTATTTATTTATTCTGGTACCAGGAATTGAACTCAGGAGCACTAAACCACTGAGCCATATCCCCAGCCCTATTTTGTATTTTATTTAGAGACAGGGTCTCACTGAGTTGCTTAGTGCCTTGCCATTGCTGAGGCTGGCTTTGAACTCATGATCCTCCTGTTTCAGCCTCCCAAGCTGCTGGGGTTACAGGCATGCACTACCCCGCCTGGCCATCTCACTTATTTTTGTTCTTCTTTTACAATTTTGAAAAGCAAGAGGTGAACTACTATGTAAAATTATAAAAACGTTTCCTTTTTACCTTAGGATAAATAGAATAGGAATTTTCTATCAATAAACTATGACCACTTTTAAGTTCTCAAGTAACATAAATGTAACACAAGCAGTCTTGTGTCAGAATAGGAGGCATGTGATTTTATATTCATGTCAATAAAAATGAGCATTTATCCTCATATTTACCCCTTATTTCTTTACATGTTAATGTTTTAGTTTTAGCTCAATGTAATGATACTTATTTAGAGCTTACTAGAGTCAAGACATTTTATGAGAACTTCACAAATTTGTGAAATGGGTACTCTTATCCTTGTTTCACATATAGAGATACTAAGTCATAGATTACATAAGTTGCTCAGGATATACAATAGTAAGTAACAGAGCTTGATAGTCTGGCTCCATGTCGGTGCTATTATCAATTCACTAAGCTGCTTCTAAATAAATATATAAAAATAAGTAATAACAAATAATTAATACAAATAAATACAAAATGTAATGCCAGTATGTACTGTACATTACAAAAATATATAAAATAAACATTAAAAAGTAAAAGAACTAAATAGTATTTTAAAATATCAGGCTAATTGTAAGGGGTTCACATTATTTATGACTAAATATAATCAAGAATATGTGCATAGGATAGTTCATATTGAATGACTATAGATATAAATTCATACTTAAAATTGATATTTTATAATTTTGAATTTTTTATGGAATTGGAGATTAAATCCAGGAATATACTATCACTGAGTTTTAAAATTTTTAAAAAAATTTTGAGACAGGGTCTTGCTAAGTTTCTAAGGTTGGTTGAACTTGCCATCTTCTTGCCTCAGCCACCTGAATTGCTGGGATTACACGTGTACAATGCCATGCCTGGGATTTTTTTTTTTTTAAGAGAGAGAGAGAGAGAGACAGACAGAGAGAGACAGAGAGAGAGAGAATTTTTAATATTTATTTTTCAGTTTTTGGCGGACACAACATCTTTGTTGGTATGTGGTGCTGAGGATCGAACCCGGGCCGCACGCATGTCAGGCGAGCGCGCTACCGCTTGAGCCACATCCCCAGCCCCATGCCTGGATTTTTATAAATCTTTTGACCAACTTCTTGTTTAGTGTCTTGGTTTTTATTCTCATAATATGGCTCATAACCAGGAGAAGAACTTTCCATGTTGCCATTTTCTTATTCACTTAAATACCGACATTACCAGTAATATTATCTTCATGTTTTGTCTTTGCAGAAAAATTTTAAACTGTTTATTCTTATAAGGAAGGTTAATTTTGATAAAACTTGGCAATATAATCTGTAGATCCTCATAAATGGTGTAAGTTGCCATAGGGTGTAACCTGCTGAAATCAGAAAACAAATACATGAGGACACCATTGTCTCCTCTGTGCCAGAATAGCCACATTTTAGTTGGCTCATTGTGTGGAAAATAGGGTCTCTGTTGTGCTTACGGAGTAAGTATAATTGTGGCAATCCATATATTAAAGATTCTTACATTATATTTTATTCTTAGAGAAAAATGGAAATGAAAATTTTATATATTTTTTTACATACCCCCAAAGGAATATCTTATGCACCTCCTTATAATGTGTTTGTCTTCCTGTGAGTTTGAGAACCCTTGAAAGTCAGCTAACAAAGCTGCATAAGTGTAAATATGATAATATATTAAACTGTTTTGCACTCTTATAATTAAATACCCAAGGCAGGCCACCTTATGAAGAAAAGAAGTTTATTTTTACCTATAGTTCTGGAGATCCAAGATTGAGGGACTGCATCTGGTGATGGTCTTCTTGCTGTCAGAGTCCCAAGGTAGTACAGGGCAACTCATGGCAAGAGAAGGAATGTGTGTATGCATGTATCTTCTGGTCTTTCACCCTCTTCTTTTTTCTATTTTTTTAAATTGGTGCATTATAATTGTACATAATGATGGGATTCATTGTTACATATTTGTATATGCACACAATACAACAATATAATTTGGCCAATATCATTTCCTTCTCTCTTCTTATAAGGCCATCAATAATTTATCCATAAAGTCTCCTCCTTTATGATTTTATCAAATCCTAACCACTCCAAAGCTTTTACCTTTAAACATCATGGTAGGATTAAGTTTCCACTCTCTTAATACTTCACAATGGGGATTAAATTTCAACACATTAACTTACTTTAGGGGACACAAGTGAACCATGGTCAAATCATAACAACCATGACTCAGAGAGCCGAGGAGTGCTTGTAAACATGAAATTTAGGAGAGTTACAGCTGAAATTTGGCCTAACAAATAAAGATTGCTATTGCTAAAATATTTAAAAAGTGAGAACTGTTCAAGTAACTGTAGCTCTTTATATAAAAAACATTTTGTTTGTTTTTGTTAGTTGGCTTCATGGTTATATTAAACCCTTAATTTATACCTTTTCATTGAGGCCTAAAGGCATATTGTGGCATTAAAAAATGAGTCACACCCCATTGCTTCTTTCTTTACACTGCTAAGTTAGGATTAAGTTGCTTGATTCTATATACTAATGAACCATGAAATATTGTTCTTCTGCTAATTTAACTCAGGGAGGCCAGTGGGGATTTATTTGAAAAGTTGAGAGAGAGATGGAATGCTTGGCTTATAAATTAGCTCACTGAAATAAACGAGATTTTCCTTTGCAAAACAAAACAAAATACCAAACTCTCAACCAACCAACCAACCAACCAAACAAACAAAAACAGTAAAAAAAAAAAAAATTATATGCCAGATTCCCTAGCACCACAAAAATAAAAAAAAACAAAAAACAAAGCAGCAGCAAAAAATATGCCAAAACATGATTGCACAGTTTAAATACATAATTTCAGGTAAGCATTAAGTTATTTAGTCACAATATATACATTTAAAGAAGAGGCCATATTTTACAAAATAATAAAATCCTAATTTCCTTGTAATTTGCATTGTATTTATTGTTTCTCCCTTTCTAACCAATCTCAGACAGGAAATGCAAGAATCTCAATTTAACAGTTTATTGTTTTTTACTTTCCCATCTTAAAACTTTATATTTTAATACTTCAGGAAATTAACCTCAGAGTAATTAATAGGTCTGTCATGACCCAAATATAAACATGTTTGTATACAGGTTTGTATAACTCAACAATGAAAATAATCATAGAAAGCTAAAATTCTCTTTAGTTTGCTTAGATTTAAATATAAGTAGGTAAATAATAATTTTAAGAAAAATATCATTTTAAATTTGAGGTAGTATTACTCCCTCTGTTATGAAAAGATATTTGATAGATAATAGTAATGTAGAATGAATGGCATCATTGAATAAATTAAGTTCACAAATTATACTGAATTTTTAAAGTGTATTCATTGTCTATTTTCATGAAATAAAAATTTTAGATTATTAAACAAAGAGGAATGGTACAAATATTCCTTTTAAGGAGTTTAAGCCTTGTTTCACTTACTCTCACATTTTTCAAAATATTATTTTGTATGAAAAAATCAAATACCATAGTAATAAAAAATAAAAATCTTCTATCCTCTGCCTTATACTTCCATATCCCCATGCCTCTTTCTCAGAAATAATAACCATTTTTATTTCCCTCAGCTATTTCTTCTGGTATTTTCCTTTATATTATCTGTTGATTTCTTGTCTAGGTAAAACTTCACAGAACTTCCATCTTACAATCTTTTCCTATAATTTATTTTCCTGCCCAGCTATTCTGATATAATAACTTTGGGGGGTAAGTCAATATTCAGTTTTTGCCTTACTGATTGTGAAAATATTATTTACTGTAAAGCCAAGTAGTAGTGTGACTTTCTTTTTTTCCCTCTGTAGTTAATAATTTCCTCTTTTTTTCTCACATGTATTGGCTTATAATGTATCTACTATTAATATTTAAGGGGTATATTTGAAGTTTATTAATATTAATTTACAAGCATTCAAACATTTCTGATAATCTATCAATTTCATGAAGTTTTATATTTCTTTTCTAGATTGTTCCATCTTACTTTTCCCACCTGGGCTGGTAGTTCTCTTGACCTGATAAATTCCTGGGACTTACCTTTGCATCTTTTTCCTATGTCAAATGTCCTTTCCTAGGTTCTGTGTCTTTATCTTTATAACTGTTATTATTTTAACTCTTTTCTGAGGCACATATTCTTGTGGCTTCCTAGAACAGAGAGTATGGTAGATAATACTTTATATTGTATATTGTTATGGTTTAGATGTGGTGTTCCCTAAAAGCTCACGTGTGAGACAATGTAAGAAAGTTTGGAGGAGAAATGATTGGGCTATAGCCTTAATCTAATCAGTGAATTAATCCCTGATGGAATTAACTGAATGGTAACTGGAGGCAGGTGGGGTGTGGCTGGAGGAAATGGTTCATGGGGTGCAGAGCTATGGGATATATATTTCTTATCTGGAGCGGAGAGTCTCTCTCTCTGCCTCCTGATCATCATGTGAGCTGTTTCCCCCATCACACTTTCGCTATGATGTTCTGCCTCACTTCAAGCCTGGAAGAATGGAGCCAGGCTTCTATGGACTAAGACCTCTGAAACCATGAGCCCCCAAATAAACTCTTCCTTCTCTACAATTGTTTTGGTTGGGTCTTCTACTCACAGCAGTAAAAAAGCTGACTAAAACGTGTATACAAAATTTATTTTCTCTTCAAATATGATTAATACTTTGGCTGAATATTATAGTCTAAGTTAAAATATTTTTCCATAACATTTCAAAAGCATTGAATTTCATGAAATTCTGAGTCCTTTACATATAACCTGATTTTTACTCTGCAAGACCTTAGATTCTTCTCTTTACCCTGTTACTCTGACCAAGATAAGCCATAAAGATGTATCCCCCTCCCTCTGTTATTGTGCTGAGTATTCAATGAACTATTTTCTTTGTGAACTTATGCCCTTGAGTTCTCATACATTTCCTCATATAATTTTTTTGAAAACTTTTCTTTCCAATTGTTTTATTTTTCTATAACTCCTATCATTCTGATGTTAGAACTAATGGGTTAGCTCTTTAAATCTCTTTTTAAATATTCCTCAATTCTTTGTCTAAACATTTTATTTTTTGAAAGATTTCTTCTGTGATTTTTAAATTTCTAAGTTTTAAAAAATATTCTTGTATCATTCTTTTTTAGCATTTTTATGTTTTTATGGACACAATAATTTCTTTTATTTTTCTGATGATATTTTTAATAATGTTTAAATTTTCTCGTTGATTCTTGCAGTTTATTCTTAGTCTATTTTGATTTCTCTATTTAGCATAGAGGCTCTTTGCATTTTATGAGTGCAGCAGTTAAGAAACTTATGAGAAACAGTGTATGAGTGGGACTTTGGGCATTTCTGGTGGGATCCTTAATGTCAGTAAATATCTGGAGAACTTTTCTTTAGGTTGATCAATTTCTTCAGAGAATGGTCCTCCAATCCAGAAGTCCAATTCAGCATAATCAAATAGTTCACAATGCATCACTTAAATAACATTTTCAGATTCATCTTATCCACATGCTGTAAAACATTAGTCTCATTGTTCGCATTTTGAGAGATAGATAGGGGAAAATAACATGTATATGTGGGTCTTTGCCCTCTACTACATTTTTGAAGTAATAAGTGACTCCAAGACTTTAATATCTTAGGATTTCTTCACATGAATTTCACTCACTCCCCTCTCTTCAGCAGCCATCTCTGTAGAGACTAACTTGGAGCATCGCCCTACCTGTTAAGCCAATTATTATTCTCCGCACCCAGTGTACTTATTGAATTCTCTTAATGACTGATGAATATTCTTCTGTTTTTTTTTTCTCATGGTATGTGAGATTCCTTTGCCTCTTTTTGGTGAGAAGAATATATTCAAATCAACTGTTTCAGAATGTGGGTGATCAGTCTGGATGAAACAGCATCTGGTTAAATTTAAGTGTGTCTCTATGGCAAGAAGACTGATGATCTTTGTGTGGTTTGTACAGGACTCTGAAGGCAGTATGCTGGTCAGGTCAGTAAGGGGCGAGATAAGAGACAGAAAAGCTTTTTATCACAATCATCCATAACAAAAGTATTAAAGTATGGAAATAAGGCCGGGACATGAGGAATGGAGAAGGAACAAAAATGAAGACATTAAAGATGTGAACTGATAGAAATGATATCTGTTGGTTTAGGAAATAAGGAAATTGTAGAAAATAAGAAGATGCTGTGTTTTTTCACTTGTGCAAATGAGTGGTTGGTGATCCCATTTTCTGAGATATAAAAGTCAGGAAGGAAGGGTGTAGGTTAACTTAGTTTTGGACATGTTGAACTGTGCATTTCTGAAGAGCATCTAGGTTCAAGAACCAACTGGGTAGTGAGATATATGTTTTTTATAGACTGGGGAAAATTTCTGCCAGAAATATAGTCTTAGAAGTAAAAGGATTTTTATTTCTAAGAATAGCTTTTAGTGGAAAGGTAGGTTAAAATATTTGGAATATTTTCTTTTCTAAGTATCTTTCATTCAAAAAGATGCTAGTTGTACACATGAAAATATCCTTCACATCATGTGTCGTTACTGACAAGACTAAATGCCAGGAAAGATGTTGATCTACAGCAACTCATTCATTACCAGGGGAATGCAAAATGATATAGCCACTTTGGAAGACAGTTTGACAGTTTCTTATAAAAGTAAAAATATGCTTATCATATGCTCTAGCAATTGCCCTACTTCATGTATACCTAAAAGAGTTGAAAACTTATTTCTACACAAAACATGCATATGAATAGTCATAGCAATTTGATTCATAATTGCCAAAGTTGGAAGCAACTGAAAATTTTTTAGTAGGTTAATGGATAAATAAACTGTGGCATATACAATTTACTCAGATTAAAAAGATATGAGCTATCAAACCATGAAAAGATGTGGAAAAACCTAAAATGCATATTACTAAGCTTAAAAAGTCAGGCTGAAAAGATTACATACTGTATGATTCAATATGATATTCTATATGATATTCTGGAAAGATAACACAGTGGGGACAGTGAAAAGGTAAGTGGTTATAGGGAATGGGCAGAGAGAGGGATGAATGGGCAGAGAGAGGGATGAATATGCAGAGCACATGAGACTTTTAGGGCAGCGAAACTACTCTGTATGATACTATAGGAATAGATATATGTCATTCTACATTTGTCCAAATCTACGTAATATATCACCAAGAGTGAACCTTGTATACTATGGACTTAAAGTGATGATATGTCAATGTAGGTTTATCGTTTATAACAGATGTATAATAATGGGGAGAACTGTGTATGTGAGGGGGCATGAGGTACACAGGACATCTCTATACCTTCTGCTCAATTTTTCTGTGAGCCTAAAACTATTTTTTTTTAAATAGCACATTCATGTAACCGTCACATAGATCAAGAAACAACATATCACCCTTGCCCCCAGAAATCCCCTTCTCTCCTCTTCCAGGTACAGCATCTCCCTCAAGAGTAACCACTTTCCTAGATTAGTTTGGCCTATTTTGTACTTTTTGTTTTTAAAGAAATATAGTCATTCAGGATGTTCCCTCTGGTGTCTGATTTCTTTTGCCCAACCTGAGACTCAACCATATTATTGCATGTCTTTGTAGTTCTTCATTTTCATGGCTGTATAGTAACCTGTGTTAGGGCTGTACTCAACTTATTTATCCATTCTACAGATGATAGAAACTTTGGTTGAATGGGTTTATTTTTAGGGATGTTGGTGAAATTGAAGCTTTCATACCAATATTTTTTAATTAAAATGGTAAATTATGGGCTCAGAACAACCTTGGAAACACTGGAGAAGAAGAATGTATTTGAGCAAGGACACAGGGTGAGAGGTCAGCCTGAACATTAAAGAAAAATTGAGTGAGGAGGGCTTGAAGTCTGGGGAAACTCTGGTAACAATAATTTACCTTTCTGAAATCAATGCTGAGTTGTGAACTAAGAAAAGTCTATTAATAGATTTTCTTGTCTCTAAAAAGCAAATAAGCAAACTACAAATAAAAATTTGAAGAGGCTTTATTGTTCTCTTGTCATTTAAGATCTGTTATTTCCTAGGATTGGATAAAGTTAATTAATTTTGAAAAAATTGTTAAAAATGAAAACCATCTGCTAAGTCAGGAGACTTGAGACAATGATGACTTGAAATTAAAATAACTCTGGAAATCTCTTTACAATCTTAGTTATAAAACCACTGAAGTCTGGAGGGATAGCTTAAGTGCTGTGGTTTTATTGCACTTTATTTTGTAGGGGATATTGTAAGCTATAATGATAATTATGGATTAGGAAGTTGGAAAGGACTTGGATGCCCCTCACATCTATAAAATTGTAAAGAGGGCTAAAGTCGTCTTCTTTGGAGAGGTAAAAATAAAAACTAAAAACACTTAGAAGAGATAATTCTGTCTTTGTCAATCATGTCTGCTACCAGCACCCATTGCTGTATTTACTCATGGATGCAGTATATTGATCCAGATCTTCCAGAATTCTTGAATTAGTCTTGACCAGGAGAGGAAGTATAGCCACAGTCCTAGTCTACTTTTGGGTGGTACTTGGAATGTAAGTTTTATGGCCCAGTAAAAATGTGTTCACTGGCTCAGGAATGATCCTGGCTGCCTCTGTAGCTTTAGAGTCCAACATTCCCAACCATCTGCACATTTCTTCTTTATTGATATAGTGTTTTTAGGGTAGTGGTAATACTTCAGTTCAAAATGCAAGTAGAATCTTTGGTAATTTGGTAGTCTACCCAACTCTTTCCAGGGTCCTTGCCTATGTCCTTTGTATTATTTCCTCTACCTGTGCAGTGGTCAGCTTCATGTTGAGAATGGCAAGTTGCCCGATTAAGATGATTATAGGAATGAAATAGAATGAGGTAAGTGAGGCAAAAGGAGGTGCCAAAAAGCTGTTATTAAGATAGATAATATTTTAATGCAATATTTAAATAATAAAAATTATTTTAAAAGTACTGAATTATCAAAAAATGTAACAATGACTGGATCAGTATTACTGGATTTTAATTTTGATTTAGGCTCACATAGAACTTGGGTTGACACTGTTCAGCGGTGTCCGTATTTCCCATCTATGAAGTTTCATCTGCCAGACTAAACTCAGTTGGCCTGACAGCAAGAAATGGTCTCCTAAAGATCCCTATTGAGTGATTCGTTTCTTGTTCATCTAATACTAGTTGAGCACTTAATATTGGCAAATCTTGATGCAATGTTATATAAGTGGTTAAGAAAAATGTAAAAACCACAAATCCTGCCCTAAATTCCTTCTTGACTATCAGGGGAGATAAAATGTATAGATAGGTTACAAAATCTTACATATCATGAAGCACTGCTACAAAGTTCAGAGTTTGGAGAAAATACTCCAATCTGGGCAACCAGGGAAAGCTTTTTAGAAAAGGTCTAGTTTCATAGGTACTTAAAGATAGGACAAAATTTGGACATGGAGAGGGCTGGAGAAAAGGCACAACTGTGGGAAAACTTGAGGTATATTGAGAACAGGCCAGAAGTTTGATTTGTCTTGCAAGGTGGACTTGGACAGGGGAATTATTAGAGGCAAAGCTCAGGAGGTGGAATGACACAGGGTGATCAAAGACCTTGAATGCCTTTGGTTTTAGAATTCCACATGAACATTTTTGAGGTTGGCATTATCTCCAAATAGGACACTTTATTCTTTTACACTACAGAGACTCAATAATATACTTATCAGTTAAATAAACAATAAGTATATATTATTTTATGAAGATTAACTAAATCATGTATTATATCAAAGTCTTAGACAAATTAGTAGTTCTTAGAAGTAAGAGTAGTACTAACAACATGGCAGTCAGTATGGGGCAAAGTCCTTTCAGGGTCTCTCTGGTAGTTTATAACTATATGGTGGTCAAAGAGGTTGACACAAAGCATTGTAAGACTCATATTGTCACAATATAAAACTTTAATTCCTATTATGTTTTTTTGTTAGTACTTTGCTTCCATCAGTCATATAGGTATTTCTTCTTTTTAGGGCTAAGAGGTTCTGACCAAAGCCAGAAACTGAATCTCTCACTTGCAAGCTTAGTAAAACACCTTTGCTGATAATAATGCTTATTTGTTCAAATGCTTTAAGTGTTACAGTAAATAAAATCTTCAGTAATAAAGCTGAAGACGGAGATTATTTTTTATAATATTTGATTGAAAATAAACCCAGATCTAGTTTTAGAAAAGGAAACTTGGATGTCAGATTTAAGTCTGTACTGTAGGGCTGGGGATGTGGCTCAAGCGGTAGTGCGCTCGCCTGGCATGCGTGTGGCCTGGGTTGGAGCCTCAGCACCACATACAAAACAAAGATGTTGTGTCCGCCAAAAACTGAAAAATAAATATCAAAATTTTCTCTCTCTCTTTCTCTCAAAAAATTAAATCTATACTGTACCTTGTATCCCTCCTCTTCTTTTTCTATAACTATAAAACAATGCCTGTTATTATCCAGAATTATTTGTAATATGGAGGCACCAAAAGTTTAATACTACCTTTTGGGTAAGGCTTCCATCAGTATCTAAACTCTACTAATTAACTTAGATGAATCTTGAGGTAGTAGCTTAGCTATGTGTTTTAAATTGTAGTTGAAAGACGCATTGCCAGACTGCTCCTTCCTTAATCCTTTTGTCAAAGAATCAAGTAAAATCACTGATGCTAGCAAGATTTTTTTTCTTTTTTTAAAATTTATTTCTTACATTCATGACAATAGTGAAGTTCATTACTTTCATAATTATCCATTCACAGTATGTTCATACCAAATTATGCCATTATACATGAGCTCTCTTATTTTTTTTGAATTACAATTCTTTTTTTTTATAGGATTTTTTAATATTTATTTTTTAGTTCTCGGCAGACACAACATCTTTGTATGTGGTGCTGAGGATCCAACCCGGGCCGCACGCATGCCAGGCGAGTGCGCTACCACTTGAGCCACATCCCCAGCCCTGAATTACAATTCTTAATACACCTTTATACCACAATTTATCATATCTCTGTTTGTGTATAAGGTATGTTGACACCAAATTCACATATTCATACATGTAGTTTGTACTATGATGACCATCTCCTTCCACTATCCTTGCTATTCCCATTCTCCATCCCTTTCCCTCCTACCCCTATTCCCTATCTAGAGATAATTTTCCACCCATGCTCTTCCTCCCTACCCCACTTTGAGTCACCCCCCCCCCCTTGTATCAGAGAAAACATTTGGCATTTGTTTTTTTGGGATAGGCTAACTTCACTTAGCATAATCTTCTTTAATGCCATCCATTTTCCTGAAAATGCCATGATCTTATTCTTTTTTAGTGCTGAGTAATATTCCATTGTGTATAAATGCCACATTTTTTAAATCCATTCATCCACTGAAGGACATCTAGGTTGGCTCCACAGTTTAGCTATTGTAAATTGTGCTGCTATAAACATTGATGTGGCTGTGTCCCTATTGTATGCTTTTTTTAGGTCCTTTGGGTATAGTCCCAGAAGAGGAATAGCTGGGTCAAATGGTGGTTCCATGATGTGAATCTGCAATATGTATATAGGGTAAAAATGGGAGTTCATAATCTGCTTGAATCAAATGTATGAAATATGATATGTCTAGAGCTTTATAATGTTTTGAACAACTAATAATAAAAAAAAGTAAAAAAAATGGTGGTTCCATTCCCAGCTTTCCAAGGAATCTCTATACTGCTTTCCAAATTGGCTGCACTAATTTACAGTCCCACCAGCAGTATATGAGTGTACCTTTTTCCCCCCATCCTCGCCAACACTTGTTGTTGTTTGTCTTCCTAATGGCTGCCATTCTTACTGGGGTGAGATGGTATCTTAGAGTAGTTTTGATTTGCATTTCTCTGATTGCTAGAGATGATGAGCATTTTTTTGTATATTTGTTGATTGATTGTATGTCCTCTTCTGAGAAGTGTCTGTTCAGGTCCTTGGCCCATTTATTTATTGAATTATTTGTTTTTTTTTTTTGGTGCTTATCTTGTTGAGCTCTTTATATACCCCAGAGATTAGAGCTCTATCTGATGTGTGAGGGGTAAAAATTTGTTCCCAGGATGTAGGCTCCCTGTTCACCTCACAGATTATTTCTTTTGCTGAGAAAAAACTTTTTAGTTTGAATCCATCCCATTTGTTGATTCTTGGTTTTAATTCTTGTGCTATAGGCATCTTATTAAGGAAGTTGGGGCCTAGCCCCACATGATGAAGATTAGGGCCTACTTTTTCTTCTATGAGAAGAAAAAAATTATGAATATTTCTCCTTTGCTTGCTGGCATGTTATGCAGAGTCTCTGGTTTAATTCCTAGCTCCTTGATGCATTTTGAGTTAATTTTTGTGCATGGTGAGAGAAAGGGATTCAATTTCATTTTGTTGCATATGGATTTCCAGTTCTCCAGCACCATTTGTTAAAGATGCTATCCTTCCTCCAGTGCATGCTTTTGGCACCTTTGTCTAATATAAGGTAGTTGTAATTTTGTGGGTTAGTCTCTGTGTCCTCTATTCTGGCAAGATTTTTTATTAAACTTGAATTTAGTGTTATATTTTCGTTTCTATGAAAATTCCAAATGTTCTAGGGGCCAACAGTTTTTAAGAAGCAAATGAAGACAGAAGAGTATGTGAGTGAGCTGCAGACTGAACAGCAGGGCAGATTTGCCTGGTCCCAAGCAGAAATCTATAAGGACCTTCTCACTGCATTATTGGTTTTCCTCAGTGGAAATCAATTCCCCAAGTACCTTTAATGACAGTAAAGGTAAATAAATAAGCAAAAGATGATTTCACACCAGGATCACCTTATAGGCCAATAATAAAAAGAAAATGCTTTTATTTAAGAGCATAATTTTCATTTTTTAACCAGTTATTTGGAGGACAGTTTCATACTTAGGAAGGAAATTTTTATTATCAATTTAATTAAAGAAAGACATCCTTTATCACTCTATTCTTGTATGGTCTCCACTTACATCCACCTCTGAAGAAAGAGAACTGTGAAGAATATGTGCAGAAATATTTTTATACAGAGGATTTCAGTATAAATATAGAAAAGAAAGATTGGAGGTGAAAGCAGTGCTGCCCATCTTGACAATCTGTATAGTCCCCCAGGCATGGGTAGGAGGAAACTTATGAATATTTCTCCTTTGCTTGCTGGCGTGTTATTGAACTTTGTAGATAGTTCTGAAGAAAGCCTGAGTCCTTCCAGGCTTCTGCAGAGCAAATGAGTTCCCTTATTACTTGATTCTGGCAGAATGAGTAGATTGCCTGGCAATATGGACAGTTCCTCTTGTACCTGAGTGCAAGCACTCAGCTTCTCCAGGTACAGCCCCTGCAGCACTGGTAGCTTTTCTATTACTCACTATCTTCAGCATGGACAGCTTTTCTAATGTCAGGATCCTGCAGCATGGGCAGCTTCTCAAGTACCTGGGGTCCCTAGCATATAGCTTCTCTGGTGTCTGGCTTTAGCAGTATGAATGGTTTCTACACTACCAAGCTCCTATAGTGCATGTCTTCTCCAGTGCCTGGCTCCTACAGTGCACAGCTTCAGTGCATGCACTGAAGTGCATTCTTCAGTGCATCCTGAAACATATGCTGCTCAGTAGCACCTAGCAGCCAGCAACTTCCCCTGATACTCTTTGACTTCATTGTGTAATGTTACCAGTAAGACACCTCCTCTTAAAAGCCTTCTTCTGCAACTCTCTTAGGAATATCTGTAGTGGGTCCAAGATTTTCCTGTGAATGGTTTTTTCAGACTTTGGTTTTCAACAAGCTCTTCTGGTATTGCTGAATACCCCAAATTCAGTGATCCACGGTCATACAAAGCTTTTTCAACAAAGTCTGGATTTTAGCCCTGGTATGGGGGTGGAGAGGTGACTCTTCTCATCTCAGCCCTAGGGGTAGTGCTACTCCTTATATTTGCTATTCTTATATTCTTTAGCTTTTTATTTACTTCTTACTATCCAATTACTCATTACCTCAATTCCTTGTTAATTTTCTACACTAAGCTTTTCCCTGATAAAATTATTACATGGACTTAATTCTCTATATTAAACTTTCCCTGATAAAATCATTACATGTGTTCTGCCTCTTGATGGTCCCTGATACATTTACTAAGGTATGTTTTGGTGTTGATTATGTGGGTTAGTTTTTTCAGAGATGGGGTATGCTTTTACAGTTTGTAAATTCAGTTCTTATTTTTCTTTCTGTGAAGTTTTTATTTGAATTTTATTTTTAATATTTTACATTCTCCTTTTTTTCCATTTTCTCAGGAACTCCAATGGTATGTATGTTAGTTTTACTTTATCTTTCATTGCTCTCATTTTTTCATTGATTTTTTTATCATTTCATATCATTAATAAGTTATTCGAATCAATCTCTTTTCTATGTATCTACAGTTTTTTCATGATTTTTTATGGGCTTTGTTTTGGAATGTTTTCATTTTTCTTCCCAATTTCTTTTGTATATTCACAAACTTACCTTCAACTAATTTTGCTGTTTTACCATGTATTCCTTAATCTTACATAATTTTATTTTGAAGTCTCCTTTGTACAGGCACTTTTTTTCCCTAAGTGTTTTGTATTCATGATTTATATTAGGTTTTATTTTTCATCTATTCCATGCCAACATTAGTATAAATAGTCTTGACCTGTCATTTGTTTTTTTATGCTCTATCCTTTATTTTTCTAATAACATTTTTGTATAAATCTTTATTTTGTATAAAATTTTACGTATGTTGACAATGCAAGGTATATTTCTTTCCATCCTGCTTCATTATGAGGCTACTTTGTATACATGTGTAATTTCTCAGTTCTCCACCCCACTCTTTAATTCCCACTCCACTCTCCTCTGCACTTAACAAAATCCTACTGTAGTCCACATCATCCTAATGAAATGGTCACTTTCACCTCTCAGGTGTGCCACTAAACTATGGAGTTTTATTGGCTTTGTCTGAGGTTTGCAGACATAAAAGTCCTGCCTTGGAAACTTCCCACTCTCCAATTTGCCTTTGCTAAATTTGGAAGCCCATTCTCATATTGTAGTTGGAGATGGAGTTTATATTTTTCTTCCCTGTTTTGTTTTGAAATGCCTTCCATTGGTAAACAACAGATCTGTCTTTACACCGCTATTTAATACTAAATTTTTATTGGGATTTATAAACTAAGAACTTTATAAAGGCAACTAAAGTTTGTGTAAGGACTACACTGACTCTGATTGAGTTCCAAGGGTTAATTTTAGCTCATTTTGATATGTATCATTAAAAATATTCTTTTATTTCATCCAAGATAGGTGTGACTGAAGTTGTCGTCTCTGTTGTTGTCTTTTGTCTCCATCTTCTGTTACCTCAGTTATTATCCCATTATTATTTATTATTCCTACTATGCTCTTTGAAACTAAACTAGGTTTTTGTTTTTTCATTTTATATTCCTATTTGAAATGAGTCCTTAGACTATGATTCTGTTAATGATCAAATTATAGTCCCCCCCCCCAATAAAAAGGCTTTGCTTCTTTTTGAAATAGTCTGAAAATTTTGGGCAGTTAAATTCCCCATTAATGTAGAAGTAGATTTTATGGGTCTCGTGGCCCTTTAGTTTTCTCTCGAATCTAAGTTCTCTTTGTCTTGATTCTTCCTCTTCTCACTTGTGGCTTCCTTTTCTGTGGCTACCATGATCTGCATTGTTTTCTACAGTTGGTCACACAGGCTCTGCATCAATGGGAAGGATGTTTAAATCCCGGTAGAATCATTGTGTAATCCTCCAATTTGTAGTAAAAAGATATTACCTCTAACATCATTGACCTCTTATAAATGAACTCTTCGGAAGAATGGAGGTAAATTGGTATTTACTTATTTTCTGATAAGTATTATATAGATCATATTTGCCTCTTCCAAGTATTAATTGAACTTTAACAGAATCATTCTGGTAAAAATTCCTCATAAAAAGAATGACTCCAGAGGTTGGGATTTTATACTTTTATAATTAGCTATGATGGAAATATTTTGAGAAAAAAATGAGAATTTGTATGTCATCATATTAATCAGAGAGGCAGAGTTAGTATCATTCATTTGTAAGCAGGGGAAGCTGAAGCAGAAGGGCTGGGAGAATTTTTCCTTAATATTGGTGAGATGTGGGTGGACTGTAGGGTCTATGTTCTATAAGGGATAAACAAAATATAGTACAACAAAGACAGACCATGGAAAAACCAGTGAGCATTCATTGTTGCCTTAAAACAATAATGACACATCTAGGAAAGTCCAGTCCTTGGGCTTTATAGCTTCTGGAAGAGTTACAAAGGTATTATACTTAGAGGTAATTGAAAAGGCTATTTTAGAAAGAGGCCATTTTTATGTGTTCTTTTAGATACCTGACACAATGTAGGTTTAATAAATAGTACATAAAGTGGTTCCTCTAGGGAAAAATTGCATTTTAGATTTCCATTTTCTCTGCCACAGAGCAGAATGTGAAACTAAAGCTAGAGAGATAAGAGTTTATATTCAGTCCCAGCTGCCCATTTAACATGGTGCTGAGGTATTAATGGTAAATATGTTCTGTTTTCAGGGAGATCAAAATAGTCCATTCACAGATCATTTTCAGACTTTTACCAGGATGTTTCGACTCCTATTTTAGGGGTCTATGTGCTAGTAAATGAATGATTGTGAAGAAGCAGGACAAAACCTGAGGTTAAGTACCAGGTGTTAATAAGATTAGGCTTCAGAAGCCTTTTGGTCAGTACCTCCCAGAAGACTTTGCAGGTAAAAATGACTTCCATATATGAAACCTGTTCTTTGGAAGAAGATAGACATCAAGAGAACTCCCTGTTACCTGTGGGAAGACTTAACTTCAGAACTTGTGGGATCGTGTACAAAAGGAAAATGCAGAGTGGTCATTCAGATTTTATTAAAAATTCACAGGTGTTGACAACCAAATGTGGGATTCTTCTGGGTATAGGGACCTGCACAAATGTACAGGTCTCTGCCCATGAAGCAGGACCTTGAGTGCGCTGTGTTCCCCATCTCCCTCCCTATTCTACTATTGATTCCTGCCATTTTATTGTATATACTTACACCTCCTCCCTGCTAAGGGTCTGTTGCTCCTCAGTTGTCTGATGCTCTAATCCCAGTGGGTATGAGTTTTTCAGATGCTCACAGCTGAGAGCAGGTCTAACATATGTATGGTAGGATGAAGAGAAATTGGGTGGGAGAAGGACAAAGGGTGGGAGGCCACGAGAGCTGCTAGGCCATGGCATGAGAATTTTGAGTTTCTGTGGCAGAGAAATGACTTATCAAATTTCTGAAGTGGCCTAGAAGGAATGGGAAGAAATGATTATTTTACTTTTTTTGTATGGGTTTTATAATAAGGGAGAACTTTTTAGATTTGAGAAGATAGTGGTGGACTACACTGCTAATCCTGGTGACTTTGGGTGTCTATATACATGTACTGGACTATTGAAACTAGAATTCTTAAGGTTGAAAGAAAACATAGTCTGTGAATGCTGCCTCTTCTTTTATGCCTTAATAGATCCTACAGCTGTTTACTCATTCTCAGGTATAGCACTTACAAAGATAATTCCTGGGAAACGCTTTCACCCTGACTTACAGTATACCTCATCATTATTTCAAAGCATAAATGGGATTTTTTTTTAAATATAGGAAAATGAGAAATTATCCTAACTCTCATAATAAAACATCAACTGTCCATGTACTTGTGTGGTGCACAAATTATGTTGCTCTCTTCTATTAATATACAGAAGGGAGTGACTTTATAACTATAATACTGTATAACAAATAACCCCCAAATTCCAAAATTATATAGCAATAAGCATTTATTTAGCTCATAAATCTGTAGTGTTCACTTGGATTTGTTCTTACTCATGTTCTGTGATCATCTAGGCAGCCCTATTGTTCTTGACTGGGTTTAATCTGGGGTGGGGTATCAGCAGGCTCTTGGTTGATATAGCCATTCTTGTCACATTGGATGGCTTTTCCTCACTCCATGTGTCTTTTGTCTTCTAGCAAGCTAACCTGAATACATTTTCATGACAATGGAAGACTATGAGAAGTAGTCAGAAACACTGTTTCAAGCATCTGCTAGCATAGTATCTGTTACTATTGTTGACTCAAGCCAGTTGCAAGACCAGCCCAGATTCAAGGGGGTAAGTAAATGGGCTTTGTCTTTTTAGGGAGAACCACAAAGTCATATGGCAAAAGAGTAGATCAAGTGAGGAATGAAGGATTTCAAGTCATTCATATAATCAGTTACCACAGTTAGAAAATCTGGCACTTACCAGTGATTCTAATAGTCTATCAAAAGCCTTGTTAAGACTATGCATATTCAGATTACAAGGACATGATATTTTTATGTTCCTTTGGATTTTAAAAGTTTATCATCATCATCTAGAAAATCTTAAACCTATATATTAGTTTCTAATTTGCTGTCTCTCAGCCCCAGTCTACCATTCTATACCCTGCTTATGACACTGGAGATGAACTTGCTTATGACAGTCTTTTATTTTCCTTTTCATTACCTTCACCAGCAGTCTTTAGTTTAAGCTTTGTCTATAGAAGTTGTCCGAGGGACACTATAGAGTAGATGGTGGTAGAAGGGCACTTCTTTTCCAGGTTCTAGTCTTCATTCCTTTTTACTTATTGAGAAAATCAGTAAATCAGTGTGTAGACAGTCTAGTGGGAATCTTATCGCTGGCTCTCATTAGCAAGCTCCTCCCTTTCACCGGGCAGCTTTTCAATGGCAGCTGTAGCCACACCCTCAGTTAGCTCTCTTCCTACCTGGTTGAGACACTTCTGTACACAGATGAGCCCTGTGACAAAATTATTTTCTCCTCTGAGAGGCTACGTACTCCTGTCATAGCCGTGCCCGCTTTGAAGTCCTCTGTTCTTCATTGCTTGCACTACCTCAACCTAGTAGTAATTTTTTTTTTTTTATTAGAGTGAATGCTCTTTCTGAATCCCTTAGAGCAGAGATTGGCAGACTACGACAACTGGGAGATGCCATTTTATACTTACCAAGTTAAACATTCAGAATTATGATAATACCTACTTAAGAGAAGGTTGCAGGGACCCAAGTATTCTCATGCCATGCTGAAAGGAGTGTACTAAATCTGGGGAGGTCCACATGAAAATATGTAGTATGTAATTATATGTGGAATTTGCAATGAAACTTAAAGTTTCTTAGATAAGTAATTCATAAAGTAAGTAGGGATGTGAAAAGACTGACATCTAGGTGTGTTTATGGCACTTCTGCTTAGAATAGCAAAAATGGGGGGAGTTTTAAGAGCTTGGGGTCCACATGTTTTTTCTTATAATGGTATCCTGTTTTGGATTCAGGATTATGTTTACCCCATAAAACAAACTGGGAAAGAAATATCAGTATTACTTCTTTCTTCATTGTTTAGTGGCATTCACCAGTGAAGTGATTCTGGCCTGAAGCTTGGTTTGTAGGAAGCTATTACAACTTCTTTTTCTTTACAGAGTTATTTGGATTTTCTTTTTCTTCTTGTGTTAATTTTGGTATGTTGTGTTTTTAAAAAGAATTTTATACAGTTTCATCTAATTTTTCTTATTTATTTGGCATAAACTTGCTTATGACATTCATTTATTTTCCTTTTCATGTCACTAGCTTCAGTTATGAAGTTTCTTCTTTCATTTCGAATATGGTCATGTGATGTAGCATATGGAGGTTTTGTTCATTGCGAAGTAGCTATTTCAAAATAAGTGATCATTTTAAGGTGAGTCAATCTGGCTTTAATGAAATACTTCTTAATCCCTGTCTAAATCAAAAGCAAAACATTCAACAAGATGTGAGTTATAAGATAACTAATATGGATTCAACCAGCAGGGTGAACATGCAAGGTGGATCTAAGCAAGGTAATGGGAGGTGAGTAGGAGGAAATCTCATTAAAAACTATGGCTGTTCTAATTTTATTAGAGTCTCAGGCCTGATGATGTATAGACATTGCAGGTTAATCTTTAATTATATGGTCTCTGGCTTTATCAGTGTGTTTTTGGCCTGAGAAGATAGTGAGTTCTAAGAGGCTTATTGAGTAGGTATGGCTGAAACAGTGAAGAAGACCATTGGTCTACCAGTTTGTTTTGGTGCCAATATCATGCTGTTTTTTGTTACTATTGCTCTGTAGTATAGTTTAAGGTCTGGTATAGTGATGCCACCTGTTTCTCTCTTCTTGCTAAGGATTGCTTTAGCTATTCTGGGTCTCTTATTTTTCCATATGAATTTCATGATTGCTTTTTCTTTTCTATGAGGAATGCCACTGGGATTTTGATCAGAATTGCATTAAATCTGTATTGTGCTTTTGGTATAATGGTCATTTTGATAATATTAATTCTGCCTATGCAAAAGCAAGGTACATCTTTCCATCTTGTAAGGTCTTCTTTGATTTCTTTCTTTAGGGTTCTATGGTTTTCATTGTATAGATCTTTCATCTCTTTTGTTAAGTTGATTCCCAAGTATTTTGTTTTTTTGAGGCTATTGTAAATGGAGTAGTTTTCCTCATTTCCCTCTCAGAGTATTTGTCACTGATATACAGAAATACCTTTGATTTATGGGTGTTGATTTTAAATCCTGCTGCTTTGCTGAATTCATTTACTAGTTCTAGAAGTTTTCTGGTGGGGATTTTTGGGTCTTCTAGATATAGAATCATATTGTCGGCAAATAGTGCTAATTTAAGTTTTTCTTTTCCTATGTGAATATCTTTAATTTCTTTCATCCAATTTCTCTGGCCAGTGTTTCAAGAACTATGTTAAATAGAAGTGGTGAAAGAGGGCACCCTTGTCTTGTCCAGTTTTTAGAAGGAATGCCTTCAATTTTTCTCCATTTGGAATGATGTTGGCCTGGGGCTTGATGTAGATAGCCTTTACAATGTTGAGATATGTTCCTGTTATCCTTAGTTTTTTTAGTGTTTTGAACATGAAGTGGTGCTGTATTTTGTCAAATGCTTTTTCTGCATCTATTGAGATGATCATATGATTCTTATCTTTGAGTCTATTGATGTGATGAATTACATTTATTGATTTTCAATGTGCTGACAACCTTGCATCCCTGGGGTGAATCCCACTTGATTGTGGTGCACGATCTTTTGGATATGTTTTTGTATTTGATTTGCCAGAATTTTATTGAGAATTTTTGTGTTTATGTTTATTAGAGATATTGGTCTAAAGTTTTTTTTCTTTGATGTGTCTTTGCCTGGTTTTGGAATCTGAGTGATATTGGCCTCATAGAATGAGTTTGGAAGTGCTGCCTCTTTTCCCATTTTCTGAAATAAATTGAAGAGTATTGGTATTAGTTCTTCTTTAAAGGTCTTATAGAACTCAGCTCTGTACCCATCTGGTCCTGGGCTTTTCTTGGCTGGTAGGCATCTGACAGAGTCTTCTATTTCATCACTTGAAATTGATCTATTTAAATTATGTATATCATCCTGGTTCAATCTGGGCAAATCCTATGACTTAAGAAATTTATCAACACCTTCAATATTTTCTATATAGAGTATAAGTTTTCAAAAATAATTTCTAATTATCCTCTCTATTTATATAGTCTCTGTTGTGGTATTACCTTTTTCATCATGTATGCTGGTAATTTGATTTTTCTCTCTCCTTTTCTTCATTAGCATGGCTAAGGGTCTGTCAATTTTATTTATTTTTTCAAAGAACTAACTTTTTGTTTTGTCAATTATTTCTTCTGTTTTGATTTCATTGATTTCAGCTCTAATTTTAACTATTTCTTGCCTTCTACTGCTTTTGGTGTTGATTTGTTCTTCTTTTTCTAGGACTTTGAGATGTAATGTGAGGTCATTTATTTTTTAACTTTTTCTTCTTTTAAGGAATGAACTTCATGCAATGAATTTTTCTCTTAATACTGCTTTCATAGTGTCCCAAAGATTTCGATATATTGTGTCTATGTTCTCTTTATGTCTATAAATTTTTAAATTTCCTCTTTGATGTCTTCTGCAACCCATTGTTCATTCAGTAGCATATTGTTTAGTCTCCAGGTGTTGGAGTCATTTTTATTTTTTGTTTTGTCATTGATTTTGAGTTTCATTCCATTATGATCTGATAAATGCAGGGTAGAATCTCTACTTTTTTGTATTTGGTAAGAGTTGCTTTGTGGCATATTATATGGTCTCTTTTAGAGAAGGATCCATGTGCTACTGAAAAGAAAGTGTATCTGCTTAATGCAGGTTGAAATATTCTATATATGTTGGATAAGTCAAAGTTATTAATTGTATTATTGAGATCTATAGTTTCTTTTTTCAAATTTTATTTGGAAGATCTATCCAGTTGTGAGAGAGGTGGGTTAAAGTCACCTAAGATTATTGTGTTGTGGTCAATTTGACTCTTAAACTTGAGAAGAATTTGTTTGATGAAAATAGCTGCTGCATTGTTTGGGGCATATATATTTATGATTGTTATGTCTTATTGGTATATGGTTCCTTTGAGCAGTATGTAATGACTACCTTTATCCCTTTTATTAACTTTGGCTTGAAGTGTACTTTATTTGATACAAGGATGGAAACACCTGCTTGCTTCCACAGTTCATATGAGTGGTATGATTTTTCCCAACCTTTCACTTTCAGTCTGTGTATGTCTTTTCCTATCAAATGAGTCTCCTTGAGGCAGCATATTGTTGGTTTTTTTTTTTTTTTAAATCCAATATGCTAGCCTATGTCTTTTGATTGGTGATTTTAAGCCATTAACATTCAGGGTTATTATTGAGACATAGTTTATATTCTAAGCCAGATTTTTAAATTTTTGTTATTTAACTTGACTTGATTTTTTAAATTTTTGTTATTTAACTTGACTTGATTTTCTTCTTTGATTAGTTTTTCCTTTGGGGTATTATCTCCCTCTGCTGATTTTCATTGTTGTTTTTTGTTTCCTCTTCTGGAATATTTTTCCAAGGATGTTTTGTAGTGCCAGTTTTCTAGCTATAAATTCTTTTAAGTTTTGTTTATCATGGGAGGTTTTTATTTAATCATCAAATCTAAAGCTTAGTTTTGCTGGACACAAGATTCTTGGTTGGCATCCATTTTCTTTCAGAGCTTGATATGTTGTTCCAGGATCTTCTAGCTTTCAGCGTCTGTGTTGAAAAATCTGCTGTTATCCTAATTGGTTTTTCCCTAGATGTAATCTGATTCCTTTCTCTCGTGGCTTTTAAAATTCTTTCTTTATTCTGTATGTTGGGCATTTTTATTATTATGTGCCTTGGTGTGGATCTGTTGTGATTTTGTATATTTGGCATCCTGTAGGCTTCTTAAATTTGGATTTCCAATTTATTCTTCATATTTGGAAAGTTTTCTGACATTATTTCATTAAATAGATTGTTCATTCCTTTGGTTTGTATCTTTATGCCTTCCTCTATCCCCCAAACTCTAAAATTTGGTATTTTTATGCTGTCGCATATTTCTTGAATGTTCTGCTCATGGTTTATTAACATTATCACTGTGTGGTCTATGTTCTTTTCAAGATTATATATTTTGTCTTCATTGTCTGATGTCCTGTCTTCCAAGTGGTCTACTCTGTTGCTTTCATTTGAGCTTTTAATTTGTTTTATTGTTTCTTTCATTTCAAGGATTTTTGTTTGGCTTTTTTTCTTTTTAAAACCTCTATCTCCCTGTTGAGGTGATTTTTCCTTCCTGTATTTGTTTTATGTAGCTCCTTGTCAGAGTGATCTTTCACTGCCTGTATTTGCTCTCTTATACCTTCCTTGAGTTCACAGAACATTTTAAGCATGTACATCTTGAACTCCTTCTCTGTAATTTCTTCTGCTGTGGCTACCAATGCTTCTAATAATGTGATGTCTTGATTTGTTTGGGGCTCTTTCTTCCCTTGTCTTTTCATGTTGCTCCTGTGTCTTCCTTTCCAGCTCTATGGGTCTGGGGTGTTATTGTTTTTACCCTATAGGTTTGTAGTGCTCTTGTAGGGTTCCAAGACCTCTACTTTTTGGGGAAGGACAATGTTAACAGATCCCAATATCAACAATATACCACCTAAGAAAAATTTGTTGTTGTTATTAAGACATTTATGGTTTAGTCTCAATGTACAGAAATGTTGGATTCAATTATTATCTATAATGTAATCAGTAGTTTTGTAAAAGGGTTTACAGTTTCTGATGGGACACCATGAACTGGGGTAGGACGAAGGACAATGTGCTGAGGAGGTAGGATGTGAGCATATAGAGTTAATATATCTTAGGAAGTATGAAAGAGAAATCTAACAAAAAGGGTTAGTAGCAAGAGAATAGACAGGAAGTAATTTAGGGTAGACAAGTATGTGGGAAGACAGTGGAGTACATAAAACAAATACATGTACATATTTAGAAAAATACAGGATGTTAAAATAGTAAAATTTGGAGGTGGGAAAGAAAAATAAAATAAGAAAAAAGAGAAGAAAAAGGGGCATATACAACACCTCTATATTACATTATTCAGATGACTCATGCAAAGTTCTTGTTTTCACATATGTTGGGGTTATGAGGGTGGGAGAATAGAGGGGTAGAAGAAAAGGAGAGAAGAAACCAGGATTGTTGCTAGTTTTAGGGATTCGTTTCTTTCCTGCTTCTCTTCTCATCCAATAGGTGGGGTTGTCTGTTGTAAGCTGGTGTCTCTGCCCTCAGGATGGTGAAGGTCACCAGGGTTGGAAGGCTAGTCCTAGTGTAAAGTGCTTGGAAGCGGGGAGTGGCACCCGCCAGTCCCTGCAGGGAGGCTGTATCTCACAGGTCTTTTTGGGACCACTCGTATGACTTGAGATCCTAGTACTCTGTCCCTATCTTGCCTGGAAATTTCCCAGTTCCTGGTCTCTCTGTTAGGCTCCAAACTTTAGCCCCTTCTCCCTCTCCCTTAGCAGTTTCCAATTGTGGGAACTCTCACACTGGGGCTCCCATGGGCAGCGCCCAGGTCGCACTGCACATCTGTCCAACTGAGAGTTGTTTTGTGTTGGGGAGTTACTGCTTTGGGTTACTGCTGCTGGAGAGAGTTGGAAACCTGGTACCTGGCCAGCTGGAGATCCTATCTGGGAGCTGCCCCCAGCAAATATGGCGAGGGAGGTGAGCCAAGATGGAGGCAGTCTACTTCCCACACCAGGGTGTCTGGTGAGGTGTGGGGAGCCTGGTGATGGCATTGCGCTGGGGTTCGGTAGCAGCTGAGTGACCTGTGTGGGAGCAGAGTGAAATCTGGGAGTTCTGTAGAGATGCTGATAGCCAATTCTGCTAAGGTGCTTCCTAGCCCTGTGTTTGCTGGAACTTTGGGTTTTGGGTATCAGGAGCCAGGAGTCTGGAGTCCTTCTCGAAAGCTGAGGCCCAGATCCCTGTGTGGGGTCACAGCACTGGTGATTTCTGTGGAAAGCAGCTGTATAGGCATCCTCTAACACTCGGAGATGCAGTATTCTGACTAGGTGAGATCTGGATCACAGAGAGACACAGAATGCTGCCTCCCTCTGGCCTGCAATCTTAGTTCTCCAGGTTCTCCAAATTAACAATGGAGGTACTATATAATCAAGAGGTAAAATGGGTTTAAGGAACCAACTACAATAAAACATTTCTTGAAGAAACTTTTGGAGAAAATGTAGTTGGTCTAGGTAAGGGTATCCATAAGAAAATCTTGTGGAGGAACACCAATGTGTAAGATAAATAACTCAGAAATATGTGGAGGTGGATTACCTAGCCTAGAAAAATACTACAAGAATGATTCCAGAGGCCTAAGCAATTTACTAGTGAGAGCCTGGGGCTTAAATAACATGAGTGATAAGGCACCTGCGCACAAGAGAGTAATCTGGAGCCTAGAAACACAGGCCTCAAAAGGGAAATGTACATTAAAAGTTTTTGAATGTGCAATAAAGTTTCCTCAA
This sequence comes from Spermophilus citellus, assembly GCF_964194105.1. NCBI lineage: Eukaryota > Metazoa > Chordata > Mammalia > Rodentia > Sciuridae > Spermophilus > Spermophilus citellus. Next base: position 88,780,096 of record NC_138186.1, on the reverse strand, counting down.
ATAAGATCTGGTGACTAAAGCTGACACTGTTGTAAATTTATATATTTTACAAAAATAATATCTCAACTGCCAGTTCTCTGAGATAAGTGTATTTTCTCTCAGATACAGTGAACATAGTCATTCTTATTATGAGAATTAAATGTAAAGATGAAACTAGAGTGATTAATTTAAGACCATGAAAATAATTAATAAATACTAGTTGTCATTTAAAATTATTTCTAAGATTAATCTGATGTTTTAAATACTGCTTGGGTGGCCAATTGAACTTACATGATAAAATCTTTATTTTTCTATTATTTTTCTTCGATATGACTATTCAAAAAAGGAGGGGAATCTTATAATAAGGAAAGAAGGAATGAATATCTATGAAAATTATGCATACTTTTATGAAAATATGTGAACCTACAAACAGAAGCACACAGGACATCTTTTTAGGGAATAAATTAAATAATAGTGTTGGGGAGTATTAGAGGCTTCTGGGCAAACAACATGTATAATGTGTTCTTGAAATATATAACGAGTTGCTCAGAGGCAAGAGGTAATGAAAATAGGCTTTTCCTTATCTGGACATCCATTAGTTGGCTTAGTTAAAATGAGACTCTAGCTGGGTGTGGTTGCACATACCTGTAATCTCAGCAGTGGGGGAGACTGAGGCAGGAGGATTGCAAGTTCAATGACAGCCTCAGCAAAAGGGAGGTGCTAAGCAACTCAGTGGGACCCTATCTCTAAATAAAATACAAAAGAGAGCTGGGAATGTGGCTCAGTGGTCGAGTGCCCCTGAGTTCAATCCCAGGTTAAAAAAAAATTAGACTTGAATTATTTTTTAAAAGGCATAAAGGGTATTAAAGTGAATTTCTTTGCTGACACTTATTCTGGCTAAGAAGGAGTTATTTGTTGGTTAAGTGGAAGAGATTAGAACATTGGAATAAAACGATTTTTTATATGACAGTTAAAAAAACTACAGAAATCTAGAGTATTTAATATAACAAACATCCACATACTCATCTTCTTTCTTAAGTTATTGTTCCCATATTGTCTAGGAATCAGTTCTTTCTTTGGGTTGCTAATAGTGCCAAAAGCCAATATGAAAAATAATAGGTTAGTACGATTTGATAAGTAAAAAATATTAAGTATGCAGCTCTTATAATAGCACTTATTTCTGATATCATATCAGACCTTGTGTTCAATTTTGCAATTCTGTTACCCATCATGCATGGATTCCTTTTTGAATTTTTCATAAGTAACCTTCATCTCTGTAATTTTCTCCCTTCAAACAAGTGGGTGGCCATTTATTCTCAGTAGGCTCCACTATTTTTCAATACAGAAAAGAGATCATTTCAGTAAAATACTTTAGATCTAAGGACCCATTACGGGAAAAAGGCAAGCCGTCAGTGATTTGATTTTTATTGAGATGAAAAGTAATGATTTGGAAAAGTATCTGAATATATAATATAAAACAATACTCTATTTAAAAATAAATCTTGAATTTGTAAATAAAATAATACTTCACGATCATATACTGGTCTTTCTTCCAAAAGCTCAAACTTCTTTGAAATTTATTTCTTCATTTATTTTCATCATAACTCTGTGATGTAGACAAGAAGGGGTAGATATAATTTAATAATTAGCATTCTAAAGGGAAAATATATCTTTGGAAATTTTATTTGAAAGTTGAGAGAATATATCTTATTGTCTCTTTGCAAAAATTGTGAAGACTATAAAATATATTGAAATATATATAAATATAAATTTACAGTGCAGGTATCCTTTTCTTCTTTAAAAGTAATATATTGATGCTTATAACCCATGGAATAAAAAATGAAACACATAAAACACTTCATGCTTTGTTTTATGACTACAGATGTGTGATGTCACTACACCTCTGAAAGCCAAGCATTTGTCTATAGTAAACCCAGAAGTCATAAAATCAGCATAAATATATGTTTTGGTGAAAGTAGTACAAAGAGATGAATGTTAGCAGGCTTGATGAAATCCTGTTAGATACAAATAAGCTTGAATGTTAAAGCTGATTATGAAAATAAACTGATAAATTTCTGATAATTCAAACACCACATGTGATTTTCATTGAAATGTGTTTAAAACAATATATTCCTTAAAGAATATATACCACAATATTTTTGTGGCAATCTATTCTTGTATAGATTATAAATGTTTTTACTTCCCTACTTATACTTCTTAGTATTTTTAAAAAATCTATAATATTAACAAATTAAAAAAAACACTTTTTTCCCTCAAAATTATGTTTTTGTAAACTATTAGAAATTTACTTGTAAGATGAATCCAACCCTAAGTAGTACATTCACTAAACCATGGCTTTAGGGGGATTTTTTTTGTCCTGGGGATTGAACCCAGGGATGCTTAACCACTGAATCACATCCCAGCCCTTTTTATATTTTATTTATAGACAGAGTCTCACTAAGTTGCTTAAGGCCTCACTAAGTTGCTTAGGGCCTTGCTAAATTGCTGAGACTGTTTTGTACTTGGCAATCCTCATGCCTCAGTCTCCTGAGCTGCTGGGATTACAGGCATGTGCTACCACACCCAGTGAGAAAATAAAGATTCTTTGTTATGCTTTTAAGTTATTGCTCTTATTATTCTTGTATGGTTGAAGGAATTAGGATTCTGATCCATCTATCATTATTGTTAAGCACTCCCTATAAAATCAACACTTTAATATGTATTGTGGGCAAAAAAAAAAACCTGCAATTTTCTTGAAATCAGCACAACCTTAGTATTTAAAAACAAAACCATGAAAGCTAAAAATCAAACAACTATCAAATGCTAAACTGCTTCACATACAGTTCAAAGAACAAAGACCAGCTGGAGTAGCATCAGATTTCATGAAAATGATGAGCTTGGGTTTGAAAGAAATATGATTAAGAAGTCTTAAAACAGAGAATGTTATAGCAACTCAATTTTTATTTCTTGGTAAGTAGGACTTTGACTTATCAGTCTTGGTTAAGGGAATCACAGGGGGAATTTTTTTCTTAGGAAAATTAGTCTGGACATTCTCTGTTGAATAAGGAAAAAGACTTAGGGAAAAATGGCAGAGAAGCCTGACTGTCCCTTGTTTCTCTTTTTTCTCTTTTCTATGGTAAGAGAATCCTGAGATTTTTTAGTGGGCTCTATGGTTATACATTTCACACAGCTTTACTCTCACGTAGCTTAGGCTATGATATTGTGTTCTACTCAGGGGGTTTTGAGTGAAAATGATGTGATACTTCTAAAAACATGTCCTTAGATGGGAGATTACATTATTTATCCCCTTTCTTCTATCCTGTTATTATGGGAGAGAGAAATGATATTCTATCTTTTTAAAGGTGTGTTACATCAAGTTTCTATTAAGCAGCTAAACCTATATAATAACTAATATACAATCTGATATATGGAAGTGGAATCCTGAATATAATAGAAACCTAAATAGATGAATTTACTTTGTAATGTTGTGAACAACCAATAAAAAAAAATTTTAAAAAAAGGAAACAAATGTTGCAGAATGTTAGGGCCGTCACATTTTCTTTTCCACAAATATTTTCTTTCCACATTTTCAATGGGTGCATTATAATTGTACATAATGATTTGTTGTCACCTATTCATACATACACACCACATAACAATATAATTTGGCCCATATAGTTCCTTAGTATTCCCCCTTCTTGTCCCTCTTCCCATGCACTGGTCCCTTTCCTTTACTGATTTCCTTTGATTTTCATGAAATCCCAAACCCCAAATTTTCTTTTCCTTTTTCCTTTCTAGCTTCCACATTTGAAAGAAAACACATGACTTTCTGAATTTGGCTTAGTTGCTTAACATAATGGTCTCAAGTTCCATTTAATTTCCTGCAAATGAAAAATTTCATTTTTCTTTATGACTGAATAAAACTCAATTGTGTATAATGCACCACATTTTCTTTATCCATTCATCTATTTCCATAGTCTGTTCCATAGCTTGTTTATTGTGAATTGTGCTGCCATAAACTTGGATATGAATGTATCACTATAATATGAGGACTTTAATTCTTTAAAAGCATAAATACCAAGGAGTTGTACAGTTGGGTCATATGGTGGTTCCTTTTTTTTTTTTCTAAATGTTGTATACATGCCTAGTCTTTGGAGGAACCACCATACTGATTTCCATAGTTGTTGTACCAATTTGCAATCACATCAACAATACAAAAGTGTTCCCTTTTTCCCACATCTTCTCCATAACTTATTATTGTTTATATTATTGATGACTGCTATTCTGAGTGGAGTGAGGTGAAATCTTAGTAGAGTTTTGATTTGAAGCCCCCTAATTGGTAATTATGTTAAAAAATTTTCATATATTTGTTGGTAACTTGTATTTCTTTTTTTGAGAAATGTCTGTTTTAATTCAGTTGCCCATTTATTAATTGGATTGTTTTTTTGGCATAAAGTTTTTTGAATTCTTTATATATTTTAGATATTAATCCTCTGTTAGACAAGTAGCTAGCAAAGATTTCCTTCTGTTATATAGGCTCTCTCTTCACATTCCTAATTATTTCCTTTGTTATGCAGAAGCTTTTTAATTTGATGCCATTTCATTTATTAACTTTTGACATTATTTTCTGAGCTTTAGGGGTCCTATTGAGAAACTTGTTGCCTGTGCCTGTATGTTGGAGTGTTAAACCCTGAGTTGTTTTGTACAAGTTACTTAATTTCTGATCTAGGTCTTTGATTCATTTTGATTTGATTATTGTGTAGATGAGAGATAAAGGCCTAATTTAATTCTTCTACATATGGATAATGAGTTTTCTTAGCACTATTTCTTAAAATGCATGTTTTTGGCATTTTGTCAAGGGTCAGATAACTGTAAATGTGTGGGTTTGTCTCTGTCTGTGTCTTCTATTCTGCACCATCAGTCTATATGTCTGTTTTTTTGCTAGTACCATGCAGTTTTTATTCCTGTATCTCTGCAGTATAATTTGAAGTTGAGTATTGTGATGCCTCTAGCATTGCTTTTTTGACTTATAATTACTTTGTTTATTCTGGGTCTTCCATTCATCCAAAGGAATTTTAAGATTGTTTTTTTGTAGTTCTGTGAAGAATGCCATTGGTATTTTGATGGGGATTGGATTGAAGATGTATATTGTTTTTGATAGTATGGTTATGTTAATAATATTATTTCTGCCTATCCATAAACATGGGAGATTTTTTTTTCATTTTCTGAGGGTGTTCTTCAATTTTTTCTTTATTGTTCTGTAGTTTTCTTTTTTTGAGGGTATTGTGAACGGAATTGTTTTCCTGATTTCTTTCTCAGCAGATTAACTGTTCGTCTATAGGAAAGCTATTTATTTTTATACATTGATTTTATAACCCGCTACTTTCAGAATTTGTTTAATGTTCTAGAAATCTTTTGGTGGATTTTTTTTCTCATTGGGCAGATGTTTTTTTGTTTCAGTTTTCACATGAAAAATATAATTTCCATAAAGGTCAGTGTTTTGAAGGGTACATATATAGTATGACTGATATTCCACAAATATAGAGTTAGTCTGAACCACAGTAGCAAGTCAGTGTAAATGTAAATAAGGTTCATAACTGGATGGGCAATTAATCCTCAGTCATAACAATACCTACCAGATATTACTTTTGTGCAATAGAAGAGAAATAAATGTAAGCTGTAAAACAGAATTATCAAGGGTGAATAAAATAATCAACTGCCCCAGAATAAAGTAAGGCAAAAGCAAGAAAGTGATACTTTTATGTCTTTGGTATTAACATAGTATAGATTCTCTCATTCAGTAGTATTATTTGAGTACTCAATAAATATTCTATTAAGAGTTACAGGAAACACAATACTTGGCTCCAGATCTCACAAAGCTAAGAAAAACAGATGTAAAAGAAACAATACCTATTAACTGAGGTGTTGAGATCATATCATCTTTTAACAGTGATTTTTGTGACTTCTTCTTTTTCTATTTTTTTCTTCCTTTTGTTTTCTTTTCTTGCCTAATTGCGCTGGCTAGAATTTCTAGCACTATATTAAATAGGAGTGGTGGGAGTGGTTATCTTTGTCTTATTCCAGATTTTTAACAAAATGCTTTCAGTTTTTCTCCATTTACTCTGAGGTTGGCTTTGGTTTTTCATATACATATAACCGTTATGATGTTGAGATAGATTCCTTCCATGCCTTATTTTTTCAGTGTTTTTAACAAGAATAGATACTGAATTTTATCAAAGGCTTTTCTTCATTTACAGAGATGACTAAGTGATTTTTGTCTTCAATTATATTTGTATGGTGAATTATATTTATTGATTTGCTTATATTAAAACATCCTCACATCTCTGGGATAAAAACAACTTGGTAGTGATGTACACTTCTTTTATTCTGTTGAACATGATTTATTAATATTTTCTTAAGTATTTTTGCATCAAAGTTCATCAGAGATATTAATTTGTAGTTTTCTTTCCTTGGTGTGTCCTTATCTGGTTTTGGTATGAGTATGATACTGGCTTCACAGAATGAATTTGGAGGTGTTCCATCCCTTTTTGTTTCATGGAATAATTTAAGGAGCATTCACACTAGTTGCTCTTTAAAGGTCTGGTAGAATTCAACTGAGAATCCATTTGGACTTACTTTTTTTTTTTTTTTTTTAATGGTGCGGCAAAATGATGGCCAACATGCCTCTGATAACTGGATAGGTATATATGAACCAAACTGAGTGTATAGTTCCAGGGAGAAATGGTGGAAAAACTCAATGTATGTTGGCTGTTTCTTATCTCTTTTTTAAGAGTGACTAAAAGATAGAGGAAAGCTCAGGCTAGTTTGCAAGTAGAAGTGGAAGAAAACACAACTTTGCTAAGGGACTCTGTACCTGAAGCAATATTAGAGGAATGAGCGTCTGGTAGTTTGGGGACTTCCAAGGCTAAAAAAGTCAACTGATTCTGTTATTCAAATCCAAGTAATGATTGAACTATCAGCTTTACCAGGAGACAAGAAAGGAGCCAAAACCTTTCAAGCACCTCTGTCCTACTATGGAAACTACTTTAGCTGCAAAAATGAAGTTAGGATGTTGCCTTACTACCCCAGCCTATTGCCTTAGTTGTCTTCCAGTAATTGCCAGTTATGCCAGAGAATGTTCTAGGCAGAGCATGGAGGACAGTAAGCCTTAAAGTCTAGAAATAATGCATTGATGAAATCTTCAAATGAAATCTTAAAAAGTGGAAGGCTAGTAAATTTTTTGAGGGGATGTTACTGACAACCCACATAAAAGGGCTGAAAAGCCTGTCATTTTTTGACATTTAAAACAACTTGCAAATCTGCAAACCTACATTGGTAGGAAGTAGGTTGTGAAAGTTGTGTAGCTCTACTTGAAATGTGTCTGAGGTGGATAATGGACAAGAAATACTCCACCCACTCCCAAATCAGAGGCATCTGGATCTTCTAACTACAAAATCATATCATCTTTTAACAGTGATTTTTTGTGACTTCTTCCTTTTCTATTTTTTAATTCCTTTTGTTTTCTTTTCTTGCCTAATTGCTCTGGCTAGATTTTCTAGCACTATATTAAATAGGAGTGGTGGACTAGGAGACAGCAGAACTATAGTCTTCTAGACTCACAAATGGAGACAATTATGAGCTCTGGAGTTTTCACAATATGGGCCCAGTGGTATTTGATGATTGGGTAGCTTTTATTGTGATTATCTTTCCCTTGCCCACCATTGGGAAGGTTGGATAAGATAGCTTGTCTTTAAAAAATTTTTGGTTGGGAGTAAACAAGTAGGCCATATCTGGATCTGATATAAAGGAGTGCATATCATTGGAAATAAATTGACAAAATTGAACTTCCAGCTGATGCAGTAGTTGGATACAGCCTCGAGGTGGTGTCCTTAGGGGTCTGCATTTGTATGTTGCTTATATTTGAAGAAGTGAGCTTCTTCAGCAAAGATTTCATTCAGCAGGCAACTTAAGGAATAGTACCTATGAGATCTGTCAAAGTGAGCAGAGATGGTGCTTTTTCTGGCTCTCTTTGAGCATCAATAGCCAATGACTAAGCATGGTGGAGATTCTAGCTCCTGGCCACTAGTGCCCAATATGGGATTGAGCAAAGGGAAGTTTTGGGTTAAGATATATATATATTTAGAATGATGTCACAATCTGACTTTTTCTACCTGTGTTAGTCAGCTTAGTCACTGTGACCAAAGGAACCTCATAAGAACAACTTAGAGGAAGAGAATTTTATTTTAGCTCACAGTTTCAGAGGTTCAGTCCATGGTTAACCCAAGGTGAGGCAGAACATTATGGTAGAAGTGCATGGTGAAGAGCACTGCTCCATTCACTTTGTCAGGAAGAAGAGAGAGAGAGGGGAAGGGGCTGCAGGGAACACAAACCCTTCCAGGGCACGCTCCCAGTGATCCACCTTTTCCATCCATACCCCACTACCCCACTAGTTTACAGGTATCATCCAGTCAGTCCATTCAAACTAGGATGAACTCATTAGGTTAGAGTCTCATAATCTAATCATTTCACCTCTGAATATTCCTGCATTAACACAGGTACTTTTTTGGGGGACACCTCTTATGCAAATCATAACATTATCCGAGTCTCTGCCTTTCTTTCTTTCTTTTTACTGAGTAAGGGTTTTCCAGCCTGTACTTGTTCCCTATTGTTTTTGTCTTTCATAGACATCTCCATATTGCACTTCTATTCTTCCTAGACCATTGCTTCCTGGAGAATCTTGAAGTCACACAGATGTACATGTGTATTGTTCATTGTAAACCCAAGTAATATGACAATATTACATTTATTTTTTATGGGGTACAAAGTTACTATCCCTGTGCCATACATTAGAGAATGTTCCTTGTCTCAAGTTCAAATAGTTTTTACATTTCACCAAATGCCTTTGTTTCATCCTCATGTTTATCCACACTCCCAGTCATATTACCTATTCTATTTATTTTCATCATCTCTCTGAGTCTTCTCTTTATTTATTTATTTATTTTTTAAATATGATTTTTTTATTGGTTGTTCACAACATTAAAAAGCTCTTGACATATCATATTTCATACATTAGATTCAAGTGGGTTATGAACTCCCAATTTTTACCCCAAAAGCAGATTGCAGAATCACGTCGGTTACACATCCACAATTTTACATAATGCCCTATTAGTAACTGTTGTATTCTGATACCTTTCCTATCCTCTACTATACCCCCTCCCCTCCCCTCCCATCTTCTCTCTCTATACCCCATCTACTGTAATTCATTTCTCTCCTTGTTTATTTATCCATTCCCCTCACAACCTCTTATATGTAATTTTGTATAACAATGAGGGTCTCCCTCCATTTCCATGCAATTTCCCTTTTCTCTCCCTTTCCCTCCCACCTCATGTCTCTGTTTAATGTTAATCTTTTCTTCCTGCTCTTCCTCCTGCTCTGTTCTTAGTTGCTGTCATTATATCAAAGAAGACATTTGGTATTTGTTTTTTAGGGATTGGCTAGCTTCACTAAGCATAATCTGCTCTAGTGCCATCCATTTCCCTGCAAGTTCCATGATTTTGTCATTTTTTAGTGCTGCGTAATACTCCATGGTGTATAAATGCCACATTTTTTATCCATTCATCTATTGAAGGGCATCTGGGTTGGTTCCACAGTCTAGCTATTGTGAATTGTGCTGCTATGAACATCGATGTGGCAGTATCCCTGTAGTACGCTCTTTTAAGGTCTTCAGGGAATAGTCTGAGAAGGGCAATAGCAGGGTCAAATGGTGGTTCCATTCCCAGCTTTCCCAGGAATCTCCATACTGCTTTCCAAATTGGACACACCAATTTGCAGTCCCACCAGCAATGTACAAGAGTACCCTTTTCTCCACATCCTCGCCAGCACTTGTTGTTGTTTGACTTCATAGTGGCTGCCAATCTTACTGGAGTGAGATGGTATCTTAGGGTGGTTTTGATTTGCATTTCTCTGACTGCTAGAGATGGTGAAAATTTTTTCATGTACTTGTTGATTGATTGTATATCCTCCTCTGAGAAGTGTCTGTTCAGGTCCTTGGCCCATTTGTTGATTGGGTGATTTGTTATCTTATTGTCTAATTTTTTGAGTTCTTTGTATACTCTGGATATTAGGGCTCTATCTGAAGTGTGAGGAGTAAAAATTTGTTCCCATGATGTAGGCTCCCTATTTACCTCTCTTATTGTTTCTCTTGCTGAGAAAAAACTTTTTAGTTTAAGTAAGTCCCATTTGTTGATTCTTGTTATTAACTCTTGTGCTATGGGTGTCCTATTAAGGAATTTGGAGCCCGACCCCACAATCTGTAGATCGGAGCCAACTTTTTTTTCTATCAGACACAGAGTCTCTGATTTGATATCAAGGTCCTTGATCCATTTTGAGTTAACTTTTGTGCATGGCGAGAGAAAGGGATTCAGTTTCATTTTGTTGCATATGGATTTCCAGTTTTCCCAACACCATTTGTTGAAAATGCTATCCTTCCTCCATTGCATGCTTTTAGCCCCTTTATCAAATATAAGATAGTTGTAACTTTGTGGATTAGTCTCTGTGTCCTCTATTCTATACCATTGGTCCACCCGCCTGTTTTGGTACCAGTACCATGCTGTTTTTGTCACTATTGCTCTGTAATATAGTTTGAAATCTGGTATCGCTATACCGCCTGATTCACACTTCCTGCTTAGAATTGCTTTTGCTATTCTGGGTCTTTTATTTTTCCATATGAATTTCATGATTGCTTTATCTATTTCTACAAGAAATGCCGTTGGAATTTTGATTGGCATTGCATTAAACCTATAGAGAACTTTGGGTAATATCACCATTTTGATAATGTTAGTTCTGCCTATCCATGAACATGGTATATTTTTCCATCTTCTAAGATCTTCTTCTACTTCTCTCTTTAGGGTTCTGTAGTTTTCATTGTATAAATCTTTCACCTCTTTTGTTAGGTTGATTCCCAAGTATTTTATTTTATTTTTTTGAGGATATTGTGAATGGAGTGTTTCTCCTCATTTCCGTTTCAGAAGTATTGTCACTGATATACAGAAATGCCTTTGGGGCTGGGGATTTGGCTCAAGCGGTAGCGCGCTCGCCTGGCATGCATGCAGCCCGGGTTCAATCCTCAGCACCACATACAAACAAAGATGTTGTGTCTGCCAATAACTAAAAAATAAATATTAAAAAATTCTCTCTTTCTCCTCTCTCACTCTCTCTTTAAAAAAAAAAAAGAAATGCCTTTGATTTATGCGTGTTGATTTTATATCCTGCCACTTTGCTGAATTCACTTATTAGTTCTAGTAGTTTCTTTGTAGACCCTTTTGGGTCTTCTAGGTATAGAATCATATCATCCGCAAATAGTGATAATTTAAGTTCTTCTTTTCCTATTTTTATGCCTTTAATTTCTTTCATCTGTCTAATTGCTCTGGCCAGTGTTTCGAGAACTATATTGAATAGAAGTGGTGATACAGGGCATCCCTGTCTTGTTCCAGATTTTAGTGGGAATGCCTTCCATTTTTCTCCATTCAGAATGATGCTAGCCTGAGGCTTAGCATAGATAGCTTTTACAATGTCGAGGTAAGTTCCTGTTATCCCTAGTTTTTCTAATGTTTTGAACATAAAGGGATGCTGTACTTTGTCAAATGCTTTTTCTGTGTCTATCGAGATGATCATATGGTTCTTATCTTTAAGTCTATTGATGTGGTGAATAACATTTATTGATTTCTGTATATTGAACAATCCTTGCGTCCCAGGGATGAATCCTACTTGATCATGGTGCACATTTTTATTGATGTGTTTTGGTATTCGATTCGCCAGAATTTTATTGAGGATTTTTGCATCTAGGTTCATTTGCGATATTGGTCTGTAGTTTTCTTTCTTTGAGGTGTCTTTGTCTGGTTTCAGAATCAGGGTGATGTTGGCCTCGTAGAATGAATTTGGCAGAGCTCCCTCTTTTTCTATTTCCTGAAATAACTTGAAAAGTATTGGTATTAATTCTTCTTTAAAGGTTTTGTAAAACTCCGCTGTATACCCATCCGGTCCTGGGCTTTTCTTGGTTGGTAGTCTTTTGATTGCTTCTTCTATTTCATCTATTGATATTGGTCTGTTCAAATTATGTGTATCCTCCTGACTCAGTCTGGGCAAATCATATGACTTAAGAAATTTATCGATGTCTTCACTATCTTCTATTTTATTGGAATATAGGTTTTCAAAATAATTTCTAATTGTCTTCTGTATTTCTGTAGCATCTGTTGTGATATTGCCTTTTTCATCCCCTATGTTAGTAATTTGAGTTCTCTCTCTTCTTCTCTCCATTAGCATGGCTAAAGGTCTGTCGATCTTATTTATTTTTTTGAAGAACCAACTTTTAGTTTTGTTAATTTTTTCAATACTTTCTGTTGTTTCAATTTCATTGATTTCTGCTCTGATTTTAATTATTTCTTGCCTTCTGCTACATTTGCTGTTGTTTTGCTCTTCCTTTTCTAGGGCTTTGAGATGAAGTGTGAGCTCATTTATTTGTTGGTTTTTCCTTTTTTTGAGGAATGACTTCCAGGTAATGAATTTCCCTCTTAAAACTGCTTTCATTGTGTCCCATAGATTCCGATATGTTGTGTCTGTATTTTCATTTATCTCTAAGAATTTTTTGATTTCCTCCTTTATGTCTTCTGTAACCCATTGATCATTCAGTAACATATTGTTCATTTTCCATGTGATGTAGGATTTTTCCTTCCTTCTTTTATCATTGATGTCCAGTTTCATTCTATTATGATCAGATAAAATGCATGGTATTATCTCCACCCCTTTATATGTACTTAGGGTTGCCCTATGGCATAATATATGGTCTATTTTTGAGAAGGATCCATGTGCTGCTGAGAAAAAAGTATATACACTTGATGATGGTTCATATATTCTATATATGTCAGTTAAGTCTAGGTTATTGATTGTGATATTGAGTTCTATAGTTTCTTTATTCAACTTTTGTTTGGAGGATCTGTCCAATGGTGAGAGAGGTGTGTTGAAGTCACCCATTATTATTGTGTTGTGGTCTATTTGATTCTTGAACTTGAGGAGAATTTGTTTTATGAATGTCGCAGCTCCATTATTTGGTGCATAAATACTGATAATTGTTATGTCTTGTTGGTGAATGGTTCCTTTTAACAGTATATAGTGTCCTTCCTTATCCCTTTTGATTAACTTAGTATTGAAGTTGATTTTATTCGATATGAGGATGGCCACGCCTGCTTGCTTTCGAGAACCGTATGCGTGGTATATTTTTTCCCAACCTTTCACCTTCAGCCTGTGTATGTCTTTTCCAATCAGATGTGTCTCCTGGAGGCAGCATATTGTTGGATTTGTTTTTTTAGTCCATGTTACCAGCCTATGTCGCTTTATTGGAGAGTTTAAGCCATTAACGTTTAGAGTTACTATTGATATATGGTTTGTACTTCCAGCCATGTTTGATTATTTATCTTTTTTTTTTTAAATTTAGTTTGTTTCTCCATGATTAGCCTTCCCCCTGCCCTCTGTCTTTACCGAGGCACTTCCCACTGATGGTTTTGGTTATTGTTTTTCATTTCTTCCTCGTGTAGTGTTTTGCTCAAGGCGCTTTGCAATGCTGGTTTTCTGGCTGCAAATTCTTTTAGCTTTTGTTTATCATGAAAGATTTTTATTTCGTTGTCGTACCTGAAGCTTAATTTTGCTGGATACAGAATTCTTGGTTGTCAGCCATTGTCTTTCAGTGTTTGACATACGTTGTTCCAGGATCTTCTCGCTTTCAGCGTCTGTGATGAAAAATCCATTGTTAACCTTATTGGTTTACCCCTGAATGTAATCTGCCTCCTTTCTCTTGTAGCTTTTAATATTTTCTCTTTGTTCTGTATATTGGATATCTTCATAACAATGTGTCTTGTCATTGGTCTACTGTGATTTTGTGTGTTCGGTGTCCTGTATGCATCTACAATTTGTATATCCGTTTCCTTTTTTATTTCTGGAAAATTTTCTGTAATTATTTCATTCAGCAGGTTACTCATTCCCTTGGTTTGAATCTCTATACCTTCCTCTATCCCAATGACTCTTAAATTTGGTTTTTTTATGTTATCCCATATCTCTTGGATGTTTTTCTCATGATTTTTTACCAGCCTTTCTGAGTTGGTAGACTCTTTTCAAGATGATATATTTTGTCTTCATTATCTGACGTTCTGGCTTCTACTTGCTCCACTCTGTTAGTGATACTCTCATTTGAGTTTTTAATTTGGTTTATAGTATCCTTCATTTCTATAATTATTGTTTGATTTTTTTTAATAATCTCTATCTCCTGATAAAGATGCTTAACTTCTTCTTTTATCTGTTTATGTAATTCATTTTCAATGTGTTCTTTCACTGTTTGAATTTGCTGTCTCGTATCCTCTTTAAGGTTCCATTCCATCTGTCTAAGGTATTCCTTGAGTTCTTTATATGACCATTTTTCTGATGACTCTAGGTCCTCCTGAATATTTAGGCTGTCCTGCATTGTTTGTACTCCTTTTCTTCCCTGATTTTTCATGCTGCTCATATTACTTCTTGTTCTGTTTGACTGCTGAGTTACTGTTTACTCCTATAAATTTATTTGATGCTTGGAGGAAAGGTATTAGAAGGGAAGGGAGGAAGTCACTGTAGCTGCTGGTTTCAATGAAGTTATCTCCTCCGCCGCAGTCTGGTGACGTCAGTTCTCTGCCATGGTGGTGTCTCTTGCAAATGGCGACAGTTCCTTTCCCTTTGCCGGGTGACCAATGCAACAGATGGGTCCTGACTGTCTCTCCTAAGCCCCGTTTCAATCCTGTGGCCACTGCCTATGAAGGCTCTGTTGGCATCTACCTCCTAAGGATCAGAAGGGTCGACCAGTTGTTTCAGCGGGATGGATTAGTGCTGAGTCAAAGCTGTTTGTCCGATTTTACAGTCACAAAAGCCCTTCTGGCACTTGTTTGGTAATCTGGAGGCAGGTAACCATCACAACAGTTGCACACACCTTGGGAATCGCACACCTTATTTCTCTCAGCATGTCTTAAAGTTCCATCTATTTTGTCCATTTCCAGAGCACCATTGTGCACAAGTCTTTGCACTTTCCTTAATCATTCTTGATTCCATGTATACAGGGTTCACATGAATCTCACGCTATCGAGGACGTCCCGCATGTAGAAGACCCGGGTATTAATATCCCAGATCAAACTGTAATTAAGATAGGCCCTGTGTCCCTGTCCAAGTCCAACAGCAAGGCCGTGTCCGCCTTCCCTATTAGCAAGGACAACCTCTTTGGTGGCGTGATGAACCCTAATGAAGTTTTCTGTTCAGTTCCGGGTTGACTCTCACTCCTCAGCTCCACCTTGAAGTTCAAGGTCACAGACCTCGAAGTACAAGGTCACAGTGGCAGAAGTGCAGCAGTGCCTCTCACCGCCCGAATGTCTTAAACGCGTCGCTGCTGGGCGGAGTGCTCAGGAGGGCGAAGTCTCAGTAACAACCCCAACAGCCACACGGAAAACAGCGCCAAAAGCAGTGACAAAGAGGAGAAGCATAGAAAGTGAGGCTCTCCTCCCGCCTCGGCCCCGCCCGTCCCTCTCTGAGTCTTTTCATACCAAATCACCTATCATCTGGCCCCAGTCTTTACTAGCTCTCTTAGGACAATCATTTAAGAATTTTAATCCATTCCTCTGTGGGATGGGGATCACTGTTTTGGGGGACCCAACACCTTCTTTCTTCTTTGTTTTGATAGGATACTTCCCTATTTTCTTGATATGCATTTTCATTCATGCATTTAAGGCCAACTCCTGAGTCCTTGCATGTTTGAAATCATCATTATTATAGTCTGAGACGTGGTTAAAAAGTTGATTATAGAAATCTGGATTTAAAAATAACTTCCCTAGGATTTTAAAGACTTTTCTTCATTGCTTTTTTATATTCTATATTCTGATGAGAAGGTTAATATCTTTAATTTTCAGGTGAGCTTTGTGTGTGAGCTGTCCCTTCTATTTGGTAATTCTTCTCTTTATCCTCAGAAGTATGAAATTTTTCCAGGACACATTGAAATCCTGGTCACAGAATATGTCCTTTCAATTTGAAGTCTGGGTCTACTTCTCTTAGTTAGGGATACTTAGTACCTTCTAAGTACCTCTGTGATAATCTTTCTTCCCCTCCTCCCATATAATTTTTTTGGATGTAAAACATCTTGTAATAGCACTTTGAATTTTTTTGTCTTTCCTTCCATGTTTTAATTTCCTTTCATTGTAGTCTTACAATAAAAGATTTCTGTAGATTTATTATCTAGCTTTTCCAGTGAATTTTTATTTTGGCAATAATATTTTAATGTCCAAAAGGTTTTATTATTATCTGATAATTCCTCTTTCATTCTGTGTTGTAGTAATTTTATGGATACAGTGTCAAAAATGAATAATTTGGGGGAAAATGAGTATAATCAAAATAGTATATGATGTATATTTATTATAAATATATGATAAAATGAATATTGTGTACCCCAAACTCTGGTTAGGCAGTATGGAAGTTCCTGTATTTTGCTTCTTTATTATATTTCCCTTCTGTCCAGAGATAACCTCTGTACTGAAGATCTTCCTTTAAAACAAAATAGTTTTATTGTCAATGTATATATTCCTAAATGCCAGTTATTTAGTTTTGCTTGCTTTTGAACTTTATGAATGGATTTATACTGCAAATTTTTCCTTGTGAATTGAGTCTTTGGATTTAGTATATTTACTCAGTTGTCAATAGCTTTCATTCTCTACTGTTTTTAGTTGATTGTTTATACCTTCATAAAAGCACTATTATTATTATAATGAAGTTTCAATAGGAGAGGAGATAAATGTGTGCTCTGTCCTATTAAGCTAGAAGTCTAGATGAGATTTTTAATTAGTATGTAAATTGTGCTTTTATTAATTTATAATTAATCTTATTATCATTTAAATATTTATTACCTGTGCCATATCTGATAGTAACAATTTCAAATGTTTTGAAATCCAAAATATGAAGTAAATGTGTTATGGAAATAGTAGATGTAATGAACTTGGGATTAGTCAACCCTGGATTGATATACCTTCTCTGTCATCTTTTAATTGAAAGATAATGGGCAAATCACTTAACATCCAAAATCCTCCAATTTTCTCCTCTGTAAATGGGATTAATAATACCTAACCCGATTTGTTATATGATGAGTACATGACATAGTATATGTGATAGGGTTAAACTAGTGCTCAGGCACATAGTAATTTTTTTTTTTTTTTGGTTGTAGATGAACACAATACCTTTATTTTATTTTATTTTTTCCTTTTTTTTATGTGGTGCCAGGGATTGAACCCAATGCCTCATGCATGCTAGGCAAATGCTCTACCACTGAGCCACAACCCCGCCCCCCCCATAGTAAATGTAAGTTCAATAAATACAAGTACTGTTCCTCACTTACACTAAAGAAGAATGAGATTTTCTATCCTAATGTATCTTACAAATAGGGCTAGTGTCACGTTCTGAATAGTCACATAGTGCCCTGTCTCAGAAGGGCCTTATACTTGGTTTAATGTGCTGCTGTCACTGTCTTGAAATTATTAATAATTTTATATTTGAACTCGTGTTGTGTAAGTGAAATCTGGTGTGGTGATGAAGTATATGCATGAGCAGAGGAGATACATTTAATATGTCGAGTCCACCTTTCCTTGACACCCCATTCAAATGTAGTGTTTGCGATGCTCCATGAACACAAGATTCTAATGAATGCACCTGATTCATGGGGTTCCATGAGATTCAAACTAATACAGGGGAAGTGTATTCATTATCAATGTCTACTGCAGAATAACTGAGGGAGACATGAGAGGCCATGCTTTGTTTGAAGAATACTTACTTTGAATGCAGAAAGAAGGCAGTGTGGCAGCCTAAGAAACATGAATGACCATGAATAACTTTCATTTTTTTTCACTCCTGTTGCTTCCCTCTATTTGCTAACTACTTACACAGAAAATGATAACATGCAAAGGGAAGGATAGGGTAATCCACAGTTCTTTTCCCTTCCAGTGCTTCCCTTTCTTGAGCAAAGGTAGACAGAGTATTGATAGAATGTGCTGGTACCAAAAAAATGAAATAAAAACACTTTGTTTTGTGCAAGATTTTCATGCTTCTGCTAAGAATAAAATACGTTTGTATGTATGAGCTACAAAATCTGAATTGTGTAATTTTGGTGATTCTACATATCAGTTAAATGCTGTTTTAAAACAATTACTGAATAATATCAACACAAATGGTAAATTCACCCTAGTTTAAATTTTTATTTTTCTTAGAATGTCATTAAATTGTGAATAAAAAACAATACAGGGGCTGGGGATGTGGCTCAAGCAGTAGCGCACTAGCCTGGCATGCATGCGGCCCGGGTTCGATCCTCAGCACCACATACAAACAAAGATATTGTGTCCGCAGAAAACTAAAAAATAAATGTTGAAATTCTCTCTCTCTCTCTCTCTCTCTCTCTCTCTCTAAAAACAAACAAACAAACAAAAAAACAATACAACTTCTCAAGGATGACCATTAAAGAAAAGAAAAAGCTTTACATTTTAGTAACTTCAATAGCACTGTTTTTCTCAGCATTTTGAACAAGGGGCTTCATGCTTTAATTTTGTACTAGGCCTCCCAAATTATGTAGCTTGTTCTGCTCACATGAACATTCACTGAATTAGAAAGACCACTCTATCAGCCCAATCTAGAAATGATAGCCAGTAAGTTGGATTTGCAATTTTCTTTTATGACAACTAAAGACAACATCATAGAACACAATTTAATTTGGTTTATATGTAATTAGTTTTTATTGAGTGATGAGTCTAGGCCCAAACAAAACTTCTTAAATGGAAGAAGTAGAAAGGGAAGAAATAGTAATCTACCAGTGGGTTTTAATGATTTTTTCTTTCTTTATTTTTGTTTTTTTAAGATGAGGTCTTACTGTTAGCCTCAAATTCCTGGACTCAAGTGATCCTCCTGTGTCAGCCTCCCAAGTAGCTGGGACCACAGTTGTGTGTCACTGCACTAGACTGGATTTCAGTGATTTTAAGGGAAGAAATTAAAGAACAAGACCATGAGGAAGGTGTGCCAAATGTGAATACCCATTTGGGGCTATTTTACACCTTTGCAAAAGGTTGTGTGTGAGTATCCTTAAAAGATTCTAGAATCTAGTGCCACCCTAGTTTTCTGTCACAGTCCTGCAAACTAATAGATATTCACTGACTGGAGACATGAAAGAAGAGACAGAATTAAATAACTTAGCTGTTTAAATGTGAAATATTTTTAAAAAGTGTTTTAACTGTTCATCACATAATAACGACAAAGGGGTAACTAATAACATTAGTGTGCAAAATTAATTCTATATTTTCCATTTTTGTATCTTTAAAAATAGATCTGTTATATTTTAAATAATTTTGACAAATAACATGCTATAAGAGGTAATAGTAGCCAAGACAAAATCCATTGACAAGAGAAAGACAGAAAAGATTAACAATCCTATAAGCTGAGTCGAAGAGAAGTTTCAGGGAAGACTTTCAGGGAAGGTTTTATTGTGATTACTTATTTCTCACAAGCTCATAAAAGTGATAGATAGTTTCAGAACTTGAGTCATATGCCCAACTGTGTGACATTTATTTCACTTTAGAAATGCATTCAAATGTCGCAGCAAACTTGGGGTTTGACTGCTTTAACATGGGTAGTTGCCTGTAGGTGACACCACTTGTGGTTTGTGCAGACCAATGTGGTTTTAAAGAATATCCTTTGAGAATTAAGAATCTAAAGAAAAACAAAGTAACAGAAGGAGTCAAAGAAAATCATTTTTGTTCAGAGGACACACAAACACAAGCACACACAAGCATTCCTTGTTCAGATCTCAAGAGTGCTTTGACTATATGAGGTTAGCATATGGATAAACTCAGGTCTTACAGGAAATACCTAGTATTTATCATACAAAAAAAGTCAAATGTTTTTGCATTTTTATGATGCTATCACTTCCATTTTATGTTTTCTTCTTATTGATAATTGTCAAGTATTACAATGTTATATTGATTGATTTTTCTTAATCTTTACCCATAGTCTGGTGTCTTTGGAGGATCTTTGCTCTCTGAGAAATGGGAGCCATTTAAAAATTTTTATTTTTGCTAGCCTCCTGCTTTAATAACTTCTATGATATGTTGAAAGTAAGCAAGAAACAGGATGCTTTGTGGATAAAAGTCATTAGGCTTTTCAAATGTTGAATTAATGACTTAGCCTCCTATTTTCCTTTAAATATCTCTAAAGCTATAGAAATGAGGTCCTCCTCTGTTTGTTTTCCACAGGTAAAGATTAAGACTTCAAAAGAAAAAAGTTGGTTGATGTTTTACAACTTCACATTGATAGTTGTATAAAATAAAAGAAAGATAATTAATATGAATATATTTTGACACCTGATGAGTACTGCTTTTCCTAAAAGCTCATGAAAGTCTATTATTTCAAATAGTAATAATAATAATAATAATAATAATAATAATAATAATAATAATAATAAAAACCACAATTTAATCCATATAATCTTTGCAACTCTTCTAGAAAGCAGTTACTATTATTCCCATCTTACAGACAAAGAAAATGAAGAAATATGCTAAGGCTATACATACCTAGTAAGTGATGGATATACAACTTGAACTCAGGATGTCTAGTATTACTAAATTATACTTATTTTTCAGCTTTTGTCTAGAATCTTAAAATTTAGAATCAAACTTTCCATGCAATTAAGTGATATTGTCATTTGATGATAATACATTTGGATTTAAGTTTTTATCTTCTGGTTATAATGTGTATTTTGAAAATTTAGAATAAGAGTAAAATATTTCATTAAAAATTTATTAAGATACAGAGAATTTATCACATGTTATATGGATTCTGAGAAAAACTTATGTTCCCCTGTGTTGGTTATTATACTAGAAATGGAAGTGATATTTACTGTTTTCCTGGCGCTGAATTCTACTGCATTGGAATGCTAGGTAGGAAGGTTTTGCCTTTTGTTTCTCTATAGTCCAGGAGTTCTTACAAATTTATGTGATTGATACCAGCCAGCAATAGGAGAAGCTTGAAGATAGCACTTGCAAACATATTAGAGCATAACAATACTTTTCAGGGAAGATTGCCTACTGGCAACCTGCCCCAAATGCAGAATAGCACAGAAATCAAGGGTGGAAAAGATGGAGAGTTTCAATAAATAGTTGTTGATTTGATGCTATTTGATTCTAAATTATTTAAAGATGATTATTCTTGTGCCACTTTGGTTATATTTCACTATGCTGCTCTTCTCATAATTAGCCCATCTCCTCTGCTTCCTTTATATACTTGTATAAACCATATTTATGGCTCTATGATGCATCCTTAGAAAGAGAAGATGGTGAATGCTAGTGACATAGTACTCAATATTGTTAGTAAATAGATTTTGTGGTAATTAAGGATAAGAATATTAAGCAAATTTCCCTAACAGAGTTTTTAAGGAATTTTATGTAGCAACTGATTTTCCTATGTACGTAGTAATAGAATTGATTTTAGTATCAATTTAATTAGAATATGTAATTCTTTAAATGGGCAAAAGCTATAAATAGGTCTTTAACAGGATGAACTTAAAAAAAGATAACATACATATGGCAAATTTTCTTTCGTTGTTAGCAATTAAATGTGCAAATAAAAATTTGCAATATCAAATTGGCAATGAAAGTGAATTTAATTCAGTGATTAATGTTATAAGAAAATGGGCACTCATATAATTTTAAGGGAAGATCAACTAATTTTTCTAGAAAACAATTTAGCTATGTAAAGGAATAAAAATCTTAAAGTATTTGTACTCATGACATAGCAATCCTACTTTCAAGATTATATTTAGATGATATTGCATGAACATATAAGGATAAATATTTAAATATTATTTATAATAACCCCAAATTTAGAAACAATCTTAGTGTCTAACAGTAAGAATTTATTATTAAATTAATGTGACTGTTTGAAAGCAAACAAAAAACCAGAAGACAAATATTTAGTGATGAAGAAAGATGTTTACAAATATTTTTAAGTTAAAAAAATGCAAAACTATGTATTATTATCATTTTTGAGGAAATATACTAAAAAATGGAATAATACATACCAAACAGCAAACTGGGTATATTTTTGGTAGACTTATAGGTGATTCTAATTTTCTTTATGCTTTTCTAACTTTTCAAGTTTTACAGTGAACATGTATTTGTAATATGTGAAGTATATTAGCAGTTATATTTTTCTCAGGGGAAAGAAAGATGCCACTTGTTTTTTTTTTTTTTTTAAAGAGAGAGTGAGAGAGGAGAGAGAGAGAGAGCATTTTAATATTTATTTTTTAGTTCTCGGCGGACACAACATCTTTGTTGGTATGTGGTGCTGAGGATCGAACCCGGGCCGCACGCATGCCAGGCGAGTGCGCTACTGCTTGAGCCACATCCCCAGCCCCTTGCCACTTGTTTTTGTCAGCTATTTTTTTGCCACTGTGACCAAAGATCTGACAAGAACAATTTTAGAGGAAGAAAAATGTATTTGGTGTTCACAGTTTTAGAGATTTCTGTTCATAGACAACCAACTTCATTGTTCTGGGCTCAAGGTGAGGCAGAAATCATGGAGAAAAAGGAAAGCAGCTCAGGACATGACCACCAGGAAAGAGGGAGACAGAGAAGATACAAGAGAGAAGAGAAAGGAGAGAGAGAGCATGCTCCACTCATCAGGGACAAAATATCAGCTCTAAAGTCTACCCTCACTGACCTATCTCCTCTAGCCATACCCTACCCACTATAGTCATAACCCATTCATTTTACCCCTAAACTTTCTTGAATTGTCTCACACATGAGCTTTTGGGAGATACCTTATATCTAAATCATAACACCTCTTAATTATTATTACTCTATGTCTGAGTCAGTTAAGACTGCTATAACCAACTTTGATGTCTTAAAGAGCAAAGATTTATATAAGAACGACACAGAATCTTCTCCTAGTACTGGGGACTGAAACGTCCATGATCAAGGTGCTCATAGATCCATTGTGATCATCTCTTTCCTGCTAGCAGATTCATTGTGATCATCAGGAGGGTTGAGAAAGGGTAAGAGAGAGAAAGAAGGTGGGGGGAGGTGCCGCAGTCTGGCTGGGCACAGTTCAGGAGCCACTTGTCAAAAGAAACTAACTTTATTTTTAGAACTAAAAACACCAAACAAAACCGCTCCTCAGGAAAAACCCCTCAGAGCCCAACTGCCACCACCGGCTTCCCACAAGCCTCTCACCCCCACACAACCCTCACCACCTCCCACAATCCTCCTGTTCTTGAGGCCGATTGGCTGGGTCGTGTGGGTGGAGCCAAAGAAGTCCCCCAATGAGCAGCTCCGTGGAGGAGCCAATCAGCTAGATGTTGCTGGGGCCGCTGTGAGCCAATCATCAGCTGGCAGTCTGAAGGGCAGGGAAACAGCCCAATGAACATCACGGCAGAGGAGCCAATCAGCTAGATGTTGCTGGGGCTGCTGTGAGCCAATCATCAGCCGGCAGCTGGAAGTTTGCTGGCAGCTGGAAGTTTGCTGGGGCCCCTTTGGCTGTGGCTCTCAACATCTCCCCCTCTCTGTTTAAACAACAAGCATGTGGCTTGGGGACCGTGCCTGCCTTAGGTTGTCCAATACTACATATGGTCCTTACCCGTCTTCGGATGAGCTGACCTCAGGGCGTCAGCCTCCTGTCTTAGGTTGGTACCATTGTAATTGGATCTTACCCGTCATTGACTACCGGTCCAGTATACAGCCACACCTGTGGAGAGGTCTTTGAAGCAGAAGGGAGGAAGATACACCAAGCCAACTGATGGCTCTTGTTGGAAAAATTGTACCACCAATGACATCATCAGCAAAAATACCCCAACACTACCACAAGTTGCTGCACCAACAGATAGTTCACAATGCATAGTCTAGGCAAGTCTAGGCAAGTTCTGCAAGTTCTGCACATAGTCTAGGCAAGTTCTGCAAGCAGTTCAGTGATGGCTATTGCAGAAGCTGTAGATTAGTTTTATCTTTGTCTTCACCGGCACTGGGAGGAAGATAGGAATTCTAGCAATAATGGCTAAAGAAAAAATTGTGTAACATTCCAGAAGACACTAAAAGAAAACAATTTTCTTAACAATTTACATTATCTTGAAGAGAATTATTAAATATAATGAAAAGGTAAGGTGAGAATTATTAAATATAATGAAAAGGGAAGGTGAAAGTAAACAAACAGATCTGTTAACCTCCTTTTTTGTTTACATATTAAAACAATTCTTAATAGTTATTTACCCAATTTAAATTAAACCATTTAAATCACGTGAATAAAAAAAAATATTTGGATCCATTTTTTCATGAGCGCTCATCATATATGATATATGGACATACGTACATTCAAACATATAACACAAAACACAAGTGTGCACACATAATATAATACATATAACACATAACATAATAGTAAAGGCCTTATAACTTTTTACAGGTGAAATCTCCATTGCAATGTTTAAAAACTCTATAGTCAAAAAAAAAAAAAAAAAAAGAACTGATCAGCAAAACATTAACCTAGGTCTGTATGAGCTCAAAAAACAAAATAGAACTTCATGATATGGGAAAGGGCAATAATAAAATAGATATTGAAAAAAGCATCCTGGTTCTGTCGCAGATGTAAGGATAGCCAAATTGGAGTTTTGGATAACAGCTGTTATGGATTTGAGCCAAATCATCTTCTTTTTGGTCTATAGAAATCGCTTTAGTTAATCTCTCTGGAATCCAAATCGGCTGCTGTTCTCCCTGTGGAAATACACAAACAGGCCCCCGACTCCAGACAATTACTGGGTCAGGACCTTTCCATTGTCCTGTTAGAATATCTTTCCAAAGTACCTTGGGCTTATGTACATTTTTTGGACACATATGCCTTTCTGCAGCACTAAGTCCTGATGAATCCAAATTTAAAAAGTTTAGAGTAAAAAGGGTTATTTTAAGTTTATCTTTGGGGAATATATACCCCTTCCCAATTCCGTCTTTTTGCTTTAATAAGTACATTTTAATAGTTTGATGAGCTCTTTCAACTATGCCTTGTCCCTGTGGATTGTATGGGATTCCTGTTATATGAGTAATGCCAAATGATGAGCAAAATTGTTTAAAAGAGGTAGAAGTATAACCAGGGGCATTATCTGTTTTTAACTGTTTTATTTATATAAGATTTATATAAGAACGACACAGAATCTTATCCTAGTACTGGGGACTGAAACGTCCATGATCAAGGTGCTCATAGATCCATTGTGATCATCTCTTTCCTGCTAGCAGATTCATTGTGATCATCAGGAGGGTTGAGAAAGGGTAAGAGAGAGAAAGAAGGTGGGGGGAGGAAAGGGAGATCTTTTCTAGGTGTAAACTTGCAGCTCATTCACTTTTTAGGGTATTCACTATATTGTGCAACTATCACCACTATCCTACACTAGATGTTTTTATAAGTCACAAAAAGAAAGTTGGTAACTATTAGCAGTTAGCTTCAACTCCATTCTATGTAAAAAAATCTACTTTTTGTGTCTATGTATTTTTCTATTCTGGACATTTTATATAAATAGAATTATGTATTTTTTATTTCTGCCTTCTTTCACTTGGCATAAGTTTTCAAGGTTCACCCATGTTGAATGTAGTAGTACTTCATTCTTATGACTGAATAATATTCCATTGTATGGGTATATAATTCAGTAACTCATTAATTCATTAATGAATAGCTAAGTTGTCACTATTTTTGACTATTATGAATTATATAGGAATAAACTTTAGTATAGAAATTTTTGTATGAATATATGTTTTTAATTCACTAGGGAATATTTCTAAGCAGTAGAATTGGTGGGTCATATGGTAATTCCATGTTTAACTTTTAAAGAAACTGCCAACTTGTTTTCCATAAGGCTATAGCATTTTTCATTCTTGTGAGTGATGTCTGAAGATTTCAATTTATCCACCTGTAATTCTTCTAATTTCCCATTTTATTTTGCAGCAGACATCTTGGGGTGTGTGTGTATCTCATTAAAGTCTCTTTTGCTCTTATTGTTTTTAAGTGTGCGATGCAATATTGCTAACTATGCGCACATTGTTTTATGTTAGATCTCTGAAACTTTTGCATCTTGCAAGGCTGAAATTCCATATCCATTGTTATGATTTAGACATTTGGTGTCCCCCAAAACTCATGTGTGAGACACTGTGAGAAAGTTCAAAGATGAAATGATTAGGTTATGAGAGTCTTAACCTAATCAGTGTGTTGATTCCCTTGTAGGGATTAACTGGGTAGTGACTATAAGCAGGTGACTAACACCTTTGAAATTGTGAGTGGCAAATAAACTTTTCCTTCTATAATATTATTCTTGTCATGGCTTTTGGCTCAGTGATGAAAAACCTGACTTAAATACCCATCAAAAAGCAATTTTCCATTTCCCACTTTCTCTAGCCTTAGGAAACCTTTCTGCTTCTATGAGTTCTACTCTTTAGATACCTTACATAAGTAAAATAATTCAGCATTTGTCCCATGACTGGTTTATTTCACTTGACATAATATCCTTAAGGTTTATCTATCTATACTTCGGGATAATATATTTATGCAAACTAGAAATGGCAGACAACATCCTTAATTAAAACATTTCAAAATAGAAAAAAATATTATTCTTTACAAAATACATGCATCAAAAAAGTCTAATAAGTAAAAGATAAATTATTCAAGGTAATAAGTAAATTTAGCAAGGTTGTTAGACACAAGATATATATGAAATATAATAGTTATTTATTATTTCTAAATATTTTTATATATGAGCAGGAAAGAATAAAACAGCCACCAAGTATGGGCAGATTTTTTTTTTATAAAGTAGAAACTGTAATACCTCAAATCCACACAGCTAAAGAGGAAGACACATAAACAATATGAAGAAACAAGGGAAGAAAGTGGCCCAAACACACCAAGCTGATACAATAATAGATCCCTTTGACAACACAGTAGATGAAATGTCAGAGAAGGAGTACAGAATGTACATAAATAAAATGATCTATTAAGCAAAAAATAAATTAAGAGAGCAAATATGGGCAATAATTGACCACTCCAACAATGAGATATGAGGAGAAATACAGATAGCAAAAGATTACTTCAAGAATGAGATAGAGACTCTGAAAAAAGCCCAAACAGAAATTCTTGAAATGAAGGAAACAAAAAACCAAATAAAAAATTTAATAGAAGGCATAAAAAACAGACTAGATCACTTGGAAGATAGAACCTCAGACAATGAAGACAAAACATATAATCTTGAAAATAAAGTTGTCCAGGGGTTGGGAGTGTGGCTCAGTGGTAGAGCACTCACCTAGCACAGGTGGGACCTGGGTTCAATCCTCAGTACCACATAAAAATAAAGGCATTGTGTTGTGTCCATCTACACCAAAAAATAAATATGTTTTTTAAAAAATAAAGTTGCCCACACAGCAAAGATGATGAGAAACCATGAATAGAACCTCTGAGCATTATGAAACAACATGAAAAGACCAGATCTAAGAATTATCAGGATAGAGGAAGGCACAGAGATACAAACCAAATGAATGCACAATCTCTTCAATGAAATAATATCAGAAAATTTCCCAATCATGAAGAATGAATTGAAAAATCAAATACAAGAGGCTTATAGGACACCAAATATACAAAATTACAACAGGTCCACACCAAGGCACATTATAATGAAAATGCTTACCATAAAGAATAAGGAGAGAATTTTAAATGCCACAAGAGAAATGTTTCCAATTACATACAGGGGGAAACCAATTCAGATCTCAGCAGATTTCTCAACCCAGACCATCAAAGCTAGGAGATCCTGAAACAACATATACCAAGCTCTGAAAGAAAATTGATGCCAATCAAGAATCTTACATGCAGCAAAATTAAGCTTCAGATTTGATGATGAAATAAAAATCTTCCATGACAAACAAAAAATTAAAATGATTTACCACAAGAAAGCCTGACTACAAAATATTCTTGGCAAAATACTCCATGAGGATGAAATGAAAAACAACAAAAACAACAAAATTCAGCAAAGGGAAGAACTACTCTATAGTTCTTGTCAGATATATTGATTGATATAGTGATTGGTCACAGCAATGCAAAAGCTGACTAAAACAATATTGTATTTGTTTGGCATGGTTTTTGTAACAAAATACCACAGGTTGGGATGGCTTAAACAATAGAATTAAAATTTTCACAGTTATGAAGACTAGAAGTCCAATATCAAGGATTCAGTAGTGTTGATTTCTCCTACCACCACCGTCAGTTTGCAGATGGCTGCCTTCTCACTATATTCTCATATAAATTTTACTCTGTCACAAGTGTCCCTCATGCCTTTCTTTTCTTAAAATGATAGCAATCACATTGGATCAGAAAACTGTTCTAAAAACCTAATTTAACTATAGTTATCTTTAAGGACTGCATTTCCAAATGTCATCACACATCCTAAAGTATTAGGAATTAGGTCTTCAACTTCTAAATTTTTGGTTCACACACACACACACACACACACACACATATACATATATACACACACACACACACATATGTATATAAAACAAAAGACTTTCTCTCTAATGTGTTTTAGGAACTCTTTAGAGCCAATAGGAAAAAGACAGAAATCCCAGTAGAAAATAGGCAAAATACCTCAGCAGAGTCTTCTCTCTATAAAAAAGAAAATTTGAAGGCTGTAAAGAAATTTTCAATATTATTACTCATCAGTGAAATAGAAATTTAAATTACATCAAGAAATACTATGTACCTAGAATTATGGTTATAGACTGTTAATACTGAAGGTTGACAAAAATGTTGATCAACTGGAAACTCAAACACTAATGGCAAGAGGAGATCCAACATGGTGGCGGGCGTGGAGAGATCAAGTCTCTGACCTCTTCAGCTGCGCGGGCATAGGGAGTCGTAAACTGTCTAAATGCTGTTTGATCAGGATCACTAGGCAATGATGAGCTGACATGGATCTGGGGCGAACAGTCTGGGCCTCTCAGAACACACACTGAGCCTGGATCAGCTGCATTCAAGCTCCCATTCGCCTGCTTCTCCCAGCCAAACTGCTGTGACTCAGCACTAATGATCCTGCTGAAACAACTGGTCGGCCTTTCTGAGCTTACGGAGGTAAATGCCAACTGAGCTTTCATAGGCAGTGGCCATAGGATTGAAACGGGGCTTGGGAGAGACAGTCAGGACCCACCTGTTGCATTGGTCACCTGCCAAAGGGAACCAGCTGTTACCATATGCATGGGATACCACCATGGCAGAGGACTGACATCACCAGAACGCAGCTGAGGAGATAACTTCATTGAAACCAGCAGCGACAGGTGTGTAATCCCCTAGCATTCCCTCTCCACACAGCGGGGAAACCTTAAGGGCCCCTCCCAGCTCTCCTGTAAGGGCCCCTCTCAGCTTTCCCATGAGCGTGATAGACCCAGGGAATCAGGAGTGGCACGGGACTCGCGGCATGGAACTCCCGGCTACCGCTCCCACCAGTGCTGACAACTGAGGTCTCTTGCACCAGCTACCGGGGGCTTGGCTACAGGAGGGCAAGCAAATTCGCTGGGGGTTCTCAGCCCCGAGCTCTACCAACTTAGGGTCTGAGGGAATGGCAAACAGGGAGAGTATGCCCAGGCGTTCATGAAAACAGGGCTCCCAGGAGCAGCAGACCTGGCGTGTAGCCAGTATTGTGGTGAGCATCACCGGTGAGCGGGGCCTGCCTTGAGGAAAGTGGGGAAGTGACTAGACACAAGAGAAGGCCCTAGGCACTCAGGATTGGAGACCCGCCCAGTCTGGGAGGAAGAGCTTCTGCACAGTGATTGGTTCCCGCCTATTGAGAGGAGAAGCTTGGCTCAGTGGGCACAGCTCCACCTACTGGAAGAGAAGTTAATCAAACTCTAAGACTGCATTTATTATTTTTTTTTAAATTTGGGTATTTTTTTCATTTTCATTTTTTTGCTGTTGTTGGTTTTTAAATTTTTTTTTAAAATTTTTAAAATTTTTTAAATTTATTTTATTTTATTTATTTATTTTTTAAATTTTAATTTTCATTTTTTTTATTATTTTTTAAATTTTATTCTTTTATATTTTTTTCCTTTTGTCTTTTCACTTCTTTTCAATTTTCTTATTCCCCCTTCCTTGAATTCTACCTGCTTACTCTAGTTCTCCTTAGTAACTTCATCCCTTCCCTTCTAATACCTTTCCTCCCAAGCATCAAATAAATTTATAGGAGTAAACAGTAACTCAGCAGTCAAACAGAACAAGAAGTAACATGAGCAGCATGAAAAATCAGGGAAGAAAAGGAGTACAAACAATGCAGGACAGCCTAAATATTCAGGAGGACCTAGAGTCATCAGAAAAATGGTCATATAAAGAACTCAAGGAATACCTTAGACAGATGGAATGGAACCTTCAAGAGGATACGAGACAGCAAATTCAAACAGTGAAAGAACACATTGAAAATGAATTACATAAACAGATAAAAGAAGAAGTTAAGCATCTTTATCAGGAGATAGAGATTATTTAAAAAATCAAACAATAA
Source organism: Spermophilus citellus (assembly GCF_964194105.1). Lineage (NCBI taxonomy): Eukaryota > Metazoa > Chordata > Mammalia > Rodentia > Sciuridae > Spermophilus > Spermophilus citellus. The sequence goes on along the minus strand of NC_138186.1, from coordinate 88,749,477 downwards.
TTATAGAAATGAAGGATACTATAAACCAAATTAAAAACTCAAATGAGAGTATCACTAACAGAGTGGAGCAAGTAGAAGCCAGAACGTCAGATAATGAAGACAAAATATATCATCTTGAAAAGAGTCTACCAACTCAGAAAGGCTGGTAAAAAATCACGAGAAAAACATCCAAGAGATATGAGATAACATAAAAAAACCAAATTTAAGAGTCATCGGGATAGAGGAATGTATAGAGATTCAAACCAAGGGAATGAGTAACCTGCTGAATGAAATAATTACAGAAAATTTTCCAGAAATAAAAAAGGAAACGGATATACAAATTGTAGATGCATACAGGACACTGAACACACAAAATCACAGTAGACCAATGCCAAGACACATTGTTATGAAGATATCCAATATACAGAACAAAGAGAAAATATTAAAAGCTACAAGAGAAAGGAGGCAGATTACATTCAGGGGTAAACCAATAAAGTTAACAATGGATTTTTCATCACAGACGCTGAAAGCGAGAAGATCCTGGAACAACGTATGTCAAACACTGAAAGACAATGGCTGACAACCAAGAATTCTGTATCCAGCAAAATTAAGCTTCAGGTACGACAACGAAATAAAAATCTTTCATGATAAACAAAAGCTAAAAGAATTTGCAGCCAGAAAACCAGCATTGCAAAGCGCCTTGAGCAAAACACTACACGAGGAAGAAATGAAAAACAATAACCAAAACCATCAGTGGGAAGTGCCTCGGTAAAGACAGAGGGCAGGGGGAAGGCTAATCATGGAGAAACAAACTAAATTAAAAAAAAAAAGATAAATAATCAAACATGGCTGGAAGTACAAACCATATATCAATAGTAACTCTAAACGTTAATGGCTTAAACTCTCCAATAAAGCGACATAGGCTGGTAACATGGACTAAAAAAACAAATCCAACAATATGCTGCCTCCAGGAGACACATCTGATTGGAAAAGACATACACAGGCTGAAGGTGAAAGGTTGGGAAAAAATATACCACGCATACAGTCCTCGAAAGCAAGCAGGCGTGGCCATCCTCATATCGAATAAAATCAACTTCAGTACTAAGTTAATCAAAAGGGATAAGGAAGGACATTATATACTGTTAAAAGGAACCATTCACCAACAAGACATAACAATTATCAGTATTTATGCACCAAATAATGGTGCTGCGACATTCATAAAACAAATTCTCCTCAAGTTCAAGAATCAAATAGACCACAACACAATAATAATGGGTGACTTCAACACACCTCTCTCACCATTGGACAGATCCTCCAAACAAAAGTTGAATAAAGAAACTATAGAACTCAATATCACAATCAATAACCTAGACTTAACTGACATATATAGAATATATCAACCATCATATAGTGTATATACTTTTTTCTCAGCAGCACATGGATCCTTCTCAAAAATAGACCATATATTATGCCATAGGGCAACCCTATGTACATATAAAGGGGTGGAGATAATACCATGCATTTTATCTGATCATAATGGAATGAAACTGGAAATCAATGATAAAAGAAGGAAGGAAAAATCCTACATCACATGGAAAATGAACAATATGTTACTGAATGATCAATGGGTTACAGAAGAAATAAAGGGAAATCAAAAAATTCTTAGAGATAAATGAAAATACAGACACAACATATCGGAATCTATGGGACACAATGAAAGCAGTTTTAAGAGGGAAATTCATCGCCTGGTGGTCATTCCTCAAAAAAAGAAAAAACCAACAAATAAATGAGCTCACACTTCATCTCAAAGCCCTAGAAAAGGAAGAGCAAAACAACAGCAAATGTAGCAGAAGGCAAGAAATAATTAAAATCAGAGCGGAAATCAATGAAATTGAAACAAAAGAAACTATTGAAAAACTAAAAGTTGGTTCTTCAAAAAAATAAATAAGATCGACAGACCTTTAGCCATGCTAATGGAGAGAAGAAGAGAGAGAACTCAAATTACTAACATAGGGGATGAAAAAGGCAATATCACAACAGATGCTACAGAAATACAGAAGACAATTAGAAATTATTTTGAAAACCTATATTCCAATAAAATAGAAGATAGTGAAGACATCGATAAATTCCTTAAGTCATATGATTTGCCCAGGCTGAGTCAGGAGGATACACACAATTTGAACAGACCAATATCAATAGATGAAGTAGAAGAAGCAATCAAAAGACTACCAACCAAGAAAAGCCCAGGACCGGATGGGTATACAGCGGAGTTTTACAAAACCTTTAAAGAAGAATTAATACCAATACTTTTCAAGTTATTTCAGGAAATAGAAAAAGAGGGAGCTCTGCCAAATTCATTCTATGAGACCAACATCACCCTGATTCTGAAACCAGACAAAGACACCTCAAAGAAAGAAAACTACAGACCAATATCGCAAATGAACCTAGATGCAAAAATCCTCAATAAAATTCTGGCGAATCGAATACAAAAACACATCAAAAAAAATGTGCACCATGATCAAGTAGGATTCATCCCTGGGATGCAAGGATGGTTCAATATATGGAAATCAATAAATGTTATTCACCACATCAATAGACTTAAAGATAAGAACCATATGATCATCTCGATAGACGCAGAAAAAGCATTTGACAAAGTACAGCATCCCTTTATGTTCAAAACATTAGAAAAACTAGGGATAACAGGAACTTACCTTGACATTGTAAAAGCTATCTATGCTAAACCTCAGGCTAGCATCATTCTGAATGGAGAAAAATGGAAGGCATTCCCTCTAAAATCTGGAACAAGACAGGGATGCCCTCTATCACCACTTCTATTCAATATACTTCTCGAAACACTGGCCAAAGCAATTAGACAGATGAAAGAAATTAAAGGCATAAATATAGGAAAAGAAGAACTTAAGTTATCACTATTTGCTGGTGACATGATTCTATACCTAGAAGACCCAAAAGGGTCTACAAAGAAACTACTAGAACTAATAAACGAATTCAGCAAAGTGGCAGGATATAAAATCAACACTCATAAATCAAAGGCATTTCTTTATATCAGTGACAAAACTTTTGAAAAAAAAATGAGGATAAACACTCCATTCACAATATCCTCAAAAAAAAAAATACTTGGGAATCAACCTAACAAAAGACGTGAAAGATTTATGCAATGAAAACTACAGAACCCTAAAGAGAGAAGTAGAAGAAGATCTTTTTTTTTTTTTAAGAGAGAGTGAGAGAGGAGTGAGAGAGAGAGAGAACTTTTAATATTTATTTTTTAGTTCTCGGCGGACACAACATCTTTGTTGGTATGTGGTGCTGAGGATCGAACCCGGGCCGCACGCATGCCAGGCGAGCGCGCTACCGCTTGAGCCACATCCCCAGCCCAGAGGAAGATCTTAAAGATGGAAAAATATACCCTGTTCATGGATAGGCAGAACTAACATCATCAAAATGGTGATATTACCCAAAGTTCTCTGTAGGTTTAATGCAATGCCAATCAAAATCCCAACGACATTTCTTGTAGAAATAGATAAAGCAATCATGAAATTCATATGGAAAAATAAAAGACCCAGAATAGCAAAAGCAATTCTAAGCAGGAAGTGTGAATCAGGCGGTATAGCGATACCAGATTTCAAACTATATTACAGAGCAATAGTAATAAAAACAGCATGGTACTGGTACCAAAACAGGCGGGTGGACCAATGGTACAGAATAGAGGACACAGAGACTAATCCACAAAGTTACAACTATCTTATATTTGATAAAGGGGCTAAAAGCATGCAATGGAGGAAGGATAGCATTTTCAACAAATGGTGTTGGGAAAACTGGAAATCCATATGCAACAAAATGAAACTGAATCCCCTCCTCTCGCCATGCACAAAAGTTAACTCAAAATGGATCAAGGACCTTGATATCAAATCAGAGACTCTGCGTCTGATAGAAGATAAAGTTGGCTCCGATCTACAGATTGTGGGGTCGGGCTCCAAATTCCTTAATAGGACACCCATAGCATAAGAGTTGATAACAAGAATCAACAAATGGGACTTACTCAAACTAAAAAGTTTTTTCTCAGCAAAAGAAACAATAGGAGAGGTAAATAGGGAGCCTACATCATGGGAACAAATTTTTACTCCTCACACTTCAGATAGAGCCCTAATATCCAGAGTATACAAAGAACTCAAAAAATTAGACAATAAGATAACAAATCACCCAATCAACAAATGGGCCAAGGACCTGAACAGACACTTCTCAGAGGAGGACATACAATCAATCAACAAGTACATGAAAAAATGCTCACCATCTCTAGCAGTCAGAGAAATGCAAATCAAAACCACCCTAAGATACCATCTCACTCCAGTAAGATTGGCAGCCACTATGAAGTCAAACAACAACAAGTGCTGGCGAGGATGTGGGGAAAAGGGTACTCTTGTACATTGCTGGTGGGACTGCAAATTGGTGTGTCCAATTTGGAAAGCAGTATGGAGATTCCTGGGAAAGCTGGGAATGGAACCACCATTTGACCCAGCTATTACCCTTCTCGAACTATTCCCTGAAGACCTTAAAAGAGCGTATTACAAGGATACTGTTACATCGATGTTCATAGCAGCACAATTCACAATAGCTAGACTGTGGAACCAACCCAGATGTCCTTCAATAGATGAACGGATAAAAAAAATATGGCATTTATACATCATGGAGTATTACGCAGCACTAAAAAATGACAAAAATCATGGAATTTGCAGGGAAATGGATGGCACTAGAGCAGATTATGCTTAGTGAAGCTAGGCAATCCCTAAAAAACAAATACCATATGTCTTCTTTGATATAATGACAGCAACTAAGAACAGAGCAGGAGGAAGAGCAGGAAGAAAAGATTAACATTAAACAGAGACATGAGGTGGGAGGGAAAGGGAGAGAAAAGGGATATTGCATGGAAATGGAGGGAGACCCTCATTGTTATACAAAATTACATATAAGAGGTTGTGAGGGGAATGGATAAATAAACAAGGAGAGAAATGAATTACAGTAGATGAGGTAGAGAGAGAGAAGATGGGAGGGGAGGGGAGGGGGTATAGTAGAGGATAGGAAAGGTATCAGAATAAAACAGTTACTAATAGGGCATTATGTAAAAATGTGGATGTGTAACCGATGTCATTCTGCAATCTGTATTTGGGGTAAAAATGGGAGTTCATAACCCACTTGAATCTAATGTATGAAATATGATATGTCAAGAGCTTTGTAATGTTTTGAACAACCAATAAAAAAAGAAGACCTAAACATACCAACAACAACAAAAAAATCTAATGGCAAGAGAGTGAATTAATATATTCATTCGAATAAATCAATCTATTTAATCTCAGAAAGAATTAAGAAAATTCTTCTACATGGGTTCATTTATTGGAAATTCAAAACTATCCCATGATGATAGAAATATGGTAATGTCTAAAGTTGGAAAAGGGAAAATGAACTTAAATGCTAAAATTGCATGGCCAGGAGCAGTACTTCAGGGTGTTGACAATGTTCTATCACCTGAACTTGGTGATGAGTAGAAGCAAAGGTTTAATTTGAAAACATTCATTGTGCTGTCCATGTGTTTCTCCATTTGTATGTTATTCTTCAATCTAATGACTGATTACAAAGTAAATTTCGTGAAAATTGGGACATATTAAGGCCTATACATTGACACAAGGTTCGAAAACATGCTTTTGGGAATCATTGTGCCTGTCAAATTATATCATTCAAGTCCCTACTCTTCTACCTGTATTGGATTGTTTTGATGCAGGCTTTATCATTGTTATATTCTGAATTTTTATGTTACTTCCCTTGAGGAATACCTTTAGAGAAACTTCTAATTGATCGATTTCAGGATGTTATCCCTATTGTACGTTAAAAATGTGAAGTATAATTGTTTGCAAAGAAGACAAATAAAATTATTTAAAAAGTTTAATAAGAGTATTTAATAAACCTGTCTTGTAGTAAGCTGGTAAAACTTTTTGAGCCAGATTTTCTCTGGCATATTAAACTCATGCTGGCAATTTATAAATTATCTGATTTTACAGACTAGAACTAACAAACTAAAATTCATATGGAATCACAAAATAGTCGATGCAATATTGAGCAAAAAGAGAAAAACAGGAAGAATTGCATTACCTGACTTCAAAACATAAAACAAATGGTGATTAAACAGCATGGTATTGGCACAAAATGAGATACCTATGCAAATTAAACAGAGTGCTTGGAATAGAGTACACGCGTACAGGCAACTAAGTGTTAACAAAAATGTTAAGAACACATATTGAGGTAAAGATAGTTTGAATAATTGGTGCTGGTAATATTGGATTCTACTTGCAGAAGAATGAAATTAGACTCCTGTTTCTTATTAGTTACAAAAATCATCTCAAAATGGATTAAAGACTGAAATGAAAAGCAAGGAATTATGAAACCAGTAGAAGAAAACATAAGGGAAATGTTTCTGGTCATTGGAAAGGGCAAGGATTTTTTTGGACAAGACCCCCAAAACACAGAAAACAAAAGCAGAAATAGACAAATGAGATCACATCAAAATTTTTCTGTACAGCAGAGGAAACAAAAGTGAAGAGACCACCTATGTAATTGGAAAATGTTTGCAAACTATATGTCTGACAACATAGGAAAATAAAGCAAAACCAAAATATCCCAAATAATTCATTTAGAAAATGGACAATAAATCCAAAAGAAAACCTATACAAATGGCCAAAAGGTATATGAAAACATGTTCATCTCTAATCATTAGGAAAGTGAAAATCAAAACTGCGATGACATATCACCTCACATTCATAGAAAGAATGGCTATTATCCATTTGACAAAAGACAAAAAGTGCTGCCTAGCATGTGCAGAAGAGAGAACACTTGCATTCTGATGGTGCAAATGTACGTTAGTACAGCCATTATGTAAAACAGTATAGAAATTCCCCTAAAAATGAAAAATGGGACTACAGTGATTCAGCAGTCCCACTTCTTGGCATATATCCAAATGAAATTATTATGTGGAAGAAACATCTGTACCCTCATGTTTATGGCAAAACTATTCACAGTAACCAAGTAATAGAAACAACATAAACGTCCATCACTTGATGAATGGATATAGAAAATGGGATACATATACATGATGGAATACTACCAAGCCATGAAAAGGAATGAAATCTTGTCATTTGTAACAACATGGATGGAACTGGAATGCATTGTGTTAACTGAAATAAGTCAATCACAGAGAGATAAGTACTGCACAATATTATTCTTAAGTAGAGCCTAATAAAATTGATCTTATAGCAGATTAGAGTAGAATGGTACTTACTAGAGGATGAAAAGATTAGTGGGGAAATGGTTGGGAAAGATTGATCAATGGGTACTAAGTTACAATTGGAAAGATGTAAGAAGTTCTGGTGTGCTACTTCATAGAAAGGAGAATATAGAAAGCGCTGATGCACTGCATATTTCAAAATGCTAGAAGAAAATATGGTAAATGTTTTCACCACAAAGAAATGATAAATATTTGTGGAAATAGGTATACTCACCATGACTTGAATATTATATTGTGTATACATGTATCAAAACATAACATTATACTCCATATACATGTATAATTTTTATGTATCCATTATATAATTTTAAAAAATACACTAAAAATGTATAAGAAAAGCAAGTGACCCAGGTATCTGTTATCAGAAAAGTAACCTCCTTTTTGATTACTGAGATAAAGATTGGTATAAAGTATAACTATATTAAAATATGATCAGGACACAAGAATTAAATTATTATTCCTCGAATTTCCTGATGCTGTGAAGTATTTTTTAAGATAGAACTTCTTTCAAAGCCAGCTAATCAATCCACACAAAAATTAATTTCAGGTTTTGAATTATTGAACTTTACTTCTTAAGAGACCATATCCAGTATATTCTCAAGACTGAGACTGTATATTAAAAATAAATCTTCCCAGATAGTTTTGATAAGTAGCCATGTTTGGGATTTCCTTGTATGTTTTTAATAATATTGATGTATCAGGAATGTGAATTTTGTCAATGGGTCCTTTAGCTATAAATCAATTGAAAATATACCTCTGATAGCTTAGAGATAAATATTTTAAATTTCCTCAAGTGGACAGGGACTGTGGCTCAGTGGTAGAGCACCTGCCTTGCACATGTGAGGTGCTGGATTCCAACCTCAGCATCACATAAAAATAAATAAATAAGATGTTGTGTCCATCTACAACTAAAAAAGATATTTAAAAAAATTCCTCAAGTACCCAATCAGTCAACTCCTGGATCCCTGAAATGATGTGGGTAACAGGTTTCTGTCAATAGGATATCTTCATTATTACCATATACCTTGCAGAAAGGTAATTGTAGTGTATAATGATTTCTTCATGCCCAAGTTACTATTACAATAAAAATATTAAATTATGTCTGACATGCTTTTATATTTAAGTATATTTTATTATGTCCTAATTATTGTGGTAGATAACAATTATTCTCTCCTGAATAGACAGATTACTTAGCCAGAGTGCCTTGACCTTTATCTAAAGGTACAGAACAAAAATGATAGCTATCATGTTTTGAGATTATGATATATGAGGAAAAGAAGAGATGATTGGGGAAAAACATATATCATACTTTTATTGAAAATATGAATAAGTGAGATTTAAAAACTATCATGGTATTTCATTTTCTGTAGCTTTTAATTTGCTCAAGGAAAAAAAAAACCCTAGCTGGGATATAATTTGTCTGCTACCTGTTTTCTAAATGGGGTAACTTATCAGGTAGATTCTCATTTTTCATAGTATAACCCCCATCTGAGAAAAATATTTAAACAGCTGATTATATCCATGAAATCCCAGGTGTTAGCCTCATTCCACAGGACTATGAATTTCAAACAAATGATACCTTTAAAGGAGGCTCTGTAACCTAATCTTGAGATTTGTTACACTTCCAAATGCTTAGGACAGCAAGTGAAAGATAATTTTATGATCATCCTAATTTAGCTTCACTCCACAGCATCTCTGTATAATAAAACTTTCACTTTTTTCCTTTTCAGAATGAATGGGGTAATTCAATCTTTCAAAAGCTCTCTTATTTTACCTGCCTACATTTAGTGAAATATACTATTTCACACTTATCATTTGCCTTCACGATCACTGATTCTTCAGCATTTTATTTTACACATTAATATTCCCTTTAGACATCTATCTGCCTTTATCGTATTTACTCTTAGCCCCATTCACAGCATTAATAAGTATTCATAATATACAGAAGAATATATTCCAAAAAATTATAAACAAATACACATATATCTTTCACTTTTAGAAATATTTGTCACTGCAAGAATTGTTTCAATAATGGAGAACAGAAGCTTTAGTTATGTAGGTGTGAATCATTATTTAACCTGTCTTTATTTTTGATTATGAAAGGAACAATAATTTTATTATTTCTGACTGCTGACTCTTTAACCCCCTAACTCACCAGTCAGATCTCTCTTTATTTAATTTTTCTAAATAAATTTCATGAGCATTTACATTTGTACTCTGTCCAGTTTTCATTTATGGAAACACATTCTTATTTATGTTGACTTAACTTTCACAGGCTAATCACGTTTTGAATTTGCTTACCTTAAGGCTTGTATTTTATGACAAATGGTGCAAATCCTTTACAGAGAAGTGGACATCTCTCATTTAATGCCCTCCTGACTCAGGCTTGTAGTCTCCAGTCGAATCTTACTACATGGGAGGAAACTCAAATACCTACTCCCACAGCTCTTAGGTAGAAGTTTTGATTGAAATATGTAGAACAGAATTATTATTGAATTGCTATTTTCCAGGAATTCCTCCCTCACACGCTTTTCACAACCTTATATAAGAATAAACATAGTTTAAATAATTTGCTTTATTTACTCTGTTGATTTAATACTCTCACAGGCTCATTTGAATAGCTGTGTTACTGTGCTGAAAAGTTCTTGTATTTTGGCATTTGTTATCTGAGATGCATGAAAGAAGCTTTACTGCCAAGGAGGGTTGACCGTAGAGCACAGCAGTGGAGGCGATTAACGTTAGTAATTGCTTGTGAACTTGGGGAAGTTATATAATCTCTCTTGATGTTCACTTGAATCCATAAAATGGGCACAATGCATCCAGGATTGTTGTGTGGTCTAGAACAAAATCACATAGGTAAAGTATTTAGCCAGTAGTGGGCTCTTCCCTCCTCTCGCCTTCCTTACTCGCAGTAGACCTCATTATATATTTGCTCCATACATGTATATTTGCAATATGATATCTTTTCTTCAATTCTCACACAGATCCTACTGTGTGATATATTATAAAGTATTTAATTATATAGTGATATATTATATATATTTATAATAAAGTGATATATTATAAAGTATTTAATTCTAATCCTATTCCCTGGTCTATTTCACACCAATACTGTCCCCTTCCTCACCCATATCTGCCTGGAAGTGGCCAGGATGTGTACTGACTCGTGATTATGGGCCTGTTGAAATCAGTGCTTCTGCTGCTCATTTGTCCATCCTTCTTTCAACTTCTTGTTCACGTGTCCTGTCATGGGAAGAAACCAGAAATGCACTTCACTGTTAACCTGATAAAACTCAAGTTTCAGTGTCCCTCACTGGCAAGAGCATCTTTTAAGATCCTGAGAAGGACCTTAATAATGCTTTTATTTGATTATTTGATCTTTGTGAAATTTGTGAGATAAGACACTTAAACCACACTCAATTAAAACTGTTGTCTCTTTCCACTTCTCTCTTCCCTCTGCCCCATTTCACCTCTTGGCAAATGGGTTTGGAATTATTGTGGATAGTTTAGAGACTTGACAAAATGGGGCAAGATGACATGGTTCATTGGTTGGTCTGGACTTAGTAAGATAAGGGGTTCCAGGTCACTTATATACATAGCCAACTACTTGTTGGTTCTTCCTGTGTAAAAATAGGTTTCAGGAAAACTTACTGTATTTAGAATCATGACCTAAGTAGATAAGAGTGTATCTACTGGTAGCCATTGTTGGAAAGCTCAAAAGAAAACTTTTTGAACTTAGCAATAAAATGAATTTCTTTTATAGAAGGAAGACTGAACTATCCCTTTATTTTTTCTAGAAAATACTACTATACAACTGTCATTAAAAAAAAAAGTGACCAAAGACTAGAAGGGAAAAAAATTGAAAATGCATAGTATTAGCCAATAATACTATAACAATAATACAATAACATTATTTTTCTATATTTTAAAATTTTGTGTTATATATCAATATTTTTGTTTTTGTTAGAAATTATTTTCTCATTTTAAATAAACATTTGCTTAAAATACTTAATTTGTAATATGATATTTTTTTCTTAGAAATAGTCCCTCAAATTTGTATGAACTATGAGCTCCAAGGAACCTTGTTCTGCTTTTGAGGCAACAGTAGCAAGGCAAGAAGTCTCTGGTGGGGGTGGTGGGGAGGTGGGATAGAGGGGTGGATCTTATTATTTGAATCTCACACTAAAAAATTTGCTAGAACTGACAGTGATAGCATGTCCTACAAGTATTCATGTTAAGTAACTGGATTGGGAGAGTAGATTAAAGACTGACTTGTTCTTATAAGAGTGGGATGAATGTTTTTGCCTCACAGCAATTTGTTATTTTATGTAATCCAATCAATTAGTCTTTTTTTCTGAATTTTGATTTAGGTCTTAGCTAGGTAGACCTTGTCTAGCTCAAGACTATTAAAAGGTATTCTGTATTTTATTTAATTATTTTTTCTATATTTAGCTCTGTAGGTATTTGAAATCTATGCATGATATGAGATACAAATGTCCATTATATTCCCCTACCAAACATGCCAATATGGTTTTGATATGAGATATCCTCAAAAAACTGGTGTATGATACAGTTGATTAGGTTATTGGAGTTGTTATCTAATTGGTGGATTAGTCCATTTGAATGGACTAACTGGATGGTAACTGTAGGCAGGTAGGGTGTGGCTGCAGGAAGTAGGTCACTGGGGCATGCCTTTGGGGTTTGTATTTCGTTCCCAGTGACAGGAGCGCTCACTTTCTCTATTTCCTGACTGTCATGAACTGAGCATCTCTTTTCTGCCATGCCCTCTGCCATGTTGTTTTGCTTCACTTGGGGACCAGAGCTATGGAGTTGGCCAGCATGGGCTGAACGTCTGAAACTATGAGCCAAAATAAACTTTACCTTCTCTAAATTGTCCTTGTCAGGTATAGTGGTCACAGTGACACAAAGCTGACTAAAACAACTCTTCATTGAGTGTTAAAAGGATACATACTCTTTTCCCCAATATTGTTGATAAGATATATGCTTTTTTTTTCCCTTCTCCATAGTGAGGAAACTTTGAAAGAATGGTTCGTAAGACATTCTGTTGGTTAATCAAAGTTCAGTTCACCATAAGTTTCTGGAATATGTTGCATTAATGATCTATTGAAATTCAATAGTAAAAATATTACTCTATTTAAAAATGGCCAAGTGATTTATATGGACATTTATCAAAAGATTTGGATGGACATTTTTCAAACCATATACTCAATAAGTTTTTCATATGCTTATTGACCACTGACAATGAAAAGCGTGCTTAATATCACTGTCAGGGAAATGCAGATCAAAACCAGAATAGATATCTTCTCACCCATGTTACAATGGCTATTACAAACAAAACAAAACAAAATAAATGGTGGTGAGAATGTGGAGAAAGTAAAATTTTCATACATTGTTTGTGGAAATGTAAATTAGTATAGCCACTCTGGAGATTTCTCAACAACTGGAAATAGAATTACCATATAACCTAGCGATTCCATCTCTGGGAATATATCCAAAAGAAAGATAATTTGTATGTTAAGATATTTGTATTTCCGTGTTCATTATAGCATATTCACTGTCGCTCATGTCTCACATGGGTGAGGGAATGGGTACTCATTGGAGAGATGGGCTGGCTGTGAAATAAAAGCTATGAAAGTAATATATCAGAAATAAAGACAAAAGGCAAGAATATTTTTAAAGCAGGGGTGTGACTGACCAGAAGGGTCTAGCTCTAACAAAGAAGAAGCCCCTGCTCACTTTATTTTTATTTTTTACTCTTTTTATTTATTTTCACTTTTAGCTACTTATTGGATTGTATATTATTTCTCTTTTTAATTAATTTTTTATTTATATATGACAGCAGAATGCATTATAATTCTTATTACACATATGGAGAACAATTTTTCATAACTCTGGTTGTATGCAAAGTATATTCACACCAATTTGGGTCTCCATACATGTACTTTGGATAATAATATCCATCACATTCCACCATCATTTCTAACCCCACTCTCCCTCCTTTCCCTTCCCACCCCTCTACATATCTAGAGTTTGTGTTCCTCCCATGCTCCCTCGCCCTATCCCACTATGAATCAGCCTAATTATATCAGAGAAAACATTCAGCATTTGGTTTTTTGGGATTGGTAACTTCACTTAACATTATCTTCTCTAACTCCATCCATTTACCTGCAAATGCCATGATTTTATTTGTAGCAGTACAGATCAAAGGGGATTGGTAGGTATAAGGTTTCAGTTGTGGGAGAAGTCTTGTCTAGTTGCTTGCTTCCTGGTATGGCAGGGGTCCTGCAGTAAACAAGTTGTTTGGTTTTTGATGGGTTACTCCCATCTCTGGGCCTGTGCTTGAACTTAAGTGGTGAACTAGAACAGGGTACCAATGTGAATCGGGCATTCTCAAACCAGTGGATTTCACCTGGGAGTCCCCAAGACCAGGCTTCTCTGCCTAATAGTTCAAATATTGCTCAGTTCACACAAAGGTCGTAGACGGCTTTCTGCAATTCACAACATCCAAAATATGGAATCAGTCTAGGTGTCCATTTATGAGTTAATAGATAAAGAAAATGTGGTATGTATGTATGATGGAAAATTATTCAGCCATAAAAAAGAATAAAATTCTGTCATTTGATGTCTCAGGGATGGAACTAGAGGATAATACGTTTAGTGAAAAAAGTCATGCACAGTAAGAAAAGTATCTCATAGTGATACTTTGGAAGCTAAAAAATGTTGATCTCATAGAAGTAGAGGGAGGAATAGTGGTTACTATCCTTCCAGAAAGGGTGGAATAATGGGTCAAGAAAGGATGGTTAACAAGTATGAGAGGTCAGTTGGATAGGAGGAAAAACTTCCAATGGTTAACAAGTATGAGAGGTCAGTTGGATAGGAGGTAATGATGGTGGACAGCATTCAACATGCATTTCAAAACAGCTGATGGAAAGGATTTAAAATTTTCTCAACACAAGGGAATATGATAAATGTTTGAGGTGATCAATATACCAATTGTCCTGTTCTATCATTGTACATTGTATACATGTATCAAATCCACTGTATCACATGAATGTGATAATTATTTGTCAAATAAAGTTTAAAAAATAAAAAACCTTTTGGAAATTTAGAGGAGGTAGTTAATTTGGAAGAATTTTGTATGAATTTAAAAGAAGAAAATATTCTGTGTAATATTTATGTAAATAGCCCAAATATTGAAAACTAACTCTTCTTATTCAGAAGTCAGAAAGTTGCTTTTGTTGTTTTGTTGCATATTAACTGGTTAATGGTGGCTAACAACAAGAATCACCAACATGATAGTACCAAAACAGTGCTTACCTAGAAGATGTTCACAGAGTTGTTAAGGGTATAAAAGTAATACAAATAAAACAATTCAAAAACCACAAATTGGATTGGCAAACAGTATGTATTAAGTTCTCAAATGCATAGAAAATACTTGAAAGGTACCATTAGGAGACGGTGAAGCTCAATGGATAATTTCTTCTGTATGTCTTATCTGAAATATCTTGAATGGACTGCTTCAGCAATATTTACACAATAGAAGTTGGATCATGTCACTTTCTATTTAACATCCTATAATGCTCACTTTGCCTTTTGTTTTCTCTTCTAAATTGTAATGAATGGACAGAGGGGAAGTTTTGTTCTTTAAGATTTTTTTTTCTACTTTTGAGACTTTCTCTTTCTTTCAAGTCAGTATTTAATGACTATTTGATAAAATACTTGACATGAATTTTTTCTTTAAATCTAAGAAAGCATTGATTAAATTTTAGATCTTGTGACTTATTTGTCCGTTTTTAATGCTTGTTTTGAATTCCTTCTGACCTACTAAGAAAATTTTAATAATTTTTGCCTGTACACATGTATTTTTCAGTTTTTTGAAAATAGTATAATCTGGTCATTAGGAAGTGGAGTCCATTTTATTTCTCACAAATATTAATTTCCTTAAAGTTATTCAGAAAAAGAATTTAGATCACCTGCCGATTTAGTGAGTTCTTTTCTTCTATCACAACACTGCTTGCAATTTAGTGTATTAGTGTATTTGAGAAACAGAATCAATAGCATATGTGTGTGTGTGTATTTATTATAAATAATTGACTCATGATTACGACGGCTGAGAATTTCCAACATCTGCAGCTGGCAATTGACCAGGAGACCCAGGATAGCGGTTTTACCCCAAGTCCGAAGGGCTCAGGACCAGGAGAGCTGATGGTGTAAGTCCCAGTTTGAAATTCTGAAAACTCATGACTCAAGAAAAGCTTTTGTTTCAGTCTGACTCTGAAAGTTAGGAAGAAACCCTGATGTTCTTGCTTAAGTAGTTAGGAGAAGTATTTACAACAAAGAAGAAGAGATTCAGCACCTTGTTTTGTTTGTTCTATTCAGGCCTTCAAACAGATTGGATGAGGCACACCCACATCAAGGAGAGCAATCTACTCAGTCTACTAATTCCAGTGTTAATATCAGCCAACAGCAACATAGCACAGACACAGAGAATAATGTTTCACTATCGATCTACGGCTAGTGAAGTTGACATACAAAATTAACCATTACATTTAGTGTAGAAAATTTTGACCAGAACTATAATTTAATAGATCTCTGATTATTATATTGACTCTTGGCTCAAGAACAATGTAAAATTTCTCATCCTTTGAGATTTCTCTTCCTTAAAAATTAATGCTAAGTTCAGTTCTCTTGTGGTATTCATTTATTTTATAGTACTTTAGATATTGCTTTGAGTTGGAAATTTTTAAGATGTTTAAATTACTCAATTGACATATTTATAGACTGCATTGTTATGATATAAATTACAATAATTATAGGTTTGTATTTTCTACTGGAAATTACTTTTCAAAAGGGAGATGAGAAAAATACAATATTGTGGCACTATTTCTAGTATTTTTAAGAAGACTTCTTGACAACTAATTTTTATTTGATTCTAATAATTAAAACTTTAATTTTATGTATCTTATAAAATATATATGATTATATCGGATTATAACCTTCTCTACATTTCACATGGTGATAAAAATACATGATTTCACCTCATTTAATTTTTAAACAAGGCTCAAAATCTTTTATAAATGTTGGTACTTACTATACTTTGGTGATAAAAATTTTCTCAAAAGTTTCCATTTTACATATACTAATTAGCACCAGAGGGGATTCAGTGTACAAATCTAAAGTACATACCACAGCTAGGGCTAGGCTTAGTCGGAACAGAGTGTGATCTCCAAAGTTTATTTTAAGGAATGCTAGCAAACTGTCCATCTGGTCTGAAATGCCTGCCATTAAGAAGGTAAGGGAGAATTACAGTAGATGGGGTAGAGAGAGAAGAAGGGAGGGGAGGGGAGGGGGGATAGTAGGGGATAGGAAAGGTAGCAGAATACAACAATTACTAATAGGGCATTATGTAAAATTGTGGATGTGTAACCGACGTGATTCTGCAATCTGCATTTGGGGTAAAATTGGGGGTTCATAACCCACTTCAATCTAATGTATGAAGTATGATATGTCAAGAGCTTTGTAATGTTGTGAACAACCAATAAAAAAAAATAAAAAAAAGGTAAAAAGAGAAAAAAAATAAAGAACACGATAAACAAAAAAACACTTACACTTAAAAAAAAAAAAAAGAAGGTAAGGGAGAATCATCTACCAATTGGAGACTGACTTTGCTTAAGAAGAATCTTTTCGGTAGGAAATATGCCCCCTGAGATAGTTGAGTATATCACTTCCTAACTGTTTAATGCCAAAATAATCAAAACAATGAGTTGCCCTTGTGACTGGGAGTTTGAGTAATACTTTGGATGTGGTAAATAACAGCAGAATAAGTAGGATTTTAAATTCCTTTTGCTAGGAACAAATTGTCAATGACCGAGGAACACTGGGACATTCTATTCAAATCTTGGTTGTTTACTCCTTCATGTCAAGTTCTCTCATGCAATTATGTAAGTTTCAATTAATTAGCACCAGAGGAGATTTGATGCATCTCCAGTTGGAATGAGTATACAAAAGAACATTTATCTCAATACAGTTGAACATTTCTTTTGCACAGACATTACTGATTGGCTCAGTTGTTTCGAATCTTCCTTACAATTCCCTTTGAATATTCAGCCATATATGCATCTTACCAGTTTTTTTTAAATCATGCATTTCCCTTATGAGTCTGCAGGGAGGATGTGAGATCTATGACATTTAGCATAATTAGCTGATGATATTCATCTACAAACTGAGCTGAGGAAGACACGTCCCCTTATTGTTGGCATCTTCATATGACTTCCACATCTTTATTTTCCAAAGCTCACTGTGTTCCAGCCTTAGGTACCACACACATCCAGCATCAGGCCTCTCTGGTGGTGTAACCCACATGTACAAGCTTGCTTTCAAACTTCAACAATCAGGCAACTGTTGCTATTACAGTTCATAGGACAACTGGCCTCAAGCTGTGTTGTCTTTAGGAGACTCAGAAACTCTTATATTCTCTCAATCTTAGGCTTGTTGCTCAGTCCCTGAGATGGCCCCTCTCCTGAGTCATGTACTTCAGTCTTGTACTTTTGTTTTCCCAATGCAACACAGAGATATTACTACCCTTTGGTGCTTCCTTCTGTTCTTAATCCACCCCACTCCCCTGCCCTCCCTCAAAGAGTTGCAAAGCTGTAAAGCAATGAAGCCAAAATGTGATTTAGTAGAAAACGACTCTAACCTTCTTTTCTCAAACATTTAAACTTTTGCCAAGGTCTTTTCTTTTGAACCTATGGATTTGACATGCAGCATGCACAATTGTAGCACTTCTATATTGGAGATGTCAAGAGAAGTCTGATGTCTCAAATGAGCATCAAGTAATTACAAGTAGTCAAATTGTCTCTTAGATCATTCGGATTTGGTTATGATTGAAAAGAGACCAAGAATATTCTTTCAGGTTTTATAGTTTCCTCTTTCTAATATGAACAGGAACACCATAAACAACTTTTTGCTTATCTGCCTCTTGTTCTTGTTTCCTTTTTATTTCCAGGAACATGACAAGCATGAAAGGAAGAAATTGAGAAGGTAATGTTTTGAATGCACCAAAGCATCTAATGTGGGATGCTTAAAGCTTAAATTTTGTCTTTCTTGTTAAAAAGAGAGAGTTTCTAGCTACTAAAAGAAATGCATAGACTGCGTTCAGCATAATATCTAGTACAGAGAATGGGCATCATAAATATTAATTTTTTTTCTCAATTTACACACATTAAATGTTTAAGATATATTGAATAGGTTCTCTTAACTATTTTGACATTGGAACTACAGAAGCAACTACTTCATACGCTTAGTGCTAAAGCCATGTTTAATGATGTCATTAGAGTTGCTATTTAACAAACAGAATGGCACCATTTGATAGTAAAGGGCCTCTCATAAATACTACTGTTTTCAATTCTTTGAAACTATCTAGATTTTCTGCTAAGCAAAAATGTACTTAAATTAGAAATTGATATCCAGAATCTACAATAATATTGAACCCTATGAGATTTATTGACTCTGTAATCTGGAGTCTGTAATTCAAAGGGGGTGATAATAGGGCATCAGGGTTTATCAAGGAATAATGACTTTGTTTCTTACTCTTCAGTAATAGCATGTGCCACTGGCATGAACTCATTTTGAAGACAAACTGAAGATTAAAAATAGGATTCCATTCACATTAAATAGGGTGAGGAGTTTTATTATTCTTATGGAAAGAGGTTAAGTGAGGATTTGTCTGGAAACCAAAACTTGAATTGTCTTTGAAACTGTTAGTTAATATTCAAAAGGTAAGCCTTCTTGCTACATGATGGAAAATAGAGAAAAGCATGCTAGCATCTTATGAAATCCTAGCAGCTTTACTCATGATGTTTGTGATTTGGGGAGGCTATCTACCTCTCTGTGTACCAGTTTCCTTATCTATAAAAATGTTTTATTTATGATGTTGAAAATCCAATCTGTAGTCTACTATTTATTAGCTATTGAATTTTGGAAATTGATTTAGTCATTATGCTTTAGTTTTCAAATTTTTCTGGCTCATAATCAAAAATTCAGAAAAAATTAACTGTTATTAAAAAATATTTATTTGTTCTAATTTGTTATACATGATAGCAGAATGAATTTCAATTCATAGTACACATATGAATCCTAATTTTTCATTTCTCTAGTTGTACACAAAGTAGAGTCACACCATTCATGTCTTCATACATGTACTTAGGATAATGATGTCAATCTCATTCCACCATCTTTCCTACCCACATGCCCCCTCATTTCCCCCTCCCTTCCATTTGCCCAATCCAAAGTTCCTTCATTTTTCCCCTGCTCCCCTCTACCCCCATTAAGGATCAGAATCCACTTATCAGAGAAAAATTTGGCCTTTGGTTTTGGGGGATTGGCTTACTTCACTTAGCATTATATTTTCCAACTTCATCCATTTACCTGCAAGTGCCATAATTTTATTCTCTTTTAATGCTGAGTAATATTCCATTGTGTATATATACCACCGTTTCTTTATTCATTCATCTTTTCAAGGGCATCTAGGTTAGTTCCACAATTTAGCTGTTGTGAATTGTATTGCTATAAACATTGCTGTGGCTGTGTCACTATAGTATGCTTATTTTAAATCCTTTGGGTATAACAGAGGAGTGGAATAGCTGGGACAAATTGTGGTTCCATTCCAAGTTTTCAAAGGAATCTCCATAGTGCTTTCCAAAGTGGTTGTACCAAGTTGCAGTCCCACCAGCAATGTATGAGTGTACCTTTTACCCCACAGCCTCGCCAACACTTATTGTTGCTTGTATTCTTAAAAACTACCTCTAGGGTGAGATGAAATCTTGGGGTGGTTTTGATTTGTATTTCTCTGATTGCTAGAGATGTTGAACATTTTTTTCATATATTTGTTTACTGATTGTATATCATCTTCTGAGAAGTGTCTTTTCAGTTCCTTAGCTCATTTATTTATTGGGTTGTTTGTTTTTTGCTGTCAAGTTTTTGTGTTCTTTACATATCCTAGAGATTAGTGCTCTATCTGATGTGCATGTGGTAAAAATTCTGTACCTCTGTCTTCACTGATTGTTTCTTTTGCTGAGAAGAAATTTTTCAGTTTAAATTCATCCCATTTATTGATTCTTGATTTTATTTCCTGTGCTTTAGGAGTCTTGTTAAGGAAGTCGGGCCTAATCCAACATGATGAAAATTTGGGTCTACTTTTTCTTCTATTAGATGCAGGGTTTCTGGTCTAATTCCTGGGTCCTTGGTCCACTTTGAGTTGAATGTTGTGGATAGTGAGAGATAAGGGCTTAATTTCATTTGTCTGCTTACGTATTTCCAGTTTTCCCAGCACAAGTTGTTGAAGAGGCTATCTTTTCTCCAATATATATTTTTAGCCCCTTTGTCTAGTATGAGATAACTGTATTTATGTGAGTTTGTCTCTGTGTCCCATATTCTGTACCATTGGTCTACAAGTCTATTTTGGTGCCCATAACATGCTGTTTTTGTTACTACTGCTATAAACTACTATAGTTTAAGGTTTGGTATAGTGATGCCACCTGCTTTACTCTTTTTGCTAAGGATTGCTTTGGCTATCTGGGTCTCTTATTTTTTTCCAGATGAGTTTTATGATTACTTTTTTTATTTCTATGAGGTATGTCATTGGAATTTTGATTGTAATTGCATTAAATCTTTATACTGCTTTTGATAGTATGGTCATTTTGATAATATTAATTCTACCTATCCAAGAACACGGGAGATCTTTCCATCTTCTAAGGTCTTCTTTAATTTCTTTCTTTAGTGTTATATAGTTTTCATTATAGAGGTCATTCACCTCCTTTGTTGATTCCCAAGTATTTTATTTTTTTGAGGCTATTGTACATGGGGTATTTTTCCTAGTTTCTCTTTCAGAGGATTCATCACTTCTGTACAGAAATGCATTTTATTTATGGGTGTTTATTTTATATCCTGCTACTTTGCTGAATTCATTTATTAGTTCTAGAAGTTTTCTGGTGGAATTTTTCAGATCCTCTAAGTATAGAATCATGCTGCCAGCACATACTGACAGTTTTGAGTTCTTCTTTTCTTATCCATATGACTTTAATTTCTTTCATCTATTTAATTGCTCTGGCCAGAGTTTCAAGGACTATGTTAAGCAGAAGTGGTGAAAAAGGGTATCCCTGTCTTGTTTCAGTTCTTAGAGGGAATGCTTTCAATTTTTCTCCATTTAGAATGATGTTGGTCTGGGGCTCAGCACAGATAGCTTTTACAATGTTGAGATATGTTCCTGTTATTCCTAGTTTTTCTAGTGTTTTAAACATGAAGGGGTGCTGTATTTTGTTGAATGCCTTTTCTGCATCTATTGAGATGCTCATATAATTCTTAGCTTTAATTCCATTGATGTGATGGATTACATTTATTGATTTCCATATGTTGAACCAGCCTTGCATCCCTGGGATGAATCCCACTTGATCATGGTGCACTATCTTTTAAATATGTTTTTGTATTCGATTGGCCAGAATTTTATTGAGAATTTTTGCATCTAGGTTCACTAGAGATATTGGTCTGAAATTTTCTTTCTTCAACGTGTCTTTATCTGGTTTGGGAATCAGATAAAGGTTGAAATTGGCTTCATAGAATGAGTTTGGTAGTGTTCTCCCTTTTTATATTTCATGGAATAATTTGAAGAGTATCAGTATTAGTTTTTCTTTGAAGATCTTGTAGAACTCAGCTGAGAATCCATCTGCTCCTGGGCTTTCATGGCATCTTCTATTTCATTGCTTGAAATTGATATGTTTATCTTGTCTACATCCTCTGATTCAGTTTGGGTAAATCATATGACTCTATAAATTTGTTGATGTCTTTGATATTTTCTATTTTATTGGAGTACAAATTTTCAAAATCATTTCTAATTATCTTCTGTATTTCTGTAGTGTTCCTCATGATATTTCCTTTTTCCTCATAGATGTTAGAGATTTGATTTTTCTCTCTCCTTCTCTTTGTTAGCATGGCTAAGGGTTTATCAATTTTATTTATTTTTTCAAAGAACCAACATTTCTTTTGTTTCAATTTCATTATTTCAGTTCTGATTTAAATTATTTTCTGTCTTCTACTATTTTGGGTGTTTATTTGTTCTTTTTATAGGAATTTGAGATGTAGTGTTAGGTCATTTGTAGTGTTAGATTATTTGTTGACTTTTTCTTATTTTAAGGAATGAACTCAATGCAATGAACTTTCCTCTTAGTACTGCCTTCATAGTGTCCCAGAGATTTTGATAGGTTATATCAGTGTTACTATTTACCTCTAAGAATTTTTTAATATTTTCTTTGATGTCTTCTGTAATCCATTATTCATTCAATAGCATATTATTTAGTCTCCAGGTGTTGGAGTAACTTTTATTTTTTATTTTATCACTGATCTCTAATTTAATTCCATGATGATCTGATAGAATGCAGGGAAGTGTCTGTACTTTCTTGTGTTTCCTAAGGGTTGCTTTGTGGCATAATATATGGTATTTTTTAGAGAAGGATCCCTTGTTGCTGAGAAAAAAGCATATTCATTAATTGATGGGTGAAATATTCTATATATGTCAGTTAAGTCTCAGTTATTGAATTATTGAGTTCTATAATTTCTTTGTTAAGCTTTTGTTTGGAAGATCTATCCAGTGATGAAGAGGTATGTTAAAGTCACCTAGTATTAGTGTGTTTTGGTCTATATGACTCCTGAAGTTGAGAAGAGTTTGTTTGATGAATGTAAATGCTCTGTTGTTTGGGGCATATATATTTATAATTGTTATGCCTTGTTGATGTATGGTTCCTTTAAGCAGGATGAAATATTCTTCTTCAGCCCTTTTGATTAACTTTGGCTTGAAGTCTACTTTATTTGATACGAGGATGAAAACCCCTGCTTTCTTACATAGTCCATGGGAGTAGTATTTTTCCCCCCAAACTTTCACCTTCAGTTGTGGATGTCTTTTCCTATGAGAGGAGTCTTGAAGGCAGCATATTGTTGGGCCTTTTAAAAAAATCGAATCTGCCAGTCTATATCTTTTGATTGATGAGTTTAGGTTGTTAACATTCAGGGTTATTATTGAGACATAATTTGTATTCCTGGTTATATTTGTTATTTTTTTTGCTTTTTACTTGACTTGGTTTCTCCTTTAATTAGTTTTTCCTTTAGTGAAATTCCTCTATTTGCTGATTTTCATTGTTGTTTTTCATTTCATCCTCATGGAATATTTTGCTGAGGAAGTTCTATAGTGCAGGCTTTCTAGTTCTAAATTCTTTTAACTTATGTTTATCATGGAAGGTTTTTACTTTTTCATCAAATCTAAAGTTTAATAATTGGTGGATATGATTCTTGGTTGGCATCCATTTTCTTTTCAGAGCCTGGTATATGTTATTCCGGGCTCTTCTATTTTTGAGGGTCTGAAATGTGATTCCTTTCTCTTGTGGCTTTTAAAATTCTCTCCTTGTTCTGTATACTAGGCATTTTCATTATAGTGTGCCTTGGTGCAGATCTGTTGTGATTTTGTACATTTGGTGTCTTGCAAGCCTCATCTATTTGATTTTTCAACTCATTCTTCAGGTTTGGGAAATATTATTTCATTGAATAGATTGTTCATTTCTTTGGTTTGTAACGCTATGCCTTCCTTTATCCCAATGATTCTTAAATTTTATCTTTTCATGTTATTTCATAATTCTTGGATGTTCTGCTCATGGTTTCTTACCATTTTCACTGTGTTCAACTTTATTTTCTAGATTATGTATTTTGTCTTCATTATCTGAAGTTCTGTCTTCCAAGTGATTTAATCTTTTGGTAATGCTTTCTATTGAGTTTTTAATTTGGTTTATTGTTTTCTTCATTTCATTTCATTGTTTGGTTTTCTTTCAGAATCTCTATCTCTATTGGAGTAATATTTTGCTTCCCCTAGTTGCTCATGTAGCTCTTTATTGGAATGATCTTTTGCTGCCTGTGTTTGCTCTCTTACATCATCCTTTCATTCACAGAACATTTTAATTATGTACATTCTGAACTCCTTCTGTGTCATTTCTTCTGCTCTACTGGCCATGGATTCTAATAATGTAGTATCTTGGTTTGTTTGGGGCACTTTTTTTCCCCTTGTTTTTTCATGTTGTTCATATAAGTCTTCCCTTCTAGCACAGCGGGTCCATGGTGTTACAGTTTTTACCCTATTGGCTTATAGTGTCCCTGCAGTGTTCCAATATGTTTCCTTTAAGGTGGAGGTCAATAATAATAGATCCCAATACAAACAATATACATCCATAAACCAAATAGCTCCTGTTAGGACATTTATGGATTTGTCACAATAAGCAGAAATGTTGAGTTCAATTATTATCTACAATATAAACTGTAGGTTGGCAAATGGGTCTACAGTTTCTGATTGTGGACAAAGAGAGAACTGGGAGTGGGGTATAGGAAGAGATGTTAAGGAGGTAGGAGGTGAGGATTTAGAACTATTAGACATTAGGAAGCATGAAAGAGGAATCAAAAGAAATTGGCTAGTAGCAGGAGAAAAGAAAGAATGATTTTGGGGAGACAAGTAAGTGGGAAGACAATAGAGTACAAAAGACAAACAAACATAAAAATTAAGAAAAATAAAAAATGTAGAAATAGGAGATAAAAGAATATACAACACAGTTGAAATATACTATTCAGACATTCCAGTCCTCAGTAGCCTAATCCATGAAAAGTACTTGTTTTCACAAATGTCAGGGATGTGAGGGCAATATAAAAGAGATAAAAAAGAAAAGAAAAAAAAAAGAGAAAAGAAAAAAAAATCTTGCATAAAAATTCAAGGATTGTTTCTGTTGGAGATCAGTATCTTTCCTGCTTCCCTTCTCATTCAACTGGTAGGGTTGTTTGTTGTTTGCTGGTATCTCCACCCCCAAGATGGTGATGCTATTAGGATGGAAGGGTTGGTCTTGGGGTGGAACACCTGGTGGTGGGATACAGCACTTGCCAGTCCCTGTTGGAAGCCTGCACCCCAAGGATCTCCTTTGGGGCCCACTCATGTGATGTGGGCCCCTGGTCTTATCTCCTTACATCGCCTGTACACCTCACAATTCCTGGTCTGTAATTTAGTCTCTAAACTGTATGTCACTCAGCCCCTCCCTTTCAACTTCCCAATCAGGAACCTCTCTCTTTGGAGGTCTTGTGGGCTTCACTCTTGGGTCTGCCCATCTGTTGTGGAGAACTGTTTTCTATTGGGCAGATCAGGAGTAGGCTTTTTGAGCTATACACTGCCAATGTACCTGCAATCACTGTGCTGGGTTAGTGGCTGCGGGGGAGAAGGGGGAGTTGGGGGACTATAGATGAAAAGAAGAAGAACCGGGAGACAGGTGAGCGAGAAATGAAAGACGGAGACCAGGTAGAAATCCACATGGGAATTTGTCAGAGCTGACAAAACATCTCTCCATAGACAGAGAGAGGCAAAGCAGACTTGGGGTTTGGGACTTTTATGGGGCAAACTAAGGGATTAGAGCTGGGCGGGTCCTAATGTGGTCAGTTAAGGGTGGGGATGGTATGAGGGAGTGTTGATACACCCTTGGGTGGGAAAGAATACAGGTTGTGAAGTGTTGAGTTCATATGAGGGAGTGGTATTTCTCAGAAACACCCTTGGTGGGAAAGCAAAATTTTTGTTAAAATGGCAGCTGTCACTTAAGATGGCCCTCCAGATGCTAAGCAAGGACCTTACAATAAGTACCTTGGTATAGCTTCTAGGACCCAGCTGGTGTCTCAAGCTGAGAGTTGCCCTAATTAAAGATGGCAAGAAAGGTGTCCCAAGATGGAAGCAGCTGTTTTCAGAGATGAGGTGTTGGGTCTGGCTGGGCAGTGGTTTTGGGTGGTGTGTTCAGGGATGCAGCTCTGTGGCAGGCAGGTGTGTGGCTGTTGGCTGTCTCCAGACCCTGCCGTTGTCCCCAGGTGCAGGCAATTATGGCAGTGATTGCAGTGTCCCAAGATGGAGGCGACCAATGGACCCTCATGCTGGTAGATGGGGGTTCACATAGGAGTAGCAGTTAGGGGTTCCCCACACCCGTTGAGGCCAGGGGACCTGTGTGGACATGGCAGCCAGGATTCCTGCATGGGAGCAGCTGTTGGGGGTCCTCTAAGAACTCAAAGTGAAACAGTACTCCCACTGCTTGAATCCCAGGTCACAGAGTGACAAGGAATGCAGCCTCCCTCTAGCCCACCACTGAGAAACTGATGTGACTCCATTTTTGAGAAACCAGCCTCTACCTCAGCAAAGCCTGTCCAAGGAAGGGGTCATGACCCTTGTCCTTGGAAAAACCCACAAAGCACTCCTAGGACATACCCACCATGCTGAGTTGTTTATCTACAAATAACAGAAGAGATCTGCGGTGCCAGGTGTCCCTGACTCAGTTAGGCTAGGTGAGGAGCCATAGCAACCCCCTAGCAACCCACCAATCAGCAGGATACAGGGAAGATACCTGGGATTCCAGATGACCCTCCCAGTAGTTTATGGTGGTTGATAACATGTTGGGAAACCATGTAGTTCAGCACATACTCCCCTCGTGGCTTAAACCAATCAGTTCAAACGAATCCCCCTTTTGTACTAACCAATCACCCTTACCCAACTTGTTCCTGCCAGTGAATGTGCTGATCATGTTTTAGAGTTTTTTTTTTTTTTTATTTTCCTGTGGTGTGTGATGATTTGCTAAGAGATGCTATGATGTATGTGGGGTCTCTGCCTTCCTCAAAGAGTGTATAAAACTGCTGCAAACCCTGGGCTCAGGGCCTCTTAGCTTCACCAGTTGCTGTGTGTATGGAGGACCGAGCTAGCTCCCAATAAATGCCTCTTTGCTGCTTACATGGATCTTGGTCTCTGGTGGTTTTTTGGGGGTCCCGAACTCGAGAATAACACCACCTTGGATCTCTCAAGTTAATTGTTTAATAGACTAGATTCAGCACAGAGGGATGATAGGGAAATATCATTTGTTGAATCTCCATGCCATAGTTAGCTAGAGATACTGCTTTGGTCAGGGTTTCTTGGTCAATAATTATGAAAACCACTCTAGCAGTCTTTCCAAAAGAGTTTAATAAATCTTATTAGTTTAAACAGTAATTTTAGCTGGAATCCCATTGCTGAATTATTCTAGAAAGTTCCTCTGTGCATTGCTGCCAGGTATAGCTCTACCTCATGGTGCCAAATGTAGGCATGACCATTGAGAGGGCCATCAGACTAGGGAGGGAGCCTGGTATGGTTCAGATATGAGGTGTCCCCTGAAAGCTCATGTGAGAGACAATGCAAGCGTATTCATAGGTAAAATGATTAGATTATGAGATCTATAACCTAATCACTGGATTAATCCAGTTGATAGATTGATAATACAAATGGGTGGTACTGGGTAACTGCCGCGTCCGGCAGAAAATGGACCGAGTCCGGCGGGAGATGTCGGGGTTAAAAGATTTCACAGGACACCAAGGTTCTTCATCCAGGGGGAGTCTCTGACTTTATTATCTCAGCTCATACTTATATATTTCTTTCAGACAGAATGGAAAGTTACTGGTAGGCAGAAGCAAGGACGGAGGGGGGCAGGTGGTCCTTGTCGACTCATACTAAGCCTTCAACCAGGAACCTTATCAGACCCAAGCAGGTCAGGATGTTCCCACATGACTGTTATAGGCTGAATATGAAAACAGAAACCACAAATCTTTCAAGGCCTTGGGAGCTGGCCTCTTTGGCGTGCACACAAGAAACCAGGGCCGGTACCAAGCCCCGGGGGCCAGGGGGAGTCCGTGCCAGCAGGTAACTATAAGCAGGTAACGTATGGTAGGAGGAAGTAGGTTGCTGGGGTTTTGGCTTTGGGTTTATATTTTGTCTCTGGAAGGCAGTGTTCTCTCTCTACTTCCTACTGCCATTAACTGAGCAGTTTTCCTCTTCTCTAAGACCTTCTGCTATGATGCCTCACCTGAGGCCCACAATGGTGGAGTTGGCCTGCCCATGGACTGAAACCTCTGAGACCTTGAGTACCAAATCCTCCCCTAAGTTGTTCTGGTATTTTGGTCACAGTGATGAAAAGCTGACTAAAATGAGCCTGAGCCAAATGTCTGTGTAAAGAGGTTGGGGCTTGAAAAAGTGTAAGATGGGAAATATCGCAAACTGAGGAAGCGTATTTAAGAAGTGCTGGCCAGTCAGAAAACATAATAATAGACACCACAAGCCCTTCACATAAATTATCTATTTTAACCTTCACAACTACATGGTGAAATGCCATTATAATCCTCCTTTTCTAGACAGCCTAACAGAGACTGAGGTATAGCAGAATCTTTCTAAAGCTCTCAACTACTAAATAGTTTATCTAGGATCTCAGCTTTTTTCACCTTTCCCCCTCATTTTTATTTTAAAAGATAAGTTGAAAATTTACATAATTTAAGTCTCCATTCATTGGACTACTTCTGTTTTAGGTTTCAGTGTTTTAAGGACTTAATTAAAGGATTGGTATGTTATGTCGTTCCTATTGGTTGATTAATATATTTTGGAGAGAGCTTGGACTATAAAAAGGTCACCGTGCTTGGAGAAAGAAAGCTTAGGCTCAAGCTTCTGTCCAATTACTAACTTGTAGGGTGAACCTGGATGAAACCTTGACCTCCAGCAGCCTTAGGTTCCTTATCTGGAAAAGTGTAAGTGATGGTTGATTTGTCTGTTTCACAGAGTTTATTGTGGGCATCATATATCAGAAAGTGCTTGTAAAATGGTAGTCTACTGTGCTAATCATCAGAGATCTGAAAGTTCAATTCACCACAAGTGGCATTTAAAAAAAAAGAAATACTTCTTTAGTTTAGTGTTTTCATTCTTCCAGTTTTTAAACTGCTGCTGTTATCATAATCCATGTATGACCAAATCTATGGCATTGTAATCCAAGATATATGGAACAAATGTTTCAGTTTTTTGTTGGTTGTTTAAAGGGAAATACTATGTCTCAAATCAAATAAAAAACAATCTTTAATCCTTTATAGTAACCTTTACTAGTTTTGTTTGTGGGGAGGGGAAGGCAGAATTTTACTTTCAGCATTTCCTTCAGGGACAAGAAGTTCAAATTAGGGCTCTAACTCTGCAAAGATAAGAATAAGTTCTAGAAGGAAGGTGCTAAGAATGAAATCAATAAAAATAGTGGTAACAAAGTAATTTCCTATTAATAATATTAAAAGTAACACTTTTTGAACTTTACTGTGTATTAGGAACATTCCTAAGACTTTATCAAATTTTTACAAAGAGGTAGTTATTATCCTTGTGTACAAGTGAGGAAATTGATGCTAATAAATGTTAAACAGCTTGTCCAAGGTTACATAGTTAGTGGTGGATCGGTGATATAAACATAGTAGTCTGAATCTAGCGTTTCTGCCATCCTGTAGAAACAGGTGAATTGCCATCTGCCAAGCTAAGCAAAGGATAGTCACGAAAACTAAAGCTCTTCCATGGCAGTTTCTTTGGGTGCCTATTCTTTATAACTCGCAGATCTTTATCTGAGTCTTAATGCCAGGCAAGATTAGAATAAAAATGACTAGATAGCAATGGCTTTTGAGTATTTAGAAAAACATGCTTATAGATAGGAGAAGAAACAGTTATTGCATATTTGGTCTCTGACAATTGTTACGATTTAGATGTGGTGTCCCCCAAAAGCTCACGTGTGTGACAATGCAAGAAGGTTTGGATTAGTAATGATAGTGTTGTGAGAACCTTAACCCATCAGTGATTTAATCCCCTGATAGGGATTAACTGAGTGGTAAGTGAAGTAGTAGGATGTGGTCAAGGAGGTGGGGATTAGGGCGTGGCTTTGGTGTATATATTTGTATCTGGAGAGTGGAGTCTCGCACTCAGCTTCCTGATCAGCATGATGGGAGCTGCTTCCCTCCACCACACTCTCCAGCCATAACGTCCTGCCTCACCTCAAACCGGGAGCAGTAAAGCCCTCTGTCAACCCCTGAAACTGTGAGTCCTCAAATAAACTTTTCCACCTCTATAGTTTTCTACTCAGATCCTTTAGTCATAGGCAACAAAGAATTTGAATAAAACAACAATGAATTTTTAAAAAAAATTTTTGGTGGATTGAACTCAGGAGCACTCAACCACTAAGCCACATCCTCAACCCTATTTTTATTTAGAGACAGGGCTCACTGAGTTGCTTAGTGCCTCACTTATGCTGAGGCTGGTTTTGAACTCTTGATCCTCCTAGCTTAGCCTCCCAAGCCGCTGGGATTACAGGCATGCGCCACCACACCTGGCTGACAACGCAATTTTATTTTAGTAATTACTCATTAAGTGTTTGTTATGTGGGCAATGCAAAAGTATCTATTTTCTTCAGTCATATTTAGTGACTTGGGAAGGGAATCTTCTAAGAAAGGCCATGCCAACCTGCATCATTGTACAGTTTCTCCATTCTTTTGGAGACCAAGACAAAAGCATTCATCTAGAAAGCTGGAAAACAAAGAGGAATTTGATTTAGTCACACTATGATTAAATACTTGGTGGGTCATCAGTTCAGTCCCAGCACTCTGAATCTACTGACAGAAAGGAAGATGAGCATACAGCAAGCGAAGTATCACACAGAACCTTGCAGTTGCCACAGAGACTTAAATTTATGCCTAAGTAAGAAAGACTGATTTACCTGAACTTTGCCATGATGGACAGTAGAAGGGCCTTGCTTGAGAAAACTCTACAGTATTGGAGAATCACTGAAATAAATGGGAAATCCTTACACTGTAAAAATTCCTTTAGCATTCTCACTGGCTAGAACACTATAGCTCAGAAGAAAGAAAAACCACACTAATGGAGATTTCTTGTTCACTTCTTAGATTGGCAACACTCCTAATATAGCCATCTGACTTTTGAACCATTTCTGTTCTTTGAGAATCTTTTTTAAAATTTTTTTTCGTTGTAGATGGGCTCAATGCCTATATTTGTTTTTATGTGGTGCTAGGATCGATCCCAGTGCCTCAAACTTGCAAGGCAAGTGCTTTACCACTGAGCTACAACTCCACCCCTCTTGAGAATGTCTTTATGTTTTGTTTCTCTTTACTTTTTGCCTCTCATATACATTTTTTCCTTTATGAAACTACAAAAGAGTATTTCATTATTTCCACTTAACATTTTTAAAAAAGGAGAGTTTCAACAGTTTTCAGCTGTGAAACATTTTACCAGGTGATAATGATTAAGAATGAGTATTAGATGGCAGTTTATGTATATAAAATATTTAGAAGAGAATTAAATGCCTGGTTAAGCTCTGTGATATGGAGCCAAACAAAACTTGTGTTTTGCATTTCTTTCCCTGCTGGTGATATCTACTTGATCTACCACTCTTTTTTCTTGTGTTTGCCAAAATAATTAGAAAAGGTAATTTACATAAGCTTTTTCCTTTCATCACTACCTATCCCTTTTTCTAGTTTCTGCAACCAATGTGTACCCTCTATAGGATTTGTCTCTAAAAGGTTCAGCTGCTAAATGATATTTTCTTTTGCTTCATCCTTCTCCATCACCCTATAGCATTTTTTTCCTCATGTTATCTCTTGTCTCTGTTGCCCTACTCTCTCATTTCTCCTATCTGATTTTCCTTTATCTCTCATCACTAGAGGTTCATTCAGATTATGGGAGAATGTTCGTTTCCTTCTGTACGTGCAATTCAAAGAAAAGGAATATGAGTACCTAAAGGTGTCCTGGTGCATTCTTTGATCCTTTAGAGTCCCATATAATTCGCAGAGTTTGCCCAAGGACTGCTTGCTTGAGGCATTTGTCCTATAGTCTGGATTAGCTTCTAGACCCCTTGAGTATTGCTAAGAATTTTCCCAAGGTGGAGGTGGAAGGAATAATCTTAGGCCTCGCTTATCTTCTCATAGGGACTTTAATGTAGTTTTCATGCCTCAAAACTATAGTTTGATCCCTATCTCAGAGCTCTGCTTTCATATGAGGTTAGGGAAAAGTGCTAACAAAGGAAACCTCTCTTACTTTGCTAAGACCTGAAAGGGAATTTAAATTCCTATTCACCTGAATGTTTCTGAAGGAATTACCAATATCAGGAAAATTGAAATTACCTAATCAGGCAGAATGCACAAAATGCTATACATGGCCAAGACTATATTGACGACATAATATTGAAAACATTGATTATTGCAGTGTTCTATCGTGATACAGCCATATCAATGTTCATAGCAGTTCAATTCACAATAGCTAAGCTATGGAACTAACCTAAGTGCCTTTCAATAGATGAATAGATAAAGAAAATGTGGTACATATGCACATTGGAATATTATTCAGCCATAGCGAAGAATGAAATTATGACATTTGCCTGTAAATGGGTGGAACTGGAGGCTATCATCCCCAAGTAAAATAAGCCAATCCCTCCAAATCAAAGGCAGAGTGTTCTCTCTAATATGCAGATACTGACTCTCAATGGGTGGGGATGGGGAGGAGGGAGGAGTGTAGGTTCACCAGATTGGATGGGGGAAATGGGAGGAAGGGTGGGGGTTGGGAATGGGAAAGACAGTAGATGAACTGGACATAATTTTCCTATATTCATATATGAATACACGACCAGTGTATCTCCCATCATGTACAACCACAAGAATGGAAAGTTATACTCCATGTATGTATGATATTTCAACATACAGTCTACTGTCATGGATAATTAAGAGAACAAATTAAAAAAAACTAAAAAAAGAGAGAAAACATTGGTTATTAGAATGGAAAAGTCTAGAAAATTATATTTTTAGTAGGCATGGAATTTTGTAGAGATATCTTGTTAAACTTTTTGTTACCTCAGTATAGGACTGGTTACAAGGTTTGTGGGCATAGTACAAAATGAAAATATGGAGTCTCTTTTTAAAAAATTAAAAATTTCAATTTGGTGGCTGAAGAGCATTAAACTAAGTATAACTCCAGCCCATTAATCAGTGGATTAATCCACTGATGGCTGATGGGACTTCTGGGAGGTGGGGCCCAGTTGGAGGTAATAGGTCACTGGGGGTATGTCCTGGAAAGGTTTATCTTCCTCTGCCCTGCTTCACCCATGATGTTCTGTTCCACCTCAGTCCCAGAACAATGAATCCAACTGACTATGGACTGAAACCTCCAAAATCACCAGCTGAAATGTATCTTTCTTGCTTTAAGTGGTTCTTCTCTAACTCTAACCTTTTGCTTCAAACTTCTGACCACAAAATTTCCTGTTGGTTCCTCTTCTAATTTTCCCTTATTCATCACTGATTTGATAGTGGAATTTTAAAAAGTTCAGGTCATTTCTCATCTCTGCTTCTCCCATTTCTCTCTAAATTGTCCCTGATACAGAAGTATAGGAAAGTTAGAAAATCTGAAGGAATATCTTTTCCCACCTTTTTAGGAATACTATTAGAATAAGCATGACAAGTGAATGTTTTTCACATACTCTATGTTCTACAACCTTTTGGTTGTACATTTAGATGGTGTTCATTTAAGGGTGAGGCTTTGTAGTGAAGATGATGGTGTGCTGAGTTTTCCATGACTGACAGAGAGGAGCAAGAGCTAGGTAAGATTCTATTAAAGGTCTAGGGGATAAGAGAAAGGACAGAGTACCTTTGTCATAGATGGATTTTCATGAGTAAACATGAAAGCAGCTGTAATTCATGGTCCTTTTCAATATAACACACCTCCCAGTATCCAGCTTTACCGTGTTTTCTCTGCTGGTTGTTCTTCATTTTCATATGACTGAGAGGCTCCTTTTGCTAGATAAAATGGGTTCATATTTCACAGATGTGTTTGCCTAGAGCTCATATCTCTTTTCTCCCCTAGGTTCTTTTGGAAGCTTTTATAGAAGTTTCAGATGATGATTTGGGTTACACACGTGTTTGCTCCTCATTGAGAAACAAAAGGGTGTATGTTAAATATTAAAATCTTACTGTTAACACAAAAATTAAATTATACTCAGGATATTATTTGGAATTTCTTTGTGGCTTTTATAAATAGGGTTTCTGATATATTGATCTTCACAAACTGTATCTCTATATTATTCACTGCAAGACCACTATATTTCTGTATATGGTAACATGCCTATTATTTAATAACAG
Organism: Spermophilus citellus; assembly: GCF_964194105.1. Lineage (NCBI taxonomy): Eukaryota > Metazoa > Chordata > Mammalia > Rodentia > Sciuridae > Spermophilus > Spermophilus citellus. The sequence continues at coordinate 88,715,078 of NC_138186.1, read as the reverse complement.
GCATAATTATTTTTGAGTTCCTATTCTTATTATGCCTGAGTGTTGAGAGGAAACTTGGATATTTCTTAATTGGTTCATCGTGGGAGAGTTCAAATAATAGGTAGATCCTCATTACAGAAGTCTGACTTCAGAGGTAAGCAGCTGCAGTGATTTTTTCCATAAGTTCAAGAACAACCCCAGCAACTTATATTGTGTCTGAAAATGAAAAGTAAAAAATGACTGGGGACATAGCTCAGTGGTAGAGTGCTGTTGGGTTTCATTGCCCCCCCAAAAAAAGAAGAAAAAGAAATTCTACTCTTTTTTCCAAGAACTGTATTTGGAACTTTAAATATATATATATTTGAATTTCCAAAGTAAATGCTGCAAGGTAAGTATTCTTATTCTTCTTTTTCACATACTGAAGCTAAGATGTAAATAGTATGAGTAATTTTCCCAATGTGTCACACAGTAAAGAAGGATTCTATCACTGATTCATGAAGCTCTAAGCAAACGTACTGCCTATTACCATGAACCTAGTATATCTTAAACATTTTTGACTGTGAACTATGGCATAAGCACATTCAACACTGTGATCTGATTCACTGATAGGTTCATAAACACATACATGTGCATACATGTGTGCAAAGAATGAAGCAAAAGATTAATGAAATCTGTTATATGTGATGTCTTCTAATATTTTTATTATAGTCTTTTCTATAGCTATGGATATGTTATGTGTTTGTTTATAAATGCTGGTCAAACTCATTAAATTGCTTTTACTCTCTAATGAACTGTGATGTATGGTTTAGAATAATACACATGACTCTAGTAGTTTATACCCTGTAGTTCTTGGACCCATAAAATTTTATATGTTGATGTGCAGATTTGTTTTTCTGTATATAGTGTTAGTTTTTATTGTATTCTCAGATTTGTGGCATTCAATCTAAAGGTACATACAGACAACTGTATTAGATCTATCCTGATTTTTTTTTTGAGAGAGAGAGAGAGAGAGAGAGAGAGAGAGAGAGAGAGAGAGAGAGAATCTTTTTTTGTAGATGGACACAACACAATGCCTTTAATTTTTTTTTAATGTGGTGCCCGCCCATGCTAGGCGAGCGCTCTACCGCTGAGCCACAATCCCAGCCCCTATCCAAATTTTAATATGTCTTCCTCACCCACTTTTCTGTTTTACTGTAATCACTTTCCCCTCTATTTCCTCTCCCTCTCTTTAATTTTGCTACAATAATATCCATTGGAGAGTTCCTCATGGACAAGAGAATCATATTATAATATTAATTACATTACAATATTAATTACACTAATCAGATTTCAGTAGTAATAATAAAAATAATAACCAAGTATTTATAGGCACACACCTGTAATCCTAGCTACTTAGGAGGCTAAGGCAGGAACATTGCAAGTTTAAGTTTAAGAACCCCAGCAACTTATATTGTGTCTGAAAAGGGAAAGTAAAAAACGACTGGGGATATAGCTCAGTGGTAGAGTGCCCTTGGGTTTCATTGCCAGTATTGCAAAACAGAAAAAAAAAAAAAAAAACAGAAAAAAAATAAGAAGGAAAAGAAATCCTACTCTCTTTTTTTTCAAGAACTATATTTGGAACTTTAAATATTTTATTTTGAATTCCCAAATTAAATGCTGCAAGATAAGTATTCTTATTCTTTTTCACATACAGAAGCTAAGATGTAAATAGTATGAGTAATTTGCCTAATGTGTCACACAGTAAAGAAGGATTCCAACACTTTCATGAAGCTCTAAGCAAACATACTGCCTATTACCGTGTACCTAGCAGTATCTTTATATGTATGTATATTGTAGTTGAATCAGAGTTTCAAGGTGTTCATGAGACAATTTAGCTGTGCGTGTCAGTATACTGAGTGAGAACACGAAGCTTAGTCTAGGCAATTTGCTGAATTCCTCTCATTGCTGAGCTGTCTTAGGGGAGCTGCTTTCTTTAAAAGGCTTAGCTCCAAGACCTATGACTCTAGGAGATTTCTGAAACTGGCCTTTTTTTGATCAAAGACTCATGAATGCAAAGCCTCGGAGTTCTAGTTTCCCATTTTTCTGAACAGAACGGTCTCTCAATAAAGGGAAACATGAGCATTTCTAAATGTCTTTGTATCCTGATTTCATTATATAGCAGATTATACTACCAAACAATTATAGAGGAGTGGTTCTCTGGAGTGATTGATACCATCAAAGGCAAAGTAAAAGTGGTTAGTAGGAATTGTGGCAAGACAGCTTGACTCATTGCTTGTTGAACATGTGACATCAGAACACCCACTGATGCTTTTTGAGAGCTTCCTTAGTGCTAAAGACTCTTATAGGATAAGTTAGGGGCTTCTGTTGGCATCACTTTTAATATAGATGGGGGGAAACTAAGGCAAAAGGACTTTAAGAAACTTGCTCAAAGATGAACAATGATAAGGAGCAGGTCCAGAACTCCAGAGCTTGTACTCTTACCTCTAAGATGCTCAGTTCATTAACCATGCCTCCTGGAAAAGAATTCTACCATGAAGTTACCCAGTTGGTCTTTGTCTGGCATGAGTTTAAGTTTAGTAACAAAGTGGGTCAAATTCAAGCTGACTAGTCATGAAAAATGCTGCAGTTAATAATCAGTCCCCTAGGGCACCTAATTCTTAAAATAAGCTGAGAATCTGCATCATAGCAGAAATATCTCTACTGAAGAAAGTAGATTTGGTGTTGTCTTTTTGAGGCCTTTCACAGTGAGAAATGCCTACTGACAGATTTTGAATGTTTGTTCAATTTAAAAAACAAAATAAAACACAACAGAAAGTTCAGATTAAGTAAACCTCCTAGAAAAAAGCAAAACCACCTAGAAAAAGGGCTACATTTTTATCAAGTGGTGAAGAGAAGGCTACACAGATTTTTATTTTTTCAAGCTTTCACTTCCTATACAATTTTAAAATCTGCTTTCAAATCAAATAAGGAGAGAGGGAGGGAGAGGGAGAAGGAGAGGGAGAAGGAGAACATTCATGGGGGGAGTAATTTAAAATTAAAAAAAGGCAGAGCAGCATATTTTTAAAAAAACTTCAGGTAAAAATTTTGAGGGAAACATTTTAGAGGGAAATAGGGGGATTAGAAACCTCTCCTTTTTAGTTTAAAAATGCAAATTGAAGGAGAAGTCAAATTTTGAAAACTACCACAACCATACAATTTCAATTTCATTTTTAAGTTATCCAAGTACAGGGTGTCATCCATTTCTATATGAGGTTATATTTTTTCAGAGACCAACCAGGTCTTCAAGGTGCTTAATCCAGTCTGATTATTTTTAAATTATTCATATACAAACAGACTACGGATATGATGATGCATTATCACAACCAGAAGGCTAGAAGAGGCTGTGAGAATAAAAAGTTGTAACTGTGGGAATTGGTATGTTCTTCCTCAAGCAGTTCTTATAATAAATACTCCTTTAGTGTGGGGCATCCATTTTGTTAGTGTATCTCCTAATCCACAAGCAGTGATGATGGCATTTTATTTTTTTTATTAATTCTAAAATTTGTTTTAATTAGTTTTACACAACAGTAGAATGCATTTTTATGCATTTTGATATATCATACATAGATGGGATATAATTTCTCATTTTTCTAAGTGTACATGTTGCAGAATCATATTGGTCATGCAGTTACATATATACATACAGTAATAATGTCTGTTTCATTCTACTATCTTTCCTATCCCCACATTCCCTCCCCTTCCCTCCCATCAATGCCCTCTACCTAATCTAAGGTAAATCTATTTTTCTCTAGTGCCCCCTGCCTTATTGTGAATTATCATCCACATATTAGAGAAAACATTTGGCCTCTGGTTTTGTAAGATTGGTTTATTTTGCTTAGCATGATATTCTCCAACTCCATCCATTTACTGGTGAATGCCATAATTTCAGTCTTCTTTAAAACTGAGTTATATTCCATTGTGTATATATGCCACATTTTCTTTATCCATTTATCTATTGAGGGACACCTAGGTTGGTTCCATAGTTTAGCTATTGTGAATTGAGCTCCTATAAACATTGACATGACGGGCTAGGGATGTGGCTCAAGCGGTAGTGCGCTCGCCTGGCATGCTTGCGGCCTGGGTTCGATCCTCAGCATCGCATACAAACAAAGATGTTGGGTCCGCTAAATACTAAAAAATAAATATTAAAATTACCTCTCTCTCTCCCTCTCTCTCACTCTCTCTTTAAAAAAAAAAAAGCATGGACGTGACTGCATTACTGTAATATACTGATTTTAGATGATGGCATTTTGATTGTACTACAAACAGAGAATATGCTGATTACCCACAGTCATCAGTGTATATTACTCCCCCACCCCTTTATTAGGTTTGTATCAGTTCTTCTTTGTGTTTTCTTTTGTAACCTGTTGCTGACTGAAATAAAAGAAGCAGTCTAGTGTCTGGAAGAGATCAAAACTATCTTGTACCAGGACACAACAAGTGCATGATTGGTCTCTCATGAAATTCCTCTTAACTCACTCCGTGGTGCCATGAGAAGTACTTTGGAATTAGAGAGCACAGGGCAGTCATTCAAAAAGGCATGCACGGGCTGCATACCTGAGAGGGTGTTCTATGAGCCAAGACATTGCTTCAGACTAAGTTGGGGTTGATTTTTATTCCGATAATTTCATATTTCAGTGAGGGCCTTAGGATGAGGAGTAGAGCTAATGGTATGATAGATTATTAAATTCAAATAGCTTCACAGTTTTCGCTGTGTATTTGTTAAAATCTGGGGAAACTTTTCACAATAAGATGCGTTTTATATAATAATCAGTGACGATTGTGCAAACAAAATCTCATAAAAGAAGCAGTCTAGCGTCTGAAAGAGATCAAATATTATAAGATATTCTTATAATCAGGCAACCCTACATATGTCAGGATTTGTGTGTGTGTGTGGGAGGGGTGTTTAATGGGGGAAAACTCAGAGAGACAGGAGTGATCATGTGTTCTCCCAGAGCACACAGAAATCTGGCAGGGCTGGATATCAGAATTCTAGACAATCGATTCTGAGCCTTTGGCTGGGGAGCTTTTAAGCTGAATCATTCAGGAAAAACTGATCCATCTTCTGAATGATCAAGAGCTGGGATAGTATCATTGAAGGTCTCCTACCATTTCCATATGCTTTCCCTTCTCTCTCCCTTTCTCTCCCCCCATTCGTCTTTGTTTACTGTAGTCTTTTCCTCATGCTCTTCCTTTCTGTTCTGTTCTTAGTTGCTCTCTTTATATCAAAGCAGACATTTGGCATTTGTTTTTTAGGGCTTGGCTAGCTTTGCTTAGCATAATCTGCTCTAATGCCATCCATTTCCCTGCAAATTCTATGATTTTGTCATTTCTTAGTGCTGCATAATACTCCATTGTGTATAGATGCCACATTTTTTTAATCCATTCATCTATTGAGGGGCATCTAGGTTGGTTCCACAGTCTAGCTATTGTGAATTGTGCCGCTATAATCATTGATGCAGCCGTATCCCTATAATGCGCTCTTTTAAGGTCCTCAGGGAATAGTCCGAGAAGTGCGATAGCTGGGTCAAATGGTGGATCCATTCCCAGCTTTCCCAGGAATCTCCATACTGCTTTCCAAATTGGCCTCACCATTTTGCAGCCCCACCAGCAGTGTACAAGTGTACCCTTTTCCCCACATCCCGCCAACACTTATTGTTGTTTGACTTCATAATGGCTGCCAATCTTACTGGAGTGAGATGGTATCTTAGGGTGGTTTTGATTTGCATTTCTCTGATTGCTAGAGATGGTGAGCATTTTTTCATGTACTTGTTGATTGATTGTATGTCCTCCTCTGAGAAGTGTCTGTTCAGGTCCTTGGCCCATTTGTTGATTGGGTTATTTGTTATCTTATTGTTTAATTTTTTGAGTTCTTTGTACATTCTGGATATTAGGGCTCTATCTGAGGTGTGGGGGGTAAAAATTCAATGATACATAAAATTATAAGAGGTTATGAGGGGCAAGGGGGAGGGAAAAAAAAGGGAGAGAATTGAACAACAGCAGGGGAGGTAGAGAGGGAAGATGGGAGGGGAGGGGAGGGGAGGGGGGATAGTAGGGGATAGGAAAGGTAGCAGAATACAACAGTCACTAATATGGCATTATGTAAAAATGTGAATATGTAACAGATGTGATTCTGCAATCTGTATTTGGGGTGAAAATGGGAGTTCAAAACACAATTTGAGTCAAATGTATGAAAGATGATATATCATGAGCTATGTAATGTTTTAAATAATCAATAAAAAAAAGAGCTGGGATAGAACTGTCAGAGATTATAATGGAATCTTGGTTCCCTCTCTATAATCAATCAATTTAGCATCCATGGTTAGGGTTCCTTCAGAGGTTCCCTTGAAGGGTTGGGTTCCAAGCCCCACAGTTGTGCCTACATGACAAAATATGCAAGTGCACAATTCATTCTTAGCCTCAGCTTTCAAGGATGGAGAGGGTTGTTTTATGTATGTACGTGTCCTGCTGTAATCAGAAGATTGTACTCCTAGCCTTGAAGTTGACCAGGATTGATTTCCAAAAGCATGGCTCATGGCTGAGTTCCAAGGAACTTTGGTAAGGAAGATGACACTTTTCCTGGGAGACCCACCTGTCATCTATGAATTAGCCCTTAGTTTCTATACAACATCTATGGTAAAGAAACTTTGGGTTCTGAACAAAATGATCAAGTTACCTAAAAGGGGTACAATGTGAGGGTCTCTTCAGGATTCTACCAGAGATATCCAAAGCTGTGATTAAAGAAACCCCTGTCTCTCACCTTGATTCCCATGATTTGCAAAAAACTGAAATGAGTTTTAAACATTCACAAGCCATAAAATTGGGAGGAAGCAGGTACATACTTAAGATTTGTGTGATACAGATGTCATCTCCTGCTTAGGAGCGTACTTCTCTCTGACCCCTTTCCCTATCTGTCTTCCTTGCCTAGTTTATTATTCTGTCTTATTCTCATCTGTGTTCTTTATTTCTGTTTTTTCTCTGCTCATTCCAGTCTCTGTACTTTTATTACTATTTTTGTGTTAGTCTTCCAGAGCAATGAAATTAAGTTACTTGTTTGCTAACATCTTCTATTTGCAGAATATCTTATTAAAAATTATCAAATATTTGGACACTCTGAGGTTACTTTTTTATTATCATCCCCATTGTCCTGTTTTTATATTTTTAGTATTTTTTCCACTGATTTTTTAAGGTAAGTATTTTTACATTGTTAGGTAAAGCTCTTTTAGATATATTTTAAATATTTCATCTTTTTATATTGTATTTTGCTTTTTTTCCCCTAACAACTCTAATGGACTGCTATTAGCTTAAGTTAGTTTAGAAAGAAAACAAATGACTTGAATTTGTTATTGCTAACTAATGAGAAAACTGGTGAACCTAAGCAATGACTCAGGTTTTCCTTTGTAGAAAGTGAGTAATGGTGAGCAATTCAGGTCTTATGGTGCCATGGGTATGAGACAACACTACATAGAGCACTAGGGTATGCTGAAACCTCCCACATGAAGTCTATCCAATCAGAAGATATCTAAACATTTAGGGTACTGTTTCCCACTAGAAGAAACTGCTAATTGCATCTGAGCCATTGCACTTTGATGTTTGCTGAACTGTGGAGGTGAAATATTGACAGATTTTTTCTTTTTATAATTTATCCATCATAATTTCTTGTGTCTTGAGCTCAAGAAACTGTGATAATATTGACTTTGTGAGAACTTAGACTAAGCTCATTCTAAGGAAGTACATTTTCCCTCTCTCCCTCTGATGCCCTTCAGGCAAATGACAGTAGGAATATCTCATGCATGTTAAAAGCTGATATCTGCCAGGAGAATTAGTCAGCATATTCTAGATTTATTTTCAGTCTCCTATGAATGTAAAATGAGAGAAGTCTCTGTACAATCAACGGAGTTTAGTGTCAGGGTGACTAAGGTCTTTACCTGGGTAAGAAATTGTCTGATTGAAATTGAAGAAGGGCCATTTCTTTGAGAGAGATTCCTCAAGTCTGATTCAGCTAAATTATCTTGCAAATAACCATTAACTTCAAGTAAAACATCAGAAAACTTAATGAAAATTTCTTTCCTGTGATTTCCCAGTACTCTAAAAATTCTTCATCAAAAAATATTTGTAACAGATAGTAGATATGAAAGTAGTCATAATTGCCTCTGAGTTTGATATAAAATTTGATTTTTAACAGAATTATGGCCCCAATAATGTTAAATTATTTTCTTTGGTTTAAAAATGTGATGACATCTCTTAATTTTTTCATTCTTTCAGAAATGTTTATGAAATGCCTACAAATGTACCAGGTCTGTGCTAAATACTGAGCATGGGGGGCTCAATATTACTCCATGGTCATTCCTTCCAAAATATAATTTCATATTCCAAAGAGCACCCTGGGACACAAAATGAGTCAGTGAGGTTTTATAATGATGGGGATGAAGGATGATTAAATATACTTTGAGATTTTGTCTCCTTAGGGTAAGCAACTTTTTAGCAATAGCAACCACTGTCACCAAGAGATGAATCTGAAGCTTTGAATGATTTTTAACTAAAGAGGATAAAAATAATGGAACAATTTTGAGAGTAAAAATCTATACTATCCAGGAGCTGGACTAACTTGGTAAATAGGGCAATGAAATACTCAGTTACTAAAGTACAGTTATAGGAGCAAAGGTGAGGACAACAGAGGGAAATAACATTAATTAGCCACCTTTTGCTGTGCTTCATTTTATTTAATTTGCACAAGAAATCTATGAAGTGTGAAATATCTTTTTCAATTTCTTCATCTGTCAAATAATAAATTATACTATTATCTAGTTCTTAAAAGTGTTCATTTCTGAGGGTTAATGTATTAAATAAGGCATATAAAATGCTTAGATTCCTGGAACGAGGAAAGAACTCCACGTAGGAATAGATTATCATATGAAATAGTATGTTGAGGGAGATAGTAACAGATATAGGGCAGAAAATAGAAAGTAGCACATGGGGCTGGGCACAAAGTGAGGGAAAGAATTCTGTTTGACTCTACCTTGGGTTTTGTTCACTACCTGTAACCATACCTGGGAAGTGAGAATGAGAACAAGCAAATATTGCCTAAGGATTTCTTCTTATTTGTGGGTTCCTCCTCAATCTAATTCTCAAGCTCCTGGTATAGCCTTCTGGTTTCCCAGAATATATTGGGATCTACCCACATCCCCTTTTCTTCGACTCTTCTCAGCTCATGTCTTCAAGTTTACGAACCCCTCCTCCAAGCTCCCTGCAATACTCTTGCTCCCTGTTCTATTCCTTCAATACTCAATTCATCTTTTATTAATTTGAGACATGGATTAATAAATTATTCTATTAGTGGATGTTATTGCATATTCTCTTTCAAGGAAAAGATGTATATTTAATTAGATGCCTTTTGGATACCAACCCTTAAATAAAAGAAATGACCTTGTGAATAAATGTCTTACTTTTTAATGCTAGGATGGTTTTAGAGACAAATTGGGTAAAAGTAACATTTTCCAGTGTCAGATTACGATTCATTAAATCTCCTGACTTCTGCAACCCTTCTAACACTGTTAAACAGTTGAAATGTTGAGTGCACTGGATGACAGTGTGACCATTCTCTGTGCTTGTCCAACTTCACTATTTGGGAGGGGAAGACTGGAGAAATGTAAATCTTTGGCATTCATTCACTGATTCATTTTTTCACACTTTGGAAGTACTTAATTTTTCATCGATTGTGCTATGTCTCCAGTTGTTCAATAGCTTTCTTATGGAAGAAACAGAATTAGCCAACTGTCACTGCTTCAGGGGGAATGAATATCTAATATATTGTATTTTGGCGAGCTTTTATAACTAGATGAATTATTTTTCATCCCCCAAAGGCTCTCTTTATTAAATGGCCACTAGACATCCATAATGCTAATACCTTTTTGATTTAGTCTTTTTGGATGAGTGCTTTCCCTGTGGCTCAGGGCTTTGGATCTATCTCCCAGTGTTCAACTAAAGGGGAAACTCTGGGTAAGCTTTTCCAAGGCTTTAGTTTTGCATCAGAGTACTCAAGTCACATTCTGAACTGGGGTTGAAGGAGAAAGAAATTAAAAATATGTATAGCATTAAACACTTTCTGATTTGTATGGACTCAGGCTTTGAACTTTTCAGCCATCCTTACCAACTTACTTTGAGAAGGGTAATATTTGTCTGGTCCAAACTATGCTTATTTATTGGCTCACTTGGAAAAATGGAAAGAGGTTTCAGTCTTTTCACATTTTTTTTTATTTCTGCCTACTGTACACCTGTTTAAAATTCATCTCCTGATCTACTCTCTCCGTAATTAAAAGTGAGAATATCACTTCTGTTTTTATCCACACACTGTGTGCTTATCTAAAATTATATCCTTTACTCATTAAAAGATTTTTAACTAGCCCATTAGGAATCATAAATAAAGTGTCAAATTCTACCAAATATACTTTCTATAGAAGCAAAAGCAGTTCCTTGCACTTGACTTGATAGATACACAATAAGTATGTTCTTTAACTTTTAATGTATAAATTCTATTAGATCTTTTAAGACTTACAGAGGAGCAAGCACTCTAGAGATGCTGCCAGGAAATGTCTTGCTTTATTCTGAGGGTTTTCTGAGTGTTTGATTAGAAATATGGAACAAGAGAATCCTGTTCTTTTTAGATTTAGAATTGTTACTAGCAGCTTCTAGAAAGAAAATAACTTTGGTAGCAGTGTGTTACAATAGGATTTTACTGAGGGATGAAATGGAATATGTAAAATCGAGAGGGCACTTACAAATTCTTTTTTTAAAAACAATTTTTAGTTGTAGTTGAACACAATACCTTTATTTTATTTATTTATTTTTATGTGGTGCTGAGGATGGAACCCAGTGCCTTGCACATGCTAAGCAAGCGCTCTACCAATGAGCCATGACCCCAGCCCCTATTTACAAATTCTTGATAAAAGAAAAAAAAGGATGTGTTGCAGATTTGACTCTGTAATATAATCAGGACAATACACATTTTATTTAGATAAATATACATTTTAAACTGTTAGTGAAATCACCATATTGACCAAAATACAATTTGAAGATGTACTGCCTTTTTACCTTTTTCACATATGCAATTAATCCCTAGTGACTTGGAAAAAATTGACATCCCCATAGAGATGTTGACAAGAATTTCTAAGATGACTGGCAGCAAGAGCATTCACGGACGCCTTACTTTGATAGACATTTTGGACGTTGTGAGTTAGATTAATGAAAGTGATAGTAACATCCCAGCCTTCCCAGGAATATCAGCTCTAGAAGTATGACTGGCAAACACTACCTTTTCACCTGCACTGCATGGGAATGATTTTCCCTGGGCAATTGTCAGCCTAGACAGATTTGTTTTACTTTCACAGCATTGTGATTATCTCTCAGGGCATTTTCCAAATCTGGCTTATAGTTTTACATGGTAAAAGGTAAATGACTATATGATCAACTAGAATATGCCTATATTTCACTGATGTAATATAATCTTAATATGCTTATAGTAGTCTGAATTAGTCAATTATTCTTCCATTGGTACTTGCTCTGAGTTGGAAGCTCTGCTAATTCTTTGACATATTTAACATTACTTAATAGGTATTATTCCATGAAGTGCTCCTTTTTCATAAGCAGGAAATTGGAGGATTCAGAGATGCTAACTTGCCTTGCTTGAAAGCAGCAGAAAAGCAGCAGAGCCATATTTTCCTGATTGCATAGACTCCATTGTAACTATATTCAAATATCAGTATATTCCAGTTTCCTTCACAGAAGGACTCCAGCTGTTCTAGAAACAATCCCTGCTCCCAGCTTCTGCTGTTGAGGGTTCACTATTAGTGGGCAGCAAATCAGTAAGTTTGATCAACTCAATATGTATACCTTCTTCCCTAAACAGTAACATTATAATTTTTATACTGACTTTATTTTCCTGATTTAGCACTCATGCATTTACAAAATTGATGTTACTATTATGGGGGGAAGAATACAGGCTTCTGACTTGCACATTGCCCTCTGCCTCCTTCTCCTGTAGCACTTCTTCCTACTCTTCTCTCCAAATTTTTTATTCATTCTTCTTCACACATTAGAACTACCACATATGCATCCCAACAAAGTGTTAGGTGGCAGCTTGTTGAATGAATCTATTCCAAGTTGTAATTCCCTGATAAGTCCTCCTCTGCAGGGATACTTGCTTATTAAACAAAATTAATTTTTACATGTTGTAATTTCAGCCAATATGAGGATTACAAATTGGGGCCTACCACTCAGTATTTTGCATCTGTGAGCTCTGGGAACATATAGGGAAAGAAACCTTAGTAGTTTTGGGTAATTCCATCTAATTGTGATCTGGACTGGAGATGACATAAACATAATATCTATAAAGAGGGAGAATTGATAAGATTAGACAAACCAATCCATGGGCATCCAGAGTTTTCTTCCCATCTCATGTGCCTCTTTTCCCCCAACAGCTATATTCTGAAATACTTTGTGAAGCTTCGTGAACTTGTTAATAATTTATAGTTATTAAAGTCACCTGCTTATAAAATCATGCCCAATCATATAGCTAATTATACTCACTTTAAAGACCTGGTTTAATTTGTCTTCCCGGAAATCCTTTGTTTATAGCAAGCCCCCTCCTCTCTCTGGATGCTTAAGCTGATGTCTTAAAGCATATATAAAATGTCATCTGCTTAGTATCTTGAATCATTAGAGAAAATAATGCTCCAAAGGCAGCATTAAATCATGTTTGTCTACTATGACATCATAAAAGCATCTTGGTAGAGTTATAAAAGCATGGCCTTTAAAGAAAAAATTGGGTTTAATCCCAATTTTGAACTTTTTAAGCAGAATATAATCCTGAACACATTTTTAAACCTTGGTTTCATCTCCTAAAAAGAGAAAATAGTAATTACTTTCAGGAATGTGTGAGGGTTTAAATACCACAATAAATGCCAATTCCTTTGCTGGCAGTTTGCACTGAGGGCTGTGGGCTGCTCAGAACTAGCTTTGGCATACACAGGAACTGCTTAAACATTAATTAATTTATTCATTCATTTAAAAAAGTTTGCATACTGAATAACAGGCAGAGGGCTTAACTGAGAAAGGGTCTTAAAGGACTCCAAGGCTAATTGTATTTTAGTATTGCTTTTCATTTGCTGGCATTTCTTTGTGTTTATGCTTGTATGATAAATAGCCAGCTCTTTGGTTTTGAGCTTAAACATTCTGTGTCTATATTTCTCTTTCCTGTAGATGAGAAATCCTATCTGTGGGCTTATTGATGAGATGTCAATAAATAAGAGAAGCTTTTTCCTAACAGAGGAAAAAAAATCATTTTGCATGTGTTCATGTTAGAGCAGATTTAAAAAAAAATTTTTTAGTTGTAGATGAACGCAATATCTTTATTTATTCATTTAATTTTATGTGGTGCTGAGGATTGAACCCAGTGCCTCACATATAAGGGAAAGAAACCTTAGTAGTTTTGGGTAATTACATCTATTGTGATCTGGGCTGGATATGAAATATACATGATATCTATAAAGTAGAGAATTGATAAGATTAGACAACCCAATCCATGGGCATTTAGAGTTTTCTTTCCATCTCATGTTCCTCTTTTCCCCCAATAGCTATACCCTGAAATTCTTTGTGGAGCTGTGTGAATGTATTAATAATTTTTAATCAGAGCTTAACCACAGAGCTACAGCCCCAGCCCAGAGCAGAATGTTTTTGTGTTACGTGCACTTACTGTTAATTCACTTTAGTTTTGAGGATATATTTTGGGATGGGTCAAAAGACTCAGGCCTTGAAGAACTCATGCCATGATTCCTTGTTCTGTCTCCCTAGATCCTGGACTGATTTTCTAATCTTGGCTATTTTCTTAATGGGATAAATTGAGAATCAGATAAGTTAGGTGGCTTTAAGTGTGAAACTACAGGATATAGGCAGAATTAAATGAGCAGGTTCTATTAGACTCAAAATTGAGAAATGCATAAGGAAATAAGAAGTACTTTGATAATTACTTCCAGGATGCATGCATGTATATAAGACCAGAAATGAGAATTGGCCGTAAAACTTCATAATGTGCTTCACTAAAGACACTCTTCACTCTCCATCCTGAACCATTCCTTAAAATACATACAACCTAGACCCATTGATAAAGAAATCATTTACATTAAAATAGTAACTGATGACGGCTTGCCATTCAGCTTGATTATACAGCTGGATAACACAATCAGTAATTGAAATGGCCGGAGGAATTTTTTTTAAAAGGCAATTATAATTACTGGGGAAGAGGTAGCTCACTGCAGTGTCGGCTGTGGAAAGCTGGTTGGGGATATCCATGCGCCTGTGGCTTCAGATACAACAATTAATCCAATTTTATCTTTGAAATGAGAAATTATAACAAAGCAAGGCAGAATTGCCATGTAGAGATATGAGTCTGCCAGCTGAGGTTTTGGGGGTTCACTTACCTCCACAATCATTTATTGAACACCTACTTTTTCCAGCCAATAACAAATATTGGCCAATAAGGACTCACAATAATAAATGGGGAAGGAAGTCAAGATAGGAGGAAAACTTTTGGATCAGCCAAGAACACTAAGAAAGATATGTAGAAGGCATTTAAAAAAAAAAAAAAACAGGAGATTTTGTTCAGTTTTTCTCCAGTACAGTGAAAGATCTTAAAGTAGAGGTGTAAATCTGAAAAGTTGTATTGTGGTTTTTCAAGGGTAATAGTGAGGAAGGTTATTCTAGTCAGAAGGAAGAGCTTATGCAGAGTTGTGAAAGATCATGTGTAGCTAAGGGTAGGGGGTCAATTGTTGTGGAACTCAGGGCACTTGGGGAGGCTTGAGAGTGAGGCTACAGACATGTGACTTTAGGACACAATGTTAGTCAGTTTCGACTGCTATAATAAAACACCATAAATTAGGTAGATTCTGGGCTGTAGACTGCCAACATCTCACACCCTCACATGGCAGATAAGAGAACTAGAGAGCTCTCTGAAGGCACTTTTATTTTTTAATTCTAATTTGTTATGTATGACAGCAGAATGCATTACAATTCATATTACACATATAGAGCACAAATTTTCCTATCTCTGTTTGTACACAAAGTAGAGTCACACCATTCATGTCTTCATATATGTACTTAGGGTAATGATGTCCATCTTATTCCACCGTCATTCCTACTCCCATACCCCCCACCTTCCTCCCCCCTTTGCTCTATGTAGAGTTCGTCTAATCCTCCCATGCTCCCCACAAACACCATTATGAATTAGCATCCTTATATCTGAGAAAACATTCAGCATTTGTTTTTTGGGGATTGGCTAACTTCACTTAGCATTATATTCTCCAGCTCCACCCATTTACCTGCAAATGACATTATTTTATTATTTTTTAATGCTGAGTAACATCCAATTGTATATATAAACCACAGTCTCTTTATCCATTCATCTACTGAAGGGAATCTAGGTTGGTTCCACAGTTTAGCTATTGTGAATTGTGCTGTGTAAACTTTGATGTGGCTGTGTCACTGTAGTATGCTGTTTTTAAGTCCTTTGGTATAGACCAAGGAGTAGGATAGCTGGGTCAAATGGTGGTTTCATTTGCAGTTTTCCAAGGAATCTTCATACTGCTTTTCATATTGGCTGCACCAATTTGCAGTCCCACCAGCAATGTACGGGTATGCCTTTTCCTCTATATCCTTGCCAACACTTGTTGTTGTTTGTATTCTTATTAGCTGCCATTTTGACTGAAGTGAGATGAAATCTTAGAATAGATTTGATTTGCATTTCTCTAATTGCTAGAGATGTTGAACATTTTTTCATATATTTGTTGATTGATTGTATATCATCTTCTGAGAATTGTCTATTCAATTCCTTGGCCTATTTATTGATTGGCTATTTTTTTTGGTGTTAAGACTTTTGAGTTCTTTATATATCCTAGGGATTAGTGTTCTATCTGATGTGCATGTGGTAAAAATTTGCTCCCATTCTGTACCTCTATCTTCACCTCACTGATTGTTTCTTTCTTTTGATGAGAAGAAGCTTTTTAGTTTTAATCCATCCCATTTATTGATTCTTGTTTTTAATTCTTGTGCTATAAGAGTCTTGTTAAGTAAGTTGGGGCCTAATCCAACATGATGGAGATTTCAGCCTACTTTTTCTTCCACTAGGTGCAATGTCTCTGCTTTAATTTGTAGGTCCTTGAACCACTTTGAGTTGAATGTTGTGCATGGTGAGAGATAGGGGCTTAATTTCATTTTGTTGCATATGTATTTCCAGTTTTTCCAGCACCATTTGTTGAAGAGGCTATTTTTTCTCCAATATACATTTTTGGTGACTTTGGCAATATAAGGTAACTGTAGTTATGTGGGTTTATCTCTGTGTCCTCTATTCTGTACCATTGTTCTACCAGTCTATTTTGGTGCCAATACCATGCTGTTTTTGTTACTATTGCTCTGTAGTTGAGTTTAAGGTCTGGTATACTGATTACCTACTTTACTCTTCTTGCTAAGGATTGCTGTAGCTATTCTGGGTCTCTTATTTTTCCCTATGAATTTCATGACTTCTTTTTCTATTTCTATGAGGTATGTCATTGGAATTTTGATTGGAAGTGCATTCAATCTGTATAATGCTTTTGGTAGTATGGTAATTTTGACAGTATTAATTCTGCCTATCCAAGAACAAGGTAGATCTTTCCATCTTCTAAGGTCTTCTTTAATTTATTTCTTTAGTGTTCTGTAGTTTTCATTGTAGAGTTCTTTTACTTCTTTTGTTAAGTTGATTCCCAAGTATTTTTTTGAGGATGTTGTGAATGGGGGTAGTTTTTTCTCATTTCCCTTGATTACAAAGACACATTGAAGAAAGAAAAATTCAGACCAATATCTCTAATGAACATAGATGTAAAAATTCTCAATAAAATTCTGGCAAATTGAATACAAAATTATATCAAAAAGATGGTGCACCATGATCAAGTGAGGTTCATCCCAGGGTACAAGGTTGGTTCAACATATGGAAATCAATAAACATAATTCAATATATCAATAGAATGAAAGATAAGAATTATATGGTCATCTCAATAGATGCAGAAAAAGCATTTGACAAAATATAGCACCCCTTCATGTTCAAAACACTAGAAAAACTAGGGATAACAGGAACATATATCAACATTGTAAAAGCTATCTGTGCTAAACCCCAGGCCAACATCATTCTAAATGAGAAAAATAGAAAGCATTCCCTCTAAAAACTGGAACAAGACAGGGATGCCCTGTTTCACCATTTCTATTTAACATAGTTCTTGAAGCACTGGCCAGAGCAATTAGACAGATGAAAAAAATTAAAGGGATATAGATAGAAAAAGAAAAATTCAAATTAACACTATTTGCTGATGAGATGATTCTATGCCTAGAAGACCCAAAAAATTGCATCGGAAAACTTCTAGAACTAATAAATGAATTCAGCAAAGTAGCAGGATATAAAATCAACACGCATAAATCAAAGGCATTTCTATACATCAGGGACAAATCCTCTGGAGGCACTTTTATAGGGACACTAATTCCATTCATGAGAGTGAAAACTCCCAAAGGCATCACCTCCATTACTTTCACATTGGGTGTTAGTATTTCTATGCATGACTCTTGTGAGATGGGGACAAAACGTCACTTTGTGAGACATATCATCAAAAACCAATTGAGCTTTTTCATCCTTCAAATGCAGAATGTTCATTAAAAACAAACAAAAAACAAACAAACTAACCTGTGATTTCAGATTTATTCCATAAACAAAATAATTTGGAAGTACAGATATTAAACTAATTGAATTTAGCTGGAAAATATTTTTCCTGCCTATTTTAAATTCATTTTAATTGAAGCCAATTATAATTTGTGTGCTACTGCAAAGAAATTTGAAAATTAACTAGGAAGGCAAAAATAAAAATAAAGTTTCTACTGTCCTGGACTGGATTATTTAGAAGAGTGGGCAAAGGTAAACTCCAATCCACAGAAGGCTTTAAGAAAGTGCTGTTTTAGATGCCAGGAGTTAGGGAGGAGCTGGGAATGAGGTTTGGAAACCCTGCTCTTGGAGGGCAAGCCAGGGTGAGGGAGAGCTGTCTTGAAACATAAGGAGGTTTTCAAGGGGCATCACGCTTGTCTACCTCTTTGTTTTATTTTATTTTTCTCAAAGTACTTAGCTAAATGATATTCTGTATCCATTTGTTGACTTTTCTGTCTCCTTCAAGAAAATTAAGCTCCTTCAAGAAAAGAAGCTTGACCATCTTGTTCACAGAGCTGTCTCCCTGAGTATAAGATTAAGGGAAAAAAATGCAGTCAGTAAGTGAAGCACTACTTTTTTCAGATTTTGTTCTAAAAAGAATTAAATTGTTGGTATGTGTTTCAAGGAGGAAGCAGGGTTAAAAGAGGACTTCTTTTAAAGTAGCACCAATTTGAACATGTTTGTAGACCAAAGGTGTCAACTCAAATAACAGTCTTCAAAGGTTAATCAGTTTATTCAAGAATGAACACAGCAATGGCACCATGCATTTCATAGTTAACTATATGCATATTCAAGGGGATTGGGATAAGGGGAAGTTTTCAAAGATAAAATGAGGAGAATCATATAAGTTGTTTCGAAACAACAATTCTTATCTACAAGGGCCAGTAACAAGGGTGATGTTAGTCCTCTGTTAGACAGGCAGTTCTTAGGCAGATATCCTTGTGGGAATATTTTCTGTGTCAGGTTGTAGCGGTCTTTGTGTAAGGTTATGGTTCTGGAAGTCTTTTGTGATAATTGTTGTTACCAGGCATATATATATATATACACACACACATACACATACATACATACAAATAAATATATATATTTGTAACCATATAGCTATATTTATTCCTTCATGTATTATTATCACATGTTTGCTCTTTGCCACTTTCTGCAGTAGTAACTAGAAAGTACCCCTGCTCAGATCATTGCTTAGTCCTCACATGCTCTAGGAATTGTCTTTGAACCACTCAGGCAGAGTTCAGGGTCTGCTCACATTCTCATGGTGCTCCGACTGAATATCCATCTTAATTTCTACCTTATTTTATTGATGTGCCTGTCTCCTCCACTTGTTCACAACATCCCCCAGGAACAGGGCTGTGTCTCATTTGTCTTTATAGCCTGACCACCTAGCTTGACTCCTGCCATAGAATACGTGCTCATGAAATGGTTGTTGAACTGTGCCAAGGTGAATAAGACATAGTCTTTACCATCAAGTTGCCCAGTGGTTATTTGGAAAGAAAGATGTATAAATAAATAATTACGTAGTGATGTGATAAGAGCTATAACAGTTATATAAGAAAAAAGTGCAGCTATGGTGTAGTGGCAGGCACAGCTAGCTTTGATGAAGCAATGGAATGGTCATTGTGCTTTTTCCCTGGTGTATTCAAGTAGCATTTTTACTCATTTAAGAAAGGAAGAATATTGACGGCAGAAACAGTAGATTCTTTGTAAAGTTATAAAGCTCTTAGAAACCCCCAGATGGGAAGCTGCTACAAAATAGTGAAATATTAACCTCAGAGCAGTGGCTGGCAAGCTTTGTTTTCTTGTGCCTTAAGGCACATCACTGAATCTGTTGACACCTATAAAATTTTCTTCTTTGTGAAAAAAGAGGTATTACAAAGGTTAGCTTCTTTAATGTTCCTTTTACATTATCTTGTAAAGGGTATTTTTGTAAGAAGTAAAGGTAAAAATGATTAAACCAGATAACTGATGGGTCTAGTAACAATAAAATGGACAAGCTCTTTACCTATCTGTGGTTCAGGGATTTTAATTGTTTTGTATTCTGTTTATTGAAACTAAACAATTGCTGTAAGTGCTTTGTAATAACATAAGCTGTTCTCTCTTCATACCAGGCATATGGATTCATTTGAACTGGCACAATGGAAAATGTTCAATGAATATATTTTGGAGGAATCCTGCCTGTTTGATGAGAACACATGAATTTTGGAAATTGGCTCAAACTATATTAGAATTTTATCTTTGCCTCAAATAATCCGAATAGTTTTTTGAAAGAGATATAAGATTACATAAGTTTGCTTTTCTGTAGAGTCACAAATACTTGAAATATCTGATATGCAGGATATTTTTGAGAATGAAATGAGATAACATACAATAACATTTGGAAAATATTATGTTTAATAGTGCATGTTTGTTTTTATTTTCCTAGAGTTAAAAACTTTCTGTTCAAAATTCTTCCTGATAAATATCTCATTATTTTTAAAAGATACTGTGCTCAAGATCCATTGCCTTTATGTTCAGCACCTCATGTTTTTGTAATGATAATACTATAAGAGTTAATATTTATTGAGTATATAGCATGTCAAACAAAATACAAAGTGATTGCCCTCAGGAATCTCATTTTTCCCCTTACTTATTAATGTCCATTTCACAGATGAAGAAATCATGATATAGAGTCTAAGTAAGTTGTCCAATATAAAACTAGCATACTGCATTTAAACCTTCAGAGTTTGACTCTGAAACTGTGCCCCTAATGGCAACCTCTAATCTAAAATTCACTTTCTTTTTTTCCTATACTTTATACCACTAACAGCATAAAAAGGATTATGCAGAAACAAAAATGTTTTTCTTATCACCATTGTAGCTTGAAGCACAGTCGATGAGTAAGAGCAGACAGGAAAAGACATTGTTATAGGGAAAACACTGGTTTCAGTATGCAGCAGGGTGAGAAGATCAGCTAGGGGTGTGATCATGATGGCTACTTTAACCTCAAAGCTTTCTCATAAAATGACTGGGCAGGTGGTTAGCCAGAGGTCCTGTGTATTAAGTTCCTGTCAGCTGACTAAGCACTGAGAATCGTTGTTTTCTTGTCAAATTAAATTATGAATTTAGGTATTATAGTGTATTCATGATGCAATAGAAAGTTCATCTAGGTTCATATATACCTAAGGGGGATTTGAGGATCTAGAATAGAGGGCTGTTCTCTCTTGTTCTCTTTGGCAAGGCTTTGAGCTTAGGACTATTCTTGACAAATTAGATTGTACATGATGAAATGTTTTGGTTTAAGTGCTGTTTTCTCTTAATTAAAAAAGGCATACAAGTTCAAAGAGCAGAAACTATTATCCATGACTGTTTATACCAGCAAATCATTAGGACATTTATGGGTCACTCCTTGGAGTTGTCTTTCCTAAGTGTCAAAGTCCGTTTCACTTTTACTTTATTATCTCATCCTAACCCCTGTCTCTCATCTTTCCTCCTTGCAGCAAGTCCTACTTATTAATAGAAACAGAATATCTTGATCCCATAGTTTTCATATATAGTTAGAAAAAGAAAATAAAGGGATGAATTTGAAATAGAAAATGATTTAAAAAAATCCAAAACATTCTGCTTCTACTATACTCCTGTTCTCTTCCCTCTGTACCTACTGGTGACCTTGACAAAGGGCTATGCTGAGGGTGAGTATTCAGGGAGTGAAGAATATGGTTGCCATTGACAGATGCAAAATCTGAATTTTAGATATGTTAAAGGTCTTGCCCAAAGCCACATAGGTGAGCCACACAGGCAAGAGAGAAACTGAAAGACTAAGCCTCATCTTCACAGAACTTCTAACTAATAAGTATATGTTTAACAGCTGTTTTTCTTCTGTTTTGCCAAATGGAAAGTTTGTTGCTACAAGATGTTTTGAAAAATGTGCCAAATAAACAAATCTTGAAAAATAATGTTTTATTTATCCTACTAGAGAATTAATCCCCCAAATCAGTGAATAAATATTTCTCACATTGATGATGGAAACAACACAATTAAATTTTTATGGTGTTTTCCCAGCAAGTGTCGCTTTTGTGAATAAAAAGTACCTTTTTCTTTAGTTTCATATCAACTTAAAAAATTGTTGGAAAGCACTGCAGTCTGTGAGTATCATTTAGGTAAGTAGCATTTTGGGTGTTTGGTAAGCATTTTGATGTGCTGGGTAAGGCAGGTTTGTTATCAGTCAGCATGAATACTGCTTGAGCTACATTTGCACCCCCTCAGTCAAATAATGTTTAAAAGAAAATATTTCTGAATTGTTTTGACTAATAACTGAACAATAGCTGGGCCACATCCTTCCCTTGTCTCTAGACTTCCTACTCCAGCTTCTGTCAGGAATCAAAGGCACAATGACATGGAAATGTTTCCTAGAAACTGTGTTCTCCACTTTGTTTTAATCTTGCAAATTTAACATAGAAGTACTTGAGTGGAAGACAGAGAAAAATAGAGCAGACATTTTGAGTGGAGTAATATTGATTTATTTAACCTAACTAGCATTTCTATAAACTGAGTTTCACAAGTTTGCATTTTTGCTAGCAATAATTCACAATAATAAAATGACTCCTAGGAGAAGACTTAACTCAAGTGTAAGAAAATATATTTCCAGTGTAAGGTATATCTTAAAATGGGAAAAACTGATTTGATTGAATCTGTGGGGTTTTCCACCCTAGGTTTTTGTTTATGCAGAGTCAGAGCTTTGGTTTTTTTTTTGAAACCTTGTATAATTTGAGCTATCATAATAAAGGAAATCACAATTATAGATACCAATAACAAGTCTACTTTAGTAACTAAAATCCAAGATATTAGGGACCAATTGATATACTTTTCCTATAGTAGGTGTCTCAGAGTAGGAGCTTAGGTTTTGAAAAAGTCTCAATAATTATTTTTTCAGAAAGATTTTTCTTTTTGTACTATAGGACAAATGCTTTTTATGTAAATCTGTGGTAGTAAAGGTATGGTTTTATCAGCTATAATGAGAATTACCTGAATTAAAATGTATTATCTCTAGGAAAAATGAGTCTGATTTTTTAAAAAGTGTATGAAACTGCAAGTATTCTTCAAACATATTACATCAGTGACTGCTTATGTTTCTAAGATTAAATTTTGGCTCCAGATCATGGAAAAAATATGATTTCAATTCTAAGCTTCATAAATACTGAGCAATGCAAAGCAAAACCATGGATGTGGCAATCTCACATAATACAGCCTATTGAAGGGACTGTTGTTTAGTGTTAATTTGAGAAGAGAAGAAATGCACTGTGAAAATAAGTGCTTATGCCTTACAAAATCATCAAAGCAAAATCACCCAAATCCTAATTTATTATCTTCTGGTTGTTTCTTGTTGTTGTTTAATTCTTTTCCTCTGTCACACAAGGTTGCAATAAAAAGTCAAATTAAAAAATATATATGTGAATGTTCTTGTATGAAAAATATGTGAAGTCTATAAACACTATACAATTGCATACATAGTATAGAAGTACACTTTCTCACTTTGAGACTCCCCAGAGCAATTTTAAAGAAGTTCTTGTAAGTTGTACATTTTTTCAGTTCTTCATACTTGTTTTCTGCAGTTGTATTTGGTGTGAGTGCAATTACTAATTGCTAATTTTTGAGTAAGACATTAAAGAATGTAACAAAATACTTTCTAGGTGAAAGCAGATTTTGACTCTTGTGACAGTTCTTATAATATTATGAGTCGAGTTCTACTTTGGACAGGGGAAAACTCTATTGATTGGCTAGTAATATCTTTGAAGGAGTTGGGAGGGGTGGGGGATTATGGTGTACAGCTCTTATAATCCTTCTCCCTAAACTAATTATTGGAAAAAGAAGTCTCAGATTCAGTGGAAGTGTCTGTTCAGCATTGAAAATAAGAGTGTATCTGGTGTGCAACTGAATACATTATACTCTCCTGAGTTCCTTACTAGAGGTTAAACTTGTTCCTAACAAATTTACCTCTTTCAGTGAACATCCTGATTTACAGTTATTTAGTTCCATAGAATGTGGCCATGGATGGCTTCTGTATTTGAAGAATTCTAGATAATTTTAGGCAAAATTATCTCAATACAAATTTAATTAATAGTTAGAAATGAAATATACCACATATTGGGTCAGCCAGAAGTATCCTAATAAAACTGTAGTTCTTAGGTCAACAAAATCTGAGTATGTAGATGCCCTTTCTTTTAACCATGTGCCTGAAGGATAGCATCCTTTCACAGGTAGGACTCTGGCTGAGGTCAGACATCTAGTGTTTGGAACCTGTAGGAAACACATTGATGCCCATAGACTTTGCCGCCCCATCTGCCTGGACTTTTTGCAAATTTTTTTTTACAGCTCTTGACCTAATGGAAAAGGAAGAGCTTCCAGTTCCTTTCACCTCTGTGCTATTTTTGTTTTTCTGTTGCCTTTGTTTGCTGTCTTGACAGTTTCCTTCTGTTCTCTCTCTTTCTCCCTCTCTCTTATCCCTGCCCACAGCCTCTGGGGATCTTTGCCTAGTCAATCTTTTAGGAAACTATTTAGCTGAAAGACGAATATCAGTGTAAGCCAATAAATCATAACTTTTTAAGTAATGAAACTCAATTAATGAAACTTTTAAAGAGAAAAAAAGTCTGATAATGTTATTTAGTCAGGATTACTCTTTTATGAAGGAGGTTTCCATCAGTCAACCGCTGTTTCAGATTTCTTTGTCTCAAATTGCAAATTACTTTTTAAATTGTTCATGGAATGCAAATAAAGTGACAACCCTTTCCTACCAGATGTGCTGGATAGGCATGAGGGCACAATCATTTTCCTAACCAATATTTTCATCAAGAACCTATTCAGAATGCTACAATTACTTCCTACTTCCAGTTTAATTGAACTGCGGAACATTGCCAGTAGCAGGTTTCCGTCCTTAAGTGCTCTGAGTGGCCTGGAGACTAGGATGCTAGAAATATTACAAAGAACATTAAAGTGTGACTTGATCTTGTATTGAAAGGCAAAAACTGTATTTACATTCAGTGACAGGGGACTTCATGATTTACACATTTGAATAAGAATCAGGATGGATGTGCTGCCATGTCCCAATAGTATAGCACTTTGCCAGATGATTTCTATTCTAATGTCTGAGTCCCAAGTGTTTAGCAGGAACAGCCATGTGGAAATTAAGTGAAACAGAGTTTGGATATGGCTTTGTTTAAAAAAATGTTCTCTTCTCCCATTCACCCCACTGCAATGTAGGTGTTGCTCAAGACAAAGGAAAAATAAACTTATTTATTGTAAAAAGAGTTTAAAAATAGCTAAAAGTCATGTTATGTTACTCCATGTTGGAATAAATAAGACCATGCTGTGTAGTGGAATAGTACCTGTACTGTAAATGTGGAGTCTGCAGTTTCTCAGGTGTGTGACTCCTTTTTCCTAACCTAGGAACATGTGTTCCTCATGCATAAAATAAGGGAGGTTCAGAAAATGATCTCTGAACTTTAGATAGGGCAAAGGGGACGGAGGGGATGAGAAGGGAGCAAGGCGATAGGAATGACATTGGAATGAGACAGACACCATTACCCTAAGTACATGTATGAAAACACGAATGGTGTGATTCTACTTTGTGTACAACCAGAGACATAAAAAATTGTGCTCTACTTATGTAATATAAATTGAATTGCATTCTACTGTCACATATAACAAATTATAATAAATTTAAAAAAATCCTGAGGCATGGAGGTAAGCTTTGTATTTAAATAATATAATGTCATAGGATTTCTTTGCTCATTACAATGAGCAAAATTTTCACCATTCCCTTGTTATAGGGAATTTATTTTTTTCTTCAAAATTATTTTCTTAGAGCTTCTGACATTCAGTCCTACTTTGGATCACATCTCTTCTCATCTTGCTACTCCCTAGTTATCTTGAGATATCATTGTACTCCTGGGTTTGTTCATTGGTTCACTAGCTTTGTATCTCAGTTTCTATGTTTGTTCCATTTCTTTTGTTTCTTTATTTTCCTAAATAAAGACTTAAAAAATTCTCTGAGGAAGAGAATGTGAGTTTTCTGAGTCTTTGAAAGTTTCAAAATGTTTTTTATTTTGCTACTAGTGCTTTACTTGAGTAGCAGTTTGGATAGGCTCAAAGTAATTTATCTTGACTCAAACAGTTTTTCTCAAAATATCAAAAGTATTTTCCACATTTCTTCTAGCACCCAATATTGCTGATAAGTTTTATGCTATCCTGAGTCTCACAGCTTGAAAATCATTCACTTTTTATTCTTCTGAAAATTTATAGACTATTTCTCTTTATTCCTGGGGTTCCAAAGTTTCTAGAAGCTCTTTATAAGGACAGTTCCTTTAAGAACTTTTTAAAAATAATAGACTTTGATTTTGAGAACTTTTAGATTTACAGAAAAATTAAGCAGATATTTCAGTTTCCATATACCCCATTGCATAAACTATTTTTCTTCTATTAGTAACATCTTTTATTTCTGTTACATTTAATGGACCAGTATTGATAAATTGTTTTAAACCAAAGTCTATATTTATTTTTATTTCCTTTTTTTTCTTATTAACTGACACTGTTTTTTAATGTTCCAGAATCCCATCTAGGTTACCACATTATATTTAGTTGTCATGTCTTTTTAGACTTCTCTTGGCTATGAGTTTCTCAGATTTCCTTGTTTATGACATCTTGACAATTTTTAGGTGTAATTTCAAGTATATTGTAGGATGTTCTTTTATTGGAATTTCTGATGTTTTTCTCATAAGTAAACTGGGTTATAAGTTTTGGGAAGGATGATCATAGAGGTAAACTGTCATTTTTTATCAAATCATATAAAGGGTATCATAAATGTTCATACTGACCCTGGTAGTCTGGCTGAAATAGGATTGTTTAGGCTTCTTCATTTTAAAGTTATTCCTTTCTTCACCTTTTCATACTGTATTTTTGTAAGGAAGTCACAATGCACAGGTTAAATGTAAGGATATCCTTTAGGATAAATTAACTGCATAGATTTGTTTGTAGTTCTTCTGCAAAGGGGTTTTGTTTCTTCCCTTCATTTATTAATCCATTTGTAATATTTATCTTATATTTTGGGTTATAACCAAACACTACTTTTTTGGTGAGATATAATTTTT
This sequence comes from Spermophilus citellus, assembly GCF_964194105.1. Lineage (NCBI taxonomy): Eukaryota > Metazoa > Chordata > Mammalia > Rodentia > Sciuridae > Spermophilus > Spermophilus citellus. Next base: position 88,688,159 of record NC_138186.1, on the reverse strand, counting down.
TTTGGTGAGATATAAATTTTTTTTGGTGAGATATGATTTTTTTGGGTTCTCTTTAGTTGTACATGACAGTAGAGTCCATTTTGATATAATTATACATGCATGAAAAATATTTTATTCTAAATTAAGCCCAAGTTTTGTGGATGTATATTATAGTGGGATTCACTGTGGTATATTAATATATGTACAAAGGAAAAAAATGTAAGATTCTTTTTATTGTCTTTCTTATTCCTATCCCCTCTCCTTTCTCTTCACTCCCTTCTAATTCTCTAAACTTCTATTCCTTCCCTTATTGTGTGTTAACTTCCATATATCAGAGAAAACATCCACCCTTTGGTTTTGGGTTTGGCTTATTTCACTTAACATGGTAGTCTCCAGTTCCATTCATTTACCCACAAATGCCATAATTTAATTCTTCTTTATGGATGAGAAATATTCCATTGTGTATATATACCACATTTTTAAAAATTAATTCATCTGTTGAAGGGCACCTATGTTGGTTCCATAGTTTAGCTATTTTGAGTTTTAGCTGATATAAACATTGACGTGGCTGTGTCACTGTAGTATGCTGATTTTAAGTCTTTTGGGTATAAAATGAGGAGTGGGATAACTGGGTCAAATGGTGATTCCATTCCAAGTTTTTCTGAGGAATCTCCATACTGCTTTCCAGAGTGATTGTACCAATTTGTAGTCCTACCAGCAATGTATGAGTGTATCTTTTCCCTCACAACCGCTCCAACACTTATTATTGCTCGTATTCTTGGTAACTACCATTCTGACTAGAGTGAGATGAAATCTCAGTGTGGTTTTAGTTTGCATTTCTCTAGTTCCTAGTGATGTTGAACTTTTTTTTATATATTTGTTGATCTTTTGAATTTCTTTTTCAGTGAAGTACCTATTCAGTTCCTTTGCCCATTTATTGATTGGATTATTTGTTTTTCTGATGTTAAATTTTTTGAGTTCTTTATATATCCTGGAGATTAACATGCTATCTGAGATGTGGGTGGCAAAGATTTTCTCACAATCTGTAGGCTCTCTCCTTACACTCTTGATATTTCCTTTGCTGTGAAAAAGCTTTTCAGTTTGATGCCATCCCATTTATTGAGTTTTGATTTTACTTCTTGTGCTTTAGGAGTCTTGTTGAGGAATTCAATTCCTAAGCCAACATGTCAGATATTAGAACTACATTTTCTTCTAGTAGTCACAGGGTTTCTGATCTAATACTTAGGTCTGTATTGCCCTTTAAATTTTGTGCAAGATGAGAGAGAGGGGTTCAATTTGATTCTACTACATATGGATTTCCAATTTTCCCATCATTTGTTGAAGAAGCTATATTTTATCCAATGTATGTTTTTGTTTTCTTTGTCTAGTATGAGATAACTGTATTTATATGTGTTTATCCCTGTGTCTTCTATTCTCTTACATTGGCTTCATGCCTGTTTTGGTGTCAAAATAATTCTTAATAAGAACTGGGGATATAGCTCAGTAATAAAGTGCCCCTGGAATCAAACATGTGCGTGTGCATATGCATGTGCGCATACACACCCACACCCAGAACATGAAGGTTATAAAACCTGAAATTTTAGAGGAGTTCTTACTGTATTATTTACATTTGTGAATATGCATTGTTGTTATTAGTAAACTGATATAACCTTACATTCCAGGTGAAATTCAAATGTACCTTTCAGAAAGTCAGCTATTCTTAAAGGTAGGAAGCTCTCTCTGAAAAGGACTGTAACTAAGTCCAACTTGTCAATCTTGTGTTCTGCAGCCAGACTTTGAATTTCTTTACCTGTTACTCAGGGCTAGAGTAATCTGAGCCTGGAACTTTGTCCCTTCAGGGTTATATGATGATAATTATTCAATATGAGGCACAGCAGACAACAGGTGGTGGACTTCAGAAACTGGAAGATATTCGTTTCTGGCTCAAGCAAAGTTCTGAATCCATCTTCAGGTTCTCTGATGTCTGGTTGAATTTGTCACCTTGACCTTCAACAGGGGTACAGCTTAATATTTTATATTTTCTTTTAAATGGTGAGAGTGGACTGGCAGCAAGGGACCTGGTTGTTTTGTCTTGTGCCTGATTAGTTATCTTTGAGAAAACACTAATTTTTTATTTTCTTGCTCAAGTAGTTCCCATTTTGGCCAATGGGAGAACTTTCAGTTGGTTTCTGTGCCATACTCCTATTACTGTAATTTGCTTCTTTTTTTTTCCCTCCCTTCTTGAGTGCTTTTTTGCTTTCTGACAATGTAAAACTTACCTTGTAATATTTTCTGTTCTATTCCTGGAATCAGCCCTTTTTATCTCCCATTTCATTTATTGAAAATGGCATTAGAAATTAAGCTCTTAGGTATGCTTATTGCAATGGTCTTAGGTGTGATCATTGCTATGGTCTTAGTGTGCTCTTTGTTATCGTCTTAGGTGTGCTTACTGCTATGGGGCATCATTGTTTCAGCCTTTCACAGTATGGAAATCTATGTGTATTTGGTGCTTCATGTGTTCATACTTGTATATCTATTTCTGTAGATATACATGTATTTCTACATGTAATCATCTACATCTAGACCAAGTTAAACACCAGTTTTTATTGATGTCTTGAATGTGTGTGTGTGTGTGTGTGTGTGTGAGAGAGAGAGAGAGAGAGAGAGAGAGAGAGAGAGAGAGAGAGAGAGAGAGAGAGAGAGAGAGAGAGAGAGAGAGAGAAAGAGTGAGTTTTGGGCATCCCTGAATGAAGGAGCCATGTATATATGATTAGTTTTAAGGAGGCTGTTACTCTGGCTTCTGTAAGATGGCAAACATAATTGTGAGCATGTTTGGGGAGTAGGGAAGAAGAATGTGTGTGGATTACACAGCTCAGGAATTACTTTCCTATATTTTTGCTTCTTATCATTTATATTTCCATACCTTCTGACTAGGGGAGCTAAGTCTACATCTTAGAGATTTGTTGAAGATTAAAGCACACGATGTATGGTGAACTCATTCCATCTTGCCTGACCATCAATAATAACTCAACAGCTGGAGATTTGAGTGGATAGATATGTCATATGCAAGGGAAGGAAAACTAGGGGGCATCTCTCAAAGGGAGGAATATCAAATAATTCACAGATATTTTAAAACCATCATATTCTTTTTGATTGCTCTCTTCTATAATTTCTAGGGATTTTCAACATATTTGATGATACTATTGCAAATTTGGAGAGAATTTTCCCCATCGTCCTCTAACCTTTTATAACCTTGCCTTGCCAAATTACACTACCTAAGACATTCAATACAATTCTGCAAAAACATGTTGAAATTAATTTACTGAGAAATGCTAAGCTTTCATGATTTGTAATTTTTAAATTTGCATTTCTCTAATTGCTAAAGATGTTGAACATTTTTTCATATAATTTTTGATCATCCATATTTCTTCTTCTGTGAAGTGTTTGTTAAGTTCCTTTGCCCATTTGTTGATTGGGTTAATTATTTTTTCTGGCATTAAGTTTTTTGAGTTCTTTGTATATCCTGGAAATTATTGCCTTATCTGAGGTACTGGTGAACATTTTCTCCCAATCTGTAGGATCTCTGTACATGTTCTTGATTGTTTCCTTTGCTGTGAAGAAGCTTTACAGTTCGATATCATCCCATTTATTGATTCTCGATTTTATTTCTTGTGCTTTTGGAGTCTTGTTGAAGAATTTGTTTCCCAAGCCCGACATGTTGGAGAGTTGGACCTACTTTTTTCTTATAGTAATTGCAGGGTCTCTGGTCTAATGCCTAGGTCCTTGGTTCACCTAGAGTTGAGTTTTGCACAGGGCAAGAGATAGGAGTTCAATTTTATTTTATTACATATGGATTTTCAGTTTGCCCAGCACCATTTGTTGAAGAGGCTATCTTGTCTCCAAAGTATGTTTATGGCGCTTTTGTCTAGGATGACATAACTGTATTTATGTGGTTTTGTTTTTGTGTCTTCTATTCCATTGGCCTTTATGTCTGTTTTGGTGCTAATACCATGCTGTCCTTGTTTCCATAGCTCTCACAAAATTTTTTCATAACATTCTGTGCCAGAATAGTACTGGTTCTGGGGATATGGTATGGCCAACATCAAGAACTCTAATAAAATTCAAAATCTAGACCGGGGTGGTGGCTCAGTGGTAGAGTACTTGTCTAGCATGTGTGAGGCCCTGGGTTCAATTCTCAGCATTGCATGTAAATAAAATAAGAAAATAAATAAAGGCCCATCAACAACTAAAAAAAAAAATTTTAAAAAATTCATCAGAGGAAGCAGATTAAGCAATTTTTTTAATACCAAAATAATCATTGGTGTGAAAAGCTGTAGTTCTGTGAGAGTATATCAAGCCCTGGATATGTGTGTGTGTGTATGTGTCTATAATGTCTCTTTAATTCTCTGCCTCCTGTTCATCAGAGGTACTTTGAGAAATAAATTGCTGGAGAAGGGGGATTTTTTTTTTAAAAGATAATTTAAAGTATGTAATTATTATTACTCAATATTTGTTCATGATTTTTCTGTAATAAAGTATGAATATCCTAATTAATATGCAATTTTTGCCATGCCATCCCTATTTATATTTCCTTATAATTTAAAATGTTTTTCCTGAAGCACAAGATAAAATGAATTTTATTGACTTCCTAGTGACCAAGTAAGGGATTTATCTTTTGTAGTAGTACAAAAGTACTAGTAGTAGTTGAAGAATTTTAATTTCACAATTGAAGAGTATGGTTCATTTCCAAAACACATTAGCAGATTTGTTAGAAAGGAGAACATCATTGCTTGTTAATAAAATGGGAAGTAGAGGTCTCTAGAAGTAAGGGTTACTTATTCACACCTATTCATATATAGATGTAGACTTGATTATTTCTGTCTTTATCACATTAGACTGAAAAATGAGGGGCACCTCTATTTCTATGCAAGTTGATCTTCATTTAATTAGTATTAGCATACTGGAATTTATAGGGTTCTTGATTCTCTAATGTCTTGTTATTTAGAAAATTTAAAGCATTTTGGCATGTGGGGGAAATAAAAGCTTTTAATTCAGAATCATACTTCGTAGTTTTGAAGAAATCTTGTAAAGTCAGAGCATCATTGAATTGAAATGAATTTAAATAAGTGCTATTTGATTTGTTTTTATAGTGCCTACTGGTCTTCCATGAATTATGAGAACATTCACAATGAATAGCAGATTTAATGTGCATGTCATACTGGGATTGGAGAGAAGTGCTAACAGTGAAAAGTTGCCTTTTTGTAAACTTGTACCTTAATAATACAGCATAGTTTTTTAAAAGTACATGACTGTCTTCACAATTTTGTGTAAGAGTAACTCATTAAGACAACCAAAGGCAACTTGAATATGAGTCTGAGTTAAGGAAAATGACCCAGTAAAAGCTCTGATGAGCCGTGAAAGATAATGTTGGATCACAAGACTTTTTTCCTCCCATACTCCACTGTGCTGAGGGCACTTAAGTATGACTTATTATGGCTACACCCTTAAAAAATTATGCCTACCCTAGGATACTTACACTTAAGTCAGAAAGAGATAGTTCAAGGTTATGTTAAATAAAATACTACATATGCCACTAAGGCACAAATATAAAATACATTTATCTTTCTATCTACTTTAGGTCCCAGATTGAGCACCAAAGGGTATCCTTCACTGGATCAAGTTTTGATAAAGAAAATCCTCAAAAGAACTCTCAAATGATGTCCCATAGCCTCACAGGGCTTCCCAAGATTCTTTATCAAGAAACAAGGCCTCAAATCCCTTAACCATTGTTACTGACAAGGACAAGGTATTAAGAGGACATATGTACTTTGCATAAATGGTAGTTAAAGGTAAAGAGAGGGAGGGGAGGAGAGGAATAGCACCAGCAATTATTGAGTGCCTGATAAATTCCAGGTTCTTAAATAATAATAAAATAGCTAATAATGGTTAAGCAATCATTATACTAAGTGATTCATGTGAATTATTTAATTTTATTCCCCATGACATGGCTATAAAGGAAATACTATTATTATCTCCAATTATGTATGGAAAAAATTGATACCTTTCAAGGTTAAATAACTTTCCTGGATTTAAAATGCAGATATCTGGCTTCAGCACTCTTAACCACTATGTCAGTTTACATGTGATAGCTTATTTATTCATAATATACTCACAGTGGAGATGTTATCTTTATTATTTCCATTTTGAGGACTTGAAAACACAGACTAAATAGTTTATATTACTTGTAAAGGACCACAAGGTTAATAGGTGCATTGATCAATTTTAAACCTAAATCTATAGAAAAAATTGTTTAATATGGAGTGGAAAATAATGTACTGTATTTAGAAAAATTTGAAAAGCATATATTAAGTATAAGAATCTACATAAAATAACACAGAAGGGTTTTTTAATCTTCATGTTAGCCATAAAATTTTATTTTTTATCTTTTTTAGCACATAGCAATATTATTTGCAAGTGGAAGTCACAATGTTAAATGTTTTTTTATGTACCTTCATATTACAAGGCAGTGGCAAGTAGCAAATGATGTGGGAAGAGTTCAGATCTCTTCTCCATCTTTCAAAGAGCTCTCTTTCAAGGACAAAACAATTCCAATTGAATCATTCTAATTTCTAGACACCATTTTGACCCTGCTTATTGTAGGTGGGATTACTGTTTCTTAAAGAGAGTTCTTATATCCACTCATAGGTCTTGCTCTTCTATACATTTGGATATATGACTGAACTCAGGGCTTACTCACAATAGAGCACGTTGAATTTTGTATCTAGTTCCTACTATTTTCAGCAACAAGAAAATAATAATGCTAAGAGTTGGATTGATACAAGGCAGGATACCTTGATTTGAACTTGAACTGAAACTCCACACTCCACTCTGGGCTTTATTAGAGTTCGATATTAAGTGTTTTCAGATACTTGCTTAGGTATTATTAAAATTTTGCTTTTCCCCTTATTTTGCTGCTATTTTTGCATTAATATCACTAGATAAATTGAGGGTTATGGCTTAGGAATATATCACAGAATTTTACTATTTCTATGTCCTTGGATGAAATACCAATCAATAGAAAAAAAAAGAAACACCAAAAGGAATTCTTGTGGTATTCATCTTGCAAAAGGAAAATAAAACTGATGAAATATGTCTCATAAAAGTAAAAATATTTTAGAAAATCTTGATTACTTTTTTAACAATTTTGAATGAATTCATACTAATTTTTGATGAAAGAACTGAAAATTATGTTGATATAAATATTGATATAGTTTCTATTGTTTTAACATTGGTTATGTTTTGAGAAATTCCAATTGATATTTAAATAATTTTCAAGTTATATCAGGATATTCCTATTTGTGTTTTTTCTAAGGCCAGAGAGAAACTGCTAAGTGGAAATGCATGAAGCATACTTTGGGGTCCAATAGGAGACAAATGAAGTTCACAGTAAATGAGCTTAAATAAAAAGGTGGTTTTGCAGACTGGGTTCCCTGGAAGCAATCTCTGAGGCAGTTTAGTGTACAGGATATTTATTGATGTATGCCTGTGGAATGCGCATGGAAAGCATGGGATTAAGCAGAATTTTGCAGATGTCTAGCTACAGTGGAAGCTCAGTGGTCCATCAGAATTGTTCAAAATATCAGCCCTTTCATTTTCTCAGTGGTTTTCTTAATATTTAGCAATTTCACTTGGGCCAATTATTGACTATGGACATCCTAAAGGGCATGGTGCTAGATGAAACAGTCTACGCAGTTTAGGCAATTTATAGCATCTAGGAACAAGTCTGCCATTGAGGTGTCACATGTTCACCATAGAGTGTGAATTCCCTATGACTGGTTATGTTCATATAGTCTTGATGATCATTCCCTAGAAAATCTGAAGAGTAAATTTCTGTATTAAGGACAATTATTGGTATCCTTTAAGACTCCTTCCAACTCAATTTTTCTATGAGCCAATAAAAATTGAAATGACTTGACTGAGTGTTATTAATCTAGCCTCATTAACTTCTGAATGGAAATCAACTTCAATGAGACTGATGGAAATGTGGCACATTTAAAATAGAAAAGGAAAAACCCCATTGAACTTATCTCTTATTTTAGTTCTTGTTTAACATGAAACAATAAGTAGGACAAAATTCAAGGGAATCATAACCAGAATGAAATTGCTAAATACTAAGAAAACCACTGAGAAAATGAAAGGGCTGATATTTTGGCAGAATCTCTCAGTACTCACTGTATTTATGCGATGTAATGTATCCCATAAGCTTTCTTTAAACTGAATATACAAGTTTCTGTTCTTAAGCACATCAGTTAATACTATTCTTGGAGATGGGGACAGTTTGTTAATTGAGAGGACATTGATTGCTGAGAATTGTACTGCCCTTATGCTTTGAGAGGCCAGTGTATATAAAGGTAAGGTATATAAAGGCCAGTGTATATAAAGGCCAGTGTATATAAAGGTAAGGTAAAAAAAGTCTCACATATTTATTTCTTCTAAACCTCCTATCATAAGGAGAAATGCACAGTGAAATGACAATAGTGTTCGTGTTTAATAGGGATATTGGCGAAACATTTTCAAAATTATTTTATTTTTGTTGATAAGGATAGATTTATTATGAATTATGCTGGGAAAACTGCAAAGTACATTGTTAAGTTTTGAAACTCCAGGTAAGAATCAGAGAAGAATGATTCTTCTGAAGAATCACTCTGAAGAATGTATGTACTTTTAACTAAATTAATCATCTGTGAATAACCTCCATCATTCTCAGTTGGGGTCATAGCAAAATCTGTTTTCACTTCTCCCTTTCTTACAATAGACAAGATCATCTCTAGGATTCTAGGTTAAAGAAGGTTTATTGAACACACTACAGGATATTACTGATTTGAAGTGATCTAACAGTGGAGGAGATGATGTTTTGTGAAAACTTTTTATATCCTACTGTTGTCAGGTTTTCATTTTAGTGACTACTTCTCTCAGGGGTAGACTGTCTCTGCATTACAAGGTTGCAAAACTGCCTCATAGGATTTAGTACATGTATTTTGCTTTGTTCTAAATCTGGCTGTCAACTTAAGACAACATAGCCATGTTTGAATTGTAACATAAGAATAACACATAGCCATCAATGTAAAGCATATGTTGCTACTGGCCAACTACAGCAACCAGGACATCTTTCTTTCTTTTTCTACCCTTCCTTCCTCCCTCCCTTCCTTGCTTCTTTCCTCCCTCCCTCCCTTCCTTCCTTCCTTCCAATTCTTTTTAGTTATATATAACATTTGGATACATTTTGATAATCACAAAAGCAAGGAATATAATTTGCTCAAATTCAGTCCCTAGCACTTTCCCTTCCCCAGCTCCTTCCCCTCTAGTCTATTCATCTTTCTATAATTCAGTTACATATATTTTTTAATATTAGTATTTTGTGGATATACTGATTCTGGGATTCACTGTGCTATATTCATATATGTACATACAATTATGTCAGGTTTATTCTACTGTTCTCTTTTCCCATCCCTCCTTCCTCTTCCTCAATCCCTTGTCTTACCCTACTCATATTTCCTCTATTTTGAGGAAATTCCATCTCCCTTTTTTCCCTTCTGTCTTTCTTTTTCCCTTTCTTTCTCCCCTCCTTCCTTCCTTCCTTCCATCCATCATTCCACCCCCTTATTTTGGATTAGCTCCTGCATATCAGAGAAAATATTTGACCTTTGACTTTGGAGACAGGAGCTCTTTCTTAGATGAATCAATTCATTTGTTTTAAAATTTGAAAACATCTTGCCTTCCTTGGCCAGAGTGAAGCATAATGGTTGTGTAGTGATCAAATATGAATCATACTTATACAAAGAAACTTGAAGTTGCAAGCAGTAGGGAACTTCTAATTACAAAATTTTAGGTAAGAGAGTATAGCCTCCAGTCCACTCTGTGAGGAAAAACGAGAAGCATTTTCCTAACTGCTCCTAATTTTCAAGGTTGCAAATGGTTCTTTCCAACATAATCCAGAAGTTTGGGATTGATCATTTATAGGACTTAGTCAAATTTTATTAAGGGAAATATTTCCCCAGGCTTTTTTATGGGAAGTAGGAGGACTGATATTTCATTCTTCTAGTCACATCTGGATCCTTTAGACCTCAATGAAAAGAAAGAAAAAAATAGGGTAAATAAGATAATTAAGTAACTTGTAAACTCCTAACCTGTGGAGCAGACCCTGCCCATGCTTATACTTTATCTATTGACCACACAATTGGCCATATAGTAACATCTACCTTGCACTTAAGGGCGTACATTGTTTTTGTGATATGTGTTTTTCTTATTTTTACAATTGGCTTCTTAACTCCCAGGTCAAATGTTTTCAAAGTTGGGCTCCTAGATTAACTGGTTGAGAACTATATGAAGTGCTTAGATGTTTAACAAGCTTCTCAGGTAATCTTCTTTTAATGTATAACGTACTAGAATGCTGAGTAAGTATCTGCAAATCCAAGAGGAATAAAAACAAGCTAATGTAGAATCTTATTTATCCCAGGTATGTCTGTTCATTTTCATGTGTTCAATTCTAGGCAGATCCACATTTTTCAAAGATCAAGATTATTTAAAAATAAAAAAACATAATTTGAATTTTTTTGTTTTTTAATTTTTCACTTCATTGAGCTTATTTTATAATAGGATATTCAAAGAGAAGATAAAAATTCTGATAAGTGATTCAATGTTATATTAATTTTAGTTTTGAAAGTAATAAAGAGAAAAGGCATGATGAACTGGGTTTTCTGGCTTGGGAATATAACTCTTGCTTGGTTTGATTCATTACTGCAGGTTAGGGAGGTCCTCCAAATCTGCAAAAAGAAGTAGATATTGTGTCTGTTGTCACCTAAAAATGTATAACTCATGAATTTTATCATGTAATATGTACTCTAGATACTATGAAGAAGGGTTTAAATCAATGGAGAGGTTATTCAATCATTGAAAGCTGCAGAGATGTTAGAAATTATTTAGTTCTATAAATTATATATATATATATATATATATATATATATATATATATATATATATATAGTCTGTGTGTGTGTGTGTGTGTGTGTGTGTGTGTGTGTATTCTCTATTCAACCTGTATAAAGAGATAATAGATTTCAGAGATTCTTGAGGAATGAAAAGGAAAATTCACAGGTAGGACTGGGGAGAGTATTTCTTTTCTCTCTGAAAGAGCTATGAGGAGCCCATGGTGAAATTTTAAGTAGAGTATAAATGTGATTTGATTAAATATTTTAAAAGGAAGTCTCTGGAGAATGAGTTGGAGATGGAAATGTGGGGAAGATCAGTTTATGTATCTCTAAAATAATGGTGGTTGGATGGTGGGTACAGAGAAGACTGATAGTTGTAGAAATGATCAAGGTATGTTTAGAGGAAGACAAATTGGATCTCATGATGGGTTGGATGTGAATGTTAGGGAATGAGAAAATGAGAAATCAAGGATCATAAGAAGTATTTTCATCCTCTCAATTACCTGACAAGATTAGGTGTTATTGTCTGTGCTAGAAAAGAAGGAATCTGTGACACTGAAAAGATAGAACCGTGTCCAATGTTTTATGTCTGTCTACTAAGTGATGGCATAAGGATTGAACCCAGATAATTGAATAGCTCATAACAACCATCATACATACTCAACTGCAGTCACCTTCAACATATTATCCTTTATGGTGAATTCAAGACCAAAGTAGCTTCTAATTACACTTTTTAAAATTTCTAATCATATAGGACCAATGTTTAAGAAAATTAGCTAGTATCAGAGATTTATTTTAAAACCTAACTTTCAGGATATTTTATGTAGTCTTCACAGACTCAGCCTGATATATATTTATTATATATCTGCTGTAATATGCAGGGAAATAATGATACAAATAACAATGACCTTCAAGTACAATAAGATACTAAAGTTCTTGCTGAATAATTGATGAGACTATATTTGGTTTGTAAGTATTGTATTCTTATATTTTACTGTGTTCTTTCTTGGACTTTCAAAATTGGCAATCAATTGGGATAGTCCTTGAAAACACAGTTTAATCATTTATCACAATCCCTCAAGTATCCTGGCCTACTCAAATTTTATATTTTCAAGAAATCAATCAAAAACTTTTCCAAAGCATGTGTACACCCTCAATACTTAGACAATTATGAAAATCACTAGGATGGAAACTTCCTAGAACTGAGGAAGGTTATATTTAGTATGTGTTGTTGGGTTGGGTGAAAGGAAAAATCCTACCTACCCACATCTCTTTCTCTTAGATTGACTTTTGTCTTTGTAAGAAGATGATTTCATTGGACTTGGTGACAAGGGAACAATGAATTTCACTTGAGATATGACAATGCCTAGTGGGGGAAAAAAACCTGTTTAACAGCCAATGGGTTTTGATTATACATGTCTTCCTCCATGTTTTTGGCAATTTGAAATGTATATTAAAATGAGGTCAGAAATTTATACCATTGTATGATCTGGTTAGTTTTATATGTATTTGGTTGGGTGAAAACATTGGGAGTGGGATAAAGTGGGTAGGGAGGCTAATTCTCAAAAAGTGCCCAGATGGGTTTGAATTTTTAAAAGTGAAGGCAATACATAATGATAGAGGTTTTTTTTGTTGTTGTTCCTTTGTTTTGTTTTGTTTTTCAGAGTGCTGGGGTTTAAACCTTGGCCCTCTGACACTGAGCAATATGCCCAGAGCAAGAATAGAGCCTTTGTAGGTGGTTATTTCAACTGGCAGAGACTATATCTACCAGGCATCACAATTTCAAGGGCATAATGGATGGAAAATGTTATCATTTATTTTCTCCCCAGATACTTGGTGTGTCCCATTGTCCCATGTTCTCTGGGATTTCCTAAGTATTTTCTTAGTAAATCTTTCAATGATCAGCTTAAAATGATAAGCAAATCATTTTAGTGGGCTAAAACACACACGATTTTTTTCTGTAAAATAGATTGCATTTATTGGTAAATATATGCCACAATTTCAGGTTTAAAGAGTCTTTTGATTCAAGAAGTCCTACCACGTTTCTTTTATTCTACTTGTTGAGAAATATGGCATCTAATACCCGAGTGTACAATGCTGGAGAAATGTATTTGCAAAGATTTTTTTGAATGCAAGTGCAAATACGGCTTCTCAAACATAAATCTGTTTTCAATTAACTGACATAATAGTGTAAATAAACTATTTATTATTTGATTCACTGACTGGATAAAACAATAAATAGATCCTTTACTTGCCGGATCATAAGACTTAGTATGAGGGTGAGGTTGTGGCTCAGTGGTAGAGCACTTACCTAGCATGTGTGAGGCACTGAGTTCAATTCTCAGTTCCACATATAAATAAATGAATAAAATTTAAAAAGTCCATCAATGTCTAAAAAAATATTTAAAAAGACTTAGTGAGTACTTAAATATGTTTAATATTATTGATTTTACTTTGTAGGTTTTTATTCCTAATCTTTCTTCATGACCAAAAGTTACTTAATAAAGCTAGCAGATGGAGGAAAGATTTATCTATGTATCTGATATTCGTTTTTCAGTGTTTAACCATTAATCCATAATATTTTTCATATTTCTTTTGCAGATTTAGATCATAAAGTTATGTATGAATTTATTTTTACATATAAGAGAAATAATTAAGTCTTCAAAGTTAGTAGAACCACTCAGTTAATTATTCACATTAGTTGACAATCATTTACATTGACATTTGCATTCTATGTGACTCTTCATTGACCTATTAGCAGAGCATATGTTTGGAGTTGTTTTTCCTCCAGTACTATTCCAGCAATGATGTAAAGTTGCCAGTGCAGATGGGATGTATTTGTAGAATGGAATACACCCAACAAAACAACAGACTCATGACCTTCATTTTCATCTAATATAGCAATATACAAGAGCAATTACTATTTAATATTTATTAGATATTCTTGGAAGAGTATGACTAACTAGACAAATGTTGGTCTATAAATGGTGATAGCATACACAATTTCAGGTAATTTACAGAATATAAACAAAATGCTGATCCAGAGATTGTGGTTTGAGAATTCATGACTGTGCACAACATAGTAGTGCCTAAGTTTCATTAATAAAAATACTAAACACTATCTATTTAGAGCTGAAACTGTCAAGAAAATTGTTACTTAGTGAAAAGAAAACTCAGAAATATGCTTGAAAAGCTGAAAGTAAAATTGATTGTTATTACAAACTTTGTGAAACTGAGTAGTAGGTAAGAGCTCATACAAGTACTAGGCCAGTTGGGATGAACATTTTATTTTTTAGCAAAGAAGTAAGGGAAACTTTGGTGTGTAAAGATTGTTATTAATTATACTGTGAATGACAAATGGGCTTGCAAACAAAATTTTAGTACGAACTCAATTTGAAGTCAGACAAATGGAATATTTCTGTGCCTATGGAGCTTTTGAATAAACTTTCTTTTCCTAAAATAGAGAACAAGACATGGAGTGAGTTGTTCTCAAGTCTTCAGATACATAAAGTGATCAGTGAAAGACTGCAAAAAGCATAGGTGTGCACTTGATCAGCTGATCAGAGCGCATGCTCATTACCTTCTGTGTTAGTGCTTAGGTCAAGTCCTTAAGTCGGGGGCTCTGGCTTTCATTGGCAATGGTGTTTGTGAGGACAAAGCTAGGTTTAGTTCAGCAGATTACTAGGCCTATTTGGAGTAAGTAAGCCTCTGCTTAGAGGGAAGATGTGATAAATTACTTTCTCTATTAGTGGTGGATTACTAAAAGTGATGGATTACTGAACTAATGATTCTTTATTACAAAGAGGAAGGATAAAAATTTAAAGGAAGTGGGGGATGTATATTCAAAATAATTCTGAAATGTCTCAATTTCCTACTTGTGGACTACACTTACATTGAGAATCAATGTTCTGAAGATAGGTACAAAGCTAAGAGTTTAACTCCTAGAAGGGAAGGATGGTCTACATCCTTTCACATTTATCAAATAGTTTTTGGTAGGGGTCCACAGTAATATATGTATGTAATAAAAATGGCAGTTTAGATGAGCAGCCATTTTTGCCTCTGTATCTTGCTTCTGTCTCCTTTTGTTACAATCTCAGTTATCCTATGCTCTAATTTATTCTATTTTTTAAAAACCTGTGTTATTAATGAAATTAATTTCCTCTTCCTTAGTAGGTAGTAAATTACAATTGGAAGAATAATAAGATAATGATTTTGCCAGTACCATTAAGTAGAGGACATGTTTGTATTACCAAAGACTTAAAGAAAATCTTCCCTCTAACAAGACTGCCAGGAATACCTTCACCTAAGTTTCGACCTTGCTTCTTCTGGCTGGAGTACTCTTTTCTAAGGTATCCAGTTAGCCAACTCACTACCTTCAGGTCTTTGCTTAAAAGTAACCTCCTTAAGATGGTCTTCACTAGGCTTCCCTTAACATCCTATTTAATTTTTAAACCTTCCTGGCAATTCCTATACCCCTTCCTATCTATTTTTTTTTTATTGGTTGTTCACAACATTACAAAGCTCTTGACATAACATACTTCATACATTGGACTGAAGTGGGTTATGAACCCCCAATTTTACCCCAAATGCAGATTGCAGAGTCACATCGGTTACACTTCCACAATTTTACATAATGTCCTATTGGTCATTGTTGTATTCTGCTACCTTTCCTATCCCCTACTATCCCCCCTCCCCTCCCCTCCCAACTTCTCTCTCTACCCCATCTACTGTAATTCATTTCTCTCCTTGTTTATTTTCCCATTCCCTCACAACCTCTTGTATGTAATTTTGTATAGCAATGAGGGTCTCCCTTCATTTCCATGCAATTTCCCTTTTCTCACCCTTTCCCTCCCATCTCATGTCTCTGTTTAATGTTAATCTTTTCTTCCTACTCTTCCTCCCTGCTCTGTTCATAGGTGCTCTCATTATATCAAAGAAGACATTTGGTATTTGTTTTTTAGGGATTGGCTAGCTTCACTAAGCATAATCTGCTCTAGTGCCATCCATTTCCCTGCAAATTCTATGATTTTGTCATTTTTTATTGCTGCATAGTACTCCATTGTGTATAGATGCCACATTTTTTTTATCCATTCATCTACTGAGGGGCATCTGGGTTGGTTCCACAGTCTAGCAATTGTGAATTGTGCTGCTATGAACATCGATGTGGCAGTATCCCTGAAGCATGCTCTTTTAAGGTCTTCAGGGAATAGTCCAAGAAGGGCAATAGCAGGGTCAAATGGTGGTTCCATTCCCATCTTTCCCAGAAATCTCCAAACTGCTTCCCAAATTGGCCGCACCAATTTGCAGTCCCACCAGCAATGTACAAGTGTACCCTTTTCTCCACAACCTCTCCAGCACTTGTTGTTGTTTGACTTCATAGTGGCTGCCAATCTTACTGGAGTGAAATGGTATCTTAGGGTGGGTTTGATTTGCATTTCTCTGACTGCTAGAGATGGTGAGCATTTTTTCATGTACTTATTGATTGATTGTATATCCTCCTCTGAGAAGTGTCTGTTCAGGTCCTTGGCACATTTGTTGATTGGGTTATTTGTTATCTTATTGTCTAATTTTTTGAGTTCTTTGTATACTCTGGATATTAGGGCTCTATCTGAAGTGTGAGGAGTAAAGATTTGTTCCCAGGATGTAGGCTCCCTGTTTACCTCTCTTATTGTTTCTCTTGCTGAGAAAAAACTTTTAAGTTTAATTAAGTCCCATTTGTTGATTCTTGCTGTTAACTCTTGTGCTATGGGTGTCCTATTGAGGAATTTGGAGCCCGACCCCACAATTTGTAGATCGGATCCAACTTTGTCTTCTATCAGACGCAGAGTCTCTGGTTTGATATCAAGTTCCTTGATCCATTTTGAGTTAACTTTTGTGCATGGTGAGAGGAGAGGATTTAGTTTCATTTTGTTGCATATGGATTTCCAGTTTTCCCAGCACCATTTGTTGAAGATGCTATCCTTCCTCCATTGCATGCTTTTAGCCCCTTTATCAAATATAAGATAGTTGTAACTTTGTGGATCAGTCTCTGTGTCCTCTATTCTAAACCATTGGTCTATCCGCCTGTTTTGGTACCAGTACCATGCTGTTTTTGTCACTATTGCTTTGTAATATAGTTTGAAATCTGGTATTGCTATACCGCCTGATTCACACTTCCTGTTTAGAATTGCTTTTGCTATTCTGGGTCTTTTATTTTTCCATATGAATTTCATGATTGCTTTGTCAATTTCTACAAGATATGCCGTTGGGATTTTGATTGGCATTGCATTAAACCTATAGAGAACTTTTGGTAATATCGCCATTTTGATGATGTTAGTTCTGCCTATCCATGAACAGGGTATGTTTTTCCATCTTCTAAGATCTTCATCAACTTCTCTCTTTAGGGTTCTGTAGTTTTCATTATATAAATCTTTCACCTCTTTTGTTAGGTTAATTCCCAAGTATTTTATTTTTTTTGAGGATATCGTGAATGGAGTGTTTTTCCTCATTTCCGTTTCCGAAGTTTTGTCGCTGATATACAGAAATGCCTTTGATTTATGCGTGTTGATTTTATATCCTGCCACTTTGCTGAATTCATTTATTAGTTCTAGTAGTTTCTTTGTAGACCCTTTGGGTCTTCTAGGTATAGAATCATGTCATCTGCAAATAGTGATAATTTAAGTTCTTCTTTTCCAATTTTTATGCCTTTAATTTCTTTCGTCTGTCTAATTGCTCTGGCCAGTGTTTCGAGAACTATATTGAATAGAAGTGGAGATAGAGGGCATCCCTGTCTTGTTCCGGATTTTAGAGGAAATGCCTTCAACTTTTGTCCATTCAGAATGATGCTAGCCTGAGGCTTAGCATATATAGCTTTTACAATGTCAAGGTAGGTTCCTGTTATCCCTAATTTTTCTAATGTTTTGAACATAAAGGGATGCTGTACTTTGTCAAATGCTTTCTCTGCATCTATCGAGATGATCATATGGTTCTTATCTTTAAGTCTATTGATGTGGTGAATAACATTTATTGATTTCCGTATGTTGAACCATCCTTGCATCCCAGGGATGAATCCTACTTGGTCATGGTGCACAATTTTTTTGATGTGTTTTTGTATTCGATTCGCCAGAATTTTATTGAGGACTTTTGCATCTAGGTTCATTAGAGATATTGGTCTGTAGTTTTCTTTCTTTGAGGCGTCTTTGTCTGGTTTCGGAATCAGGGTGATGTTGGCCTCATAGAATGAATTTGGA
This sequence comes from Spermophilus citellus, assembly GCF_964194105.1. Lineage (NCBI taxonomy): Eukaryota > Metazoa > Chordata > Mammalia > Rodentia > Sciuridae > Spermophilus > Spermophilus citellus. The sequence continues at coordinate 88,669,963 of NC_138186.1, read as the reverse complement.
AGAGCTCCCTCTTTTTCTATTTCCTGAAATAACTTGAAAAGTATTGGTTTTAATTCTTCTTTAAAGGTTTTGTAAAACTCCGCTGTGTATCCATCCGGTCCTGGGCTTTTCTTGGTTGGTAGTCTTTTGATGGCTTCTTCAATTTCATCCATTGATATTGGTCTATTCAAATTGTGTGTATCCTCCTTGACTCAGTCTGGGCAAATCATATGACTTAAGAAATTTATCGATGTCTTCACTATCTTCTATTTTGTTGGAATATAGGTTTTCAAAATAATTTCTAATTGTCTTCTGTATTTCTGTAGCATCTGTTGTGATATTGCCTTTTTCATCCCGTATGTTAGTAATTTGAGTTCTCTCTCTTCTTCTCTTCATTAGCATGGCTAAAGGTCTGCCGATCTTATTTATTTTTTCGAAGAACCAACTTTTAGTTTTGTTAATTTTTTCAATAGTTTCTTTTGTTTCAATTTCATTGATTTCCGCTCTAATTTTAATTATTTCTAGTCTTCTGCTACATTTGCTGTTGTTTTGCTCTTCCTTTTCTAGGGCTTTGAGATGAAGTGTGAGCTCATTTATTTGTTGGTTTTTTCTTTTTTTGAGGGATGACCACCAGGCGATGAATTTTCCTCTTAAAACTGCTTTCATTGTGTCCCATAGATTCCGATATGTTGTGTCTGTATTTTCATTTATCTCTAAGAATTTTTTAATTTCCTCCTTTATGTCTTCTGTAACCCATTGATCATTCAGTAACATATTGTTCATTTTCCATGTGATGTAGGATTTTTCCTTTTCTTTTATCATTGATTTCCAGTTTCATTCCATTATGATCAGATAAAATGCATGGTATTATCTCCACCCCTTTATATTTACTGAGGGTTGCCCTATGGCATAATATATGGTCTATTTTTGAGAAGGATCCATGTGCTGCTGAGAAAAAGGTATATCCATTTGATGATGGTTGATATATTCTATATATGTCAGTTAAGTCTAGGTTGTTGATTGTGATATTGAGTTCTATAGTTTCTTTATTCAATTTTTGTTTGGAGGATCTGTCCAATGGTGAAAAAGGAGTGTTGAAGTCACCCATAATTATTGTGTTGTGGTCTATTTGATTCTTGAACTTGAGGAGAGTTTGTTTTATGAATGTCGCAGCACCATTGTTTGGTGCATAAATATTGATAATTGTTATGTCTTGTTGGTGAATGGATCCTTTTAACAGTATATAATGACCTTCTTTATCCCTTTTGATTAACTTAGTCTTGACGTCGATTTTATTCGATATGAGGATGGCCACTCCTGCTTGCTTACGAGAACTGTGAGCGTGGTATATTTTTTCCCATCCTTTCACCTTCAGCCTGTGTATGTCTTTTCCAATCAGATGTGTCTCCTGGAGGCAGCATATTGTTATATTTGTCTTTTTAATCCATGATACCAGCCTATGTCGCTTTATTGGAGAGTTTAGGCCGTTAACATTCAGAGTTACTATTGATATATGGTTTGAACTTCCATCCATGTTTGAATGCTTATCCTTTTTTTTTTTTAAATATTTAGTTTGTTTCTCCGTGATTATCTTTCCCCTCGCCCTCTGTCTTTACTGAGGCACTTTCCACTGATGGTTTTGGTTATTGTTTTTCATTTCTTCCTCGTGTAGTGTTTTGCTCAAAATGCTTTGCAATGCAGGTTTTCTGGCTGCAAATTCTTTTAACTTTTGTTTATCATGAAAGATCTTTATTTCGTTGTCATACCTGAAGCTTTATTTTGCTGGATACAGAATTCTTGGTTGGCATCCATTGTCTTTCAGTGTTTGAAATACATTGTTCCATGACCTTCTTGCTTTCAGTGTCTGTGATGAAAAGTCCGTTGTTAACCGTATTGGTTTACCCCTAAATGTAATCTGTCTCCTTTCTCTTGTAGCTTTTAATATTTTCTCTTTGTTCTGTATATTGGATATCTTCATAACAATGTGTCTTGGCGTTGGTCTACTGTGATTTTGTGTGCTCGGTGTCCTGTATGCATCTTCAATTTGTATATCTGTTTCCTTTTTTATTTCTGGAAAGTTTTCTGTAATTATTTCATTCAGCAGGTTTCTCATTCCCTTGGTTTGAATCTCTGTACCTTCTTCTATCCCGATGACTCGTAAGTTTGGTTTCTTTATGTTATCGCATAACTCTTGGATGATTTTCTCGTGATTTTTTACCAGCCTTTCTGAGTTGGCTAGACTCTTTTCAAGATGGTATATTTTGTCTTCATTATCTGACGTTCTGGTTTCTACTTGTTCCACTCTGTTAGTGATACTCTCAATTGAGTTTTTAATTTGGTTTATTGTTTCCTTCATTTCTAGAATTATTGTTTGATTATTTTTTATAATCTCTATCTCCTGATAAAGATGCTTAACCTCTTCTTTTATCCGTTTATGTAATTCATTCTCAATGTGTTCTTTAGCTGCTTGAATTTGCTGTCTTGTATCCTCTTTGAGGTTCCATTCCATCTGTCTAAGGTGTTCCTTGAGGTCTTTATATGACCATTTTTCTGATGACTCTAGGTCCTCCTGAATATTTAGGCTGTCCTGCATTGCTTGTACTCCTCTTCTTCCTTGCTTCTTGAAGCTGCTCATGTTGCTTCTTGTTCTGGTTGATTGCTGGGTTACTGTTTATTCCTATAAATTTATTTGATGCTAAGGAGGAAAGGTATTAGAAGGGAAGGGAAGAAGTCACTAAGGAGAATGAGAGCAGGCAGGTAGAATTCAAGGAAGGGGGGATAAGAAAAATGAAAAGACAAAAGAAGAAAGAAATAGGAACTAAAAAAGAACAAAAATTTTAAAAAAATATTAATAATAATTAAAAAAAAATTAAAATTGAGATTAGAAGAGAAAGAAGAAAAAAAAGAGAAAAGAAAGAAAAAACAAGATAGAAAAATGAAGATGAAAGAAAAACCCCCAATCAGGAAAAAAAAAACAAAAAAAAAAACCAACAACAATAAAAAAGACTAATAAATGCCGTCTTAGAGTTTGATTAACTTCTCTTCCACTAGGTGGCGCTGTGCCCCCCAGGTCAAGTCTTTCCCGTCAGTACGCGGGAACCAATCACTGTGCAGCAGCTCCTCCCAGACTGGGCGAGTCTCCAATCCTGAGTGCCTAGGGCCTCCTCTTGTGTCCAAACACTTCCACTTTTCCTCTAGCCAGGCCCCTCTCACCACAATACTGACTACAGGCCAGGTCTGCTGCTCCCGGGAGCCCTGCTTTCATGAATGACTGGGCTCACTCCTCCAGATTGCCATTCCCTCAGACCCTAAGCTTGTAGAGCTTGGTGCTGAGAATCCTCAGCAAATTTTGCTTGCCCTCCGGTAGCCACACCCCCGTAGCTGGTGCAAGAGACCTCAGCAGTCAGCCCTGGCGGGAGCGGCAGTCCCACACCACCTCTGACTCCCTCGGGCTGGCTATAGCATTCTCGGGAGAGCTGGGAGGGGCTCTTAAGGTTTCCCTGATGCGTGGAGAGGGAGAACCAGGAGACCACACACCTGCTGCAGCAGGCTTCAATGAAGTTATCTCCTCCGCCGCAGTCCTGCCACGCCAGCCCTCCGCCTCAGTGGTGTTCTCCGCAAACGGCTACAGTTCGCCTCCCCCTGCTGGGCGACCAACGCCACGGGCGGGTCCCCACTGTCACCCAATCCCCGCCTGGACCCTGTGGCCACTACCCACGAAGGCCCGGCAGGCATCCACCTCTGGGGAATGAGAAGTGCTGACCAGCCGCTTCAGCCGGATAGCTTAATGCTGAGTCGCAGCTGTCTGTCTCAGCTTTTCAGACGCGGTGGTGCGGGGCACGGACCATGGAGGGGCTTACTCACTTCCCGCCGCCATCTTTCTCCTCTCGCTATTTCGGGATGATGGCGGGGTGCTGGCTCGCTCTGTCCGGCGCGTCTCTGCCTCGAGCTCCCACGCCTCTCTCCGCCGCGGTTTCTACAGCAGGCGCTGCCCTGTTCGCTCTCTCTGCCCCCGGCGTTCCCGGCTTCTAGCCGCACCGCGGCCCGGTCCGTGTCTTTATGGCTCGCGGCTCCAGCGGCACCTGGGGCCAGGGAGGTGACGGCCTGACTCCGGCAAGTACCGCAGTCCCCAGGCCCCGAGTCCCGGCGGCCACAAACCGACACTTCTAGTAGACCTCCCAGATCCCTGCAGGACCCCTCTTCATGGAATTCTGCTAGAGGTTCCTCAGTGTGAAGACTGCCGCTGTTCCAAAGGGTCTTTTTGATCTCGTTAGTGCGGAGACATTAGAGTCGCTGCTTCCTCCTCGGCGGCCATGCTCCCTCCCCCTATCTATTTTTCTTGATAGCAATACTCATTGTTCTCTATAGGGTAGTATTTCTTTATAGTGGTACAGCATAAATCCCATCTGACATACTAAAAACTTTTCTAGTCATTTGTAAATTGAGATAATTCTGTATCTCAGAAGAAAAGGTTCACCAGGGAGAGTAAATGTGATTCCAAACTGTATTTCTAATTCCTCAAGAACTCCAAAGAGGGTTTCATTTGTTACCTACAGATACTAATCTTTAAATCTCCCTTTTTTTCCAGGTCTTTTATACCTCAGTAGCTGTGCATACCTCTCCTTCGTTTGACCCTCATTCTCAATTTTCTTCTCACATCTCTCTAGCAATGCCCCCTACATGTGTTATCTCCTTATTCTGTTCTCTTTCCTATGCTGCATCATCTCTATACTAACATTGGCCAGATTTTCCCTCTGCCATGCCAGATGACAGTGGCAACCAATAGCATCAGGACACTCTTCCTCACACCACCCTTCCCTTCCTATTGGACAACCAATAAGAATGCCAGAGACATGCTTTGGGCAATAGCAAAGCAGGGACAACAAACTAGGTAATTTTGGAAGAAATTTCAAGTTAAAAAATATGGGAAAGTCCAATATTTCTAGATACATATTTTAATGGCTTATTAATTTGTATAAATGTTTTTACATTTCGTTGTATTTTGACAATTTTCAGCAACGAGATCCACTTGTTTCCCCCAAACACCAAATAGAGAATACTTATAATTGTGGATTACTTACATCCTTTTCATATGATCAAAAATTAAATTAATAAAAGGCAGTGCTTTTCAGTTACCGTATATACTGGTATGTCATGTTCAGGTATGAAAGGTATTATAGACAATTTGTTTTAAATAATACTTAAAATTCTTAGCTTTGTAAATAATCTACTTTTTAACAACTTATAATGGATTTATGTTTAATGTTTACCTTATAGAATAATGTTAATCTTGGTCTGTAAGACTGATGTTTTATTCAGGTTGAAAGAGAAAGAACTGACATTCAAGCTATGATTTTTTATAGGTATGCTATGTAAATAGAAATTTCATGGAATGAAATACTTTTGAATTATGCTTCATTGTGATCTGAGTCTGATGCTAATTATGTTTTACAGTTTACCTGTAATTTACTTTTTAATTGATTTTTTAAAAATAAATGACAGCAGAATGCATTACAATTCTTATTGCACATATAAAGCACAATTTTTCATATCTCTGGTTGTATATAAAGTATGTTCACACCAATTCATGTCTTCATACATGTATTTTGGATAATGATGTCCATCACATTCCGCCATCCTTGCTAACCCCCTGCACCCTCCTTTCCCCTCCCACCCCTCTGCACTATCTAGAGTTCAGCTATTCCTCCCTACCCATCTATGAGTCAGTCACCTTATATCATGTACAATCACAAGAATGGAATACTAATTAGAATAAATTATACTCCATGTATATATAATATGTTAAAACACAGTCTACTGTCATGTTTATCTAAAAAGAACAAATGAAAAATAAATGCTGGAGAAGACATGGGGAAAAGGACCACTTTTACACAGTTGATGGGATTGTAAATTAGTACAACCACTATGAAAATCAGTATAGAGATTTCTTAAAAGATTGGGAATGGAACCACCATATGTATGACCCAGCTATAACACTCCTTGGTATTTATCCTAAAGAATTAAAGTCAATATTCTAGAGCAATACATACGTACCCATGTTTAGAACAGCACAATTTACAATGGCCAAATTATGGAACCAACCTAGGTGTCCATTAACAGATGAAAGGATAAAGAAAATGTAGTATATATACATAATGAAATTTTGTTTAGCCATAAAGAAGAATGGTATATAATTTCCAGGAAAATGGATAGTACATTATGTTCAGTGGAATAAGCCAAACTAAGAAAGTCAAGGGTCATCATAGTTTTCTCTCATATGCAGAAGCTAGAGAAAAAAACAAAAACAAACAAAAAAAAACAAGGTGGTGTGGGAGGAAATCTTATGAAAATAGAAGGGAACCCAGTAGAACAGAGGAAGGTAACAAGTGGAAAAGAGGAAGGGGGTGCTCTAGGAAATGAAATTGACCAAACTATATTGTTGTATGTACAAATATGTAATAATGAATCTCACTATTATAATTATAATGTACCAATAAAAATAAAAATCAAAGCAATACAAACTTTATGTGAAGAGATCAAGAATATACAATAATGTAAAGGATATAAATAAAGAGAAATGTGCTATATATAAAAACTGTATATGAAGTCCCAGCAAATTTTAAAAGAATAAAGCAAAACTGTTAAATATAAAATATCATTTAAAAGAAAAAATAAAAAGTCAATAGTTGGGTTAAATAGTTGATTCGTTCCAACTAAAGAAAAACTTTTCCATCTTAAAAAGTGCCCATTTTATGATAAGGAAAAAACACTTCCAAAAATGTATCAAAGAATATAATAAAGTTAAAAACTAATGTTAATAAAATAGAAAACAAAGCTATGGTAGAAAGAATGAAAATAATCACATTATGCGCTTTGGAAAGACCTATGAATTGACAAACTTCTGAGGAGATTGATAAATCTGAATCAAAAAAAAAGGGACACCTAGACACTGAGGAATAAGCAATACTTAGTAAATGGTAAAAAGAATACCGCAAATGACTTTATGCAAATAAATTAAAAAATGTAAAATGGTGCAAGTCACTGTGGAAAACCATTTGATGAAGCCTTGGAAAGTTAAAAATAGAGTTGTCATATTATCCAGCAATTCCAATTCTAGAATAGACAAAAATATAGAAACAAGAAGTAGATTAGTGGTTATCAAGGGATTGTAAAATGGGAAGCAATTACTAATAGGTATAGAAATTCTTCTTAAGTGATGAAAAATACCTGGAATTACACAGTAGTAATAATTGCCAACCAAAGTGAATGTACTAAAACTCACTGAATTACCTGTTAAAATAGCAGATTTTTTTGGTTTGTGAATTATATTTCAATTATAGAAAATCTTCCTATAAAACATAATATGCCCAGATTTTTTTACAAGAAATTTTTACTAAAATTCTTAAGAAACTGCAATATGATATTATAAATTGGAAGATAGAAAGATAATTTTTTGAGCTTATTTGAAGCTAGTGAAAATTTTAATGCCATTCTCAGACAAAGAAATAATAAGAAAGGAAATTTTAGGCCTTATTTCACATATTAATAAAGACACAAGAACGCTCATCAAATGTTAGCCACCAATTGAGCAATGCAGCAGATTCCTCATTATCAAAAAGTTCAATCAACCCCAGAAATATAAGAATGCATAAATTAGAAAATTTGTAAATGTAAATAACCTTATTATATGATTGAAGAATAACTATAATTGATCCTCTTAACAGTTTTAGAAAACCCATGTGACCGAAGTCAAGATCCATTTATAATAAAGTTGTCTTAAAAATTTGAGTAGAAATCTAAAGTGATTATGAATGCCTGTATCAAACATCACTTGAACATTAGAAGTGCTTAAAATCTAATATTGATTTGATATTATAATAGCTATCATGATAAAGAAGGAAGACAAATAAACAAACAATTTAGAAACTGTGAAGGAAGAAGCAAAATTATTTTTATTTAGAAAAACATTATAAATTGGGAAAAGGTATTTGCAACATATAACCAACGAAAGATTAGTAATCAGAATATTTAAATAAGTCCATAGTAAATAACTCAACTGAGAAATCAGCAAAACAATATGAAAAACATTTTGCTGAAGATATTTATAAATGGCTAACACAAATACATGGATAAAACTCTTTAATAACCAGGGAATGCAAATTAAGCAGACAAAGAAATATGTTTTTAACATGATAAACTGGGGGAAAAATGAGAAGTTTGGCAGTACTGATTGTTGATGAAGATGTAGCACCAACATGAGTATAGCTTGAAACATTTGTATGGCTCTCTTGTTATTCCACTCCCAAGTATATATACAAGAGAAACTTGTATATATACACTAGGAAACATGTGTCACAATTCAAAGAAGCATTGTTTGCAGAGCAAAAATTCTGGGAAAATGCAAATATTAGTTGATTCAAAGTAGATATGTAAATCATAGGATTTATATACAAAATATTAGTCAACACTGAATATAAACTACAATAGTAAGCAGAACATGGTTGAATCATAGAAATTACCCCTAATAAATACCATTTATGTACATTTTAAAATGAAGCAAACTAAACATTTTGGTTATTCAAACATATGGGTTATAATTTTTAAAAATAGAATGATGAAGAAAATTTGACTTAGTGAAGGCTAACAAGGATGAGGAAAATGGAAATTGGATGGGGAAAAGCACGAAGACAGATGCCACTGTCTTGATAATTTCAAGGCGGATGATAGGTTCTTGGGTCTTCATTTTTAGTACTAATAAAAATATTACTGCTAATAGCCAACACTTACCTAGCACTCACTCACTATGGTCCAAGCACAGTTCTCAGCACTCTATTTAAATTGCATTATTTAATCTTCACCAAGCTTTATTGGGTTATTCTTGTTTGCATTTTACAGAGGAGGAAATGGAACCACAGATAGATAAGTGACTACTAGGGTCATATATCTAGCAAATAGTAGATTCAAGATACCAATCCAGGCAGTTTTGCTCCAGAATTCATAACTGATAATTAAAAATATATCTCATTCATATATATCAAATATTACATAATAAGAAGATCCAATCAGAAGGGCTCAACTTTTATCTATTAACAACACAATTGTTAGAGAACATTGAAAGTCTTATAAGAGTCCAATGTAAACTCAAATTAACTGTAACAAATGAAGAAATGGAAAGCAAATTTTCCACTCATTTATTACACTGGCATCCAAGGAACCTGATTTTCAGGTTGCTACCTCCTAGTATACAACAACAATATGCTTGCAAATTTGATTTGCAATTCATAGCACCAGTTAAAGAATTTGCATATGTATCAATTAAAATCACTAACTTCCCAAATCTTGTTTTACTTGACTTTGATACCTTTCACCAAGTAGATATAGAGAAGATGGTTTGGTTATTCCCTCAGCACAGCACCACCTACTGACTAGCGTGAATTATAGAAATAATATTTATTTTTATAATATTTGTTTTTAGAGATTATTTCCAGTCTGGAACTCATCTTGGGAAAATTGTGTACAATTATATAAAATAAAGCTATGATGGGAACTATTTCTTTGGGATATCAAAAGACATCTTAAATCATCTTGTCAACTTTTAAAAAGAATTCCATATTTCTTGATAACCGAATAGAGCAAATGATCATGTGCTCCTCATTTTTCTATAGTGATAAATTTTAATTTTCTAGGTATGAAATTTTTTTCTGTTAGAGTGTGTTAATGACTAAGGTGTACATTGCATGTGAACAAAAAGATGAAAAAATAAATTTAAAAAATAGCCCTGCCAATAGACAAAGTTCACAGTAGATAACTGTTGATACCTCACATACATATACCTCTTAAACAAGAGAGGTAAACCCATCTTCCTGATGCTATGAGGGTTCCCCAGACAAAAGTGCGGCCTTCTTTCATCTATGTGGAAAACTCTATATAGAGCCAAATGTTCACTGAGGAACAATCATTTCTGTCTGTATGTTCAGTTATTGATATCACGCAAATATATAGTATTGTATACTTTTATCTCAGTTCCAAATACATTCAGTCTCTTTGAACTCCTTTGTTCAATAATGTGGATGTATATTTCAAAGTCCAGAACAATGCATGTAATTATTCTTGATGTGAGCCTTACATTACCTATTTTAATTTACACATGGTCCCATTTAGTGGATGCAATGTTCTTTCTTCTAAACTAATTGATCTTTCCTCACCTGCTTTTCAAAGGCCTATTCCCCAAAGATCCTTTCTTCTTATGTCTAGGAGTCAAGCATCTCTGGCTCTCTCAGAGGGTTTCTTCCCTCTGTGGGGAACCTCTTTTTTTGTTCAGTGTCTGTTCCACTGTTCTCTTGGTTTCCCTTCTCTTTTGGGTTCCACCTATTCTCTTCTTTGGCCTTTGAACAATTTGTTATTCATCTTTTTAAAAAAATTATGCTGAATATGACTGGATAGGATTTGAAATATAAGCAAATAAGAGTGGGGTAAAGTGATCATTAGTGATCTCCATCAAGCTCAAGTACTGATAAGATAATTAATTAAGGAGATCCAACATGGCCGCCAGCGAGGAAGCAGCGATTCCAATGTCTCCATATTAACGGGATCAGAAAGACCCATTGGAACAGCGGCAGTCTACCTACTGAGGAACTTCTAGCAAAATTCCGTGAAGAGGGGACCTGCCGGGAATTGGTAGGTTTATTAGAAGTGTCAGTTTGTCTCAGACAAGTGGATCTTGGCCGGTCACACGGGCGCGGAGGTCTAGTCCCGCAGCCACCAGCCGCTTCAGAAAGCGGCCGGAGGCCCCAAGCAGCGCGGTCCGCCTGAACCCGCAGTCGGCACCCGCCATCTTGCTGTCCCGGAAGGCCCCGTTCTCGCTCAGCGAACGGCCACTCCACCCGCCTGGACCTTAGCCACGCGGCAGCGGCCCGGCGCAGCGAGAAGTGTCCCCGCCGGGCCCAGCAGACAGCCCGTGCCCTCCGGGCTCTACTAACAGCCACGCCCACCCGGCAAACGGCTCCCCCCCCTGAGACAGCGTGAAGGGAATCTAACCAACCCTTTACGAAATAGCGAACTGGGAACTAAAACCAGAGATTGTGTCAGACCAGAGACAAGCCAGTTCCACCCCTCCCCTCGGACACTCTGGCAAGGAGCCAGGGGCCCGCCATAGCAGAGAGGGGAAGTCACCAAAGTTCGGCCAAAGAGATTCCTTCCCAGCGGAATCTACTTTAGCAGGTGTGTGACTCCCACCCACACCAGATACAAACAACCGGGAAACTTCAAAATCTCTCCGTGGGCGTGACCGTAAGGGCCAAAAGACTCTCGACCCCCAACTCCCCCTACTGCCAGTGATGAGGGTGTGACTGTAGGGGCAGAGGGAAGCAGAGAAGACTTCCCACCTCCACATCCCCCAACCGCAAACTGAGAGGGTGTGATGGTAGGGGCGGAGGGAAACAGAGGACACTCCAGACCCCTAACTCCTCCTACTGCCAGCAGTGTGGTTGTGACTGTAGGGGCTGAGGGAAGTAGAGGGGATCCTCGACCCCCAACTCCTATTACCACCAGCAGTGACACCAATGGTCTTAGCTGCCAGACTCCGAAGGTGTGCCCACCAAAGGGGTCCGGAAAAATTAAACAATTGACTCCCAGACTACAGCTCCACAGCACTGGGGCTTAGATGAATGACAGCGAGAGTGCTCAGTAGTTAGGGAAATAGAGCACTCGGTGGGGCTGAAAGTGTAACCAAATCCTTGGGGAACTGCCTCCGGTGAGCAGGACCTGGCTGGCTGGCAGGAGGAAAGGGAGGAGGGGCCGTAGAAGTGAAATGGCTCTGGAACAACAGGATTGAGAGACTCCCAGGAACCGCCTTACAGGGATTGCTGTTGACACATTGAGGGCAAAACTCAGCCCGGAGGGCACAGCTTTGCCTACGGGAAGAGAAGAAAATGGATCTCTAAGACCTAATTTTATTTCCTATTTAATTTTAATTTTTTCTCTCCCTTTTCCCTCTCTCTCTTCCCTTCCAAGTTTTACTGCTCTTTCCATTCTCCTCTATGCTATCTATCTCCCTCTCCTTCTTTCTTTTCAAGAGCACCTACCTTCCCCTTTCCCCCCAACTTTCATCCCCAAACATTACATCCTCCATTTCGCGTAACTGTATAAATACAAATAGGTGTGCACCCTCCCCCTGTGCCTGCAAGGTAGCCGGACCTGCAACACACCAGCAGGTCAGGCCCAGCAACCTGGGAGTGGCAGACCCACCCCCACGCGCCTGCAAGGTAGGCGCACCTGCTACCAACCAGCAGAACAGGCCCAGCGGCCTGCCGATGTGGTAGGCACAGCGCCCCAATTGGAGGAGGAGCAGAGCCCCTGCCCGCGCCTGCGCAGGAGACTTTGCAACTATACAAGAGTAATACAAATATATAGGGGGAAAATTCAACAACACAACAGTCTCAGTAAGCAGAAAGAAACGCGAACAGTATGAAGAGACAAGGAAAGAAAGGACCACAAGCAATGCAGGTCAACTCAACGTTAGAAGAGGTAATATCTGCAGCAGATGGAATGTCAGATAAAGAATTCAGGAGATACATGCTTCAGATGATCTGGAGTCTCAAGGAAGACATTAGACAGCAAAATCAGACAATGAAAGATCTCCTCAACAATGAAATACATAAACAAATCCAGGAAGCAAAAGATCAACTATATAGGGAGATAGAAGCTATAAAAAACAAACAAACAGAAATCCTAGAAATGCAGGAAGCAATAAACCAACTTAAAAACTCAATTGAGAATACTACCAGCAGAGTAGAACACTTAGAAGATAGAACGTCAGACAATGAAGACAAAGTATTTCAACTTGAAAAGAACATAGACAGCTCAGCAAGACTGTTAAGAAACCATGAGCAGAACATCCAAGAGATATGGGATAACATAAAGAGACCAAACTTAAGAGTCATTGTGATACAGGAAGGCATGGAGGTCCATACCAAAGGAATAACCAATCTATTCAATGAAATAATACGAGAAAACTTCCCAGACTTGAAGAATGAGACAGAATCCCAAATCCTAGAAGCCTACAGGACGCCGAATGTGCATAATCATAAGAGATCCACACCTAGACACATTATAATGAAGATGCCCAACATACAGAATAAGGAGAGAATTTTAAAAGCTACAAGAGAAAGGAAACAGATTACATTTAGGGGTAAACCAATCAGGATAACAGCTGATCTCTCAACACAGACTTTGAAAGCTAGAAGATCCTGGAATAACATATTTCAAACACTGAAAGAAAATGGGTTCCAACCAAGAATTGTGTATCCAGCAAAATTGAGCTTCTAGATGGAAGATGAAATTAAAACCTTCCACGATAAACAAAAGTTAAAAGAATTTGCAGCTAGAAAACCATCTCTCCAAAAAATCTTCAGCAAAACATTACAGGAAGAGGAAATGGAAAATAACAATGAAAACCAACAGTGGGAGGTAGGACAGTAAAGGGGGGAAAATAATCAAAGAGGAAAACAAACCATATTCAGTAACATAAATAAACAAATATGGCTGGAAGGATAACCCATATCTCAATAATAACCCTAAATGTTAATGGCTTAAACTCACCAATTAAGAGACACAGGCTAGTAGAATGGATCACAAAACATGACCCAACAATATGCTGCCTACAGGAGACGCATTTGATAGGAAAAGACATACATAGACTGAAGGTGAAAGGTTAGGAAAAATCATATCACTCATATGGACTTCGGAAACAAGCAGGAGTGTCCATACTCATATCAAATAAAATAGATTTCAAGCCAAAGTTAATCAAAAGGGATAAAGAGGGACACTACATACTGCTCAAGGGAACCATACACCAACAAGACATAACAATCATAAATATATATGCCCCAAACAATGGTGCAGCTATGTTCATCAAACAAACTCTTCTCAAGTTCAAGAGTCTAATAGACCACCATACAATAATCATGGGAGACTTCAACACACCTCTCTCACCACTGGACAGATCTTCCAAACAAAAGTTGAATAAGGAAACTATAGAACTCAATAACACAATTAACGACCTAGACTTAATTGACATATATAGAATATACCACCCAACATCAATCAGTTACACTTTTTTTCTCAGCAGCACATGGATCCTTCTCAAAAATAGATCATATATTATGTCACAGGGCAACTCTTAGACAATATAAAGGAGTAGAGATAATACCATGCATCTTATCTGACCATAATGGAATGAAACTGAAAATCAACGATAAAAGAAGGAAGGAAAAATCATGCATCACTTGGAGAATGAACAACAGGTTACTGAATGATCAATGGGTTATAGAAGACATCAAGGAGGAAATTAAAAAATTCTTAGAGATAAATGAAAACACAGACACAACATATCGGAATCTATGGGACACATTGAAAGCAGTTCTAAGAGGAAAATTCATTGCATGGAGTTCATTCCTTAAAAAAAGAAGAAAACAACAAATAAATGACCTCATACTTCATCTCAAAATCCTAGAAAAAGAAGAGCAAAATAACAGCAAAAGAAGTAGAAGGCAAGAAATAATTAAAATCAGAGCTGAAATTAATGAAATCGAAACAAAAGAAACAATTGAAAAAATTGATAAAACTAAAAGTTGGTTCTTTGAAAAAATAAATAAGATCGGCAGACCCTTAGCCATGCTAACAAAGAGAAGAAGAGAGAGAACTCAAATTACTAGCATACAGGATGAAAAAGGCAATATCACAACAGACACTTCAGAAATACAGAAGATAATCAGAAATTATTTTGAATCCTTATATTCCAATAAAATAGAAGATAGTGAAGGCATTGATAAATTTCTTAAGTCATATGATCTGCCCAGATTGAGACAGGAGGATATAGACAACCTAAACAGACCAACATCAATTGAGGAAATAGAAGAAACCATCAAAAGATTACCAACTAAGAAAAGCCCAGGACCAGATGGGTATACAGCAGAGTTTTACAAAACCTTTAAAGAGGAACTAATACCAATACTTTTCAAGCTATTTCAGGAAATAGAAAAAGAGGGAGAACTTCCAAATTCATTCTACGAGGCCAACATCACACTGATTCCTAAACCAGACAAAGATACTTCAAAGAAAGAAAACTACAGACCTATATCTCTAATGAACCTAGACGCAATAAAATTCTGGCGAATCGGATACAAAATCATATCAAAAAAATTGTACACCATGATCAAGTAGGATTCATCCCTGGGATGCAAGGCTGGTTCAATATATGGAAATCAATAAATGTTATCCACCACATCAATAGACTTAAAAATAAGAACCATATGATCATCTCGATAGATGCAGAAAAAGCATTCGACAAAGTACAGCATCCCTTTTTGTTCAAAACTCTCGAAAAAATAGGGATAATAAGAACATACCTCAACATTGTAAAAGCAATCTATGCTAAGCCCCAGGCTAGCATCATTCTGAATGGAGAAAAGTTGAAGGCATTCCCTCTAAAATCTGGAACAAGACAGGGATGCTCTCTCACCACTTCTGTTCAACATAGTTCTCGAAACACTGGCCAGAGCAATTAGACAGATGAAAGAAATTAAAGGCATAAAAATAGGAAAAGAAGAACTTAAATTATCACTATTTGCAGATGACATGATTCTATACCTAGCAGACCCAAAAGGGTCTACAAAGAAACTACTAGAACTAATAAATGAATTCAGCAAAGTGGCAGGATATAAAATCAACACGCATAAATCAAAAGCATTCCTGTATATCAGTGACAAACCCTCTGAAATGGAAATGAGGACAACCACTCCATTCACAATATCCTCAAAAACAATAAAATACTTGGGAATCAACCTAACAAAAGAGGTAAAAGACTTATACAAAAGAGGTAAAAGACTTATACAGAACCCTAAAGAGAGAAATTGTAGAAGATCTTAGAAGATGGAAAAATATACCCTGTTCATGGATAGGCAGAACTAACATCATCAAAATGGCGATATTACCAAAAGTTCTCTATAGGTTTAATGCAATGCCAATCAAAATCCCAATGGCATTTCTTGTAGAAATAGAGAAAGCAATCATGAAATTCATATGGAAAAATAAAAGACCCAGAATAGCAAAAACAATGCTAAGCAGGAAGTGTGAATCAGGTGGTATAGCGATACCAGAATTCAAACTATACTACAGAGCAATAGTAACAAAAACGGCATGGTATTGGTACCAAAACAGGCAGGTGGACCAATGGTACAGAATAGAGGACACAGAAACCAACCCACAAAACTACAACTTTCTTATATTTGATAAAGGGGCTAAAAGCATGCAATGGAGGAAGGATAGCATCTTTAACAAATGGTGCTGGGAAAACTGGAAATCCATATGCAACAAAATGAAACTGAATCCCTTTCTCTTGCCATGCACAGAAGTTAACTCAAAATAGGTCAAGGAGCTTGATATCAAACCAGAGACAAGGCATCTGATAGAAGAAAAAGTTGGCTACGACCTACACACTGTGGGGTCGGGCTCCAAATTCCTCAATAGGACACCCATAGCACAAGAATTAATATCTAGAATCAACAAATGGGACTTGCTCAAACTAAATAGTTTTTTCTCAGCAGAAGAAACAATAAGAGAGGTAAATAGGGAGCCTACATCATGGGAACAAATCTTTACTCCTCACACTTCAGATAGAGCCCTAATATCCAGAGTATATAAAGAACTCAAAAAATTAGACAATAAGATAACAAATAACCCAGTCAACAAATGGGCCAAGACCTAAACAGACACTTCTCAGAGGAGGACATACAATCAATCAACAAGTACATGAAAAAATGCTCAACATCGCTAGCAGTCAGAGAAATGCAAATCAAAACCACCCTAAGATATCATCTCACTCCAGTAAGATTGGCAGCCATTATGAAGTCAAACAACAACAAGTGCTGGCGAGGATGTGGGGAAAAGGGTACACTTGTACATTGTTGGTGGGACTGCAAATTGGTGCAACCAATTTGGAAAGCAGTATGGAGATTTCTTGGAAAGCTGGGAATGGAACCACCATTTGATCCAGCTATTCCCCTTCTGGGTCTATTACCTAAAGACCTAAAAACAGCATGCTACAGGGACACTGCTACATCGATGTTCATAGCAGTACAATTCACAATAGCAAGACTGTGGAAGCAACCTAGATGCCCTTCAATAGACGAATGGATAAAAAAAATGTGGCATTTATACACAATGGAGTATTACTCTGCATTAAGAAATGACAAAATTATAGAATTTGGAGGGAAATGGATGGCATTAGAGCAGATTATGCTAAGTGAAGCTAGCCAATCCCTAAAAAACAAATGCCAAATGTCTTCTTTGATATAAGGAGAGTAACTAAGAACAGAGTAGGGAAGAAGAGCATGAGAAGATGAATAACATTAAACAGGGATGAGAGGTGGGAGGGACAGGGAGAGAGAAGGGAAATTGCTTGGAAATGGAAGGAGACCCTTAGGGTTATACAAAATTACATACAAGAGGAAGTGAGGGGAAAGGGAAAAATAATACAAGGGGGAGAAATGAATTACAGTAGAGGGGGTAGAGAGAGAAGAGGGGAGTGCAGGGGAGGGGAGGGGGGATAGTGGAGGATAGGAAAGGCAGCAAAATACAACAGACATGAGTATGTCAATATGTAAATCAATGTAAGTGTAACTGATGTGACTCTGCAATCTGTATACGGGGTAAAAATGGGAGTTCATAACCCACTTGAATCAAAGTGTGAAATATGATATATCAAGAACTATGTAATGTTTTGAACAACCAATAAAAAAAAATAAAACCCATTCTTTAACTCTAAAAAAAAAAAAGAAAGAGAAGAATGGTGGATGAATCTGACCTAATTTTCCTACATACGTATATTGTATTAATATACCAAAGTGACTTTCACTTTTATGTGTATCCATTATGCACTAATAAAAATACAATAAAAATAAGTAGAGGAAAGATCAGTAAAGTAGATGAAAGGAAATAGGATAGGTTAAGGTAAAGTAATGAGGACTAAAGTGGAACAAACTATATTCCATGCTTGTATAAGATGAACCCCATGTTATGATGAACATGTCAAGATGAACCCCAATATTATGTATATTTATTATGAGCTAATAAAAAAATAAATTAAAAAAAGATAATTAATTAAAACTTTTACTGTTAAGACTCAGTGTTGATGAGAGACAGGGGTTTAATTTCATTTTGTTGCATATGGATTTCCAGTTTTCCCACCACCATTTGTTGAAAAGGCCATCTTTTCTCCAATGCATGTTCTTGGCACCCTTATCTAATATAAGATAATTGTAGTTTTGTGGTTTAGTCTCTGTTTCCTCTATTCTGTCCCATTGGTTTACCAGTCTGTTTTGGTGCCAATACCATACTGTTACTATTACTGTTACTATTGCTCTGTAGTATAGTTTAAGGTCTGGTATAGTGATACCGTCTGCTTCACTCTTCCTGTTAAAGATTACTTTAGCTATTTTGGGTCT
Source organism: Spermophilus citellus (assembly GCF_964194105.1). NCBI lineage: Eukaryota > Metazoa > Chordata > Mammalia > Rodentia > Sciuridae > Spermophilus > Spermophilus citellus. The sequence goes on along the minus strand of NC_138186.1, from coordinate 88,651,481 downwards.
CTTATTTTTCCAGATGAATTTCAATAAATAGGATGGACTCAAACTACAAAATTTCTTCTCAGCAAAAGAAACAATCTGTGAGGTGAATAGAGAGCCTACATCATGGGAGCAAATTTTTACACCTCACACATTAGATAGAGTACTAATCTCTAGGGTATACAAAGAACCAAAAAGCTAAGCATCAAAAAAACAAAAACAAAAACAAAACTCAAAAAACAAAAACCCAAATAACCCAATCAATAAATGGGCCAAGGACCTGAACAGACACTTCTCAGAAGATGATATACAATTAGTCAATAAATATATGAAAAAAAATGTTCATCACTAGCAATTAGAGAAATGCAAATCAGAGCCACTATAAGATTTCATCTCATTCCAGTCAGAATGGCAGCTATTATGAAGACAAACAACAATAAGTGTTGGTGAGGATGTGGAGAAAAAGGTACACTTCATATACTACTGGTGGGACTGCAAATTGGTGCAGCCAATATGGAAAGCAATATGGAGATTTCTTGGAAAGTTGGGAATGGAACCACCATTTGACCCAGCTATCCCTCTCCTCAGTCTATACCCAAAGGACTTAAAAACAGCATACTACAGGGACACAGTCACACTAATGTTTATAGCAGCACAATTCACAATAGTTAAACTGTGGAACCAACCTAGATGATTTTCAATAGATGAATGGATAAAAAAGGCTTGTGGCATATATACACAATGGAATATTACTCAGTAATAAAAGAAAATAAAATCATGGCATTTGCAGGTAAATGAATGGAGTTAGAGAAGATAATGCTAAGTGAAGTAAGCCAATCCTAAAGAGCCAAATTCTGAATGTTTTCTTTGATATAAGGAGGCTGATTATAGTGGGCTAGGGAGCAGGAGCATGGGAGGAATAGACAAACTCTAGATAGGGCAGAGGGGTTGGGAGGGAAGGGAGGGGGCATGGTGTTATTAATGATGGTGGAATGTGATGATCATTATTATCCAAAGTACAGGTATGAATACATGAATTGGTGTGAATATACTATGTATACAACCAGAGATATGAAAAATTGTGCTCTATATGTGTAATAAGAATTATAATGCATTCTGCTGTCATATATAAATAAACATCAAAACAGAGTGAGTGTTGAGGCTTTTGGAAGTTAAAATTACTACATAAGGTTACACAAGATATAGGAGAAAAGCTGGTGAGTCATACTTAGGCCTCTAACTCCTATGCTTAATTAAATGTTCTGCAAATTTGTCAGAACTAAAGAAAAATGAGAGGAAATATTATATGAGTAGAGGTTGGTAGAATCTCCTCATAAAAAAATCAAACTTTATGAAGCCCCACAGTTAACTATATATTTGTGGGATGTGTGTGCACCCCAAAACTTACACAAAGATTTGGAAATCTGAGAACAGAAGAGACCCATGAAAAAAGCACTCCAGAGTAGATGTGGCATGATAGTTGCTCAGGGCCATTACATCACACACAACTGTTGAGGATGCCATTCACACTGCCTTCTATGCACATGGCTGCCACAGTCTGGCTGGGCACAAAATAATCGAGCCGCCAAACAGCCTTGTAGGTTCAAATAGCAACCTTTATTCCCGAACTCTCACCGGCACTCTACACACACTTCCTGGCAACAGGGCAACACACTCCCTCCATCAGAGTCCGCATGCCAATTCTCTCAGAACCCCAGAGAACTCCAAAATAGGGGGTGCCCAAGGCAGCAGGATCTGCCCTAATCCCAACAGGATCCACCCTAATCCAGGAGCCACCCTAATCCCAGAGCAGGGTCACCTTTCAACCATTCCCTCTGGCAAAAATGCCAGGCATCATTTTGACTAAACTGTCGCTCTCAACATCAACTGTGGCTCTCAACACATGGCACCTCCAATTGAGTTTTATGCCTGCTGTGGTATCAGGCAGGTGGTCTAGGGTAGGCTCACAGTGTTCTGTGAACCCTGAATGATGCAGGCCACAGAATGTACTATGGCGTCCAAGAAAAGGAAAGAGTAGAATGACCTAGTCAGTCTTGAAATCAGTAGAATAATGCATGAACCAAGTGGCAAGGCATAGGAAGAGACTATATTTGAAGCACCTTCAGGATGGGAACAAGAGATGACACAGAGAACTACATTGTGAGTGGACTAGAAAATGCTCTGGACTAGAATGATAGAGACTGACTCCTAAGGATGAAATTTCATCCCTCCCTTCCCTACCCAAATGTTTCAGGCTAAGCATGAATGTAACTTAAAAGCAAACTTCAGAAAAAGGAGTGCGGGAGCAGAGAATTAATTGAGGCGTCCTCTGTTTGGTACTGGAGGCCCTAAAAATAAATTAAATTTTGTTATTGAAAAATTAAAGAAAATTACAATTCTACATTTTGGAGACAATTTCAGATCATGAATTATTTTTGTCTGCCTTAGTTGGGGGGAAAGTATTATCAGGAAAAAAAAATCCTGCCATAGTAACTTTCTTGTCAGTCTCAAGTGATTAATAAGTCACATATAGAACTGAAATATAGCAGCAAAACAAATCAGAAAACAAGAGTTTTGCTCATTTCTTAGTACTCACCATCTAACAAAAAATCAGTAATTACTGTTCTGGTGTGAACTGCTTTATGAGGGAACAGGATGAAGATAGAATTTTAAAATTTATATGAACTCTGTTGAGGTAAAATTCTTGGTCATCTTGTGATGGGAAACATAAATATCAACATATCTATAATATCTATGTTAACATTCTTGGACATACAAAGGGAAAAAATAGCAGAATTGCTGTGAGAAAGGAAAGAGTTCATACTTTATTTTGTAATCAGCTCATAAGGTTAGTTCTTATAGTACACACTAAAGCCACTTCCCAAAGGAGATGAAAATGAAAAATAGAAGAAAAGATGAATTACATGCAGACAATTGGGAGGGGAAAGCATTTCTAAGCACAAAACAATAGTAAACATAAAGAAAAAACAATATAAATAAAAACTATTTTATATGTACAACATATAATGTATTTAATGTATATATTCAATACAAAATGTATATTTATGATAAATAATACAGAGCAAAGGATAGACATCCTTAACGTAAAGTGTTTTCATGTCTAAATTAAGTTAAAAATCCTAGTACAAAATAAGTATTCTTTAGGAGTGAGTTGTTGCAATTATTAATTAATTTTTCTCAAATTGTAAAGTAGTAAAAAGTAAAGCCAGATTATAATTCTCAGAGAATTCATGCTATTTGCTAAAGTTACAGAGTAAAATTAGTGTTGGCAGAGAACGTACGTTAGTTAATCATTACTGTGCTTGTATGTGTATTACAAATTAAGGATGTAAATTGAATTTTTTACAGCAAATAAGTTCTAATAAATATAATTTTCTGTAACAAATACACAGTGAGTAAATTCAATTTCTTAAAACAAACATGTAAGATTAGATTTGCAGTATTTACAGCCTGAAGGACAAGAGTTCTATTTTATAGGTGATAACAAAGACTGTTTGCACTTAAAAAGAAAGTACAACAGAAAATCTTTTTTGCCTATCTCAACAAACCATCTAGACAGATTCAACTTCATGATGCTGAGGTACAGAACATGCATAGATATTATGTAAGGAAGACCTTCAACCTAAGCTGCTAATGCTCTTTTCTTGGCATCTTCATATTATCTGATTTGTGGGATTATTCAACCTTCCTTCTACTGAAAACAAAGTGAATTTCCTACTCCTTTGTTTTATACTCTCAAATGCTTTTACTCACTAAATACACTGGTTTCAAGTGAAGTTGTACAAAAGGCAGAATCAAAGTATGAACTTATTTTATAATTCCATGGTTGGGACTACAGATAAAGATTCATTACAAAAACATCCATCATAGCATTATTTGTAATAGTAATAATGGAATTAAGTTAAAATACCAAAATAAAAAAAGATTAAATGAAATATGATATGTGCATAATGGAATGAATGCTATGAAGGCAATAAAATTATAAAATAAATAAATGAATAACAGAAAAAGAATGATATTTATAAAAATTGTAAAGATATAAGGACATATATAATATTATGAATATTATGAATAAAATGACATACAAAATTATATATTCAGTAATCTAATTTTTGTTATCTGTAGGTGGAAAACAGGATGACATTAAAGTTAATTAAATAAATTCATAAAAATTATTATCTCAGGGATGGTGTAAATATAGGGAATCTTTATTTTCTTTTACCTTTTTGCATATTCCAAAATGTCAACAATGAGAGTGTAGTATTTTTAGAATTACTAGGTTCTTGGTGTTCTTTGTATCTTTGCAATAATGAATCTTAGATGTGTAAATTAGGACAGTTCAAAGGACAAAAGATGTGAAAATAGCAGCCCTAAAATAAATATAAACAATAATGATATTTTACCATAATTAAAAATACAACATAAGATAAGGGTATATATTAATAACAGTTACTGCATCATAACTTCAAATTGAAAACAAAGAGATGTCAGGGACTGACAAAAGATCATTTGTATCTACTTAAAAATCTTATCCATTTGCCTTTCACAAATTGGATTATTTCCAGTTAGGGCACTCTAGCAAGTCCATCTCACACACATTTTGATAAAACGGGTAGACTAGTTAGACTGCATAACTTTTTAAGACCAGATATGAATTTGTAAAATAGGGGTGATAATGTTGACAGGCATTTCATATACACAAAATGTGAAAATCAGGCTGTTCTGAGTTAGGAGAAAGGAGAACAGAATTTAAAAACTCATAGTCTGCCTAAAGAAAATAAGCCTAGTCAAAAAGGCACACTCGCAAATAATAAACCCATGTGAGAACAGAGCAGCAGGGTATTTCCTATATGGGGCCTTTTGATGGTTAGGCAGACCCTTTTACATAGGTTCAGAAAATAATAGGAAGGGCAGAAGAACACAACATACACTAGTATGGCAGTATGTAAAAATGTGGATGTGTAACCAATGTGATTCTGCAATCTGTATATGGGGTAAAAATGGGAGTTCAGAACCCACTTGAATCAAATGTATGAAATATGATATGTCAAGAGCTTTGTAATGTTGTGAACAACTAATAATAAATTTTAAAAAAGAAAATAAAGAAGGATATGGGCAATGGTATGAAGCTGTGAAGCCCATGGCAAGGCAAGAAAAATGTCAAAAAGAGTAATAATAAACTTTGTATAATGCTTACACTGTGTGAGGAACTCTTTTAGCACTTTACATATATTAATATGTATATTGAATGATAAGTCAGGAAGTTGGGGCACCAGATAGTTAACCCAATACTCCAGTTTAAGGGTGTTTGTAAGAGGGGATTACATGAAGTCAGGTGCCTAACTCCAGGAAATCAAAGATCACAGTTAAAACACCATTTTTGCCTCTTATAAATGTGTGATCCTGGGAAACTTATCCTCTCAGAGCTTAAATAGTTTAACTTTTAAAGTAAGTATAATAATACTGACAGGACAGGGCCTATTATCTATCTAGTAATCATAAAGTATTTGGAAAACTACACAGTTCTATACCAACTTCAAGTGAAAAACCAGCCTGTACCTCAGAGCAAAGCCTGTCCAAGGAAGAGGGCATGACCCTTGTCCTTGGAAAGACTCACAGAGCACTCTGAGGCACATACCCACTCTGCTGAGTTGTTTATTTACAAATAACAGGAGAGATCTGCTGCGCCAGGTGTCCCTGACTCAGTCAGGCTAGGTGAGGACCCATAGCAACCCCCTAACAACCACCAATCAGCATGAGACAGGGAAAATACCTGGGATGCCAGATGACCCTCCCAGTAATTTATGGTGGTTGGGAAACCATGTAGTTCAGCATGTACTCACCTCATGGCTTAAACCAATCAGTTCAAACGAATCCCCCTCTTGTACTAACCAATCACCCTTAACCAACTTGTTCCCACCAGTGAATATGCTGATCATGTTTTAGAGTTGTTTTATGATTTTCTCACGGTGTGTGATAATTTGCTGAGATGCTATGATGTATGTGAAGTCCCTGCCTTCCCCAAAGAGTGTATAAAACTGCTGCAAACCCTGGGCTCGGGACCTCTCAGCATCACCAGTTGCTATGTGCGCGCAGAGGACCAAGCTCGCAATAAACACCTCTTTGCTGCTTACATCAATCTTGGTCTCTGGTGGTCTTTTGGGGGTCCCGAATTCGAGCATAACACAGTATTACTATTGTTCTTATGAATCTGACATCTGTTTTAATAAGATAATCCTTGGGCCAGTTTAAAGGATGGATGAAAAAAATAAGAGAATGAAAGCAAAGTCCAATTTGGGTGTTGCTGTGGTAGTTCAGTGTGAGAGAAATGAAGGCCTAAAAAGGATACGAGAAGAGTATAGAAAAAAAAAATCAACACAATTTTTAGGAATACAGGTTGTGCTTGGTGGGAGGATAATTGGGAAAAGGAACAAAGATGATTCAAGGTCATTGCAGCCAGACAAGGTAATTTAAATGAAGGACCCTATGTGTAACCCTGTCAAGTGCTTCTGATAAAGCAGGCTTGAGAAAGAGTTAAATCTCTTAGGAATGATCATGATGTTATTGGTGATTTTTAAGAGAGAGTTTCTGTGAAGCAGTGTAGATATGAACTAGACTGGAGATGAAGGTGAAAGTGAGCAATTTGGGATGGAGAATTTCAAGGAGAAGTTCTTCAATGAGTATGTGTGGGAATGAAAAGGCAGGAAGGGAGGAACAATTTAGTTGGAATTAGAGAGCCTTTAGCATATTTGTAGAAGAAGGAAGAAACCAATGTAGAATACAAAGTTGAAGGTGGCAAAACCAAAAGAAGTTGTGAGGCTAGGTGTGGTAATCCAATGCGATCAAAAGTAACATGCTGAATGACCAGTTTTGGAAAGGATCAAGAGCAAATTTTCTTTTAAGACATCAAGAAAAGAAGAGGGGAAAAAATGGTAAAGACCTTTAGACATTTTTAGGTAAAAAAGAGAAAGGTTGAGAAGTCTCAGAGAGCCTTTGTCACCTCAGGGTAACAGAGCCACAGGCCATGCAAGGCTGACAAAGTCAGAAAAGCCAAGAAATGGATGTTTAAGGATCAGCTAGAGATGAGTAAGAAGATTACTAGGAGAAAAATCAATGGAACCAAAGGGAAAATATTTTAAAAAATTGAGCAGGATTTTCAAATTGCAAACAGAAAGGATATTTGTTAATGTTTCCAGATTTTTTTCCAGAGTAGCCTTCACCAAAGTCCTTGTCACCATGCTGAAACATAAGATGCTAAATACACTGAGAACCAAATATTTTTTTCAGGATTTTCTAGGTGCCTAGGTCATCTGGGGTTTTCAAAGCAGCTTCTTTTAAAAATTTTGTTGCCAATCTCTGTGGCAGGAATGTTGTTGGTTGATCTTCTGAATATATTAAGGATAACAATGGAGATTCTAAATTTCAGAAAAATTGGGAATATCTCTCTTGTGAAATTTATGTTCACTTTTTAAGATTGAAATCCACCCTTTACACATGGTGAGCATCTAAACTTTCAACTTAATGCACTACTCATTATCTAAATAAGAAGTGGAAAATTGCTGCACAAGTGAAGCTAAACAACACTTAAAACGTTCTCTATTATCTCTGAATTTCATGTTGGATTTTAGTTTCAAATTCTTTTGTGAGGAATGGAAACACTGTTGATTTATTTCATTGTTTTGTATGGTGCCAATATAGATGACATGTGATGTTACGTCTCTACCTTGGCCATCAACTCTTGTTTCTCAGAGATTCTTTACATTTGTTTGTTGTTATGGACAAAAGTGCGACATATGCAGTCAAGGGGAGAGATAAAGAATGTCCATGTGCTATGCCCTTTTCAATGCTTTATTTACTCAAAATCACTCAATACAATTTCAGTCTATAGGTTCTTTTTAATTTTTTTAAATTTGTAGATGAACACAATATCTTTATTTTATTTATTTATTTTTATGTGATGCTGACGATCAAACCTAGTGCCTCACATGTGTGAGGTAAGCACTGTACCACTGAGCCACAGCCTCAGCCCCAACTCTATAGGTTCTTAATCAAGAAATGACAATCCTTAATGCTGGGCACTGCAATAGACATGATTAATTCAAAGCAAACAATTTTAAGTTAACTCTAAGCACTGCAAACATTCTTAATCATGACAGACCTATTATAGACATTCCCTCTGCATGCTAAGCTTAAGTGCTAGATTTAAAGTCTTAAGTCTTAGAGGGCATCCCTGTCTTGTTCGGGATTTTAGAGGGAATGCCTTCAACTTTTGTCCATTCAGAATGATGCTAGCCTGAGGCTTAGCATAGATAGCTTTTACAATGTCAAGGTAAGTTCCTGTTATCCCTAGTTTTTCTAATGTTTTGAACATAAAGGGATGCTGTACTTTGTCGAATGCTTTCTCTGCATCTATCGAGATGATCATATGGTTCTTATTTTTAAGTCTATTGATGTGGTGAATAACATTTATTGATTTCCATATATTGAACCATCCTTGCATCCCAGGGATGAATCCTACTTGATCATGGTGCACAATTTTTTTGATGTGTTTTTGTATTCGATTCGCCAGAATTTTATTGAGGATTTTTGCATCTAGGTTCATTAGAGATATTGGTCTGTAGTTTTCTTTCTTTGAGGTGTCTTTGTCTGGTTTCGGAATCAGGGTGATGTTGGCCTCATAGAATGAATTTGGAAGAGCTCCCTCTTTTTCTATTTCCTGAAATAACTTGAAAAGTATTAGTATTAATTCTTCTTTAAAGGTTTTGTAAAACTCCGCTGTATACCCATCCGGTCCACTTGTACATTGCTGGTGGGACTGCAAATTGGTGCGGCCAATTTGGAAAACAGTATGGAGATTCCTGGGAAAGCTGGGAATGGAACCACCATTTGACCCTGCTATTGCCCTTCTCGGACTATTCCCTGAAGACCTTAAAAGAGCATGCTACAGGGATACTGCCACATCGATGTTCATAGCAGCACAATTCACAATAGCTAGACTGTGGAACCAACCCAGATGCCCTTCAATAGATGAATGGATAAAAAAAATGTGGCATCTATACACAATGGAGTACTATGCAGCAATAAAAAATGACAAAATCATAGAATTTACAGGGAAATGGATGGCACTAGAGCAGATTATGCTTAGTGAAGCTAGCCAATCCCTAAAAACAAATACCAAATGTCTTCTTTGATATAATGAGAGCAACTATGAACAGAGCAGGGAGGAAGAGTAGGAAGAAAAGAGTAACATTAAACAGAGACATGAGATGGGAGGGAAAGGGAGAGAAAAGGGAAATTGCATGGAAATGAAGGGAGACCCTCATTGCTATACAAAATTACATATAAGAGGTTATGAGGGGAATGGGAAAATAAACAAGGAGAGAAATGAATTACAGTAGATGGGGTAGAGAGAGAAGATGGGAGGGGAGGGGAGGGGGGATAGTAGGGGATAGGAAAGGCAGCAGAATACAACAATTAATAATAGGGCATTATGTAAAATTGTGGATGTGTAACCAACGTGATTCTGCAATCTGCATTTGGGGTAAAATTGGGGGTTCATAACCCACTTCAATCTAATGTATGAAATATGATATGTCAAGAGCTTTGTAATGTTGTGAACAACCAATTAAAAAAAATAAAGTCTTAAGTCTTAGGCTTTAAGTCCAGATGCACAATCACTCAGACAGCAGCCATCAGGTCAGGAACCAATGGAGGCTTCTCCTGGTATGTATTTGATGGCTGGCTGAGGAGATGATTCTAAGGAGAAGTAGCAATGGGAAGAGATGGGTCAAAAGGCTGCTGTAGAGTTTCAGATTAGTAAGGATGATGCAGAGGATCAGGCAGATGATGAGAAGAGTTGGGAGTTGGCTTAAATGTCTGTTCATTTGTTCCATTACTTATACTAAATTTTGGGGCTTCTGTTGCCATTTTGGTCCCTCTCAGCTGTTACCAGGTTTCTTAGTGACATCTTACATCTTAGGACATATGGTCTGGTGGTTTCTGCCCTTCTGGCTCTTATCAGGGTTCTGACAAATGACATGTGACTTCACCCTCACTCTTATCAGGGTCCTGTAAAGTGACTTGTTTTATCAGACTATGCCCAATGACATATGGGAGGGCTCTGTGGGCTTGCTTGGTGAGAGTGCAGGTTTATTTTAAGATGGAGTTTTAAAATGGAGGTGCTTAGGCTAAGGTCATCCTTATAATGCTCTAGGTTAGGAAGATGAGCTTTATATTCCTCAAATATCTTCTTTAACCAAATATTTTCTTGATTTCTCAAAGACAAATTCTTTGTAGTTTCCCAAACAAAATATTTCATTTTATGGAAATATTGGTCTCTCTATCTGGAGCGACATTCTTTGTAGTTTCTGCATGGAAATTTCCAGTGCATTCTTCAAAACATGATTCAAAGATCCTCTCCTCTATATCTTTCTTATGATTTCCAAACTCCACGCGCCCTAATCAAAGTTGACTTTCCTTTTCTTTGAATTAGTCCTGATCATTGTATATATCCTAAACACCTCCTGATAGGAATTGTAATTATTTGTTTAATATTTGAATTTTTAATAGCCAGTGAGCTCTTTGAAAGTAAAGATGGTAGGTGTTATGGCTTGCATATGAGGTGTCCCCCAAAGCTTATGTGTGAAACAATGCAGGAATGTTCAGAGGTGGAATGATTAGATTATGAGAGCCATAACCTCAGTGGATAAATCCTTTTGATGTGCTAATAATTTGAATGGATTAATGGGTAGTAACTGTAAGACATGGCTGGAATACATGCTCCTGGAGAATTTATTATCCCTGGCTCCTGGCACTCAAGCTCTCTCTCTTCTTCCTGGCTATCATGAACTAAGCAGTTTTCCTTCACCAGGGCTTTCCGCCATGATATTCTGCCTCATCTCAGGCCCCAAGCTATGGATTCATGGACTGAACCTCTGAAACCATGAGCCAAAATAAACTTTTCCTCTAAATTGTTCTTATCAGGTCTTCGGTTTACAGCAACTAAAATCTGACTAACTCAGTGCTATCTTATACACCTTTAAATCTCTGAAGTTCAGCACTTTCTCAGTACTGTATTCATTTGCCTTTTGAGTGAATGTTGTAGCATTTCTGTAACCAAGTTCTACAGAAACAGGTTTTTTAAGATATAAAAAGGATTTTTCTCTCTCAAATAAATATGTGAAATATTGGATACTCCCAGAACCTCCTTGTCCCCAAGGAGGTTATGGGTTAAAGACTGAGAAATCTTATAGTAGATCTTAATTTTACTTAACAAATGTCTTTCAAATTTTTTGATCAGATAATAACTATTAATATCCCAAAGAATTAGAGCAGGGGTTGGTGAATATTTTCTATAAAAGGCCAAATAAATGCCCATCAAAGGATGAATAGGTGTTAAATAAATTCAGTAAATATATACAATGGAATACTATTTCGCAATAAAAAGATTGAAATCTTATCATCTGCAGCATGTATGAACCTGGAGGACATTATGTTAGGTAGATAAACCAGTCAACAAAAGACAAATAATGATTCCACTCATGTGGAATACAAAGTTGATCTCGTATAAGTTGCGAGTAGAATGGTGCTTACTGAAAATGGGGGAAGGAACTCAGGAGGAGCAATGGGAAGAGATGGGTCAAAAGTTATAATGTTGCAGTTAGGCAATATAAATGTTCTGGTATCCTATTGCACAATATGGTGACTACTTAATGATTTATTGTATATTTCTAAATATCAAAAGAGAATTTTGAATGTTCTCAATGCAAAGGAATGATAAATATTTAGGGTAATGGGTATACTAACTACCCCGATTTGATCATTACACAGTGTATGCCTGTATCAGAACATCACATGGTACACTATAAATATGTACAGTTATTATGAGTTAACCAAAAATAAAATAACACTAAAAATATATTCTAGCCACTGCTGGCTATGTGTTCTGTCATTGTGTTGGTATTGTCTGGGGAAAACAGCGAGAGGCAATCCATAAATGAATGAATGTGGATGATTCCAGTAAAATTGTATTTACCAAAACAGGCAGTGTTGGGATCTGGCTCACAGGTTGTGGATTTCCAACCTGTGAACTACAGTTTTAGGGAATGCACTTTGGAGAGTACTAAATTAGCTCTAGACACAAATATGGCAGCATCATTCTTTAACCAACTTCCAAATTTGTAACTTTAAACAACACTTGAAAATTCTGAAAAGTTCTTCCTCTTTACAGTACAATCCTTTAATCTGAAACTATTTTCTGAGTGTGCCCTTCATAATTTTAACAAAATTATGTTGTTCAGCTAGGTAAGGGCTTATCAAGGCTAAGCATAGGCCTATTTCCAGGGAAATTAATTTTCTCAGAAATTTCCCCTTGAGGGCTATGTTACTACTGTCCTTTCTAAGGAGGGTACTAAAAATCTTTATTAACAAACTAAGGTGCTGTTCTGAGGATACCCAGGATGATTCTCTCCCTTCCAAATAACACATGCATTATATTGGAAGAACTTTTAGAGATAATGCCTTAAGTGAGGGCTTCATGCATTGAAATGATTCCAATTTCTGGTGAAGCAAGATGAAAAGAAAGCCTGGGGCAGAGAATGATTTTGGATAGGTGGAACAGTTTTATCAAAGCAAAGAACCTAGTACTTTCTATATAGCAATTAAGTACCGACCAAGCCAGAAGGAAGGAAGACCTCTGCAAGAGCACCTATCAAATTAATTTGTCCAAACTGAAATGAGTAGCTTAATTATATTTATCAATTTGTGCTCCTGATTGTCAGATGAATCACTGTTTTTTTTCTTGTACATAAACACTTCAAATATTTATTTGAAAATTTTTCTTCCGTAAGACAAATTATTAGTCAAGCTCTACATTCTTAGTATCTTTAATCTGTAAAACTGTAGGCATAAATCAATACTTTTATTTCTCTAAATACTTAAATAGAGCTCTCCTGTAAATTTTTACATTTAATCTATGTCTTCATTACCCTGGAATTCTCAAATTTAAATGCAATATTCTAGGATTATGGAAAGAGAGACCATTATTTTGTAGGCTTGTGATATGTTATTTGTGAATTTATTTCCTAAACAGTTGTGGCCTTTGCTTTGTTGCTAACTTTCACAACAAATTCTAATTTGATCTCCCAAATCACCTCTAATCTCTTTCTCATGACTAATATTCAAATCTTTTCTTGCTTTAAAAATATATGTCCTAGGGCTGGGGTTATGGCTCAGTGGTAGATCACTTGCCTAGTATGTGTGAGGCCCTGGGTTTGATCCTCAGCACCACATAAAAATAAATAAATAAATAAAATAAAGGTATTGTGTCCAACTACAGCTAAAAAATAAATATATATTTTTTAAAAATATATGTTCTAGAAAGGGAACTGAAAATTTCTTTTCTAAATTTTGTCATGCCCATCTAACATTTTTGTTCTTAAAAAATGAACTGATTTTTAATTATTTTATAGTCAGAATTCTGTTTTTATAGTGATTACGTCTTTATTTTCATTAAAAGTCCCCTGCAGGATTAAACCATCTCCTTTCCATTTGGGGACCTACCTGTGGGCAAAAGTGGATCATAGACCAGACTGTAGCCCATTCATGGTCACCAGGATGAAAACAAGAACAGGGATTGAGACATTCTGAGCTGTCCTGGCTGTGCAGTGACACCACTCCCTTATGAAAGGTGATTCTATTTCATGTCCCAAATCCTAAGAATGGTATTTTCCCACTTTCTTTTATGAATGTTGAGAGTTCAAAACTGTTCATTTCAGCATGTTGCCACCTCCTTGTAGGATGGGAGTGGAAGGCTTGATTTTTGCTCATAGAACTTAGAGGAAGAGAATGAAATGATTCCATTCCAATGACTTAATTTCCTTCTGGATATCTTGCCTAAGCATCTCTGTGCTTTTCTATTTGTTTCCTATAATGTTTACATTGAAACCAGCCCTCTAACCCCCAGTTTCCCAGATTTCCTACTGTACTTTCACCTAAGGCAGCACTGTGAAGTGGTGATGCCACTTCAATAGCTCCATGCTGTGGGGTCAGGCACAGAACTTTTTGGTCTTCAATGAATATGAATTTTTTAAAAAAAAATTTTAACATGCTCTCTAACTTTCTTTCTATCAATGTGAAAAAATTGTATTTACCATTCCTCTTATGTTCATTTTCCTCTTTATGATATTTGCCACCTCTCCCCACTGCCTCCTCCATGTTACACTCTGTGTGTTCTAAAATGCCTTTTGGCCACAGAGACTGTAGTTTGCATCATTTCTTTTCAAACATTCTTTCTTCTTTATTTCCACATAAGATTTTGCTCATAAGGCACATTCTATGGGTCTCTTTCCTATACTGAGGTGTTCTTATTCATGAAAGTATGAAACTTCAAAATTGACACAGAGAAAGAAAGTGAAACACAAAGTAAAGAACCAGAAAACATGGTAAATACAGACCAAAAATTTAAACTTTTTTTGAAGTTATATAGCTTTAATATTCCCATACTAGGGATATTTTGTCCAATCGTAATGGAAGCTCAAAGAAACCAGGATATCGTATAGCATTTTAACAAAATAACCAAGAAGAAAAAGTCTGAAGGTTGAAAAGGGATGATTTTTGCATTGCTACACATTTAGCATACAGAAGTAGAATGAGTATAACTTTTATTTCAGGTAGAAATATCTTGAATTAAAATTAGAGTATAACTAAAAAAGAAAGTGAAAATGAATAGTGATAAATATCCTGCAATCTCTGTCACACACACAAAAATAACATGATTTATTTGATAACTTGATCATTTTAAGGTAGAGGATAAAATGTTAATGTAATGATGGTTCTCAATTGGAAGTACCATTGACTACAATAAAAATCAGTTATTGGATAACCAGTGCATTTAATGGAAGTAATGAGATGCATGATGTGTTTCCATCAATCATAATAAAGCCACGAACATTTTGTCTTTATTGCATTTTACATTTGTGATGAAGATAGCAGCTGTTAAGACTAAATTTTTTTTCTCTTAAGTCAGTCTCACGAAGCCACTAGATTTTTTTTCTTTTACAAATAAAGGATTCAATAATCTTAGTTTGTAAATATTTGTTTATTTTTCTCACCATGTCTTATATTTGTTCCCTAAGCTTGAACTCTGTGAACACTTTGTTTTGACACTAATGAATGGTATTTAATGAGGAATCTTCCACCAGGAGAACATTACTTCTGTGCACAACCATGAAAAATCTCACCCCAAAGCAAAAATCTTGAAAATATACCATACTTTTTTAACTTTACTTCTGTTTAACAGAGCCTAAAAATAGAGGCTGCAAGGCATAGAAAACAAAGATTTGCCTTCATGCGCATATCTTTTTTGTTCCAGAATGTATTTGTTTTTATTGGTGTCAAAACAGAATGAAAGAGAAGATGAACATTTGTGTACAGACCACAAAAATCCAAATGAAGATACAGGGAGCCTCTGAGATTAGGGTCATCAAATAAAACATAGGATCACAGGGTGCTCATTTAAGTTTGAAATTTAGGTATGTCCCAAATATTATCCTAATCTTCTTATATTCTCTCTCTCTCTCTCTCTCTCTCTCTCTCTCTCTCTCTCTCTCTCTCTCTTTCTGTTAAATGTGACAATCCTTCTTGGGATCCACTGAGAAGTTATCAATTATGTACTTGGGGCCTTTGTCTCTTCTCCTTTGGAGCTCAAATATCAATCACTCCCTGGAATTGGGCTTAGGAGTAGCCTCCTTGAATATAACCACAAGTTTGCTGCCTTCTTTAAAGGAGTGTGTGTGTATGTGTGTGTGTGTGTGTGTGTGTGTGTGTGTGTGTGTTTTGTTCTAATTAGTTATACATGACAGTAGAATGTATTTTGACACATTATACATAAATGGAGTACAACTTGTCATTCTTCTGGTTGTACATGATATAGAATTATACCCATCAATATAATCACATATGAACATAGGGTAAAAATGTCTGATTCATTCTACTCTCCTTCCTATCTCTATCCCCCACTCCCCGCTTCTTTCACTCCCCTCTGCCTAATCCAAAGTACCTCTATTTTCCCCTAGCCCCACCCCCTTATCGTGAATTAACATCTGCATATCAAAGAAAATTTTGGGGTGTTGTTTCTTTGAGATTGGCTTATTTCCCTTAGCAGAATAGTCTCCAGATCCATTCATTTACCAGCAAATGCCATAGCTTCATTCTTATTTAAGGCTGAGTAATATTCTGTTATCTATCTATCTATCTATCATCTATCTATCTATCTCACATTTTCTTCATCCATTCATCTGTTGAAGGGTACTTAGGTTGTTTCCATAGTTTAGCTATTGTGAATTGGTTGTGCATTAGCTATTGTGGATTAGCTATTGAAACATTGATATGGCTGTGTCACTGTAGTATGCTGATTTTAAGTCTCCGAGCATAAACAAAGGAGTGGAATAACGGTTCTCCACACTGCTTTCCAGAGTGGTTGCACCAATTTGCAGTCCCATCAGCAACATATGTACCTTTTCCCCACATCCTCACCAGCATTTATTGTTGCTTATATTCTTGATAATTGCCATTCTGACTGGAGTGAGATGGAATCTCAATGTAGTTTTGATTTGCATTTCTCTAATAGCTAGAGATGTTGAATATTTTTTTCATATATTTATTAATCAATTGTATTTCTTCTTCTATGAAGTGGCTGTTCAGTTCCTTAGCCCATTTATTGATTGGGTTATTTGTTTTTTGGTGTTAAGTTTTTTGAGTTCTTTATATATCCTAGGGACTAATGCTCTATCTGATGGGCATGTAGTAAAGACTTTCTCCCATTTGTAGGCGCTCTCTTCACATTATTGATTGTTTTCTTTGCTGAGAAGAAGTTTTTTTAGTTTGAATTCATCTCATTTATTGATTCTTTATTTTACTTTCTCTTTAGGAGTCTTGTTAAAGAAGTCAGTTCCTAAGCTGACAATGTGGAGATTTGGGATGTTTTTTCTTTTATTAGGCATAAGGTCTCTGTTTTGATGCCTAAGTCCTTGATCCACTTTGAGTTGAGTTTTATTCAGGGTAAGAGACAGGGGTTTAATTTCATTTTGCTACATATGGACTTCCAGTTTACCCAGCACCATTTGTTGAAGAGGCTATCCTTTCTCCACTGTATGTTTTTGGTGCCTTTGTCTAGCATGAGATAACTGCACTTATGTGGGTTTGTCTCTGTGTATTCTATTCTGTACCATCGGTCTACATGTCTATTTTGGTACCAATACCATGCTATTTTTGTTACTATTGCTCTGTAATATAGTTTAAGGTCTGGTATTGTAATGCCTCCTGCTTTACTCTTCTTGTTAAGGACTGCTTTAGCTATTCTGAGTCTCTTATTTTTCCAAATGAATTTCATGATTGCTTTTTCTATTTCTATGAAGAATATTATTGGGATTTTAATAGAAATCACATCAAATCTGTATAATGCTTTTGGTAGTATGGCCATTTTGACAATATTAATTCTGCCTATCCAAGAATAAAGGAGATCTTTCCATCTTCTAAGATTTTCTTCAATTTATTTCTTTAGTGTTCTGTAGTTTTTATTAAAGAGACCTTTCATCTCTTTTGTTAAATTGATTCCAAAATATGTTTTTTTTTGAAACTATTGTGAATGAAGTAGTTTTCCTAATTTCCCTTTCAGTGGATTCATCACTGATATATAGGAATGTCATGCAAATATCTTCTGTGTATATGTTTATATTAATTTAATCTCCCTATTTATTTAAAATATAACAAAGCTTTGAAAAGCAAAATCCCTTTGCATTCTACTTTCTTTAAATATACACTTATTTTAATGGAAACTAGTGATAGAGTATGATATTTCTTATGTAATGATAGTAACAATTCTGTAATGAAGGTTAGGGAAGGATTATTAAAATAAAGGTTTATTTTTATTCTCTACATATTATTTAAACACAACAACTTATTTATTCTAAACAGCTATTCAAACTTGGAAGTGATATATATGAAAGTGATAAAAATAAATTAAAAGGAAGTTGATGTTGCAGTCTATTGTTCATTTTTCAGTTTTTTTTAAAGTTCTTACTATATGTGAAGTGCTCTACTAAGGTTAATTGGAGAAATAATGAAGAGATATATAGGCTGTCCATCATATTGTCCACAGTGTAAATGGAAATTAGGGCAGACAAGGTGAGGGTAGAAAAGATCAGTTTAGTTCAAGTTCAATCTATGTCTATAATGAAAGCACATGCAGCCCTATCAGACAGACTGTTAGGTGTGTGGGCATCTGTTTAAGGAGGGTCTGTGGATTTTTGGGAAGTGAGCACATTTTATGAGACAGACTAACTTAGTAATAAAGTGAACTTAATATGAATTACTAACCTAGTAATGAATCGTCTAGTCAAAGGAGAGATTTTCAGTGTGACATAGATTAGTTTCTGCCTCTGACCACCATGTGCTCACATCTCAGACAAGCCATGTGTGTACTACATCTGGTGCATTTAGTTCAAGTATTATAACAAAAAGACTAATTTGATTCTACAAACAGGCCTTTAAAAATTCTCTTTCAATTGGACATGAAACATTAGGCAGCAAGTGCCTCAAAAATTCTGGAGTGGATCCCAATGTTGGCTATTGGAAAACAGAATGTGGTCATACAAAGCTGGAAGGTCATGCATTAGTAGCAGATGGAAATGTTGCATGGTAGGTGATGAGATGGTTACTCTGGAAAGCTGAGAAACAGTGGTAGTGGTGGTGATGGACATGTGGAAAATTCTTTTGGGGTGAATGCATGTTAATGGAAAATTGTAAATATCTTCAAAAAAGGTTTAGAACAGTACAGAAGTTTCTTGAGTAGAAAAGTAGTGATGGGGAGCAATGAAAACTTCATAAAGATGGCATTGGAATGAGTCTTAACTGAGGTATAGAATTTGGATACTCAGAAGTATTTCAGGTATGTAGAGTATGTAGAGGAAGAACTATGTTCCTTTGGGAAGGGGGAGCAATAGAAGATAATGCCTATGTGAATTTGGTTCATATGTGAAGGGGGAGCAATAGGAGATAATGCCAAATTTTTCTTGAGGAAATTGTTATAAAAGGAATTTTTAATATGGTATAAATTTCCAGAAAGAAGAGGAAAAGGACTAAAAAGAATATTAGATTTGTTATCAATATGATAAAAAAACTAATGAGAACGTTCAAGATTAAAGACTGGTAGTCACTAAAAAAGTATAAACAGTGTGGTTGTGAAGAAAGTCTCATGGTTTTTACTTATTGTCAATTTGAATAGTTAATTATTGAGTTTCATGGAGGCAATGTACACAGTAGATCTCAATGATAACTGTTGATTAGGGTGAGAACTTAGACCACAACACCAAAGTTTTTTCATCTATATGGCATTTTTAAACGTGGTGGTGTATTATATTCTTATCTTTGGTAATCATTGTCTTACTTTATCCATATAGCTAAACCACATTTTTGGCTGTGTGTGTGTGTGTGTGTGTGTGTGTGTGTGTGTGTATGTGTATGGAACTGGAGATTGAATCAAGGGACACTGACCTACCGCCTCAGTCCTTTTTCTATTTTGAGACAGAGTCTTACTAAATTGCTGAGGCTGGCCTTGAACTTGAGATTCTCCTATCTCAGCCTCCTGAGGTGCTGGGATTATGGGTATGAAGCACAATAACTGACTTAGTATACACCTTTCAGTCCCTCTTTAAAATAAAGATGACCTTGTATATTTAATTCTGTTTTAAAGGTGGCCACTAGAGGGCATTGCTATATTTAAATAAAGGGGAGAGATAACCTGAAATTGTTATCTCAAAAACAGTATATTTTGGAGAGAGGAGAGATACAAGATGGCAGAATAGAGGAGGTCCTGTTCCTGGATGCTCTGTGGTGTGAAACCAAGAAAGCAAATAGGCAGCTTCTCTGCAAGGTGGGTGAATTAAAAACAAAACAAAACAAAAACCAACCAACCAAACAAACAAAAACAAACAACAACAAAAAAATTGGAGGGGGGACTTTAATGGAACCTATAACTGGACATTCAAACACACTGGGGACACAGGAAGTTTGATATAATAAAATAAGGAAAACATCCTCAGCAGCACAACTGCTGCCACGGCTAGCCAGAACCTCTAGCCAAGAGGTCCCTCCAAGAGCATAATAGAGGGATAAGGAAATTGAAGGAGTCTGCATTTTTGGGAGGCCCAAGGCATGTCTGAGTATAGAGTGTTTAGAGACCAAGAACATTGCCCAACAAACCTGAAGGATTTGATACATGATATCCATGTGTGGAGAAAGAAGTCACCATCTCTCCAGGCAGCCTGCAGAGGACAAAGGAAGGAACCATTTTGTAGCTGCAGTGCAGGGGCCAGCCAATTCCTGGCAAACCCAAGTATGGCCAGAAATACAGGCCCAGTAAACACAAGCTACATGACATAGAGTGTGCTTAAGTGACTGGGAGAAAATTAAACATGGCAAGAGGTTTTCACAGGGGACAACTGATTGTGGAAACCCACCTGGCTGTACCCCTCCCCCTCCAATTCGACTGTTTGCAGGACCAGCTGGGAGAGACACATCTGGCTGGGAACTCAGAAGGGTGGGGCTGGGAGAGATTGTTTGGAGACTGAACCTGGGATCTGGAAATATGGGGTCTGCAGGTGACATAGGGGACTAAAAATTGGCTACCCCACCACATGAGTGGAACCCAGGGGAGATCCCTGAGGTAAAGTCTTCTGGTATAGACCAGAAAGTACTGGGCACTGGAGGTGCACTGATTTAAAATCTCCAGACCAATAGCATTCAGCAAAGAGCCTGGAGCCCACCTAAGCCTAAACCTTGCCTCCAGGAACTCTACCTACAGGATTACCTCACTCTAGCAATCCAGAGGGTAGAACATCATGCTCTAGAAGATCCCACCTAAAACTGCGGAAAAGAGAAGCTGAGAATATTTTGAACTCCAATGGAAAGAATTCTTTAAATTTTCATCAAGATTTCTTTTCTTTTCTTTCTGAAATTCTTTTTCATGGTTTAATTGTGACTTTAATGATACATAGACATTTATACAGTCATTTATACATGCACATTTATACATTCTATTTTTTCCCCTTTCATCTCTAGCATTTTATATTACATGGATTACTTTTTTGTAAACTAGGCTATTTGATTAGTGTATTTTAGTTTTGTTTTGTCTTCTTTTATTTTTATTTTTAATTTTTGTTCTAAATATTTTCTTTATAAATATCTTTTTCTTCTGTTTCCCTTGATTCTCTCTTTTCTTCTGCTAACAGCCAATCTATATTCTTTCTTTTCCTTTTCCTTTAATCTTTTACATCTCTCTTCCCCCTCATAATCATCCTATGTCACTGTATCACTTCTGTTCTCTCCCTGTCTACTATTTGAAAATGTAAACCTTTTTGCAAACTTGATGTTATAGGCAATAATTGATCAAATAATTTCTGTTTATTGTGATAATCGATATTGTAGATGTCATAGTAGGAACTATTTGGTTTAATGCTGTAGATTTTTGGCATTGGTTGTTGTTATTATTTGTCTCTCCCTAAACAGTGAGGTATTAGAAACCTTCAGGAACACTGTTAGTCCACAGGGTAGAAACTGTACTGCCTGAAATCCATACTGTTAGATGAGAAGACACACAAATAACATGAAAAAGCAAGGGACAAATTGCCCCAAACAAATCAAGATACTCCAATAACAGAATCCACAGTGAAAGAAATGTCAGAGAAGGTGTTTAGAATGGAGATAGTTAAGCTGATCTGTGAAGTAAAGGATGATGTAAGAGAGCAAATACAGGTAGCAAAAGATCACTTCAATAAAGAGATAGAGATTCTGAAAAAAAATTCAAACAGAAATCCTTGAAATGAAGGAAACAATATACTAAATTAAAAAATTCAATAGAAAGCATCACCAACAGACTAGACCACTTGGAAGATAGAACCTCAGCAATGAAGACAAAATATATAATCTTGAAAACAGGGTTGACCATGGAGAGATGTTATGAAACCATGAGCACAAATTCCAAGAATTATAGGATACTATGAAAAGACCAAATTTAAGATTTTTTGGGATAGATGAAGACATGGAGATACAAACCAAAGGACTGAACAATCTTTTAAATAAAATAATATTAAAAAACTTCCCAACTCTAAAGAATGAAGTGGAAAATCAAATACAAGAGGCTTACAGGACCCTAAATGTGCAAAATTACAATTATCCACATTAAGACACATTATAATGAAAATACCTATCATGCAGATAGGTATGATAGAATATAAGAATAGAATTTTGAAGGCTGTGAAAAAAATATCAGATTACACATAGGAGGAAACCAATGTGGATCTCAGCTTATTTCTCAACCCAGACCCTCAAAGCTAGGAGGTTCTGTAATAACATATACAAACTCTGAAAGAAAATGAATGTTATATAAGAACCTATATCCAGAAAAATTAAGCTTCAGATGTGAAGATGAAATAAAAACCTTCCATGATAAACAAAAATTAAAAGAATTTACAACTAGAAAGCCTACACTTCAGAATATTCTCAACAAAATATTCCATGAAGGTGAAATGAAAAACAAAAAAGTGAAAACCAGCAAAGGGAGGAATCAAACTAAAGGAATAGTCAATCAAAGAGAAACTAAATCAAATTAAAATGTAGAAATAAACCAAACTGACCAGGAACACAAATCAGATATCAATAATAACTTTGAACATTAATAGCCTAAACTCATCAATTAAAAGATGTAGACTGGCAGATTGGATTAAAAAACAAGAATGAGTAGTATGTTGTCTCCAAGAGACTCACCTCATAGGCAAAGACATCCACAGACTGAAGGTGAAAGGATGGGAAAAAACATATCATTCACATGGATAGTGTATAGAAGCAGGGGTTTCCATCCTCATTTCAGATGAAGTGGACTTCAAGCCAAAGTTAGTCAAAAGGAACCAAGGGAATTATACATCAACAAGACATAACAATCATAAATGTTTATGTCCCATACAATGGAGCATCTACATACATCAAACAAACCCTCCTCAATTTCAAATATTAAACCACAACACAATAATACTGGGTTTGAACATTTGTATCCATATACATAAATACAAACATAAATATATATGTAAAAATATACATGAAAATATTTAAATGGTTATGGATTTGTATATACTTATTTTTCTTTTGAGATGTTTGTTCACAATTTTGGGATATGATTATGTAACTGAATACATATGAAAATTTATGGGTAGAATTTTGTTGTCATTAGGGTACATATATATGAATGTATATAAACATATATAGAATATATATGTGAAAATATATGAATTTTCAAAGTAATACTTATAATTTTTGTTTAAAAGACTCATGATTATGGGTAGGGTTGGGTTTTGTGCTGAGTTATTGCTTTGGTTTAGAGGATGGATTACCTTTGAAACATATATATCAATATATATGAATAAAATATGAATATAGAGGTAATATATGTCAAAATTTATATGTACATATACTTTTATTTATTGACATTTTAATAAGAAATATTATATTACATGTGATATCTGGGTTATGCCTATGGAAATGAATATATATGTGTGTGTATATATAATATCTATGGGTTTTTATGTGAACTTATATCTTCAAATACATAGGTACATTCATGTAAAATGTTATGGTTTATATGTACAGAGGTTTCTCTGAAGTGTATTGTAGAAAAATAGGGTTAGTTTAAGGATTGAACATTTTTATCCTTGTATACGAATATAAACATAAATATATATGTAAAAATATACATGAAAATATTTAAATGGATATAAATTTATATATAGTTAAAAAAAGGTAGACATAGAGTTTATACTTACATGTTTATTGGTTAAAGTCTACCACCCCACCAATTTGTTCTTTCTACTTTCCTAAGTTTTGTGTCATTTTTTTTCCCTTTGTAGACTTTTCCCCTTGCCCCATCTTCTCTGAAGAGAGGCAAATAAATACCTGTCTTCCTGTCTTCAAGCTCCAATATAAAATCAGTCAACCATGTCTCCTCTGGGCATTTATGCACTTAATAAAAAATTTTGGCAATGCTTTATTTGTCAATTCTGGAAATTTCCATTCATGTGTGCATACAACTAAATTCTTAATTCTTTATCCCACAATAAATATAATTTTTAATGAAACAAAACAAAACAAAACAAAACAACAACAACAGTATATTCTGAAGGGTACCCAGTCTTATGTAAAGGAAACTTGGTTCCACTTAAAATACTCATGTTTTACTCTCAGTTCTTTCACTATCTTGTCTGTTTTTAAGTTTAGTTTTACCATTCTTTGCATCTGTCTTCCATGAATTGCATGCTATTCCTTATCCCATAATATGTGAAGTCAATAAAATGCTTAATCAATATATGCTTAATTTTATATCAGTTGTCAGTTTAAGATAAACATAAGATAAATTATTTATCTTCCCTTTTTCTCTTCTAAAACACACACACACACACACATGCACACATGCACACACTACATGTTTCTGTACATTTAAATACTGTGAAGAAAGGCAGTGGTGCTTTTAAATATGTTACAATTTAGGATCTTATTAACATGTAACTTTCATCTTTTGCATAATTGATTTGGTTGCATCACTTCCTTCCCCCATTTTATGACTTAAATATTCTGCTTTTTTCATCTAATATGAAACCAGCTTTCTATGAAGCTGAGCAAAGACAAGTGAGCACTAAGAACATGAATTCAAAATCTAAAGACTGCTTTTTCATGCTTCTTCTATAGATACAAGTTTCTCTATGAATTATCGTCACTGAAAGCAAAGCATTATATTGTTAATTTTGGCAGAATCCAGGGATAATAGATAAGTGTATGGTCATATATTTCTAAATCTATTTCCCAGTTTATTATTGATGTTTCCAAGGAGGGGAAATAGGTCCTGGTGTTAGCAGGGTCAAGTACAAAAACAAGCTCAGGCTGAGGGCTGCAGTAGGAAAATGCTATAATGATAATTGAGAGCCTGCAGTCTCAATTCTGGGATAATATGCTCTCCTGTATCTGCCAAATTATGCCTCAGGCCACTAAGACAGCTCATCCGTATCCAGACTTTGTCCATATATAGTATCTGTCATGTGTATCATTTAACATATGTGTCAATATACTACTCAGTTCCCCAGTTGCAAATGGAAAAATTGAAACATTTCAGATTTGAAGAATAGAATAGCATCATGATTGCTAAACCCAACTGCTAACTTCTCAGGCAATTTTACTTGTTCAAGTGCAAAAGTAATATAATTTTAGAGTTATGGTTTGGATATGAGGTGTCCCCCCAAAGCTCCTATGTTAATGTAGGAATGTTCAGAGGTAAAATGATTGGACTATGAGAGCTGTAACATGATCAATCTATCCTAGTTTGTCTGGACTCACTGGGTGGTTACTGTAGGCAGATGGGGTGTGATGGAGATGGGTCACTGAGGGAATGCCCTAGAAGGTTGCATCTTCCCTGGGGGCCCCTTCCCCTCTCTCTGCATTTTGGTTGCCTTGAATGGAAAAGCTTTCCTCCATCATGCACTTTCACTATGATGTTCTGCCTTATATTGCATCCAGAATATAATGGACGGAACCTCTGGACCTGTGAACCAAAGTAAATTTTTCTTCCTCTAAGTTGTTCTTGTATTTTGGTCATAGCAAAGAAAAGCTGACTAACATTCTTAAAGAATTTGACTACTGAAATTCTGTTTTTATTTATTTCTTTTGTTGTTAAAAATAACCTTGTTGTTACACCATTTTGTATGTATTACTACAAAAATTATATTTTTACATTTTAATGTGAGGCTATTATTCACTAAACAGGTCAGCTGAAAGGAATATAGGTTGTTCCTAATTTTCAACATCCCGAAATATTTGATTTATTGACTGTATTGTAATTTTAGTGAATGACATTTTCTAAACAAGGTTATATTTAGGATATGTTGTGGGGGGGACACCACTTGGGTTTCCTTAGACCAATGTATATATCACCTTATTTGTTAATGATAACTAAAGAGATTTCTCTCAAAACTCTGGTCAATGCTTTCTAAGTTCCACATCAAAAAAACTTCCCACATTGTTTCACTTTTCAATCAGCTATGGATGACACTCACATCTAGCTTGTGTGTGAAAAATGTAGCAGATATATTTAATACTGAGAATTTAGCATTGATCTCATTTTTTGTTTATGTTTTTAAAAGTTTTAGATTCTTTTGTGATTATCTATTTCACGTTGGCCTGATGCTAGAAAAAATTTCTGATAAATGTGGATGTTTGTCTAAGTTTAGTCTTGGTGTACCTGGTTGGTAATAACTAGTTTTACTGCTCTTTGTAATTTTCAGTTTGGCTCAGTATAAAATGATTTTAAAGTGCTTGAAACTTTTTTTTATTTTTTCATTTTTTAAATTTTTTTAAAGAGAGAGGTGAGAGAGAGAGAGAGAGAGAGAGAGAGAGAATTTTTAATATTTATTTCTTACTTTTTGGCTGACACAACATCTTTGTTTGTATGTGGTGCTGAGGATCAAACCCGGGCCACACGCATGCCAGGCGAGCGCGCTACCACTTGAGCCACATCCCCAGCTCTGCTTGAAACTTTTGAAAATTCTCTTAATTTTTTGTAAGGCACTTTATAAAGTGCATATTCTTATCCAGCATGTAATTATATCATATAGCTGTCAAGTGGTCTGACATCTGACTGTTTTATAATCAGGAGCAATGTCCCATTATGCACACCTTGCATACCTTTTAGTGTGTACTTGTTCATGTTTAAGGTGAAAAGCAGCATAACTTTCTTGCATAAGCAGCTCCATAATGTGGCATAGGATAACTTTTTCCACTATTACATTCCTCATCTGTGTATGGCACCATTTTAAATCTGCAACCCAACCACAAATCAACATGCCAATTAGATTTCAAAGAAAATAAAGAGTTGTCTAAAATTTTCAGTTTCCAGGTGTCTTAACTAAATTTTAGAAACTCATTAATATTAGTGGATTCAAAATTATTTTTTCTATGGCTTTATCATCTGATTATCTCATTTTATATTAATAATGGTGTATTTAACTTTAACAAAAGATGCACATGCACGAAAGAGAAAGAAAATTATTTTCATTAGGACTAGTTAGAATGCTATAATCAAACAAATAACAAACTTAATGGAGTACCAATAATTTCCTTAACCAAAGAAACTCCCCCAGATATTCTATCTGCAATGTTATGATAAGAATTTGGAAGGCAGTAATTGCTCACAGATTTCTTATCTTTTCTGTTCTTTATTTTGAGCTTATTTATGCAGTCAATTCTTGATTATCCATTATCCATACTTAATAGTAGAATCTGATATGAAAAAGGAAAGACTTTGGGATACATCCCATTCCATTGTTTTCTATTATGAACCATCCCCCAACATAGAAAAGTTTGAAAAGTAAAGGCAACAAGTAAGATAAGGAAATTATAAACGCTTCCATGTCCAAGGGTGTGTACCCTTGCCTGCCTTGAGCTTGATCAACCAATCATTCTGCTAATTCAACCATATTTCAGCGAAGCTTTAAGAAGGATTTCTGTTTTGGGTTGATTTTGAACTACTGGATATAAATAATGATATATATTTGTACAACTGGTTACATTTCTTAAGATACATTCGTATTCTTATTTGATTTCATAACAATGTGGGAAGGTCTATATAGTGGGAATTATAATTTATTTCTACCTCTGAGGAGCCTGAGGGTCAGACAGGTTAAATGACACACCAGACCAATGATAGTGGGATCTTTATCTTCTGGTGACTGTTATTGCTACTTTTCTCGGCTGTCACTTATCATATGTTTTCTTTGTGTCAGGATGTATGTTCTGGAAATGGATCTCATTGAATACTCTCCACAGCCCTGTAGAGAGGTATTTGTTCCATTCTGCAGAATCCAGTATTCTTTCTAAGAGTGATCTCATTAAGCTAAAAGTTGATAGAGCAAGGGTTCTAAATGTCATAATATTATTGCCCTTTATTCTTCTTCCTCCTCTCCCTCCCTCTTTCTTTCCTTCATCCCCCCCTCACCCCATCTCTCTCATTGAACCCAGGAGTACTTTACCACTGAACTATATCCCCAGCACTTTTTAAGATCTGTTTTTTTTTTTTTTTTTTGAGACAGGGTCTTGCTAAACTGCTTAGTGCCTTGATAAATTGTTGAGGCTGGTTTTGAACTTGCAATCCACTTGCCTCAGCCTCTCAAGCCACTGGGATTACTGGCATCCACCACTGGGCCCAGTTCAGTTATTTTTCTTTGTGTTTTAATGATTTGATGACGCCCTTCCTCTACTTTGAGGTCAACTCAATCTCTTATTTAAAAAAAAATATAAGCTTTTATATTTATTTCTATTTCCACTATAATGAAGCCAGATTTAAAGATAGGTAGTTATATATTTAAAGATAGATAGCATAGCTAGGTAAATCGGGTCTGATGGAGAAAATGGAGTCTGAGTCTGATTTGAGTCCAGGAAATTGGAAATGACCCCTGGGAGAATAGAATGTTCTTGTCTCCAGAGCCTGTTGATACTCCCCCTCCCAAAAGGTTGTTAACTGAAGCAATCCTGAGCAGACAGCAGCTGCTAATCAACACCAGGTCTGCAGCTCCCTTCCCGCCTAGCCCTCCTCCTATGCCCTTCCAGCCTACCTGCTCACCCACTGGCCATTCCACCAACATCCCCCAGTCACTACACAGGATGAGGGGAAATGAACAAGGTATGGAAGAAGAATGCAGGAGAACAAAGGAAACTTTAGATGTATAAAAGGGACAGGACTTCATCATCCCCTGGATTCCGCCTTTGGGGTCTCCTTTTTTCACCCGGGAGAAGTCTGTTTTACTATCCTTTAATAAAGCTCCTTACTTTCTACTTCACTCTTGCCTCAGCATGCTTCTCTGGTGTTATACTTCAACACTGGAGAAAGCGGGACTCATCAGGTAACCAGTGGTATCAATAACAGTTCTTAGAACTCACATTGTATAGACCCCTATTTTGCTCTAAGCCAGTTGGAAGACAATAGATGATTCTCTGCATCACAAAATGTGATAGAGATAAGTTGCATACCCCAGAAGGCACTGGTGACATGCTGTCCTCTCAACAAAGTTATTGGAGTTAGAGAAAAGAAATATATTGGTTATGTGCTGATGGTTCTATTTATAACACAATGGTTTGTAAGTCTGAGTTAATATTTTTTTAAAGACATAAAAATTCCTGTTTATTTCTATAGTAGGTTGTTAAAACATACCTCTCAGTAGCAGGATGGCTGATTTTCTTGGTGTGGAGGACTTGTACATTCAACTGGAGTTCCATGAGACTGGTGCACGTTATTTAGAACCCAATTACAGACTTTCTCCTAGAATATTTAGACCCTGGGTTAGATTTACAAAAAAGATTGAAATTTTCCCGTGTTCCCAAACAAGTAACCTAGGTTCTTAAAATTCTAAACTTGTTTTAATATTGAATGTGTTATGATGATTTGTTGTGGCATAATAATGCTTAGTTTTTTCCCTGATCTTTTTGTGACTATGTGATTTTCATTTTTGAAATGAACAAAATTGTCCCTATTAATCACAGCCAAGAAACACGTTTTTAATTAAGGCCAAATTATCTAAAATTAGTGAATACGTCATTATCCATCTGTTTCTTTCTAATTTTAGAAAATTATGTTCTGAGTGTAGACAAATAAACTTTGTGTCTTGATCAGAGGGGGCTCAACATGAAAAGACCTACTGAACTTGGCTTTCTTCAAGAGTGAGTAATATTGAAACATACCTGAGGTTGAAATTAGTGTAATCTCTTAGTAACCATTAATAATTTAAGACACGGGATTTTAGGAATTTGAAAAATAATTATCTTTCTTAACCTACTTTTTGGAGTAAAAGTATAAGCATTCTTGTATTTGGTGACTTCCTCCTCAGCTTTAGGTTTTAGACGCCCATCATGTCCTCACTGGAACCTGCTAGAAAGATTCGCAAAGAAGTTGTCAGATGACTACAGGGCAGTCTTACATGTAAAGGAAGAATAGTGGGATTTATACTTCAGTGACAATATTTTTTAAAGTATTTTTTTTCTGGGTCCAAGTAATTAGTTTTTCCCACCCTTTGTTTTCTTGGTATTTCTAATGTTGAATTAATCTACACTCTTCTCCACCCCGCATTCCAGTTCTCATTTATAAGTCAATTAGTTAAAATACCAACAAATTTAAAATTATTTTTCTCTCATCTTTCTTTGTGGAAAATATTATTGCCTGATTACTACCTAGCAATAGCAATTAATAAATACTATTTCTTAGAACCTTCTATGATCAACATTATTGTCACATAGTACTTAAAATTTAAGTAGCTAAAAAAAACCATATATTATACATCTACGTGTGCTTTTTTATGTTTTAGGAAAAATTGTGCTTAGTATCAAAATAGAGGTACAAATAAAGTATAACAGAAATTCAAGAAAAGGATTTATTTGAATTAATGGATATGAGAAAAAGTAGGATTTGAACTGTTGAGTAATGAACATGATTCAGAGGAAGAACATGTTAGCTGAGATAATAACTTAATAAAAGACACATATGGTTATTAAAATGCAGATTGAAGGAATGGAGGGGATTAGGGTATGTGTGTGTGTGTGTGTGTGTGTGTGTGTGTGCACGTGTGCGTGCATGCGCCTGCGTGCAGGTATATACATGTGGGCTCCTATGTGCAAGTATTTCACTTGTTTGCAATTACCATTTAACAATTTGCCTTCTAAACATACCAGCACAGAGAAAAATCCCAGAGACTTATACAATCATCCTAAAATGAAATAAGTTTTTTTTTTCTTTTTCATGCTGTTTGTCATACTCTAGATACCATGGGAATAAAAATACACCTTAGAAATAAACCATGCACTCTGCAAATTAAGCTCAGGGAACAAAACACCAGAGTTGCCAAGAACTGGACCAGACATATTCTTCCCTTGTGACTTTTGCTCTCTCCTCACATTCCCATGGTATCCTTTTCTGCACAGTGCACATACCAGATTTCCACTAAGCACAACAGCTCAAACCATCATGGTCTTTTGAATCACAATCAAACCTATTTATCTTGATGTTACAGATTATAGCAGTAAATATAGTTTCTCCTTAAATAATTAACATGTTAGATTACAGAAGATAAATCATTGTGCCCATAGATTTGCAGTAGCTGCCTATTGTTTCTCAGTTTCTACTTTCTCCGTGCTGTCTTCATCATATGCAAACTACACCCCATCCCCCCCCACCTGTTTTCCTATATTGGCTAGTGCCAGCACCATCCTCTCGAAGACTGAGGCTCCCAATCAGTTGAGTTCCAATGTCTTTTCTCTTTAAGAGATGTGTCTTCATTCCATTTTTCATCTTTTTCTACTAGAGTTCATATAAGTTATTTCTCGACTAACCTATAGTAAAACTTTGCAGTTTGTCTTTATGTCTTGAATATCTCCCCTTCTCATTAATCCTGTTCTTTGTCACCAACAATCCTATTCTTAAAATGATGACTTGTGGATTCCTTGTTCAAAATCGTATATGGTTTTCCATTCAATACAAAATCAAATAGAATCTACCTGATCTGGAATTCAAACACACACACACACACACACACACACACACACACACACACACACACATTTCCTTGGTATGTTTTGAATATTACCATATTAATAAAATAATGGGTCCAGTGAAATCTAGGCTGAAGCTCAAGCCAAATAAACATATCTTAATTAAACTTGACTAAAAAGTTATAGTCTATGAATGATTAATTTAAGGTGTCATTTAAATGCAGAATATAAAGGCTTTTAAATTTTCTCTTTCATGTATCTTCTACTCAAAGAGTCTACCTTCTTGCCTTTGACTTTGAGTAAACTTTAGAGAAAAAATACCAAACAAGAGCAGTCTGTGTTATTGTTTTTTAATTTTTCTGTGGAGGATTTGTCAGTGGACGTAACTGGAGCTGTAGGTTAAGTGGGTTTTCTTTCTCTTCTTATTGTGATTTGTCATGTTTGTCTTTGGAGTCTATTAGCACACACAACCCAAAGGTAAGAGCATGCAGAGTCCTACCTAACTAAACATGTTACTACTTCTTTAGTAGTTTTTATAATCAGCTTTTATTTTTATCTAAATATATTAAAATTATATTCTGGCTCCATGAAGACAGAGATTCTAAGTTCTTCATCCAAGGACTACTGGTAAACATCAAATGTCCTTCAGGGGATTTAGTACCCTTCTCCATCACTGCAAAGGCCTCAGAATTATCACTACTTTGTTTTTGCTTTGATAACAGATTAATATGCTTAAAATTTTAATAAGGCAAAGATTGGGGATGCAGTCAAATCACTGCCAGTTTTCCCAATCCATTTGGTGAGGATAATGTTTTTGTCTTAGGAATGAGTATGTGGTATTTTTACTAGTAAAGGCTAAAAAGTGTTTGTAACTATTAGGCAAACCTTTAATTGAATACTTAGTCAGAAGAGAACTGTTCTGATTGCTACTTTGCATGGAAGAAAGGGAAAACTGGCTCTGAAACGTGTCAGTCTGAGGATAGAGCAGCACTTGGGATTCTTTCTTGACCTCTGAATTTGGGAATCCATTCCGGTATCATCTTCATGTCAGTCTTTTCCTTGAGATGCGAAAGACATTCAACTACCTATTCATTTTCCTGATATGATTGTGAGAAAATGTAGTAAGCTGCCTTTCTACTTGTCCCCTGAGAGTTTAGTAGCAAAAACATTTAACATAATCAATGTTTCTAATTTTTTACTATAAGAGCTTCATTATTTACTAATGACATGAGAATTCCAATTTCATTAAATTTGATAAGTTTGTCTCTTGGGAGCTTTATTTTTTACCTTGATTAAATAGGGATAGGTACTTGAATTTTCATTTTAGTTTTTAAGTCAAAGAAAAAAAAAAGCACATTGGTTTTTAGTATGAACTAGGCAGTCAGCAGTTGGAATTGGAGTGAGAGTCAGGGTGCCACTTGTCTTGCCAGACTTTGTTAAGAAAGAAAAAATTACACTGTTGAAATAGAGAAGATATTCCAGGAAACATCAAAGTCTGACATCAAGTTGAAATCTGTAATAACACTGCTAGATAATGAAAGCAGAAGGTAGCTTTTGCAATGCAAAGAGATTCTTAGATGTTGGTTTCTTCTGGGAGTGAAACAGCACTTGACATGTAAGACTCTGGTATCTTAGGATTGGAAAGAATGGATTTGTGATTGTCAACATCTTCCCTGTTCATAAAAGGCAATGGAATTGCAAAGCAGAATCTCTGAAAGGGGCAGAATGTCATACAGAGTAGAACACATAGTGTTTGGTGTTGAATTTGTTACAGCAAGGTGTAAACCTTTTGTAAGCATTTGGCAAATCCTACCCTGTTATAAACTAAACACACTTATGAATGAATAAAAATGATGCTGTGGCAGAAAGAAGATAAAAATAGAATTGCCTCAGACTAATGATTAACAAGGAATAAGAAACCAGTCCATTCTGGAATCTTCTGGAATTTTTTAAAATCTCTTTTCCCATGATTGAATAAATAACTCATTAGTGCTTTTAAAATTTGGCAATCAAATTTTTCAAAATATAACATATGAAATCACAGATCTTTGACATGCTAACTCAAATATTAATGAGTTAGCCAATAAAAAAACACTCATTGTTATATTTGGGTTAAGTCACTCAGTTTTTTTTAAAATGACATTTTTTAAATAAAAGAGATCATTTGATGTTTGCATCAAATAAATGTAATATTAAAAATCCGAATTAAATTGATAAAGAAAGGTGTCAAGTCTTGTCTATAAATTAACACTTAACAAAAGTTGGACTAGGGGTGGCTACTTTTTAAGGAATGTTTTAAAGTGTGTGAATTTGACAGAATGCTGTCAACATATAGGGTTGTTCAACAGGCTGCAAATTTGCAGACACATGCAGAACCATTCAAATATTCCTTAGTCACACCCCTTCACTTTTCATTTTCATGTTGATTGTTAGCCTGGCGTGTCTCTGTTCCATGAGTGTTTGTTTTGTTTATGTAAACTCCATGACACTTCCAAAAGGAATCAAATGCTCCTTTTTTAGAACTTCCATTTATAAATCCTTCTGTGTGTTCTAATTATTAACGTACATACTTCTCTCTCTTTCACAGATGGTACATTACAGGCAGGAAGTTCTGCCCCATTTGTAGCAACTACAAATTCCTGGTAGCAACTAGGGTATGCCTCATACACAATAGATGTTATATTAATATTTGTGGAATGAATGGATATAAAGGGAAATGGGACAATTAATCAGCCAGATAGAATCACATTAAAACCATATGAAGCCCTGATTGAAAATAATTCTCTTGCCAATCATGCTTATGAAATGATCTTTTATGTGCTTCTAGGTGTAGATGTTGTTATATTGAATTGCTGAGTTCAATTAGTATATTAATTCCATTTTAATTTTGTGAAATGTGTCCAAGGTATTTCTTAACTTATAGTTGGAACGGAATTCATATAACATTTTTAATAAGACGCATGTTGGACTTGTATCTCATTTTAAAGGAGAAAACTCCATGGTCTTCAAAGTGGAATTAGAGTGATCCCAAGCTTTGGTTGGACAGCGCACAAAAGAGAGCAATTTGGCACTGAAGTAGAGACCTCAGAAAAGTTGGAGTGTTCATTTTAAACTAATTGCATATGGTTTTGTCAGGTGAATAGACCTGCGGTTTTGCTGTTCTCAAATTCAAGAATAATCTGAAAGGGGAAGAGTAATTTAATTCAGATTTTCCTCACCTAAATCTTTCTCCATTAATTTATCTACTTATTTAAAAATTTTAACTGATACACAAAAATATAAAAGTTGTACATGTTCATGGGGTACCATATAATGTTCAATGCATGTATACATTGTGTAATGTTTAATACAGGTTAGACACATTTATCTCCTTAAACATTTATCATTTCTGTGTGAAAAATTTTGAAGGGAGAGTACTAAGAAATGAACCAAGGGCCATGTGCATGCTGGTGAGGCATTCTGCTGTTGAGCTAGATCCGCATACCTTTTTACTTTTTATTTTGAGACAGGTCTTGCTAAATTGCCCAGGCAGGCCTACAGCTTCCTATCTTCCTGTCTAAGCCTCCTGAGTAGCTTGGTTACAAAGGTGCACCAACCATGCCCAATTTATCTTTTTTTGTGTGTGTGTGAAAACTCAAAATCCTTTCTTCTAGTTTTTTGAAATGCACAGTGCATATCATTATCAATAGTCACCATAAAGTGCAACAGTACATGAGAACTTCTTGTTCCGATCTAACTATAACTTAGTACCCATTGATCAATGTACCCCTCACTTTTTCCCCTACCCGCTACCATTCCTGGCCTATGGTAACCACTATGCTACTTTCAACTTCTATGAGATAAACTTTCAGAAATTCCATGTATGATTGAGATTATATGGTACTTCTTTTTCTGAGTTTGCCTTGTTTCACCAATGGTCTCCAATTACAAATGATAGGATTTTGTTCTTTTTGTGGTTGCATAGTATTCTATTGTGCATGTGTATTACATTTTCTTTTAACATTCATCAGTTGATGGACACTTAGGTTGTTTCCATTTCTTATTTATTGTGAATTGTTTTGCAATGAACATGGAAGTGTGTTGTCTCTTTGACATACTGATTTCATTTCTTTTGAATATATAGCCAGTTGTGGGATTGATGGATTATTTGGTCATTCTTATTGACATATAACAACATGATTTATTTTTGTATGTTGATTTTGTATCCTGCAACTTTGTGGAATTTATTTGTTCATTCTAATAGTATTTTGGTGGAGATTTTGTATTTTTTTATGTATATAAAATCATGCTGTTGGTAAATAGTGACAAGTTGACTTCTTTTCTAATTTTGGACAGAAATTTTAGATCACAGAATTTAGATCAGAAAATTATGTTGAGTGAGAGCAATACAAATTCAAGCTCTCTAACTTTATCTAGGTTCTTGCAGTTTTGTAAACTATTTATTCAGTCCCTTGATACTGTTTGTCCCTTGATTACCCACTATTACTACTATTACATCTTTTGGGGGCAAAATCATCTAAACTCTTTGACATTTTGTAAGGCCTCGTCCTCAGTCTATCTCGTGTTCAACAGTTGAAACAATTCTCATTTTTTTGAGATATCGTACGTACTTCCCTTCTTATTTTAAACCATTATACCTTAAATTACCTGTTTCATCTTTCACCTTCACTTTCTTGACAATTTCCTGAAAGAACACTGTACACGTAAACCTAGAATAGTTTGCTGAAAGCATTCAACTCATGCTTTCTGGGTCTCATCCTAATCGGTTCCTCTTTAGCTTTTCTAAAGTGTAGTGTTGGTCCTGACAAATTGTGGAGAGCTGTAGTTGGTCTTTCTGCCCCAGGTGGGTGGGAGGAGACAGAATATAAAAGAAGAGCACCCAGCAATCCTAAAGGAAGTGTCATAAGAACAACCAAAAGTAAGAACTTGTAACATTCCCCAGATCTTTTCCATTAGCCCTGAGGACCAACTCTGTTTCAGCCTTGACACTAAATCATAAAAGGAGGGGACACCTGAATGCTCTCTTTAGATTGAAGAGTGCCACTGGTTTGATCTAGATCCAGCTAGTCCAAGGCAATAATGAATCATTTGCCCAAGAATCCACTTTAATGCCTGAGAGATGATGTGAAATTGTGCCAGCTTCCAGGGTCTCTATTTGTCAGACTTATATGTTCAAAACTGTGTGGACAGGGGGCCAGAATCTAGAAATTATGAAGGATATAGCTATAGATGAAAAAGGTGGTAAAGGACAGGATGTATTTACCTTGAATTCTATAATCATTATCGGTTATTGTCATTTTCATTTTACTGTGGATAACCTGCCTCTTTTGGAACGACTATGAGCCATACTTACCTTCTAGAATTCTCCTTATAAACAGTCTGAATTTTGAGAAAAGGCCCTTCTTTGATTTCTTCTCTTTCCTTTCCAATTTCACCACTTTTTGATTCTAGGATTACTTTCTTAAATAAAGCAATTTCTACCTACATCTTCATTCTGCTTCTACAGAATCTACCTTAAAATAGTGTATCAAAGTCATAGTGATTTCAGAAATAATACTTTGAAAAAATCCCATCCTCTAGAGAGAGATTTTATGTAAAAAAACAAACCAAAATAAATTAACAGTTATTTTATCACAGAATTTCAATGTATTAAAATGTAAATTAAAATCTAATGATCTTTATTTGAAACACTATAGGGAATGAACATGAAGGATAAAGCAATTAAATATTTTCTAAGTTTTAATGAATCTTATTTATTGAAAAATTGTTTAAATATTTAACCAACCATAATTTTATCTCTTTTCATTTGTTCTTATTATGGCAGAAAAATCAAGACTCTATGAAAATATTTGAGAAGTTAAAACTTTGCAGTTATTTTTACACAGTATTATGTAAAACTATGATTGATCTAGATATCTTTAGAAAAATTTACATTATAGGTTTATTGTGGATAAAATGCAATTGATATTTCTTCTTTATAGCTTTACTGAGATATAATTCACATGACAAACATCATCCATTTAAAATACACATCAGTCCTTATTATTCATAGTAAGTACACCTAGCACCACACTTTTCCTTAACTCAAAGGGAATCCCTAGGATATCTGCATGCAAAAGAATGATACTGGACTCTTATTTCTACCATATCAACTCAACATGGATTAAAAACTTTAATGTAAGACCTGAAATCATAAAATTACTAGAAGAAATCATAGGGGAAATGTTCCATGACACTGGTCTGGGTAATGATTATTATTTTTTTGGAAATAATCCTAAAAGCACAGATAACAAAAGCCAAGACACACAAATGTGATCAAATCAAAATAAAAGCTTCTGCATAACAAATGGAATTCTGAACAGCGTGAAGCAACAATCCACAGGATTGGAGAAAACATTTGCAAATCACAACATCTGATAAGGGTTCATTTCCAAAACATTTAAAGAATGACTGAATAACAAATAAACAAATAGCACAATTATAAAATGAGCAAAGAATCTGAGTAGACACTTCTCAAAAGAAGACATACAAATGTCCAACAGGTATATGAAATGTGAGTTAAAATAAAAATGAGATACTGTGGCTCACACCTGATAGAATGCTATTATCCAAAAGATGAAAGATAGGTTTTGGAGAAGGTGTGGAGAAAAGGTAAAACTTTCACACTGTGGTAATGCAAATTATTATAGCCATTATGGAAAACAGCACGGAGGTTCTTTGAAACACCAAAAATAGAATTACCATATAACCCACCAATCCCAGTACCAGGGATATATCCAAAGCAAGTGAAATTAATATGGTGAAGAAATATCTGTACTCCATGTTCATTGTAGCAATATTTACAATAGCCAAGATAGGAAGTTAATTTACATGTCAATCAATGTATAAGTGGAAAAAAATGTGATTGATGCATGCCTGTAATCCCAGTGACTCAGGAGCCGGAAGCAGGAGGATTGGGAGTTCAAAGCCAGCCCCAGGGACTGGGTATGTGGCTCAGTGGTTCAGCACCCTGGGTTCAAACCATGGTACACACACACACACACACACACACACAAACACACGAATGCTATTGAGTCTTAAAAAAAAGAGAAAACCTGTCATTAATGACAAGATAGGTGGAATGGAAGGACATTATGTTATGTGAAATAAGCCAAGAACAGAAAAAATAAATTTTGTTTGACCTCACTTATATATAGAATCCAAAAAAGTCGTATTCATAGAAGCAGAAAGCAGAATGAGGAAGATGGTGTGGGTTTTGGGAAGATGTTGGTTCAAGGGTACAAAATTTTAGTTAGAATAGAGGAATAAGTTCAAAAGATCAGTTGGTTCAACATGGTGATTATAGTTAATGACAATGTGTTGCATACTTTTAAATCACTAAGGATATCTATCCATCTATCTATCTAACATACATATATAATTTTGTCAATTTACAAATAATTGAAAAACTAGATAAAAACAGTATATGGATGTCTAGTAGAGTCAATTTTTTTCCTTTTTTAAGAAAAGATTTTCTGGGCTATTCTTGACCCAGAGCCCTTCCACATACAATTTTTAGATTGGACTTTAAATTTCCACATATGAAGATATTTTTTGCTATTCACCAGAACTCATTTAAAAAAATGTTCTAATTAGTTATACATGACAGTAGAATGCGTTTTGACACATCATACAAAAATAGAGTATCACTTCCCATTCTAATGGTTGTACACGATGTAAAATCACACCAGTCATGTAGTCATATATTCTACCTATCTAGTCATCAATGACAGGATTTCCTTCTTTTTTAAAGACATCAGGTAGGGTAATACTGTCTGATTCATTCTACTATCCTTTCTACCCTCATACCCCCTCCCCTCTCTTCACTCCCCTTTGCCTAATCCAAAATTTTTTGGGGTTGGCTTATTTTACTTAGCATGATATTCTCCAGCTCCATCCATTTATCTGCAAATGCCATAATTTAATTCTTCTTTAAGGCTGACTAATATTCCATTGTGTATATACCATAATTTCTTTATCAATTTATCTGTTGAAGGACATCTATGTTGGTTCCACACTAATAGATATTTCATTGAATATATTGGACATGAGAGTATTTAGATAATCATTCACAAAATTGAATATTCTTGTCCTTAAATATAATATATATCTTCATTTAGGTCTTTAAAATTTTTATCAGGTATGTTTCACAGTATTTCCTCTAAGGACACAGTATGTAAAATTTGTTAGATGTTTTTAGACTTTTTTAAGGCTATTGCAAATGAGACTCTATTTTTTTCTGAAGTCTATTTTCCTAATAGTTTATTTCTAGTGTATTTTACAGAATTGATTTTTGTATGTTTATCTTATATCCAGAAAATTTTCTAAACTCATTTACTTATTCCATTAGTGTATTATCATGAGTTTCTATACACTTGATCATATGAGCTCGAACATCTAAATCAGAGACTGAGTTACTGAGGTAAACTAGTCAATTAGCACTAGGCAAGGACTGATGTCAAAAGGAATAAAGTTCTTGTGCATAGACTTCATAGAAATTATTAGATGAATTATTTTTTATTTCCTTTATTGCATTTTTATACCAATACTTAAAGCTATGACTGTAAACTTAATAGCACCTAAATTCCACATGTAATTAATTTTTGGTGTCCTTTTCCAATCACAATTGAACAACTAGCCCAGATTCCTTTTAACTTTATCTCATTTTAGTAGACACCTATCCTTGTAAGCCTGGAATAATGTCACTGTTAATATTAATCACTTGTTTTGAAGAACTGCTCATAGCTATCCCATTGTCTTAGATTGGCTTTAGACTTATTGATTACCTGAGACTGATCTGGGCTTTGTGTTTCAGAGACACTGACTGTTTAACCACAGAAGGAGAGTAGTCATTACTGACAAGGAAATATAGCTTAGTGAAGGGCTTTAATTATAGAGGAAAAGGTTACATTCTTCTTT